>NC_090372.1:7922336-8571503 GCF_036365525.1 Heterodontus francisci | reverse complement strand
AACGCCAACCTTGTGCTGCCTGCTCATTTGAATGACTGCTACATTCAGCCAGCACTAACTGTGCTGTTCACCGGCTACACAAATTAGCAGGGGCCCCAAAATCATAACTTGGTAGCGCCAGTTAAAACTAGCCTGGACCTCTTAAAGGAAAGTGCACAGCAGCCGGAGCAGGTGCTGGATGTTGTGCAGGAAGTGAATCTGCCCTAGGCAACAGTGAAGAATGACACAACATGGGAGAGTGCAGGCTCCAAAGTTTTCAGATACTGCACTAAAGGTCTTGGTGGAGGAGGTGGAAAGTAGGATAGAAGTCCTGCATCCATAGGGACCCTGGAGGTCCTCCAGACACACACTGAAAAGGCAGTGGGAGCTGTTAGCTGTGCAGATCAATGCCAGGAGTCAAACCCCAAGGAAAAGTTCAATGACCTCACAAGTGCTCAAGGTCAGTGAATGCACCAAACTACCAACTTCACCACTTGCCTCAGATACTGCTCAACTCACTACACCCCCAATAATCTCTTATCAATCAGGACTCTTACATAGCATCCATATACTTCACCTCACCCTCATCTAACATGGTTGCAAGCCTCACAATCACATCTCACAGCATGCAAATTCTTCCAGCTATTCATCTGTGACAGCCACATCACTTAAAGACATTGCACAACACTTACTGGCACACTTTCCCCTCTCTTGCAAGACAAGATGGCATACAATCAGAGGCAGCTGGTACCAACTAGAGGGGTTGCCTGCATGTTCTAACCCCCATGGAGGAGACAATGCTAGCCATTCCTGGGATGCCCATTGCTGAGGTCAGTGGAGGGGCTGAAACCATTGAGTATGACGGTATCTTCACACCTAATTCTCCTTCTCAAATCCCACTTTCCTCTCCCACGTTCGCTTCTGATTTACAAGTTGCAATTGGTGTAAATGCGCACTCCTGACTTTCCCCTGCTCCCGCACCATAACCTTACCCTTATGCCTTTGTCCCTTCAGACACTCAAAAAAGCGGAACCTGGCCAGGCAGTGGAGGAACACAAAATGGAGAATGAAGACGATGACACAGCACCGTCCCTTGATTTCACACTGGTGAAACAGCGGGCACAATTGGCCTGCAGCCAGAGGAGAGAGGCAAAGATAATGCAGGTGCCAACTCATTGGAGGCTGGGATCGCACATAGATTCTGCTGCAGAGGCCTCAGAGGGGCGCTTCGATGGGGCAGGGTACAGAATGTGGGGACAGATCAAAAGTAAGCTAATCAGCTAACAAACTAACTGTGCAGTTGTGGAGCCAATTTATAAAAAATAACAAGCAGAAGCTAACAGGACAGCTGCAGATAGCTTAATAGTAGCCTATTGTTTAATAATCAGCCTAACAGTTCAAGGAGGGGGGATGTGAAACTACTGAAATAAGATGCAGAAATAAAATGCTGGGACGAATGAACCAATCATGCACTGATAATAGAAGTCTGCAAACACTCAAACAAGTGGGGGGAGGGGGGGGCGTTACTAGTTTTGTTTGAATAACTAGAAGAAAGGCTTGCTGTAGTGAGCACGTGTTCTTTTGTTTTGCTTTTTGTTCCTTTTGTATCCTTGCAATGTAACAACCATATACTGCAATAAAGTTTCTAAAAGTTACGGTCGGACTCGTCTCTCTTTGTAACTGATGGGATCCAACAAGAAAAGCTAATGGGTATGCACAATGAAATGCTTGGTGCATTGGGAAGCCTGTGGTCAATGAAAAGGAGCATGGAGGAGTCCAGCACCAACTTGGAACAGGGCTTTGCGCAGAGCTTGGAGCCCATCCTTTCCAGCACAGAAGTGGCAACCAACTCAGTTCGCATACTTGTGGAACTAACCATGAGGCAGCGTCTGATGGCTGATGTCGCAACTTCCGCTGCAGTAGAAGCAGCTGCCACCCAACGTCAGTGCTGCAGTTGTTATGACGGAGGCGGGAGGAATGCACTGTTTCTCTAGTTCCACTTCTCCACAGTTCACAACATATAGTTAATTTTTTTTCTCAGTTACTGATACTGTCAATCATAAACTCTATTTTTATTCCAGAACAAAATACACCAACCAGGTTTCTTTAATAAACAGCAGTTTATTATAAATCAAGACATAACTGGTAATGAAGCAAAGCATTAACACACAGATTGAAATATAAAAGTTCCCTTTTTACCTTAACCCCTCACACACACATATACACCAGTTAACCGAAAAAAAGAGATTTACTCTTTAGAGTTCTATTACAAAAAAAAGACAAAAAGAGTACTTTGGCCAGATACTTTCTAATTCTTGAAGAAAAAAAGAGAAATGG
Source organism: Heterodontus francisci (assembly GCF_036365525.1). Lineage (NCBI taxonomy): Eukaryota > Metazoa > Chordata > Chondrichthyes > Heterodontiformes > Heterodontidae > Heterodontus > Heterodontus francisci. The sequence continues at coordinate 8,569,187 of NC_090372.1, read as the reverse complement.
AAGATGTCAGATGTCCTTGGTTTTGGTTTGGCGTCCCAAGTACGCATCGACGGCTGTCACTGGGATCTTCCTAGAACAGTTCTTATCAGGCGACATTGAAGATCAGTTTGGGCAGGCTTTCCAGGAAAAATGCCACAATAGGGGTTTCAGGCAGTTTCTTACACTTGCTTCTCAGAGCTTCTCAAAGAGATGGAAAACTGGCAGGCTTTTCAAAGACCTGGAACAGACTGCGTTGGGGTTTGCTCCCTTGGCAAGTTTTCTCCAACTGTCTTTTTAACACTGTCCATATCCCAACTCACTCCGAAATGAAACAAAAAAAAAAAAGTCACAAGATTCAAGCCTCCTGACCCCAATAAATTTTGACCTGTCACTTCCTTGTAAACATCTTTCCCCAACTCAAAGAAAAACCCTGCTGGGTAATTATCTGAAGACAGGTGCCTTCCAGTAAGGGCTTGCTTTTAAGCACTCCTTGATTCTTCTAGTATCTGGTTGTTTACAAGCTCAGTCCTCACACCTTAAACCTATGTCGCCTTGTAACTGACTCTTCCACCCTGGGAAAAAGCTTCTGACTTTCCACTCTGTCCATGCCACTCATAACTTTGTAAACCTCTATCATGTCGCCCCTCCACCTCCGTCGTTCCAGTGAAAACAATCTGAGTTTATCCAATCTCTCCTCATAGCTAATACCCTCCAGACCAGGCAACATCCTGGTAAACCTCTTCTGTACCCTCTCCAAAGCCTCCACGTCCTTCTGGTAGTGTGGCGACCAGAATTGCACGCAATATTCCAAGTGTGGCCTAACTAAGGTTCTGTACAGCTGCAGCATAACTTGCCAATTTTTATACTCTATGTCCCTCTTATATATTTCAATAAGGTCAACTTTCATTCTTCTAAACTCCAATGAGTCTCGGCCAAACCTTCTCAACCTTTCCCTATAGGACAGCCTATTCATCCCAGGAATCAGCCTAGTGAACCGTCTCTGAACTTCCTCCAATGCAAGCATATTTCTCCTTAAATAAGGAAACCAATACTGTATGCAGTAATCTAGGTGTGCTATCATCAACACCCAGTGCAGTTGTAGCAAGACCTCCCCACTTTTATACTCCATCCCCCTTGCAATACAGGGTTTAAAGCCAGTGTTTATTTGTTCAGTTTGTTCCGAAGAAGGGTCACTGACCCGAAACGTTAACTCTGCTTCTCTTTCCACAGATGCTGCCAGACCTGCTGAGTGAATCCAGCATTTCTTGTTTTTGTTTCAGATTTCCAGCATCCGCAGTATTTTGCTTTTATTCACCAGTATGGTGCCTGGCACGACTTGCCCCACAATTGTGCCTGCATGCCACACACACTCTTTTAAAACTATAAGGACACTCAGAGTACCCAAAAAACACCCGTTAACGAGGCCAATTTCTCACCCTAGATCTCCAGCTAACATTGTCATCTACAGTGCAGCTCAGATTGGGCATTCTACTCCTTGGGACTGCACCAACATCCCTTTTGAAAATAGCAATAAATAATGCACTTAAACCAAGTAAATAATACAAGTTCACTAAACATTATAAGTTTTTATTCATATATAAGTAGCAAGAGGGTAACTAGAGAAAGGATTGGCCCACTCAAGGACAAAGGAGGAAAGTTATGCGTGGAGCCAGAGAAAATGGGTGAGATTCTAAATGAGTACTTTGCATCGGTATTCACCGAGGAGAGGGACATGACGGATGTTGAGGTTAGGGACAGATGTTTGATTACTCTAGGTCAAGTCGGCATAAGGAGGGAGGAAGTGTTGGGTATTCTAAAAGGCATTAAGGTGGACAAGTCCCCAGGTCCGGATGGGATCTATCCCAGGTTACTGAGGGAAGCGAGAGAGGAAATAGCTGGGGCCTTAACAGATATCTTTGCAGCATCCTTAAACAGGGGTGAGGTCCCGGAGGACTGGAGAATTGCTAATGTTGTCCCCTTGTTTAAGAAGGGTAGCAGGGAAAATCCAGGTAATTATAGACCGGTGAGCCTGACGTCAGTGGTAGGGAAGCTGCTGGAGAAGATACTGAGGGATAGGATCTATTCCCATTTGGAAGAAAATGGGCTTATCAGTGATAGGCAACATGGTTTTGTGCAGGGAAGGTCATGCCTTACCAACTTAATAGAATTCTTTGAGAAAGTGACAAAGTTGATTGATGAGGGAAGGGCTGTAGATGTCATATACATGGACTTCAGTAAGGCGTTTGATAAGGTTCCCCATGGTAGGCTGATGGAGAAAGTGAAGTCGCATGGGGTCCAGGGTGTACTAGCTAGATGGATAAAGAACTGGCTGGGCAACAGGAGACAGAGAGTAGCAGTAGAAGGGAGTTTCTCAAAATGGAGACGTGTGACCAGTGGTGTTCCACAGGGATCCGTGCTGGGACCACTGTTGTTTGTGATATACATCAATGATTTGGAAGAAAGTATAGGTGGTCTGATTAGCAAGTTTGCAGACGACACTAAGATTGGTGGAGTAGCAGATAGTGAAGGGGACTGTCAGAGAATACAGCAGAATATAAATAGATTGGAGAGTTGGGCAGAAAAATGGCAGATGGAGTTCAATCAGGGCAAATGCGAAGTGATGCATTTTGGAAGATCCAATTCAAGAGTGAATTATACAGTAAATGGAAAAGTCCTGGGGAAAATTGATGTACAGAGAGATTTGGGTGCTCAGGTCCATTGTTCCCTGAAGGTGGCAATGCAGGTCAATAGAGTGGTCAAGAAGGCATACGGCATGCTTTCCTTCATCGGACGGGGTATTGAGTACAAGGGTTGGCAGGTCATGTTACAGTTGTATAAGACTTTGGTTCGGCCACATTTGGAATACTGCGTGCAGTTCTGGTCGCCACATTACCAAAAGGATGTAGATGCTTTGGAGAGGGTGCAGAGGAGGTTCACCAGGATGTTGCCTGGTATGGCGGGCGCTAGCTATGAAGAGAGGTTGAGCAGATTGGATTATTTTCATTAGAAAGACGGAGGTTCAGGGGGGACCTGATTGAGGTGTACAAAATCATGAGAGGTATAGACAGGTTGGATAGCAAGAAGCTTTTTCCCCAGAGTGGGGGATTCAATTACTAGGGGTCACGAGTTCAAAGTGAGAGGGGAAAAGTTTAGGGGGGATATGCGTGGAAAGTTCTTTACGCAGAGGGTGGTGGGTGCCTGGAACGCGTTGCCAGCGGAGGTGGTAGACGCGGGCACGATAGCGTCTTTTAAGATGTATCTAGACAGATACATGAATTGGCAGGAAGCAAAGGAGATACAGAACCTTAGAAAATAGGCGACATGTTTAGATAGAGGATCTGGATCGGCGCAGGCTTGGAGGGCCGAAGGGCCTGTTCCTGTGCTGTAATTTTCTTTGTTCTTTTAGCAGAGTTCATTGCATAGATATCATTACTTAGTTCCCTAAGCTGGCTCCAAAGTCCATCAGCCTGTTACTTATCTGGTTTGATGAGACGGTCTGTATATTGTTCATCAATTTCTTGTCTGAATATCTAACATGGAGGTTCTTACTAAAAGTCTTATTTAATTTTTGTGCTAAACCAGTCATGTGTGTAAATGGGGATGTTAATGGATAATTCTGAACCAAAATGTGTAATGATGTCAGACTAATGGTAACAGCGTTAAAGTGCAGACTTGCAAACAGATTTGTTTCACGTATTCCATTACATCTATACAATTATACAGGTGCACAGCCTTAATGTGCTAAAGAATTCGCAAAAAAGGTGGTAAGCAGCTAAGACCAACAGCTGAATAAAATAATTAGGTAAGGACTGGAAAGCCCAACTTTGCAGTAAATCACATTATGCAAAAATCTGAAAAAGGAACTAAATGGTGCAGCATGAAATCCCTTTCACCTCCGAGGCTTGGGTTTTATTCTGACAATAGCCTCCACACTACTGAAAAGTCAAACTGAAGCCAAAGTCCAGTAGCAAAACCTTAACCAAATCAAGATCAGCAAAGAAAAGTTATACACCGCCTTTATCAGCTTGATCCTGAGAAACACACTGGTCCAGATGGTGTAGGAGTTTGGCTTCTAAACATTTTAGCTGACTTACCAGTTGATCCCTTTCCTCACTCGTTTCAAACTGTGCCTGTCAACTGGTTTTCTCATCTAAGCAAAAAGCAGAAAAGATTGTGTCTATCCATAAACAAGGATCAGCATCAGACCCAGACCCACTATCTACTGATAATTGTCAAAGCTTGCGGCAATAAGCAGCTGCTGCATCACCTCAATTGCAACACATTAACCTAGTTGCCAATTTAGCTACAGAGCAAATGAGTCAACTTGCACCACAAAATTATAACACAAAAGTGATTCTGACATTTGATGGGATGAGGTGGGCCCACTTCATGCCTAAGACCACCCATGACACTATTAACAACAGGCAGTACTCTATATATAATGACAGAGACCAATACTTAAATGAGACCTTCAAGTTCAGAGGAAGAACCTACAAGCTGGTGAGTTACATTTCAGATTTCTGCATTAAACCTGAAATATCTACAAGCAACGGAGCTTTATATACTACTTCTGCCTGCAAAACTCTCTCTCAGTTAGGGCTGTTACTTACAACTCTTTCTCTTTTATGTAGATTTTCAACAAGGATTGCTAGATCATATATTAAGCCATGGGAAGGCTCTGGTCGCCATGAACATGTCAGCACAAGTTCTGAGTCTTTTGTGATCTCAAGGTCAGTTTTGAGGGATGTCTTCATAAACGATGCCTTCATTCTACCACATTGTGCCAGCAACATTAAAAATAAATCAAATAATGTCTACTTGCAACATCAGAATCTGAACCACTTTAATACTGCAATTCACACACCTATTTTTGTACAATTAAAAAAATGTCTTCACAAGACATATGTGATTTTCAAAGATAGGGATGACACTGCTGGAATATAGGAACAGGGGAAGGCCGTTCAACCCATTGAGCCTGTGCCACCATTCAACTAAGTCATGGCTGATCAGCACCTCAGCACCATTTACCTACCGTAGCTCCATACCACTTGATACTCTTACCTAACAAAAATCTATCAATCTCAGTTTTGAAAGTTCCATCCGTCCCAGCATCCACTGCTTTATAGGGGAGAAAATACCAGATTTCAACTGCCATTTGTGTTTAAAAGTCCTTTGTGATTTCCCTCCTAAATGGCCTGACTCTAATTTTTAGGACCAGGCCCCCTTGTTCTTGATTCTCCAACCTGGTCCCAGAAGAAATGGTTTCTCTGTATCTGCTCTTTTCAAATCCTTTTAACATTCTAAACAACTCAAATCAGTTCATCCCTCAATATCCTATATTCGAGGGAATAAAGGTCAATTTTATGCAACCTGCCCTCATAAGTTAACCCTCTAAGCACCAGTATTATTCTAGTGAATCCGCACTGTACCCGCCCCCCACACTCCCTTTCACCCCCAAGGCCAATATGTCCTTCCTTAGGTCCAATGCCCAAAACTGAACACAGTATTCCAGAAGGGGTCTGATCAAGACTCGATAAAACTGGGACATTATTTGATATTCCATTATTCTGCAGTGATAATACCAATTCTTCTAACAATGTAAAAGTCTACTATTGTACCTCAGTCTTGTGTTAGCATTTTAACCTCAAAAGTACCCATCTTTCAATGCATCAATGTGACATTTTCCTTTCAAAAATCCACCAGATTGGCCTCACCTAATAAAGCTACAGAATAAGTGTAACTACAAAAGTCTACGGGTATTTCCTGTTGGGAACTGATTAGGAAATGGACTGATGCCAATATCACTGAGGACCCATAACAGCAAAAGAGATATGGTCAGAGAACTGAAAGACCAATGTTCTAATACAACATGACACACTAAAAATAATTTCAAACAATATGCATGTAATTTTGAATTTTCTACATAGATTCAAAGACGAAATTGTGGAACGAACTACACATGTAACATCAGCAACAAAAACCTTACTCCAGGAGACCAGTATAATACCTCAAACAAACGTAGATCAGCAGGGACTTTATCACCAACACGCAAACACACCGTATCTCCCGGTACCAGCTCTCGGGCAAGCAAGTGCTCCATCTTTCCTTCCCGTATACTAGTGTAAAAAGAAACACAAGTCAAAACAAAACACTGCTGGGACCAATTCATTATATTTATCACATTTCCTTTAGTATGTGAATTTTTGTTCTCATCAAGCAGAGGAACATTAGTGCTGGGAATGAAACTTTATCTTTTTCTGGAAGTCTGCGTTTTAGCATCATGCACTCCCAGGTTACATACAGCAAGGTTTAGATTTACAGTAAAGCTCGCCCTTAAGCTGTTCCAAAATTGTGCCTACTGCACTAGTTGTGACATTTTTGATTTTCCACACCATCCATTCCTGTGGTCACTCGCTGGATTCACGCTAAATCAAGGGTAGTTTTGTGTTGTAGACTCATGACCACTAGGAACTGACTGAAATGAAGAATGCTTACAGTCAGCTACAGAAGAAACTTTCATCATTAGTTTGTGCTATGTCCCAGAGGGGAAAAGGATATTACCAAACTTATTGTGGTATCCAGTTCCCAAATTTATTTTGTTTTATTGTGCTAACTTTATGAAAGTGTACATCAAAATAACCATCAAAAATAGATTGATGCTTTCTCTACAAGAGCAAAGTACTGTGGATGCTGGAAATCTGAAATAAAGACAGAAAATGCTGCAAATATTTAGCAGATCTGGGAGCATCTGCTGAGAGAGAAACACAGTTAACGTTTCAGGTCAATGACCTTTCATCAGAGTGCTGACAAAAGGTCACTGACCTGAAGTGTCAACTCTCTTTCTCTCTCCACAGATGTTGCCAGACCTGCTAAGTATTTCCAGCATTTTCTGTTTGGGGCTTTTTCTTTCTTCTGCTGAAGTATAAAGTCTGTACACATGCATAGTCCAACAAAGTCACTGGTTAACAATTAGGAGTGGAGGACCTCAGTGATTTTTCCCTTTCCAACTTAGAGGTTCTGAGGTCAATTGTAGTAACCACCCTGGCTCAGGAGATGAAGTATCTCAGCACTGACCAGTAATTGAGCTTGGTACCTTCCGGTTCATATAGCCCAGTTACGAGAGTCTTTACTAGCTAAGCATTTAGGTGGTCAGCTGGTGGGGTTTGCAGGGCTGTGGTTGCGAGGGAGGCGAGTGTTTTCTGGAATAAATGGTTGATTTAGCAACAGCTATGTACACTAGGTAAATCACATGAACCAACAAATGCATAGCATGGCAGCAATCTCCTTCCTGGTTTTTTACCAATTACATAAAACAGCAACCTGATTCTCATGGCTTAGTTGATGTCACAAGAACAAAACTGGAACTAACAGCCAATAAATAGCCTCCCATGTTCCATGGTAATTACATTGCTCAGCTCACATATGCTGCTGCATATATTAGCCACTAAGGAACCTATTTACACTCCCCCAAGGAAGAGGACAAAATAGGATTTTGCTTAAAAGTAAAAATCATACCAATGGCATTCTGGGGGAACCAATTTGCTCAGTTCTTCAAGAGATTTTTCAGACCGATATTCCTGTAGGAAATGAGCAAAAATAATAAAGTAATGCTATCACACATGAAACATACAACATAGTAAATTGTGTATGTGGGCACGCACAAGGTCATAATATATTCATATTACACAGCACGATTCTATCTCCATCGAGCTGCCCCTTGACCTCTTCACACTGTCCACTTTAAAGGCCTCCCTAAAAACTCAATAATAAGCATTTTACTCTTTGTAAAAGACTTCTGTTTTTGCTTCTAACTTACTACTTTTGATCTAACTTTTGGGCATGGTGTTTGTCAGCAGAATCTCTTTGCTGTAGGGACCATTACTGGCTTAGTGGTAGTGCTCTTGTCTAAGTCAGAGAGTTGTGGGTTCCAAGAATCCTACTCCCATATGAGGCTAAAATTGTTATATTACTTGATCCAGTTTTGTTATGCTGTTTATCAACCTCAGCAACTGAATAAAAAAGAGCATATGGGAGCAAAGCTTGAGAATTTACAATAGCCATCCCAACCTTTCAACTTAATTGCATTTTTGTAACCAGAGGTATACATCACATTCTGCAAAATCCACTTTAATTTTGTGGAACCTCTCTGCTGACCCCCATTCTAGCTGCTTTTGCATGGACGGTCAGTGTGGATGCAGGCCACCAGTACGTTATCTGTTGTTTCTACGCAATGATGCTAAAACTGAAGGATTACCTATTGTATTGTCATCACTGCAGGTTCCAAAAAAATCATTTTCAGTTAGAGAAATTCTTCAACCAGTGCAATGTTGTATATAAACCAAACAAACCTGCATTCTCCAGCATATTAGTTTGGCTGAAAACCCATCAAAATACAGCAAGTGTTTTCTGTTAGACTGTGTATTCATTTAGTTATTACAATATGTCAGTCCAGTCTGACATTATTGACTGCAATGTAATTCTTTTATTTATTTATTTATTAAGAGTACAGGCCAAAACCCCTAAGATTTGTGACAGTCTCCTTGGAGACAGAAGTAATTCTGGGTAGTTGCGCACACTTGACAGAAAATAAAATGCATGGCCAACATTTTTAAGTCATGTTTCAACCTTCAAAGTGCAAAGTACAACTTTAATTAGAGTTACTTAGAATATGTAATAATCAGCATTTCTAAGAAAATTTCTTACCTAAGCCAATGTCTTTAGTGTTATGCCAATAAGCTTTTTGTGCAATACCGTTAATTCGTTGTCACAAATTTTCAGGCCCAGAGAGAGACCCATGACAACCAGTGCTATACCCTGGCTCAAAATACTGGAAAATGGCCAAATTAATCCCCATTATTTTTAAAAAGAGTCAACAGAAATACCTGCAAGCTATACTCCCAGGTTTAACATCTGCTGTAGGGGAAACTTGTGAAACTATTTTCTGGATGCCCGTAGAGAAAAATATCTGATCAGTATGGATTCAGGAAAGAGGGGGTCAATTTCTGGCATAGATTATGTAAGGTGATAAATTAAGGAAGCTGAGCTTTCTTCTCGTTGGAAAGGTGGAGACTTTGAAATGATCTAATCAAGCTTTTTGTGATTGAAGGCAACTGACAAAAGTGATCCAATCCAATTTTCATTACTTTGAAGGACTGGGGGAGGAGGAGAGCTACACAGTATAGTACCATATTGTCCTTCTACCTCTGTGGCCTTGACTTAGGGCTGAAAAAAATGGGATGAAATAAGTGTCCATATATCTTTCTCTTGCCTTTAAAGGGCCTAATCAATCTAATTCATACTGAGTACAAGTCCATATCACAAAACTGCCCACAATTAGTCATAGATCATCTCTTTCAGTTACTGAAAATTGCATCAGTACACCAGTGTAAAGGGTGATTTAAGCATTTACATTAGAGTGCAACTGCATATAGAAGAGCAGCACCGGAAGCCTTACGCTGTGCCCTGTCAAAAAGAGGGAGAGATAACCATTCCCCAGCACTGACATCCTTTGTCTAATGAACAGAAAAAGTCTAAAAAGGTTAAAATTAGTAAAGCAAAAAAAAAAAAACACTCAACAAAATCTTCTAATTTTGACTAGATCATGAGATTATGACCAAAAAATTCTTCAGCATCTGTTATCATTGTCAATCACTGAAAGAAAGATACTCGAGGTCTAATTACATCTTATACTCCTAAGATGCCACTGACAAAATAATTATTGTGACCAATGAAATGAGTTAGTCGAGCTACAAGTGTTCCCGACGTGGCTCCATAAAATGTCAGATTACCTGCATCATCCAGGCCAATATTTAAAAACTTCTGAACCTCAATTGGCTGAAAAAAACACTTTGAAGCTTCCAGTTTAAGTAGGACACCAAAAGCAGACAAAAATAGTACAGTATTAAAGGAAGAAAGAACTTGCAATTACATAATGCCTTTCGTGGTATCAGGATGTCCCAAAGCACTTCACTGCACTTTTGAATGCTGTAGAGAAATTAAGCAGCAAATTTTCTTTGTACGAAGCCCTACACACAGCAATTAGATAACGACCAGAAAATCTGTTTTTAGTGGTGTTGGTTGAGAAGTAATTGTTGGTCAGGACACTGGGAGAACTTCCTTGAATAGTGCCATGGAATCTTTTACATACACCTGAGGGGGCAGACAGTGTCTTGGCTTATCAACTCATCTGATAAACTGCAGGATTCACTCATTGAACTGTCAGCCGAGATTGTGCTTGTTCAAGTCTCTAGACTGCGGCTTGAACCTATGTTCTTCTGACTAAAAAGCATGTGCACCATTGAGCCAAGTCTGACAATTTTACAGTAATTCTTTAAAAACTTAGAAAAATCCAACATAAAATTCAAGTTACTTTTGTAAAAATCATGAGAAAATGGGGCGGGGCGGATGGGCGGGGGGCAGAATAATAAATGGCACCAATAAGGAATTACAGGTAGAGCAGATAAAAAAATAAAACCTGATAAGTGTATTAAGGTCTATAATAAAAACAAGAAATGCTGGAAATACTCAGCAGGTCTGGCAGCATCTGTGGAGAGAGAAGCAGTGTTAACATTTCAGGTCAGTGACCCTTCATCAGAGTGTATTAAGGTACTTATTTTAGCAGTAAAATTTATTACAACAATAAAGCTATTCCTGATAAGGAGCTTCTTGATACGCAAGCTAAAATGTCAAAATAGTTGTTGGCTCTGGTAGTTTAGCATTACCTGGAAATGCTAGTGATCAAGGTTTAAATACATACAGCAGACAAGTTAAAAATAAAATTTACATTTACAGCTTTGGCCAAGTTTCCAGTAGAATACAAAAAGACACTAACCTGTACAAACGCAACTGTGACCACAATTAGTATAGCCTTTCAGATAGTAAAAAAAAAAAGGTGTGATTAGACCACATCATAATCATAAGTAATTTTCTACAGGAAGAAAACAATTAGCCATTCATTTAGTGCAGGGGTCAGCAAACTGCGGCTCCAGAGCTGCCTGCAGATCATTAAGGACTCCTGTGTGGCTCCTTGATCGATTGAACCCATTTTTTCTCATCAATTTTTAGAAAATAGTTATCTAAATGTGTTTCTAATTTTAAAATATCATATTTAAAAATCTCCTTTGCAATGGATATTTTAATAGATAACAGCTAGAACTTGTGAACAAAAATATGTAATTCTGTCGAAAACTTGCTTGGATCTAAAGTCATAAGTTACAGTTGCACTACTTTGCCAAGCAAAATGAAGTCATGCGCCATCACGTTAAGGGCTTATGTATTGCCCGCTAGCCAATCAAATGAGTCGCTCACAGACATAGATGTATACATCAATAAAGGAACTAACTAGGGCCCTGGTTTTGAACTATTATGCCACAAATTTTTGAACTTATTGCAGGAAACAGAAGTTTGCAATGTTCATCAGTGGTATTGTGTGGAATATTAAGTTCGACAGACTTTTTTTAAAACTGATTAGCATTTCAATTTAATTGGGGGAAAAACTGTCATAAATAGAGGGGTTGAAATGGCGACAAAGAGGAGGAAAATCGATGAAGATAGAGGATTTCAAAAAGGTGTTGCATAGAAATCCATAAATGCACGTGTCTTGTTTTTCATTATTATTGGCATTTGAGTAACAGCATTACAGTTCTAAGATATTGCGTTTTCTACTAAATTTAAAAAATGGCCCTTCTTGTTATTAAGGTTGCCAACCCTTTTAGTGTAACAGTGAAGTACTTTTATGAACCTATATAATTACTATATCTAAAATAAACATTACATTGTATGGTCCCACTATGCAAAAAAAAGTAATATTATTGAGATTAAGCTTTGTAGCCTGATAAAATCTAAAATTAAAATGCTTCATATACAGTAGAAAGTGACTGGGCCAAATCTAGCAGGAAAAATAACAAGAGTTCGCTTTGCAAACCATTATTATTGCATTAAAAAAGGGTACGAACGCTGTTAATTATGAGCCCTAACTTTCAGCAGTGAGTTTAATGGGCAATTAATGCGTAAATCCAGCAATTTCTTTAAGATATCAGATAGGTTAAGGGCGAGCTGCAAGGCAAATGGCGGAACAGTGCCAGTTCAGAGGAAAAAGAGATATGCTGGGAGTTGCTAATCCACCATTTGCCTTGCACAAATGGTAGTTTGCCCTTAATCTACCCAGTAGCTGAAAGAAATTGCTGGATTTATAAATGAATTACCCATTAAACTCGCTGCCAAAGGTTACGCTCAATCAACAGTGCAAATACTCTTTTAATGACGCGATAAGTGTTAATGCAATGCCATTCAACCTCTTTGGCCAAGAAAGGGAACATTTTAAACTGTTCAATCTCATTCTTGCATGTACTAGGTTCTTCTTAGAGATTTAAACATTTTTGCTAAATGTTCTTGCTTTCCTTTGTCTCTTTCTAAATCCAATCTTTCCCTCTCTTTGGCGAAATCTTACCACCTTAGTCTATGCCACAACAGTGGGATCATTTTCGAGTTTGCAACCTGACTCCCTGAACAGCATGCCCAGCGGTTATTCTTTACCAGAGCAAACCAACTGTCATCCTGCCTCCAGGCTTCACAACCAACTAGTGAGTATGTCCATTCTGTCAAAGGAAGGGTTTCTAATTAAAGGGACCACAGCACATGTCAGAAAAGCTCACTTGGATTTTTCAGTCTGCATCAACCATAAGAAGGCTGCCTCTGAGGGTCTCACGCTTACCTGGAGGTCTGCTGCAGGATCTGAGGGACTGCAGTGAGGTGAACTATACCAAAGACAGGAGGAAGAGGACAACCTCTCCATCCAAGCAAGTATGGATGGAAGTGGCCAAGGAAGTCAACAGCAGGATTGCGGTCCCTCTAACCCAGAGACAGTACACCAAGTGGATCTAGGACCTCAGGAGGACATGACAGATGAGTGGCATAATACTTTCAGGTCTCACAAACTGACTTGCCCAGCATTCTCTTGCACATAACATCTCAGGTCAACAAACCTTGCAGCTCCACTCATTCCTTTCCCTGCAGGCACCTCACATCCCCTTTTAAGCAGTCTACACTCACATTCATCCTTTTGGCCTCTCGCACCATGCCTCACAGTCAGCCTCCACAAATGGTCTCTTTCCCTCTTCTGCAAACAAGCCATTATGAGCACTCATACCTCCCCACATTCTCTCCTTGCAGAAACGAGCACACAAGGTGATGAGAGGCAGAGACCCAGGGGGAGTGGGGGTGGCCCTCTAATAACAGGCAAGTCATCGGCCATTGGCCATACGTGCCCACCTAGTCCACTGGAAAGGGGAAGTCCTGTTCCAGGAGGCTGCTGACGTCAGCAGCGACCTACCGTGACAGCCCGAGTCTCCTGACGCACTGCTGCTCAGACATGTCGAGCACGCTAATTCTCTGCCTACCTGGGTCAAAATTCTGGAACTCCCTCCCTAACAGCACTGTGGTATACCTACACCACATAGACTTCAGCGGTTTAAGGCAGCAGCTCTTTGCCCCAATTGCTCTTAAGAAGGTGATAATGAATGCTGGCCTTGCCAGTGATGCTCACATCCCATGAACAAATTAAAGAAAGAATGTGTTAGAGGTCTTGCCGCCTTCCTGCTGGGTCTTGGTGTCCATCCCATCTGCCCTGTGGAGGGCCATGCAGCTGAGAAGACAGCTGGTGTTGCACCTGCTGCTGCTGGAGCAGTTGGCAGTGGTGTGGCCTCTGTTCTTGACCCTCAGCAGAGTTGGAAGGTACAACTGCATAAGCTGCTCCCATACTGTGATGAAGGCTGGCAGCAGGGAAGTGCAGCTAAAGTGAGTGAAATGCTAGACAGGTGAAGTGCCTTCCAAAAAGTTGGCAATCACCTGTCATGCAGTGAAAGCACCGAGAGAAGTACATTGAACCGCAGTCTCTCAATGGCCATGGCTTGCGCACTTCAGTGCAACCGACCAAAGCCTTCACAGCTGGTCAGTTTTACTGAAGATGCTCATCCCGCTGTGCACTCGCCTTGGTGACCCTGGTAAGTTGCTGACAGGTTGAGAAACAACTTCCATGGCTGGGAAATCCAAGATTCAGGGCTAAACACCTGATAATTGGCTTAACAATCTCAACAACTATTTAATTACTTACCCAACAGATCCAAGGAGGTTCCTTGCTTGCCTTCAATGCCGTCTCAGCGCAAGTCAGAAGAAGGAGGAATCATGTTGGGATCGCAAACTAACGTCATTTTCCAGGACTTTCCCACTCTGCTCACCCCCGAACCCGCCCCCAAAGGTCTGGGAAAATTCTGTCCTTTTCTCTTTCTGTACCCGATTTGACTCTAATTCACCCAATTTTCTTCAGTGGCTCCTAGACTGTTGGCCCCGTCATCCACCAAGGTCCCAGATGTTGTGTTATCAACTCGTACTTCCAGCAAATTAGGCCAGAAATTATGAGCTGAAGAGTGCAGGACAATGTATAATTAACAGTACGCAGTGTAAGATGCCCCGCTCCAGCAAGACTTGGCCTTGTATTTTTCTACATTTAAACTATAAATATTTAGATTTAATTTGACTCCATTCTTGAGACATGTCTATATATTTGTATATGATTTTAAAAAATATATATATATAAAAAATGATCTGTATCTTACCACTGTAATGCTGACTGCATCATCCAGTTGGTGCATTAGAACACTGATAACAGCTGAAGCCAGTAGCAGCATGATAAGAGGATTTTTGAACTGCAAAAAATTGTAAAATGCTTAACAAAATATTCCTAATGGACATCAGCAAAATTGTTTTACGATGAAACTACACTTCTAACGATGAAACATCACTTTATCAGGCGCAAAATACGACAGTCTCACTGACAAATATCAGAAACCCTATAAAATAAAGTGACACCTGACAACGCAGAGCATGCTTAGAGCAACTGAAGACGTCATCAGTGCGTGTGAACATTTGTCAGCTTGCCAGTATGAATGCGCGCATGACATCCTCAACCCTCAATAGCCACCTCCATTCCCCCAAATACCCCATTCCCTCCCACCATCCCTGCGTCAATCGCACTTCCTTCCCCCCGCCACCCCCATCCTCAGCTGCTTGCTGCTGCCTTTCCTCAGCCACTCGCTACCCCCAGCTACCTGCCTGGCTGCTTCTCCCCATCAGCCACTCGCTCCCACCCTCGCCGCTTCCCCCCACTCGGCTGCTCTCTCCTGCTTGCCCTCACTCGCTCCAGGCCTCATCGCTTCCACCACCCCCCACCCAGCCACTCGCTCCTGCCCTCGCTGCTTCCCACACCACCTCCCACCTTTGGCGGTGGGGAATGAACCGCCGAAGCGCAAGGCGGGAAGCGAGCGGTGAGTAGGTGGGCGCAGGAGGGAACGGTGAAGAGAAGCATGATGGCAGGAGGGAGCGGGGTACTGTTGGGGGTGGGATGGAAGCAGCCATGGCAATCATTGAGGGGAGTTGGGTTTAATTTATTGTAATCTCTGGATTACTCCTGGCGCCGTGTGCTAGTGAGTATAGGAATAGGAGGATAGAGCAGATGAATGTGTGGCTGAAGACATGGTGCAGGAGGGAGGGCTTTAGTTTCCTGGATCACTGGGTCTGTTTCTGGCAAAGGTGGGACCTGTACAGGTTGGACAGGTTGCAGCTGAACCGGAATGGGACCAACATCCTTGCAGGGAGGTTTGCTAGTGCTGTTGTGGGGGGGGGGAGAGGGGAGGTGTTTAAACTAATTTGGCAGTGGGATGGGGTACAGACTGGAGGTACAGTAGGGGGTGATGCACAGTCAAACATAGAAGATAAATTAAGTCAGTCTGGAAGGCAAAGCAAGTATAGACCTGTTAAGACACAAGCAAATAGTGCAAAGCTGGATTGCATCTATTTTAATGCAAGGAGTGTTACAAGTAAGGCAGATGAATCGAGGGCATTGATTAACACATGGAAATATGATATTATTGCTATCACAGAGACATGGTTGAGGGCAGGGCAGGACTGGCAGCTTACTATTCCAGGGTATAGAATCTTCAGGCGTGACAGATGGGGGTGTAAAAGAGGAGGTGGTATTGCACTATTGATGAAGGAGTCAATTACTGCAGTAAGGAGGGATGATATCTTAGAAGATTCTTCAAGTGAGGCCATATGGGTAGAACTTAAAAACAAAAAGGGGGCAATCACTTTGCTGGGAGTGTACTACAGGCCTCCAAACAAACAAACAAACAGTCAGGGAGAGATAGAGGAGCAGGTATGTAGGCAACTCTCAGAGAGGTGTAAAAATAATAGGGTAACTAATAGTAGGGGATTTCAACTTTCCCAATATTAACTTTGGATAGTCTTAGTGCAAAAGGCTTAAAGGGGGCAGAATTCTTAAAGTGCATCCAGGAGAGCTTTTTGAGCCAGCATGTAGGAAGTCCTACAAGAGAAGGGCTGGTACTGAACCTAATCTTAGGGAATGAAGCCGGACAAGTGGTGGAAGTGTCAGTGGGGGAGCATTTCGGGGATAGTGACCATAACTCTAAGATTTAAGGTAGTTATGGAAAAGGACAAAGATGGACTGGAAATAAAGGTACTGAATTGGGGGAAGGCCGATTTCAATGTGATAAAACAGGATCTGGCCAAAGTGTACTGGGAGCAGCTACTTGTAGGAAAGACTACATCAGACCAGTGGGAGCCATTCAAGAAGGAAACAGTGAGAGTTCAGAGCCAACATGTTTCCATAAAGGTGAAGGGTAGGACCAATAAGTCCAGGGAACCCTGGATGTCAAGAGATATAGAGGATTGGATAAGGAAGAAAAAAAAGGAGGCTTATGGCAGATTCAGAGGGCTGAAAACAGCAGAGGCCATAGAGGAGTATAGAAAGCAAAATGGGGTTATTTAAAAAAGTAATTAGGAGAGCGACGAGTGGGCATGAATAAACACTGGCGGGCAAGATAAAGGAAAATCCCTTTATCTTGGGATAAAGGCGTTTTATAAATATATTAAAGGCAAGAGGATAACCAGGGAAAGAGTAGGGCCCATTAGGGACCAAAGTGGCAATCTGTGTGTGGAGCCAGAGGACGTAGGTGAAGTTTTAAATGATTACTTTTCATCTGTGTTCACCACGGAGAAGGACGATGTAGGTGTAGAGATCAGGGAGGGGGATTGTGATATACTTGAACAAATTAGCATTGAAAGGGAGGAAGTATTAGTGGTTTCAGTGGGCTTAATAGTGGATAAATCCCCAGGCCCAGATGAGATGTATCCCAGGCTGTTATGTGAGGCAAGGGAGGAGATTGCAGAAGCTCTGACACAAATTTTCAAATACACTCTGGCCACAGGAGAAGTGCCACAGGGCTGGACGACAGCAAATGCGGTACCATTATTCAAGAAGGATAGTAGGGATAAACCAGGTAATTACAGGCCTGTGAGTCTAACATCAGTGGTAGGGAAACTATTGGGAAAAATTCTGAGGGACAGGATTAATCTCCATTTGGAGAGGCAGGATTAAATCAAGAATAGTCAGCATGGCTTTGTCAGGAGGAGATCATGTCTAACCAATTTGATTGAATTTTTCGAGGCAGTGACTAGATGTGTAGATGAGGGTAAAGCAGTTGATGTAGTCTACATGGACTTCAGTAAGGCTTTTGATAAGGCCCTGCATGGGAGATTGGTCAAGAAGGTAAGAGCCCATGGGATCCAGGGTAATTTGGCAAATTGGATCCAAAATTGGCTTAGTGGCAGGAGGCAGAGGGCGATGGCCGAGGGTTGTTTTGGCGATTGGAAGCCTGTGACCAGTGGTGTACCACAGGGATCAGTGCTGGGACTCTTGCTGTTTGTAGTGTACATTAATGATTTTGAAGTGAATATAGGAGGTATGATCAGTAAGTTCACAAATGACACAAAAATTGGTGGTGTCGTAAATAGTGAGGAGGAAAGCCTTAGATTACAGGACGATATAGATGGGCTGGTAAGATGGGCAGAGCAGTGGCAAATGGAATTTAATCCTCAGAAGTGAGAGGTGATGCATTTTGAGAGGACTAACAAGTCAAGGGAATATACAATAGATGGTAGGACCATAGAAAGTACAGAGGTTCAGAGGGACCTTGGTGTGCTTGTCCATAGATCACTGAAGGTAGCAGCACATGTAGATAAGGTGGTTAGGAAGGCATATGGGATACTTGTCTTTATTAACCGAGGCATAGAATATAAGAGCAGGGAGGTTATGAAGCTGTGCAAAATGCTAGTTAGACCACAGCTGGAGTACTGTGTACAGTTCTGGTCGCCACACTATAGGAAGGATGTGATTGCATTGGAGAGGGTACAGAGGAGATTCACCAGGATGTTGCCTGGTCTGGGGCATTTCAACTAAAAACAGAGACTGGATAGGCTCGGGTTATTTTCCTTAAAGCAGAGAAGGCTGAGGGGGGGGGGGGGACCTGATTGAGGTATACAAAATTATGAGGGGCATAGATAAGGTAGTTAGGAAGAAACTTTTTCCCTTAGCGGAGGTGTCATTAACCAGGGGACATAGATTTAAGGTAAGGGGCAGGAGGTTTAGAGGGGATTTGAGGAAAATATTTTTCACCCAGAGCGTGGTTGGAATCTGGAACACAGTGCCTGAAGGAGTGGTAGAGGCAGGAATCTTTACAACATTTAAGAAGTATTTAGATGAGCATTTGAAACGCCATAGCATACAAGGCTACGGGCCAAGTGCTGGAAAATGGGATTAGAATAGATAGGCTTGATGGCCGGCACGGACAAGGTGGGCCGAAGGGCCTGCATCTGTGCTGTATAACTCTATGACTCTAATTTGGTTTTTGTGATAAATTGAGCAGCGCCTTCGTTATTACTGGCAGCTGCTTCAGACGTCACAGACAGTGATGTTTCAGCGGATGAGGCTGCATTTGTGCATGTGCTAGTACTGCATCATCTAGTGGTCGTGTTGTCAGCAAACGCAGCCATAAAATAAAAAGGTAGTTCAGTGTGAACACATTGTATTCTCTGCTAACATAGGTAATGAACCTGGCCTGAAATGCACATAGGCTTTTGCCAAAACAGAAAGTTATACTGAAACTGATCTCGATGACTTTTGTACAAATATTTCTTCAATCTCACCGAAGGCAGACAGAGTTGAAGTAGGTGAGACAAAGCATGATGTAAATCAATTAGCTACTTGATTCTACAATAAGGTTAACAGAGCAATAATTATCAGATCTATTTAGTTAAAATCAAAGAATGTATTTGTACAATGATATACTGTAAACATGCAATGCTATCCCACTTTGCAGTGCATAATAAACCACAATAACGTCTCTGTATTCTGTCCTATAGCCCCAGAGCAGAACAACTTCCTGCAGTCTCCTGTCTTACACAGCCTTCTGATGCCTAACTGACTGTGAAGCATCCTGTCAGAATGCCTTTTTGCTTTATGACATTCTGTTTTATCAACTGTTCAGTCAGGAACAGAGAGGGGCAAAAACAAACATTCAACACAGTGGGTATGAAGTGTTTGTCAATTTTGGAGGCAAGCCACTGAATTGTTCTGTTGTTTTGACTCTGGGCAAAATAACTACCAAACAGCATATGAACTCTCGCCTGATTCTGAATTCACAGCCCCTCATGCAGCTGCCCTGGGAAACTAAACTCTTTGAAGGAGGTTTCAACACAAAACACATTTTAAAAAGAACTTAAATCTGGGAATGCAGACAAAGAATCATTAAACATGATAAGATCCCTGCGATCAAAAAAAGGATCAAAACTACACACACAACCCAATCTTTTGAACTCAAACAACACTAGTGTTAAACATCAGTCGAATTATAAAGAGCCGGAAAAGTAATCACAAAAAGAGCCAAAACTGGCCGGGCGGGTGAATATTTATAAAATGGAATGTGTCTCCAAGAGTTTGGAAACCAGAAAAATAATTCAAAAGAAGCAAACAGGTTTACAAAAGAACAAAATCCAGTATAGCACACAATAACATGGCTGCTGACACAGAGACAACTTCACCACCCTTCTTTTTGGTCTGAGACACATGGTATTTTCTATATTCCAAAAGTTTCCTACATAAACTTCCCCAATTTTGAAAGGAACAACAAAATAGGGTAGCATGATCACAGCAACCAATTATCATGAGCTATCTGAAAAGAGTCGATTGATGTGGGAAGAACAGACAGTGCAAGAATTTTGCAATGTTCCTCTCAACAGCTCGAGCAAAATGCCCAAACAAAGCGACCTAAACAAGCACACCAAAAACCTCAACAATGCCAAATAGAAACCAAGTACAAATTCACAAACCAGAAACTCTGTACTCTGGCGGCACAGTGGTTAGCACCGCAGCCTCACAGCTCCAGGGACCCGGGTTCGATTCCAGGTACTGCCTGTGTGGAGTTTGCAAGTTCTCCCTGTGTCTGCGTGGGTTTTCTCCGGGTGCTCCGGTTTCCTCCCAAAAGACTTGCAGGTTGATAGGTAAATTGGCCATTATAAATTGTCACTAGTGTAGGTAGGTGGTAGGGAAATATAGGGACAGGTGGGGATGTTTGGTGGGAATGTGGGATTAGTGTAGGATTAGTGCAAATGGGTGGTTGATGTTCGGCACAGACTCGGTGGGCCGAAGGGCCTGTTTCAGTGCTGTATCTCTAATCTAATCTAATCCAAGTATAGCAGCACCGATCAGGAAAATATCAAGAAAAACTCTGCCTTCACTGCATCAAAAGGCAAAGTGTACACATGACTGTGTAATCAGTATACAAATATAAAATTAATTACACCGTATGGAACCAAGTTTAGAGCATGATCAAAGGAAGCATTAGAAAACAAAAAGGCTCCCGACCGTACACCAGTCCACAGTAAACTACAAGCATAAAAGGGACCAAATTAATTATATTTACCATCTAATAGAAAAGGGTACCCAAGGTATTCTTGCTGCTCTTACAATCTGTTCCAAAGAAATAACCACTGATTTGGGGGGCAGGGCAAAGACATGGTTAAACTGAAGTTTCTATCGAACCATCTCAGTTCAGAAGAAAAACAGAAAGTCAATTATGGAGTCAATGAGATCTACACCCACCCACTCCCAAGTATCTGATATCTCCATTCCTTCTTTACATAAGCTAAAAAAGGAATAATTCTTTGCAGATACTCAACATTGAATTAATAATTTCCTTTACTAAAGCACAATACTATGAAAATCACTATAAACCAGGTAGACTTCTAGCCTGTAACTTCAAATGCCAGCAAGCAAATGAGACCATTCTCACCCAGATTTAAATATGAAAATGAGACTTTGGAATTTGAGGCTTCATGGACAGCGAACTAATGTATGTCACTAAGGACATGGATATTAGGAAGCAGGATAGGATACAAGACAACAGAATTTTAGAAGAGTTGAGGTTTATGGCAGATGGAAGATGAAATGTCATGAAAGAAAATGTTCAAATAGTCGAGTCTGGAGATAACAAAGGCATGAGGGTTTCATTAGTTGACAGGATGAGGTAAGGATAGAAGTAAGTATGTCAGAGGTGGAAGCAGGCATCTCATCAAAGACTTGATGTCAAACAAACAGCCCATCAACAGAGGTGGTGGCAGAGTAGAACTGGGTTTCATCAATAACCGTGTGGAAGCTGACCCCACATCAGTGTATAAAGTTGTCCAGGGGAAGCACATAGTTGAGGATAGAGCCAACAATAGTTCCTTCAGTGATTCTGGTGGTAATATTATGGAGGCAGGAAGAGAAATCATTGCTGAAGATTCTCTGGTTATGAAGACAAAAGTAGTAAGCCATTGTGCTCTCGCACAAGTTACTGAGGTGTGTGATGAATGTGGGTTCCCTGAACTAAAAACAAAGTGCTGGAAATACTCAGCAGGCCAGGCAACATCTGTGGAGAGAGAATCAAAGTTAACATTTCAAGTTGATGACCTTTCATCAGAACTGGAATAAGTTAGAGTTGAAACAGGTTTTAAGCAAGTAAAGCAGAGAAAGGGGGAGGGAAAGGAAGGTCTATGATAGGGTGGACGGCGGGAAAGATTAAATAACAAAGGGGATGAAATGATGCAAGGCAAAAGGAGATGGCAACGGGATAAGTTAAAAAAAAGGCTGGATCTAGAGGTGGTGTAAATGGGAAATAGCAGAATCATCACCTATAGCTGCTTTCTGAAAAGAATTGGAAGCAGTGGTTATGATCTGAAATTGTTGGTCTCAATGTTGAGTCTGGAAGGCCGTCAAGCACCTAATCCAAAGATGAGGTGCTGTTCCTTGAGCTTCATTGGAAAAGTGTTGGAGGCCAAGTGGGACTGGGGTGGAAAATTAGGACAACAGGTGACCAGAAGCTTGGGGTCACACTTATGGACTCAATGGAGATGATCAGCAAAGCGGTCAGCCAATTTGCATTTGGTGTTCCCAATGTAGAGGAGACCACATTGTGAGCAGCGAATACAGTACACTAAATTGAAAGAAGTACAAGTAAATCGCTGTGGAAGGAGTGTTTGGGGCTCTGAATGATGGGAAAGGAGGAGGTAAAGGGGCAGATGTTGCAACTCCTGCAATAGCACAAAGGGTGCCATGGGAAGGGAAGGGAAGGGAAGGGGGTGATTGAGGACTGGACCAGGATGCGGCCAAGGAAACAGTCCCTCTGCAATGCTGAAAGGGGAGGGGAAGATGCATTTGGTGGTGGCATCGTGCTGAAGGTGGCGGAAATAGCGGAGGATGATTCACTGAATGTGGAGGCTGCTGGGGTGGAAGATGAGGGCAAGGGGAACCCTATTTCAGATTTCCAGCATCCAGTTTTTAATAGCCCTTCAAAACAGAGATAGGCAAGTTCCTCTTGCCATGACTAGGGGAGGTGGGAAATGATGGATGGGGCATGCTTGTCTTTTTCTGCCATTTTCTGAGTGAGAGTTTAGATAACAGGAAACAAAACTGATGCAGCTCAGGAGTTGGAACAGAAAGCTGGAGCAACTAGTCAGCCATCAGCAGAATAGAGGATTCAGGAGAGTAGAAATATTGGAATCAGGGGTAGGGAGTCACTGGAATAGGATGGTGAAAGGAGATGAAATTCCAATATCACCTTTTAGATTTGGTGAGAGAGAGCCAGACTTCAGTATTGATTAAGAATCTAACAGTATTGCTTCCTCCTTTCCCCATCCTATTCCAGTGCCTCTCTACCCCTGATTCCAATATTTCTGCTCTCCTGAGTCCTCTATTCTGCTGATGGCTGACTAGTTGCAATACTGTCAGACTCTTAGTCAACACCAAAGTCTGGCTCTCTCTCTCACCAAATCGAAAAGGTGACATTGGAATTTCATCCCCTTTCCTCACTCAAAACTTAATCAACTAAAGCTAAATTTCTCTCCTACCAGTCTTTTGCTCTGTTTTAGATACTTGAATAAATGTCAAATAAACAAAAGTGACTTAAATTATCTCACTACTGCAGTGTCTAACCTGTGAAATGTATTTTTTCCAAAGAGGTTCATCTTCATTGATTTCAAATTCATTCCATCCATGGTACGTCCGACGCCGAGAAATTTCATTATTTTTAAGACCATTGTGAAGGTCACCCTATGGTAAGAAAACAGCATACTTAATAGATATAACAAAGATGAAAGTGTGTTGGTGCCGTCACAGCAGAGGTATATATGCAGTTAGCACTCAGATAATGTGTGGCTACCACTTCAATTGTAATGAATTAAAAACAATGACATTTTATACAAACCAAAAAAGCTAGTTGGCTTCACTGTGAACTTGGAACAAGTTTCCCCCATTTTACATTTAAAATTTACTTGTCTTCTCTTTCAAACTCTTTGGCACCAGTTATCATTTGCTGGCTGTGTGTGTGAGGAGGTTACATTTACTCTGCTAATGCAGAGCTTGGGTTGGTTACTAGGAGGTGCCAAGAGCATAGTTGGGAGTGAATTACCCAATTTTCACTTCTTTCAGAAACTCATCCTGTCTGCAATTCCAGAATATGGTCCAGCATGTTGCTGCACCACAGAAACACAGGACATCAGAACAGCAGTAGGCCATTCAGCCCCTGGAGCTCATTATGCCATTCAATATGATTATGGCTGATCTGTACCTACAATCCATTTACCCACCGATGACCCCATCACTTGACACTCTGACCGAATAAAAATCCGTCGATCTCAGTCTTGAAAATTTCAGCTGACTCAGCAATCTCAGTCTTATGGCCGAGGGAACTCCAGATTTCCACCACCCTTTACGCAAAAATTTGTTTTTTTGGATTTCACTCCTAAATAGCCGAGATCTAATTTTAAGATTAGGCCCTCTTGCCCCAGATTCCCACACCGGAGTAAAATGTCTCTGTATCTACCTTATCAAATCCTTTCAACATTTGAAACATTTCAATTAGATCATCCCCTCAAACTTTACAGCTCAGAAGAATACAAGCCATGTAACCTGCATGTTATGTAACCTGCTCTTATAATTTGAGCCTTTGAGCTCTGGTATCATTCTGGTCAATCAGCACTGCAACCCCTCCAAGGCTAATACATTTGTCCTGAGGTGCAGTGCCCAAAACTGAACAGAGTACTCCAGCTGTGGTCTGTCCAAAGCTCTGTACAACTGAAGCATCACTTCCTCCCTTTTGTTTTCCAGCCCCTTTAAGATAATGGCCAGCATTCAATTAGCCACTATGATTACATTTTGTACCTGTGCACTACTGGGACCCACAGACCAGGAAGCTCCCAGATTCAATCTCTGATCAGTGCTGAGCTAGCTCATCTCAATTGCGGATAGAAATGGCACTACAAATGATGTCAGTACTTGTGAGAATGAATTGGAGTGGAAAAGGTGTCCAGGTTAAGCTTTTGTACCTGATGATTATTAAATGATCCTTGCTCAAAAATGCATACATATGAATACCAATTTAAGATTAAATGCATCTAGGCTTTAAACCCTGCACAGCTCATTAATGCATTTGTCTGGGCTCAAATAAGACAAATGGCCACCTGGACAAGACAACCAGAGGGCCACTAGTGACTTACCATCTTAAAGACAAAACTGTGTTGGGGAAGACGGATTGGAGCTATCAAATGTAAATATATGGATTGTCACAAGAGTAGCTTCATATAACAAACCAATGAATATTATAATCATTTCTTAACATCTTTTTGTATCACTTATGAATATAACCACCTTGTCACAACTCACCACTTTCTCAAGGGCAATTAGGGGCAGCAACAAATGCTGACCTTGCCAGCATTGCTCACATCCCATGAACGAATAAATAAAAAAAAAAATCACTCAATAAATGTCATTACACACATTAACTTTGACCCATTTCAAGCAATCTTTCATAACAATTTCTTTGAACAAATAATATTGCTTAGCAAAAAATATTTCCCTGAAAAGTTACTCAACGTTCAAAACGGATCGCATTTCAAAGGTGATTTTATTAAGAAACCGAAATTATAACAGCAATGTTATATTTTGCTGCATAAATTAAGTTCAATATTGAAAGCTTCATCAACATCATTGGTTAAAGCTCATTTGAAAATAACCCTTTAAATAGACACAAAGAATCCCACACCCACTTCCCCACCATAATCACATACACCTTACCTGCAAAATGCTAGCAACTTCATCAACAGGTAGTTCACTTGCCCTTTTTGACGACAGTACTGGAATCATTATTTCATTTTCACTGTGGTATAATGCCTCAGGTCCCGGAACCTATGGCACCAGAGACAAAGAGATACTGAATTGTACTGGAAATTAACTATCTAGATAATAGAGCATGACTGAGTACAGTAGCTACTTTACAGAAGATACAATGATACAGCTAACCCAAGTGCAACCGTCTGGCAAACTACCAATGTGAAGACTATGGATGTTCGGAGTTTGGTGCTCAATGATTTTAAAATTGAAACATGATTATTTATCTTTCAATTCAAATTTAATATTTATTATGAAGATGCTTCTATATCTTTTGTTCAGTATTTTCTTTGAGGATTCATATTTAAATTGGGACGATGGATTCATTGGAAGGCTGAAGATTTCATAGAAGCTGGACTTTGCTTTGTTGTTGACAGCTCATTGAAAGGACATTGAGATGTTGTTTAAAAACAACTTTGCTGGAAGTCAGGTGCTTTAAGTTTAATAAACCTGGGGAAGATGTTTACAGATAAGCCACATGGAGGTCAAGCAGTTGACTTTCTGTTTTGGGGTTTTGGATGTTGTTTTCAAGTCAGTTGGGGTGTGAACTATTTCGAAAACAGTTGGTTTTGCCTGCCAAGGAAAAAGAAACCACCCAGCTCACCTCTTTCTCTACCTCTTTGAATAAACCCTGCAAAGATCAAGTGTGGGACAGCTACAATCACTGATGCTGCATCTGTCCTGTGAAGCTGAACAACCCTGTGATTCAAGTGTGTGTTGGCTGAAACCACTGATGCCTCATGTCTCCTGGAAAGCCTACCAAATTAATTCTTGACATCTTCAGAACGAATTGCTTCGGAAAATATCCCAGTGACCCGTCTCCGTATACCTGGACGCCAGACAAAAAGGAACAACTGACTTCCTTCCACATCTCTTTTTTTTCTTCAAGAATTAGCAAGTATTTGGACAAAGTATTCTTCTTTTGTCTTTTTTTTTATAACAGACCTCTGCAGAGAGAAATTTTAATGCGTGTATGTGCGTGTGGAGAATTTAAAAAGGGAACTTTCATATTTCAATCTGTGTGTTAATGCTTGGCTTCGTTACTGGATTAAGTCTTATTTGATAATAAACTGATAATTTTGTTGTTTATTAAAGAAACCTGGTTGGCGTATTTTATTCTGGGATAAAAGAGTAGAGTATATTGGGGCGGCACAGTGGTTAGCACTGCAGCGTCACAGCTCCAGGGACCTGGGTTCGATTCTGGGTACTGCCTGTGTGGAGTTTGCAAGTTCTCCCTGTGACCGCGTGGGTTTTCGCCGGGTGCTCCAGTTTCCTCCCACAGCCAAAGACTTGCAGGTGATAGGTAAATTGGCCATTGTAAATTGCCCCTAGTGTAGGTAGGTGGTAGGGAATATGGGATTACTGTAGGGTTAGTATAAATGGGTGGTGGTTGGTCGGCACAGACTCGGTGGGCCGAAGGACCTGTTTCAGTGCTGTATCTCTAAATAAATAAAAATAAATAATAAATAAACAAATATATGATTGACCGAATTGGTAACTGGGGGTAAACATTTAAAAAATATATGTTGTGACCTGCTGGGAAATGGGACTAGAAAAGACAGTGCACTCCTCCCACCTCAGTCATAACATATAATTGGGGCTCTGTGCGGGCTAACCCAACGTGCAATTGTAAGTGGGGTGATAATAATTGGAAAAAAAGGAAAAGGAAAAACCAGGTTTCTTGTGCAATAGAGTAAAGTCTACACGACTGGAATGTCGTTGTCAGTTGCTACAACCTTTCTGGGGAAGGGGGATGTATCCTCAAGTGATTTTAGAAACTTAACCAAGGTTAGACTAAAGGAATTGGCAGAAAAGTTGGTATTAGAGTTAAAACCAGGAGCTAAGTAAGCCAATATAATTGAAGTAATAGCACAGCATTTGCAATTAGAAGGTGGCGGCAAACCAGATGGTAGTACAGTTGACTTAGTTGCAGATGAAGCAGCTTGAACTTGACAAAGAGAAAGAAATAGAATTGGAAAAACTTAAGCTTGAACAGGAAAGAGAACTGACAATAAAAAAACTTGAACTAGAATTTCAAAGAGAAAGTGAAAGAGAAGGAAGGGAATTTCAAATTTAAAAAGATGGAACGAAGACAAAGGAGTGGTCTTGACTCCAGTGAAAATGTTGGTAGGGAAAGATCTGACTCCAGCCCAGGACTCAGTGGAGAGCTGTTTAAATTTGTACAAGCCCTCCCAAAGTTTGAGGAAAGGGATGTAGAGGCATTTTTCATTTTGTTTGAAAAGATAGTCAGACAGATGAAGTGGCCGAAGGAAAGCTGGACACAGTTTATGCAAAGCAGGTTGATGGGCAGAGCTCATGAAGTTTATGCCATGCTTTCTGAGAAGGCTTCTGCAGATTATGAGATGGCAAAAAAGGCTATTCTTGTTGCTTATGAGTTGGTCCCTGAAGTGTACAGGCAGAAATTTCGGATCTTCCTGGGCTGACTTATATCGAATTTGAGAGGGTAAAGCAAATTAATTTTGATCGTTGGATGCAGGCACTAAATGCAGAGGCCAT
The DNA here is from genome assembly GCF_036365525.1 of Heterodontus francisci. Classification (NCBI taxonomy): domain Eukaryota; kingdom Metazoa; phylum Chordata; class Chondrichthyes; order Heterodontiformes; family Heterodontidae; genus Heterodontus; species Heterodontus francisci. The sequence goes on along the minus strand of NC_090372.1, from coordinate 8,541,076 downwards.
GTATGAGGTCCTTAGGGAACGAATTCTCCTGGAAGGATTTTAAAATTCACTCCCTCCATTAGTAAGAACCCATGTAGTAAACCAGAAGCTTTCAACAGCCAGACAGGCAGCAGAAATCGATGACTATAAAGTTTCTTTACAAGCCCAAACCCTTTGTCTGTCACCCCCACAAACCCAAGAAGGATAGGTGAGAGGATAAAAGGAAGGCAAGTAGCCAGGGACAGCTGGGAATACCCCAGGATCTCCTCCTCAGGCTAGAAAGGAAGATGCTGAGGGTAGAATTGAGGTTTGCAAGCCTAAGTGTTACCATTGTCACAAGGTGGGCCAGCTTCGTACAGAATGCTGGCAGTTGCATGATAAACCCATGGGACTTATTCGGGTACACAAGGCCAATGCAGAGAAAGGGGCCCTGACCGAGAGTACGACAGATCAGGTTGTAACTCTGACTGCAGCTGTAAGGCCAAGTATAAAAAACACTGAGTGCGGGGACATGAATAAGAATGTTATAGGGAATTTTTGTCAAAAGGCAAAGTAACTCCTTATCCGTCAAGTGAGGTGGGTAAACTTATAGTTATACTTAGGGATACAGGTACTACTCAAACTCTTCTGCTGGGGAAAGGCATAACATTTCTAGAGAGCACATTGAATACCAAGGTTTTAGTGAATGGTATCAGCAGGGATTATATACCTGTACCTTTGTATCGGGTGCACCTAGAGTGTGACCTAATGACTGGAACGGTAACTGGAGGAGTTGTCCATAGTTTGCCTATAGATGGAGTTGACCTACTCCTGGGGAATGATTTGGCCAGAGTGAAGGTAGTAACTTCTCTAGTAGTCACAGAAAAACCAACTGAAGTTAAAGAGACAGAACAGTTGCAAGAAAAGGTTCTAGGAATTTTTCCTTCACGTGTAGTGACCAATGAGCAATGGCTAAACAAGTTCCACGGAGGTAAAATTGGCACCATAGACAGATAACCGAATATCTGAAATTTTCGTTGGGAATTTTGATAATCCAAGTAAGTCTTCTCTGGTCAAGGTTCAGCAAGCCGATCCAGAGATAATAAAATGGCAAAAGTGGCTCTAACTGAAGCTGAGGCAAAGGAAGTTCCAGAAGGCTACTATATTAAAAATGGGATTCTGCTGAGGAAGTGGAAACCTGCAGATGAAGAATGGACAGTTGTTCACCAGATAGTGGCACCCCCCAAGTATCGCTGGGAAATATTAAGGATAGCCCATGAAATTCCTATAGTGGGACATGTGGGGATCTAGAAGACCCAATCACGCATAGGTCGACATTTCTATTGGCCAGGTCTTTCCAAGGACAGTTTTGCAAAAATGTGCCATACATGCCAGATTGTGGAAAAACCACAAACTGCCACAAAACCGGTGCCTCTAATTCCCATACCAGTTTTTGGGGAACCATTTAGTAGGGTGTTGGTAGACTGTTTAGGACCTTTACTGAAAACAAAAGTGGGGCACCAATATATACTCACCATCATGGATATGGCTACTTGGTTCCCAGAGGCCATTCCCTTGATAACAATTTCTGCTAAGTTAGTGGTAGAGAGGTTAAGCCAGTTCTTCACTAGATATGGATTACCGATTGAGATTCAGTTGGATCAAGCTTCCAATTTTATATCTAAAATTTTTCAGAAAGTTATGGGTAATTTGGGTATAACACTGTTAAAGTCTTCAGCATACCACTACCACCCACAGACACAGGGGCATTAGAAAGGTCCTATCAGACCCTCAAAACTGTGATGAATATCTCCATGATTGGGATAAAGCGTCAGTATTTCTTTTGTTTGCCACTAGGGATTCACCTAATGAGTCTACCGGTTTTAGTCCTTTTGAATTAGTTTATGGGCATAAAATAAGAGGTCCTCGAAAACTACTCGAAGAAAGGTTTTTAGAACAGAGGGACGAATCTTCCGTGTTAGATTATGTATCCATGTTCCGGGAGCCTGCAAAGTGGCTCAGGAACACCTTAAAGCCTCCCAAACAACCAGGAAGAAATAGGCAGACAAGCATGCCAAGACCCGACCACTTCCACCAGAGGATAAAGAGTTAGAATTATTACCTTACAGGGTGAACCGCTGAAAGCACAGTTCAGTGGTCCATATAAAGCGGTCAAAGGAATTGGTAAAGTAAATTAAAAGCAAAATACTGCAGATGCTGGAAATCTGAAACACAAACAAGAAATACTGGAAATACTCAGCAGGTCTAGCAGCATCTGTGGCGAGAGAAGCAGAGTTAACGTTTCAGGTCAGTGACCCTTCATCAGAAGAACAGTTCTGATGAAGGATCACTGACCTGAAATGTTAACTCTGCTTCTCTCTCCACAGATGCTGCCAGACCTGCTCAGCATTTCCCGCATTTCTTGTTGGTAAAGTAAATTATTTGATTGACACCCCAGATCGCTGGAAAAAGAATCGGCTGTGTCATATCAATATGTTGAAACCATATCATCGCCGGGAGGAGGATAAGCAAGCACAGGTATGTCAGGTAGGAAGAACAGTGAAGGACGAAAGGGATAGTGAGGATGAGGCAGGAGGAGACAGAGACAATTCTCAAACTGAACCTCCTACTATCTGGTTAGCTAATATTGAATTGTTAGGGAGATTGGACACTATGCTTTCATATTTAGATGCAGAACAATGAGACGACCTAACAAGGCTACTCACGGCATTTAAGACTCTGTAGGGACAAGTCAGGATGTACAACCTTAGCCACACATGATGTGGATGTAGGGGAATCCTTTCCTATAAATTGATATGACACAGTCGATTCTTTTTCCAGCAAGCTGGGTTGTCAATCAAATAATTTACCAATTCTTTTGAACACTTTATATGGACCACTGAACTGTTCTTTCAGCAGTTCATCCTTATCACTTCAGTCCAGAGAAACAGCCAGGTAAAAGCAGAAATCCAATACATGTTGGAAAACCACCTAACTGAACCCAGTCAAAACAGCTGGAGTTCCCCAGTCGTGTTAGTGCCTAAACCGACGGTTCAACTAGATTCTGCATAGACTACAGAAAGGCTAATGCAGTAACAAAGGTAGACTCCTACCCAATTCCTCGCTTATAAGACTGTATTGACAGAGTGGGCAATGCCACATTTCTTACAAAAATAGATTTGTTAAAGGGATGCTGTCAGGTTCCTTTAACACCCCAAGCTAAAGAAATATTGGCATTTGTCACACCAGACTGTCTTTTCCAATGCCAGGTGATGCCATTCAGGCTAAAAAAAATGCCCCAGCCACTTTTCAGAGACGAATGAACCAAGTGGTAGCCAGTTTTCTGTACTGTGTGCTTTATCTTGATGATGTGCTGGTATATATTGACACTTGGAAGGACCACTTGGAATAACTAGAAACTGTTTAGAAAATTACAATTAGCTGATTTAGTGAGAGGCGATGGCCTAGTGGTAATGTCACTGGACTAAGTAACCCAGAGACCCAGGCTACTGCTCTGGGGACATGGGTTTGAATCCCACCATGGTAGATGGTGAAATTTGAATTCAATTAATCTGGGAATTTTAAAAAAAGCTAAGTCTAATGGTGACCATGAAGCCATTGTCGATTGTTGTAAAGCCCATCTGGTTCACTAATGTCCTTTAGGGAAGGAAATCTACTGTCCTTGCCTGGTCTGGCCTACATGTGACTCCAGACTCACAGCAATGCGGTTGACTCTTAAAATGCCCTGTGCAATGGCCTAGCAAGCCACTCAGTTCAAGGGCAATTAGGGATGAGCAATAAATGCTAGCCTAGCAAGAGATGCCCACATCCCACAAATGAATAAAAAAACCTTGCCAAAAATGAATGTGCAAAAGTGAAAGTAACCTACCTCCTGCATATAGGACAAGTGTTGCCAAGAACATCTAAATTTACAATACAACAACAAAACACTACAAGCATTTGTGGAATTCCCTACCTCTAAGACCAAGTGAGAAATCATGAGGTTTTTGGAGATGTGTGGTTTGGGGATGTGCGGTTTGTAACGCAAGTTTGTACAAAGTTTTAGTACCGTAGCTGCTCCACTGAGAGATTTACTACAAAAAAACCAAGGTAGCATGGTCAGGCGAGTGCCAAGCATCTTTTGAGAGGCTGAAACCCATTTTGATTAATGAACCAGTGTTGGCTGCTCCAAACCTCACTAAGTCCTTTAAGGCAGCAATCGATGCTAGTGACCTGGGGGTCTGTGCGATGCTGTTAGAAGATGGTGAATCAGGCACAGAAAGGTCAGTGGGATACTTCTCCAAAAATCTGAATCTACACCAAAAAAAAGATATTGTCAGGCAAACCCCCCACCTGCCAAGACTAAGGCATACATTATTCCGCCACATGAACATTAAAACTTAAAATTGCAAGCCCCTGACTGGAAAGACATTTGCATAGTAACAGACAGTGTTGGAACAATGGGGACCCAGTCGTTGCTTCCCCAATAGACAGAAGTGGTCAGACCAGTTTTAGTCACATGACTAACTTGGCTGTTGGAGGTTTGAACTGAGAGTTTTAAATTGGGGAAAGCAATATTTGAAAGAAGAAAGCAGTGTGCTGCCTGTTGGAACAGAACGTCCTCTCCAGTCCTGCCTGCCTCCATCTCTTCCTGAACTGAATCTTGTGAAAACACGTGAAACTCAAAGAGAGTAAAGTCTCCTACGTGAACAAGGTTTAAGAAGAACACTAGGCCTTGACGAACAGCAAGACTACCTACAACAAGTGAGCTCAAAGCACAGTAAACAAGAAACTCTTCTTATTTTGCCTCAAACCCCTCTCTACTATATTTTCCTCCTCTTTTCTGTCCCTATTTGCATGTGTGTATCGCGTGTGCATGCTAGTGTGGGCGCGTCGTATATCCGCATGCGTTAACCGTATTAGAATTTAAGTAAGTTTAATAAATTTCACTTTTCTCTTTTGAACCGAAGAAAGCCTGTTTATGCTCATTTCTTTGCCTTATAATTGGAAAGCTGTGGAGAAAGATTCACAAAAAGGGGAGCTCAAAACTCTGTGTTTAAAATTAAAACCCTGTTACAATAAGAGCAGGTAAAGACAACAAAGGACCCTTAGACACATTTCTCACCTGGTCATAACAATATTCAACAGTGGAAAAAGAAACCCTGGGCTCATTACTAGCTCTTAAGCATTTTGAAGTCTATGTCCACCACAACTACAGAAACACACTGATCATAAACCCACCAGCCTTTGTGAAAAAAATTTAAAAACCAGAATGCCAGAATACTCCGATGGAGTTTATGACTGCAACCTTATCACTTAAAGATTATCCACATTGTGGGAAAAAATAATCTAATTGCAGATGCTTTATCTAGGATTTAACTTTGCTTTGAGTTATCTGAGTGCAAAGATGGCACAAAGCAGAACTGTATTAGCTACAGGTAAAGAGTGAATGAAAGCGAATGTGTAAATGTATTTTAATATTTTTCATCTTGTTTTCTTCCCTACTCTTTGTAATGAAACACATTTGAAAATGGTGTTTCATTCCTCCAAGGATAGAGGTGTTATGAAGATGCTTCTACATTTTTTGTTAAGTAATTTTTTTTCGGACTCATTTAAATCGTGGAGGTGGATTCATTGGAAGATTGAAGATTTCATAGAAGCTGGACTTTGTTTTCTTGTCGACAGTTCATGGAAAGGACACTGAGAGTTTGTTTAAAAACAACTTTGCTTTAAGCTTAACAAACAACAGAAACCTTGGTGATTTGGGAAAGACATTTCTAGAGAAACCACATGTCAAGTTTTATGGAGGTCAAGCGGTTGACTTTCTGTTTTAGGGTTTTGGATATTGTTTTCAAATCAGATGGGGTGTGAGCTGTTTTGAAGACAGTTGGTTTTGTCTGCCAAGGAAAAAGAAACCACCCAGCTCACCTCTTTCTCTACTTTTTTAAAGAAACCCTGCAAAGACCAAGTGCAGGAGAGCTAAAATCCCTGGCGCTGCATCTGTCCTGAGAAGCCGAAAAACCCTGCAATTCAAGTGTGCATTGGCTGAAACCCCTGATGCCACATGTCTCCTGGAAAGCCCACCAGATTAATTCGCAACATCTCCAGAACGAGTAGCTTCTGAAAAGATTCCCAGTGACCCGGCTCCGTATACCCGGACGCCAGACAAAAAGGGACAACTGACTTCCTTCCATACCTTCTCTTTTTTTCTTCAGAATTAGCAAGTATTCGGACAAAGTATTCTTCTTTTGTCTTTTGTTTTGGTAAAAGACCCCTGTGGAGAGAATTTCTGTATTTTTTCCAGAGTGTATGTCAGTGTGTATGTGGGGAATTTAAAAAGGGAACTTTCATATTTCAATCTGTGAGCTAATGGTTTGCTTTGTTACTGGATAAGTCTTATTTGATAATAAACGGATAATTTTGTTGTTTATTAAAGAAACCTGGTTGCTGTATTTTATTTTGGAATAAAAGAGTAGAGTATATGATTGACCAAATCGGTAATTGGGTAAACATTTTAAAAATATATGTTGGTGAGCTACGGAGAAGTGGGACTAGAAAAGACTCCTCTGTGGTAATATGTTTAAACATCCAAGACAAGGAATTTCTCAGAGCTGACCCTGGGCAGACCAGCAAAAAGACTGCAGACTTGCAGGATGACAATTCGTTGTAGTACTGAGGGAATGCTGCAGTGTCTAAATCACCATCTTTTGGATAAGACATAAAAACAAGACACCATCTGACAGTTCAGGTGGACCTGGAAGGTCGCATGGCACTACTCGAAGACAGAGGTTGCCCAACCCAACATTTATCAATCAGCCAACCCCACCAAAGACAGATTTATTGGTAATTTATCTTATTGCAGTTTGTGGGCCTTTGCTGTGCACGTGTCTTTACAACAGCAGTTGACATAAGCAATTCGCTGGCTGTGAAGTGCTTTGGGCTGTCCTGAGATTGAGAAAGGGCTTCGGCAAATACAAGTACTGGCTTTCTTTCTGAAATACTAACAAATCCCTTCCATTTATGAGGCGACCTGAATTGCACAGTAAAGGCGGAACCTGCAATTACTGACGAGGAAACAACTGTTTTTTCAGTCGTCAAAGTTAACAGTAGAAACAATAAACAAATGGGAGAACATGATTAGGATAAAAGCAAAATACTGCACTTGCTGGAAATCTGAAATAAAAACAGAATATGCTGGAAATACACAGGTCATGCAACATTTGTGGAGAGAGAAACAGAGTTAATGTTTCAGGTCAATGACCTTTCATCGAACCAAGACCGTCATTAGGATTTGATAGGGATGAATAAGCGGTATGCTATCATGTGAGAAGTTGTTTTAATCAAATTCACCTAACACTAACAGTGAAGACCAATGCTGCTATCGAGAATAAAAAAATGTACCATCTCTATACAGACCCAGATTTGGCAAAGAGGATTTGTTAAAAGCCTTCACAAGAACCTATCTGTGGGAGCACAATGCACTAAGAAGACATACAAGAATGTATTCACTGGTACATTAGAGCTATTAAACTCCTACTGTTGTTGGTCCATTGGGAACTGTCCAGTGCACAGTTAAATTTGAGGATACAACATTCAGACTGAATTTTCAAGTGCAGTGACCCAATACATTACAGATTACTCCACCCCAAGGCAGCTACTATTCTAAATCCTCGCCAGCAACACAAAAAGTGATGTCATTGAACTTAAAAATCAATTCAGTTCTTATTTTGGCAGAAATAAAATCTTAAGATGCACCATCCAGCAGTACATGTTGCACTTGCATGAGATAATGAATAAGCCTCAATTTTGGTGAACATTAGTTTTAATAGGAATGTAAAACCATTAACTGTGTCCAAATAGCTAAGGACATCATAAAAAGTCCACTGCTCCTTTAAAGCTAGTTTAACATTATGTTGAAAGTATATCAAATGTAAAGCTGCAATTAAAAATGCCGTCAATTTTTTCCAGAGCAGGTAAAATGAACTTTGGAAAGAACATGGTTTCATTTTAGGGTCAAATTTACTGGTAGAGATTTAACATTTGAGATTTTAATACATCATCTCTTTTGTTAGCACAAGGAACAAAACTAATTGAGGTGCCAGAAAATTCAGCACATCTGCAAATGTGGCAATCATGGAAGTTGGTTGACAACACCCACCCACTTCCTGATTTACAAAGGAATGACTCAAATATTGCGCACAATGTTCTCAGAAACATTTACTTTTCCACTGTTTTTGGTATTGAGTAAAGGAGCTGATTTTGTTGCTATCCTCTTACCAACATACAACCTCAAAAGTAGGTTTATACTAAAAGTTAAGGCCCTACAATCTCAAGAACAATTGAATCTGGATATTATCAATTTTCATGACCTCAAATGGTACCATACATAACCAACATGCCGCTACATTGGCAGACAGATATCCCACAACCTTTCAGTTTCCAGCAATTTTCACTGCGCTATCCAGGGCAGATCAATTAGTACAACCAACTTGTGCCGAACAGTACAAACAGTATAAAAAAGTAAAGCCTGCCATAAAAATGGATTTTGGAAGTGGTGATTTGAGCACTATGTCCACATGATCACTACAAACTGTATTCACATGCAGATTCTACTTACATCCTAAAGTTAAAAATAAACTTTTTAAAGAAAAATCAACTTGGTTGCCAGAGTTGGCCTTGAACCCACGATCTTGTGACTGAGAGATGGGAGGGCTATCAAGTGAGCCAAAACAACATTAATTTAATACTATTATCCAATTACTGCACGAAAGTTTTTTCTTAAAAACAAACCATGTGTTTTTTCCGCCCAAGGGATGAATGATTTTTATTCAGTATCTACCAGACATAATAGGAAAAGTAAGTAACTAATCAGCAAATAAAGAAAAATCACAGTAAGTCCATTTATTTTGGCAATACAGTAACTCACACTACCTATGATTTGTTTTAAAAAAGATTCTTATAAAGGTAGTCATGCACTCAAGCACGGTGGGCTGATTTGGCTTTGACAGGAGCTCCAAAAAAGGGTATAAATCATTGATCGTTATACAAGTATAGGACACATTTCAAATATTATTGAGGAAGCCTTAATGTATTCAACCATTCTTTGCATCCTTATATTATTTCTTTTCTAAAACTCAACTTTTTAAGTATAAGTCTTTATGTATTTAGTTTGCAATTGATGAACCATTCTTTAAAGCAGCAATGCAGAAAAGTCATAAAAAAGCAGCAATGCAGAAAAGTCATAAAAAAGCATAGTTGTATAGAAATTTGTCAAAGTTTAATGCCTTTTTAATATTAACCAAATCTGTCAGTCACCTTGAATGATGGTTTTGAATCCCAGACCAACTCAGAACTACATAGACCAAATGGGTGGGGTAAACTTTCTAATCAAAGTCATACAGTACAAAAAATATGGCCATCACTCTGCTGACTACTCCCACACAACAGTTCCCCGTCCCAACTTAGCATACGCACAGCTTTTTTTAACCTGACAGTTGATGTCTATAATAAAATAACACAGGCTGAACTCATACACACAAACTGGCAGAGATTTGGGGGAATCTTTCCACCTACTTTGTCCAGTACTGTAAACTTAATACGCAAAAAAATCACTAGAAAAGGTTAAGTGGAGTTAAAGATTGCTGTGAAAGAGGTTAAAATGGAGACTAAGATAGGTGTAGCTGCAACCGTATTTTTTGTTACTAGTCTATTAGTCTGTGGAACTCTTCCACATGTTCCTTTTATCTCCACAATAGAATCCCACAACATTATATAAAAAGATAATCAGTGCTGATCTTCTCTATCTTGCACCAGCTTGGCACAGAAAACAAACATTTTCCAAAGGGCGGTAGAAGTAGAAACACTCATAACATTTACTTAGATACGCACCTGAAGTGCCATAACTTACAAGGCTACGGACTAAGAGCTAGAAAGTGGGATTAGGCTGGATAGCTACTCGTTGGCCGCTGCAGACATGATGGGCCAAATGGCCTCTTTCCATGCCGTAATTTTCATAGAAATTAAATTTTAAAAAGTTACTAAATAGTAAATGTTTCTCTTCCCATTGGAAATTTACATCTTTTACTTTCAGTTTTAATTTTTTTGTCCCTATTCAGCAATCAAAACAGATGGTGGTTAAACCACAGTATAGAGAATCCAGTGAGAGCCAGTCATTTTCCACATTCAGCAACTCCAAGTACGAATGGGGAAGCTCCAAGATAAAGAATCATCCACTGACCCTGATGTGAACTTGGAAATAAGATAAAGGGCAATCCATCAGATATGCTAGCCACTTTCGCTAGAAATTCAACATAAGCAATGATTGGGACCTGTGAAATGCACTGCATGCAATTCATTATGTTTAAAAACAACAAATGTGCTTGACAGTTAAAATACAGTTCAGACATTCGCATAATTAAAAGCCTTGAACATATGATGCTTCACACCAAACATCTACAGGACACCCAGGATGTGTTCTTCTTCTTTCTTTCTTTTGGGCCTCCTTATCTCGAGAGACAATGGATACGCGCCTGGAGGTGGTCAGTGATTATGGAGTGACCTCTCCATGGCGCATGCCTGGGCAAATTTATGGAGGTTGAGAGTTGCCCAGTCGTCAAAACCCCCCTCTCGGCCTTTCTGGTGGGGTCCAAAGGAGTGCAGGACACGACGTTTGGCACCAGTATGGCTGCAGGAACTGCCGGAAACATGCCAAAGGTGACACATGTGTTACAATTCAGATTTTCTCCCAACACTTGAAAGTGTGCCCTGCCAAAATGCAAGTCCTGATTTTAACTTGGAGCAGGAAGCAGCTGGGCTGGGTCTGAGGTGGGCCCCAAATCCTCCTGACCTCAGCAGCAGGATGTTCAGTAGATTTCAAATCCCATGTCCCATGGGATGCACAGTGGCGCAGTGGCTAGCACCACAGCCTCACAACGCCAGCAACCCAGGTTCAGTTCTGGGTACTGCCTGTGTGGAGTTTGCAAGTTCTCCCTGTGACCGCGTGGGTTTCCGCCGTGTGCTCCGGTTTCCTCCTACAGCCAAAGACTTGCAGGTTGATAGGTAAATTGGCCATTGTAAATTGCCCCTCGTGTAGGTAGGTGGTAGGAGAATTGTGGGGATGTGAGAAGGAATATGGGATTAATGTAGGATTAGTATAAATGGGTGGTTGATGGTCGGCACAGACTCGGTAGGCAAAGGGCCTGTTTCAGTGCTGTATCTCTCTATGAATCTGTATGCCCCTGGTCAGTTTCCACCCAAAACTGCCAAGAAGCAGCAGCAGCTAAGGGGAGCAGAACATCGGGCACAAGGCAGCCACCGGGGATGGGAAGAATGATCCTCAGCACTTGGGTAAGTCGAACAAGATGGAGAATGGGGAATGCTCAGGTCAAGTATGCCTAACGTTTCTTGTGGGGCTTGAAAGGAACAACCCTGCCTAACCTTGCCCCATGGGTGAAGTTAAAATTATAACCTTTTTTGGGCCTCTACTCCTCTTCCCATTACATTGTCCTGGCAGAAGAGCCACAACCTCATCCCAACTCAGTCCTATGGCTAAAATAGCAGTCGCGCCTCAGTGAGACGCATTTAAAAGGAAGATCTTGCCGATTGCCAGTCTGTCCTTCTTGCCTGCTCTGAAGAGCAGTTTAAAATCATTGCCTGTAGGTTTGATGGAGGATGTTGGTGGGAGAGTCTAACAGGGTATTTTAATTGCCCGTCTTGCTGGTTTCCATTGGGAGGGCAGGATTGAGGTTGACACCCCCGACAATTTCCATAAACAGAGCGGGATGTAAATAGGATAGTGTGTCACAGAGTAATTACCCTTTTACTACTCCTGCGCATCTATCAACTCTTCAGTGCCCCACTTCCTTCAATCCTGTCCAACCTAGCCAGTGGCTGCCAATTCCTTTCTACCCCACTTCATTTCCCCTTTTACAATAACATCCCCCACCCCTTTGTATTGCCCATCTACAACAACTCCTCCCCACTTGACTGGCTGATGCTCTTCTCCCTTCACGGCTGGCAGTCCCATTCCTCAATTGCCCATCTCATGTTGATCTGAATTCCTGCCCTCCTCCACACCTCACCCTCGCCCCTGCTCTCTTTCGCCTCCTCCTCTTCTCCCCTTACACTGATTTAGTTATCCCCCACTGTCACGCGCACAAGAAGTGCGATGATAATACTAAAATTATAAACAAAATCTGAAGGGTTATAAAAACTGACTTTGTCTTTTAAAAATGGTCAATTCTTTTAAAAAGTGAACGTTCCAAAATCGCTGAAGAAAAAGGGCTTGGCTTTTGTATATTCAAATTGTCTGACAGGTTTAAAGATTTTCCTTTGCCCCTAAGAGGTGTCATTTTTTTTATTCTTGCATGAGATGTGGGCATCGCTGGCAAGGCCAGCATTGGTTGCCCATCCCTAACTGCCCTTGACAACTGAGTGGCTTGCTAGGCCATTTCAGAGGGCAGTTAAGAGTCAACCACATTGCCGTGGGTCTGGAGTCACATGTAGGTCAAACCAGGTAAGAACAGCAGACTTCCTTCCCTAAAAGGGCATTATTGAATCAGATGGGTTTTGATGACAATCAATGATAGTTTCATGGCACCATTACTGAGACCAGCTTTCAAATCCAGATTTTTATTAACGAATTGAATTAATTAATTAATTGAATTTAAATTTCACCAGCTGCCTTGGTGGGATTTGAACCCTTGTCCCCAAGGCATTAGCCCAGGTCTCTGGATTACTAGTTCAGTGACATTACCACTATGCCACCATTTCCCCAATTGCACTCATCCTACACCCATCTGAAAACATTCCAGAATTGAAGTCTCCTGAAACAACAAAGGTGTGAAGTAGCCACGTCCTGAACCATTGCCCAATCACCATGGGGGAAAGACCAAAGCGTGTCCTACCCGGAGGCAAGAAGTAACATAACTTTACCTCAAAAAGCAGCCTAGAGAGAGAGACACCCCAGCAAAAGAAGCTTGCTTCCAGCAAACCAGAAGGCGCATGCCCTGCTGTAGAATTCTGCACTATTATACAGCAGTGAACTAGAAGTAATAAAAACAGCAGTGAATTAGAAGTGATCCACTAACTTCAACTGAACTTTCAACCAAGAGAGAAATCTACAATCACCTCAGGCCTACAACCAATGAGAACTCAATTTCCAAGAGAATTCAACAGGTTTACCATGACCTCTCCCCGCCACTTATAATCACTAACCCCTTTTTTCCTCTCAATCTGTCTCTTCTTGCGTGTGTGTGCGCGTGCGAATGTATGAGTGGATGCAGTTGCGGCAATTTTGTGATAAGGCGTATTGATCAAGAAATAATTGATTTTCTGCTTTTAAACCTACAAGAAATCTGTCGCTGTATGTTTATTTGACAAATAAAACAAAAAGGGGTTAAACCCTAATAACAAAACAGACTTGTTGCAGTCAAGTGGGACTTGAACAGTGGGAACCACCCAAACCTCACCAAGTGGCCTTAACACCAACATTCTAAAATTGTTTGACCTGAAGATTTAAATTGCATAGGAGATTGACTAGTATATATAAAGTTTCCTTGTTGATACATGAAGTTTGATTTTCTGATTAGCTTAACTATCTTTTCAGTTAAGCATAGTGATTTATTTAAAGGTCTGAGTTTCTCATTGAGAAACCAACAATAAAACCAAACAACAAAATCATTTATATTTTGCAGTCAGCATTCCGAAACCAGCAATTAACAGATTAAGTCATTCAAATCATTTTTTCCTAAAGTAGATCGAGTCTGAACCAACCTGTAGCACCCATCTGTCACCCCCACCCAACCAGGACAGAACTTGATTCAAATAACAAAATGGTCAATGAAATATGGTTTTGGGAACAAAGGGAAGCTTAAACAAGCTTGCAGATGACACTAAGTGAACTATGAAGGAGAGCATAACATTACAAATAGGTATATATGGATTACACAAATTGGCAAAACAAAATTAGCTGCAATTTAATGCAATTAAGTACCTTGGAGGCAAAAATGTCAGCTGAAGTATAATGAGATCAGGCTGTGCTGGGGGTGGGGAAGGAGGTGCCAGATGAACAAAGGGATATAGAGAGCCTGGTTATCTAATGTTAGTTTGTAAGTGCAGAAATATGACCAGAAAAACTTTTGGGATACTGGACTTCAATAACCACTCATATTTATATAATGTCTTCAACATAATAAAACATCCCATGGTGCTTCAGAGGAGCATTATTAAGCAAAAGTTGACACCCAGCCACATAAGGGCAGATAACCAAAAGAGGCAGGTTTTATGGCACATTTTAGGAGGAGGAGAGAGAGCTAGAGGGGTTTAGGGAGGGAATTCCAGAGCTTAGGGCCTAGGTAGCTGAAGGCACAGCCACCAAAGGTGCAGTGATTAAAACTGGAGATGCACAAGAGGTCAGAACTGAATGAATGCAGAGATCGCGGAGAGCTGTGGGGCAGAAGCTTCATCACAAGCAGCCAAGAGGTTTAGAATATAAAATCATTGTTACTATTATTTATTTAGAGATACAGCACTGAAACAGGCCCTTCGGCCCACCAAGTCTGTACCGACCATCAACCACCCATTTATACCTAATCCTACATTAACCCCATATTCCTACCACATCCCCACCTTCCCCCTACCTATACCAAGGGCAATTTATAATGGCCAATTTACCTATCAACCTGCAAGTCTTTGGCTGTGGGAGGAAACCGGAGCACCCGGCGAAAACCCACGCGGTCGCAGGGAAAACTTGCAAACTCCGCACAGGCAGTACCCAGAATCGAACCCGGGTCGCTGGAGCTGTGAGGCTGCGGTGCGAACCACTGCGCCGCTGTGCTTAAAATATTGAATGGAACAGGGTGGATGGTAAAAGCACTTTCCTTTCGTGCAGAAATCAGGAACAAGGGATCATGATCCTAGAATTCAAGCTAAGCCAGGAAAAATTCCTTGTACATAGGAATGCAAGAATTTGGGATGCATTGCTCTGGAGTCAACTGTGATGCTTAAAAGAGAGAGATAGATGATTACTTGGGACTGATGGTATGAAGAGGCATGGAGACAAGACAGGAAATTGGGATGTGAGAAATAGGATTATTATGCTTAACAAAAAGGAAAATCAAATAAAATGAAAACATTTTCTAAAAATAGAACAGATCATTAAACAACAGCTTGCTTTCAATTACACTTCATAGTATTTCCGGCATTTACTTGCATAATCTAAATTTGAAGCATTGTTGCCACGCTGAAGAAATATATCGTAGATACACAAAATTAGACCTCGACAACTTGACAGTTAAGACAACAGGTTGTACAGGAATTAAAACAGTCAGCAGGACTCAACAACAATTTATAATGTATAGTGCCTTTAACAAAATAAAATGTCCTAAGGTGCTTCACAGGATCATTGTAGAACAAAATGACAACGAGCCACATAAGGAGATATTAGGTCAGATGACCAAAATCTTGGTCAAATAGATAGGTTTTAAGGAGCGTCTTAAAGGAGGAAAGCAAGGTAGAGAGACAGTGAGGTGTAGGAGGGAATTCCAGAGTTTAGGGCCTAGGCAGCTGAAGGATAGGCCACCAATGCGGAATCATGAAAATCAGGGATACTCAAGAGTTCAGAATTAGATGAGCACACATATCTTGGAGGGTTGTGGGGCTGGAGGAAGTTACAGGGATAGGGAAGGGCGAGATCATGGAGGGATTTGAAAACAAGGTTGAGAATTTTTAAATCAAGATGCTGCTTGATCAATGGATGTCAGCAAGCACGGGTGTGATAGGTAAACGGAATTTGATGCAACATACTCAGAATACTAAACTGAAAAACAGAAACACTGGCTAGACAAGATTTTGTGCCTCTCTCTACTGATTAGTTTTTTTCAAGTAATGTGGTAGATCATATATTTAATAGGAGCGTAAAAAAATTATGGGGAAAGAGCAAGGGAATGGAACTAATTGGATAACTTAAAATAAAAGCAAAATACTGCGGATGCTGGAAATCTGAAATAAAAACAAGGAATGCTGGAAATACTCAGCAGGTCTGGCAGCATCTGTGGAGAGAGAAGCAGAGTTAACGTTTCAGGTCAGTGACCCTTCTTCAGAACTGGCAGATATAAGAAATGTAAAAAGATTTTAAGCAAGTAAAGCAGGGGTGGGGCAAGAGATAACAAAAGAGGTGTTGATAGGACAAGATCATAGAATAGCTGACCAGAAGGTCATGGAGCAAAGGCAAACAATATGTTAATGGTGTGCTGAAAGACAAAGCATTAGTACAGAGAGGGTGTTAATGGACTGAAAACTGAACAGCCACAAGCACAAACAGTGGGTAGGCACAGTAGAAACAAACTGAAAAACTAAAATAAAACAAGACAAAAAAAAATAAAATAAAAGTAAAATGGGGGGCCCATCATGCTCTGAAATTACTGAACTCAATGTTCAGTCTGGTAGGCTGCAGCGTGCCTAATCGGTAAATGAGATGCTGTTCCTCGAGCTTGCGTTGATGCTTACTGCAACACTGCAGCAATCCCAGGACAGAGATGTGAGCATGAGAGCAGAGGGGTGTAATGAAATGGCCAGCAACCAGAATCTCAGGGCCATGCTTTCGGACTGAGCGGAGGTGTTCCGCAAAGCGGTCACCCAGTCTACGTTTGGTCTCCCCAATGTAGAGGAGACCACATTGTGAGCAGCGAATACAGTATACTACATTGAAAGAAGTACAAGTAAATCGCTGCTTCACTTGAAATTGGATAACTTGTTCAAAGTGCTGGCACAGGTACAGTGTGCCAAATGGCCTCCTCTGTACTGTAAGATTCTATGATACCATGAAATGCTACACTATCAAAAAAGCAAAAATATTAGAGATTTTATTTAAGGATATAAATGCAGTGAAACACCAAAAGTGAGAAAACATCAGATGCCCAAAGGGAGCGCAATAGATCAGAGGGGTCCAAAAGGCTGAATGCAAATTGAATGTAGTCTGTGAGCTCCTGTAGCCTGTTCTGTGATACACTTGCCAGTTCCTGAGTTTTTTTGTATGCAAACTGATTTCAGCATAATTGGACAGCTCCTAAAATCCCCAGGTCTTGAGCAGTGGAAAATGCTGTTTCTTGGTTTGGTCAAAAATTCACCATCTGGGAAAAAGCCCTTTCCAATCCTTCAGGCCTGGAAATTTTAAAGAGCTGAAGCTTCCAAGTTTTCATGCTGGAGAGAAGAGAGTAGAGAAGGAGAAAGGGAGGATTGCAAAGGGAAGGAGGCTCGCATTTACATGAACGTAGAAGAGTCTTGATATTTCCACAGGATGGTACCACCTTTGTGGTCTTAATTTTTTGTATGTGTGAGTGAAATGCTTTATGTATTACGTCTTGCTTTTGGTGTTTGGTGGCTCACATTATTGTCTAGTCACAGGTTTTGTTATAGGCTTCCAGTTCCTAATGCAAACAGTTGGGCATCACTGTAATAAAAGATGCTGCAATGGTTCAGGGGGGAGTTACCTAGCTATGCAGATCAGTAAAGTCTCAGATTTGATCCATGATCTTTTAATTTTTTTTTGAATGTTCAAGTTGCCTGAAAATTAGTATATTTGATAGACTTCAGCCCATATTATTCATCATCATTGAATGAAACTCCTATTGAAAAATGGGCAACAAATGGTTGAGCACCCACTCTGAACACAGTCCCAAGGTTCTCCCTTGAGTTTGGATATATGGTCCTATATCTATTCTTTCAGTTACAGAATCTGCCTTTTCTGCCTCTGTAATTAGGTAGAATTGAAACTTATTCTATCCTCTCAGTAAGATGATGCCGTTCTGGTGAGGGTTTCAAAGCATCCCAGTGTTGTTTCTTCATCCACTTTTATGCACCACATTTGGTTTGTATGGCATTAAACAGTTCTCAGCCAAAGCAGCTGTGGGAACCACAAAATTGGCTTCAGTGTCTCAGTACTGGAGAAATCATCCACAGTTCCTGCTCCGAAGCAATATCCAGCAACTTATGTTAGATAATAGATGGAAAATTCATATGGCTTAATCCTGAGCTAAGCCTAGTTCCCTACATCTGATCAATCACCAACACCAGATCCTTTCACTTCTACAACATTGTCCACCTCTACTGATCCAGTACTGTGAAAACCTAGTTCATATCTTCATTACTTCAAGGTATGATTGCTCAAAAGCTCACTGTGCCAGCGTCTACCTTGCCCAATTCCTCAGCCTGTGACCTCTTCGGCAACCAGGTTCTTCCTAAGCAATGCCCATATCTAATGTACAGATCATCAATGGCATATTCAAGTCCCTTCACAGTGTTGCCCCACTCTACTTCCATGATTGCGCTAAATACATGCCCCTACACAGACCCTCTATACCTCCAACATGAGTCTTTTCTCATCCCTGGCTTCTACCACTGGCAGAAATTCTTTCAGCCACTAGGCCACCATCTTCAGGATCTACCTTCCAAAATCCCTCTTTGTTGCCACAACGCTTTTCAATCTTCAAAAACCTTCTTAGTACCCTTCTCTTTTGTATCCCCCTTCCAACTTGCTTCCCTCACTCTTTTCACATCTACTTGGCATCCACCTTTCTGCAGAGGGTTCAGGAATATTGCTCTGCACACACTGAACTACGTGAATGCAAGCGGTTGTTGAGCCACTGTCTTCAAGACATGTGTTGCATAGCATAGTCAAGCAATCACAATGTCATGTTATGAGGGACCATGTTTCTGCCTAATTACAGAGTATAAATTGGTTGTCAAACAATCTCTTCACGGCTGGCTCTTCTACAGGAAATAGATAGGGCTGATAACAAGGAACAACAAGCTTTAGTAGAGAATCAAAACCACTGAATGCACAGTATTATGAAACTATTATATACAAGCTTGAATAATATACATTTCCTTTTTTTACTTCACCACTTGAAACCTTGTAGTGCAATACGTTTAACATTGCTAAACAACACATACAAATTTTCTCTCGCAGAAGACTATAAAATAGTTTGATCTGTAAACTGATTGCACGCAAGATTTTATCTACTAAACAAAAAATACCACAGAAAATATGGACCTCAGTAGCTGTAATATCCCAAAGTAAGCTGAAACACTGGACACTAAAGAATTAATTACATTCACAGTTCTACATTGATTAAAGAGACTAAGCCATTTTAGGGCAATAATTTCACAGAACGGTTTCAGTAAAATAATTTGCTCAATTATGACTTCACAGACTTCAATGTGTGCCATTGAGGGCATAATGTGAGCACCAGTAGAGTGAATTGAAAAATGTAATTGAAAACCACACATTGTACAGAGTTGTAGGCAGGGTTCAGAATCCTTATTGTTTACATGGCGTGCAATTATCTGCAAGGAAAATGCAAAGATACCTGCCCTAGGTCACACAAACTGAAAATTTAAAAAATGTTAAAGAATAAAGGTTACTACTGTCTAGTTGCAGTTTCATTAGCACTTCTTGTTTACTGCAGTTCTGGATACTGGAACATAATAGCACAATGAAAGCCTGTGACTTAGCATAAAGTACTAAAGCCATACATCGGTGTTAAATATTTTAATAAGTAATTTTGATAGCAAATGTCAAATTGTCTATGATATTTTCATGACTAGAATGTGAGAACACATTAAGGGCATAACTTCCACAGGGAAAATCCATCTTAAAATCCACCTGCCATATAGTCAGGCGGAAATTTTATAACCTGTCTGTCCTCAAAGCTTGCTGCTTGATTTACAGGCAATCCCAGTTCCAGTAAATGTATATTAAAGACTGAAGCAGCTTATCAGATTCTGCCACAGTGAAATCCACCCAATATGGATTTGAGTTAATAAGGTCAGGCCTATTCTTTTAACTAGGTAAAGCTACACTGTCCCTTGTGATTACACTTGAGTGCATGGGTTGTCTTCCAAAATAATCAAATTAAATATATTTAACATTCTTTTCCTAATTCCTTTCTTCAATGTTCCCTTTTTAATTTAAGCTACTCCAATTAAAGGATTACCTTCACTGTATTTTCTAACTGCCAGGTGTTGGTACTTCTGATGCTGTGAAAGAATTCTGATAATAAATAAAAGTCCCCATCGAGTTAAATTTAACTCGAGTTTAAATTCACAGAGGGAGACAGGCTGGAGTCATGGGAGCACAGGTGGGGCAGGAGTGAAAGGAAGAGAAAATAGGTATGTTATTGGGTTCTCTAGAAAGTTACTGAGCAAGTCATAAGAACTGTTATCCTTAATGTTTTGGGACAGTACATCATCATATTCCAAACACTTCACATACAGGATGTGAGGAAGGATTGAATGTATTCATACACAGCATGAGGGACACATGTGTGTGTTGTGGGGGGGAAAGAAAGTGGTGGTGGTCGGCATTGTTGAAACCCTTCCTGTCCAGAATAAAAGAGAATAAGCCCCTAACAGAGATAGTGAATAAAGTAAAACTTTTGTTATCCAGCATTTTACCTACTGACAAGCTCTATCGTCCGGAATTTCCAAAATCTTCCAAAGCTCTCCCAGGCTGAGTTTTCCCAGAGTGCACTCACGTGTATTACAGGTATATCGGTGCATGGACCCCGAAGGATTAAGGGAAAATTAAAAATGGGCTTTCTCAATGCCAGGCCCTGGGTACGCTTGTCTTCCAGCAATAACTTCAGGACAGGTGGTCAGATCTCCATGCGAACAACAGCAGGGCTCGGTGAGGCGTGGGGTACAGTACCAGTGCCCCATGGCTGCACCTCTGCCCGGCCGAGTGACAAGAAAGGCAGAAACTGCTTTCTGTCCTTTGAATCCGCAAGGCCAAGTGCGACCTTGTCCGTACATCAATTGGTGTTAGCGAGGCTCAAGGGGTATCCAATGGTACCAGAACCAACTCAGGCAGACACCAGGAAGCCGGTTGGAAGACTTCTCGACCTATTGGGATGGACCACCAAAAAAATGCGTGAATTAAGATTGCTGTCTGTAGGTGGAAATGCAACCTTGCCTCGGTGACTGGTACTTCATTCACTATAATGGGATTCTTGGTCCCTGCAGTCAGAAGCAATTTGCACCGCAGTTCTGCGTACAACTCTTGATTAACTGGAAATTTCGATTATCCGGCATCTCCCAGGTCCGGCACATGCCAGATAACAAAGCTTTTACTGTTATTTTATTTTTTGTTTCAAGGAATCATACAGAATCAAGTCAAAGTGTGGTAAGATTTACATTAAATGCTACTTTTAAAATTCACGTAATTACAACACAAACAAGTTGGTTGATTTACATTCGGCTTCATCTCATTCAAGTGGGAATCTGCCCATCTTTCGGATAATTGGAGACATGCATATGAAAACACCTGCATGATTATAGTACCCAATTTATATAACACAGCTTTATTGTTCCAATTCCCCCAAGTTACACAAATATATGACTAGATATTGGATGGTAACGGTAAGTGCCCGATCATAAAGAGATGCAGGATGTTTGCCAGGGAGACAACTAATACAATGTCTACTGCAGACTCAACATTTGTAGCTGTAACAAAAAGGTCGCTACAACTCCAGCAACAGAAATAAAAGTAACAATAATTCTCAAAGTTTCAGAAAATGTTTAAAATGTAATTTTAATTAGGTTTAAAAATGTAAATCATGAAGATTATTTTTCCTGAGGTGTGTGGACTGCAAGAGCTTTTGAAAAAGGATAGCTTTGAAGTTTCAGCCTCACTGACATCATTGCTACTCAACCTCAAGGCCAACCCTTGACCACACCTAGCTCAATTCTCTCCTGTCTGGTTTGTGTCCAGCTCAGCACCAAGAAAACCTTGGTTCATGGTACCAGCTGCACCTGGTTCGATTGTGGCAAGCTATAACTATCAACCCTGAACATTCAAGACCTTTAATACAGTGAACAATTCCATCCTCCAGTACTTCTCAGGTCCACAATCAAGACACCACCTTCTACTGGCTTTATTTCCACCTATTCGGGCATAGTCAAGCCAGTTTGTCTTCTTCAATGGGTCTCCATCTATATTTACAGGCATTTCCAACTGCTCCATTCTTAATCTGCTCTTATTCATATTCAATATGCTCCACTCAAAAACATCTGCAAACATGTACACTGATGATGGTTAACTCCACTTTCCATCTGAATGCTTGATTCTGCAGCTATCATGGTATCCAACTGCTTGCTTGACTGTAAATTCTGGATAATCCACAATTTTCATCAAAACTGGAAAAAACCTCATTTGATTTCTGCCAAAAAGAATTCTATTCTTGAAGATCAGAATTGTATAAAACTCAGCAAACCAGGAAACCTGAAGGAACATACCCATCACTGGGACATGACATTCCTCCATATGACTCCAGGTAACCCTGCAAGACAATGCCTCAACAGATAGGATGAATCTGGTTTAACAAGCTGCTTAAAATCCAGAAAATCTTCAATGGATCACACCACTGGTGTCACAAATTGAATAGCACTCATGCTCCTTGATTTGTTTTACTGGAGATCACAAGAGTATTTTTTTGAAAAGTGGAATCGGGTAACTATTGTAGTATGTTCTACAGCAGTCAGAAATTTACCCTTTAACTATGCAGAACTAAAAATAAAGGTACATAAAGATAATCTGTGGACTACTAACCCAGTGGTCTGGGCTATTAATCAAAAGAATAGAAGCTCAAATTCCACCACGGCAGTTGGAGAATTTGAACTCAATTTTTAAAAATTTGGAAATAACTGTCATCAGTAGACGTAACTATGAAACTGAGATTACCATAAAAAACAACTTGTTCACAACCCACACCAACCTGGTTGACTCTTAACTGTTCACTGAAGCAGACTAATGACACTCAATTGCATCAAACTGCTGCATACAGCTGTCCAAGAAGGTGGCCACCACCAGCTTCTCAGTGTAACTAGTGAATGGTAACAAATGGATAATTTGCCAGCAATGCCCATATATCAAGAATGAATTTTAAAAATCACTTGTAAATAAACAAATTTTGAGATGCAAGCAATGAACTTGCAAGTGAATTATACACAGCACAAGTATGATGCAGATCACATCCCACAGCTCCAGTCTTCTGCTGATACTACACATTTAATGGACTTTTGATTACCAGATGTTGAAGCATTCCAGGTTAACTACTAAGAGGGCTAAATACACAAACAAACATGGTCAGGCCGGTTTAATCACATGTCTAACTGTTGGAGGTTTTTTTTGAATTTGAACTTCCAACAAGGATTTTGAAATCAGAAAGCTGTTTTCTCCTGGACTGAGAACACCCCTCTCCTGTCTGCTCTCATCTCGCTCTCACAACCATTGAAGACATATTAACCTCAAGAGAGAAAAGTCTCCTACAGTGAACAAAGTTTAAGAAGAATACTGGGTCCCAACGAAAACCAAGACTACCTACAATCAAGGACCCTACAGCTAGCTTGAAGCACAGTCAAAAAAAAGCCCTCTTTCAAAAAAAAAGCCCTCTTCAGAGATTGCCTCAAACCACTCCATTTTATTTTTCTTCTGCTCTTTTCTGTCACTATTAGGACGGCACAGTGGCGCAGTGGTTAGCACCGCAGCCTCACAGCTCCAGTGACCAGGGTTCAATTCTGGGTACTGCCTCTGTGGAGTTTGCAAGTTCTCCCTGTGTCTGCGTGGGTTTCCTCTGGGTGCTCCAGTTTCCTCCCACAGGTTGATAGGTAAATTGGCCATTATAAATTGCCCCTAGTATAGGTAGGTGGTAGGGGAATATATAGGGACAGGTGAGGATGTGGTAGGAATATGGGATTAGTGTAGGATTAGTATAAATGGGTGGTTAATGGTCGGCACAGACTCGGTGGGCCGAAGTGCCTGTTTCAGTGCTGTATTTCTAAAATTTAAATCTAAAACCAAATAGTGGAAATTTTACATGAAATTACTTTCACACAAGACAGAAAATAAAATTTAAAGTGAAAGTCTATCTATTGGGCCAAGATCAGTACATTTAGCAATGGGCCAGTGATTACAGAAGTATAGCTGATTTGTAGGATTACTTGCAGCATATACTCAACGCACTGTTGAGACAGAATAATGAGGGGAAAGCATCCAGTGGAGACCTTATGGGTGGAACTGAGGAACAGAAAAGGATCTAAAACTGTAATAGGTGTTGTGTATAGCCTCCCTGGTAGCAGTTCTGAGGTGTTAGATTGTATATAAATGCACAAATTAGACAAGTGTTTAACAAAGGCAGAATAGTATTAATGGGGGATTTTAACTTACACGTAGATTGGGAGAGGCAGAATAGCACCTGTCAGAAAGGCAGTGAATTTCTGGAATGTGTCCGGGATAGTTTCCTACAGCAATATGTCCTAGATGTAAAAAGGGGTCAGGCAATATTAGATTTAGTTATGAGCAATGAGCCAAATTTAATTAGTAGCCTAACTGTGCGTGAACATTTATCAAATAGTGATCACAACATGATCGAGCTCAAGGTAGCGCTTGAAAGTGAAAAGCATGAATCAGCTACTAGAATTTTAGACTTAGGTAAGGCTGACTTTACCGGGATGAGAAAGAGACTGTCCACGGTAAACTGGGTAGATCTGTTAATTGGTCAGACAACTGAAGAACGGTGGAGAATATTTAAAGAAACATTTAACGAAATACAGAGTGAGAATATCTCCCCGAGAGGAAAAAGCTCCACATCACAGAAAAAACGGCCATGGACAACTAAACAGATTAGGGATAGCATAAAACAAGAAAAAAGGGCTTACAAAAATGCAAAACGCAGCACAGATCTGGCCGAATGGGATCGATACAAAGACCAGCAAAGGATCACAAAGCAGCTTATAAGAGCCACTAAAAGAGATTATGAAAGGAAACTTGCAAGGGAGATCAAAATCAATAAGAAATTTTACGGCTACATAAGGGAAAGCGGGTGGTCAAGAGCAATGTAGGCCCACTAAAAGCTGAAAGTGGAGATATTGTCATCGATAAGGGGGAAATGGCAGACATGTTGAACAATTACTTTACCTCAGTATTTACAGTTGAAAAGGAGGATAACTTGCTGGAAGTCCCGAAAAAATTAATAGCCGATAGGGGATAGGGACTTAATACAATTAACATAAGTAAAACATCAGTAACAAGGAAATTAATGGAACTAAAGAGTGAGAATTCCCCAGGACCTGACTGTTTACATCCAAGGGTGTTAAAGGAAGTAGGGGAGCACATTGTAGATGCCCTAACTATAGTCTTTCAGAGTTCCCTAGATTCAGGAGTGGTCCCTCTGGATTGGAAAGCTGCACATGTCACTTCACTGTTTAAGAAGGGTGAAAGAGAGAACCAAGGAAATTACAGACCAGTTAGCCTGACATCTGTGGTGGGCAAGCTGCTGGAGT
This sequence comes from Heterodontus francisci, assembly GCF_036365525.1. Taxonomy (NCBI): domain Eukaryota; kingdom Metazoa; phylum Chordata; class Chondrichthyes; order Heterodontiformes; family Heterodontidae; genus Heterodontus; species Heterodontus francisci. The sequence continues at coordinate 8,515,780 of NC_090372.1, read as the reverse complement.
ATATAATCAAGGATAGGGTGACTGAACACCTAGAAAAATTTCAGTTAATCTGGGACAGCCAGCATGGATTCATGACGGGAAGGTCATGCCTGACAAATCTCATTGAATTTTTTGAAGAGGTGACTAAGGTAGTGGACAGAGGAATGTCTATGGATGTTATTTATATGGACTTCCAGAAGGCATTTGATAAAGTCCCACATAAGAGACTGTTAACTAAGGTAGAAGCCCATGGAGTTGAGGGCAAATTATTGACATGGTTAGGAAGTTGGTTGAGTGGTAGGCGACAGAGAGTGGGGATAATGGGTAAGTACTCCGATTGACACAATGTGACTAGTGGTGTCCCACAGGGATCTGTGTTGGGGCCTCAATTATTTACATTATTCATTAACGACATGGCATAGTAAGTCATATATCCAAATTTGCTGATGATACAAAGTTAGGCAGCATTGTAGACAGTCTAGATGATAGCATAAAATTGCAAAGGGATATTGACAGACTAGGTGAGTGGGCAAAACTGTGGCAGATGGATTTCAATGCGGGAAAGCGTGAGATTATCCATTTTGGACCAAAAACAGATAGAGCAGGGTACTTTCTAAATGGGAAGAGGTTAAGTACAGTGGATGTCCAAAGAGGCTTGGGGGTTCAGGTGCATAGATCTTTAAAATGCCACTAGCAAGTGCAGAAAATAGTCAAAAAGTCTAATAATGGAATGCTAGCCTTTATATCTAGAGGATTGGAGTATAAAGACACAGAGGTTATGCTGCAGCTGTACAAAACCCTGGTTAGACCCCACTTGGAGTACTGTGAGCAGTTCTGGGCACCACACCTTAGGAAGGATATATTGGCCTTGGAGGGAGTGCAACGTAGGTTTACAAGAATGATACTTGGACTACAAGGGTTAAGTTATGTGGACAGATTACACAAATTAGGCCTGTTTTCGCTAGAATTTAGAAGTTTAAAGGGTGATCTGATCGAAGTCTTCAAGATATTAACAGGAAAAGACAGGCTAGATAAAGATAAACTATTTCCACTGGTTGGAGATTCTAATACTAGGGAGCATAGTCAAAAATTAGGACCAGACAGTTCAGGAGAGATGTTAGGAAGCACTTCTTCAAGCAAAGGGTGGTAGAGGTTTGGAACTCTCTCCCACAAACAGCAGTTGAAGCTAGAACAGTTGTTAATTTTAAATCTGAGATAGATAGATAGATTTTTGTTAAGCAAAGATATTAAGGGATATGGGCCAAAGGCAGGTATATGGAGTTAGGCCGCAGATCAGCCATGATCTCACTGAATGGCGGGACAGGCTCGAGGGGCTGAATGGCCTACTCCTGTTCCTATCTTCCTATGTTCACTGTAATCCCACACACACAAACTCAAAATGCTGGCTCTTGCAAATCATCAAACCTTTTTTTTATATTATGGATATGATACAGATTGTACATTTTAATAGTGTTTTAGCATTTAATTTTTAAATGAATCTATAACACCAACTCACATTTATATAGCAACCTTAATGAAACAGAAAGTCCCAAGACAGTTCACTGTTCAGGATGAACTGAAGCAGAGATAGGAGGGAAATTAGTGAAAGTGGTCAAAAGCATGGCCAAAGAAATAGGTTTTACAAAGACTTTTGAGATGGGGAAGGACAAAGCAAGTCAAGGAGCTTGAGGAGAGAAAGTTTCAGACTGTGGGAGTGAGATAGGTGAAGGCTTTGCCACTGATAGCACAGAGTTGAAAGAACACATTAGAACAGGGACAGAGCTGGAGAGAACTGCGGCTCTGAAAGGATTTTCAGAAGACGGTGACATTTTGAAGCTGGTATGCTGAGGTATGACAAGCTAACACGCTCGACATGGGACCATGTGAGCAACAGGATGCGGACAACTGAATTCGTGTGGAATGAAGCTCGTGAGGAAGTCAAGAAGAGTACTGGAAAACTCAAGTCTAGAGATCATAAAGGCCTAAAAAAAGGGACGAGGTGAGGTAGAAATTGAGACGAGTGACATACAGAGTCTTGGTGGTAGACGTGATGTGGAGATTCAAGCCAAGTTCAGGGTGTAGGAGAGCATTACTGGGTTAAACCTAAGTGGGCATCCAAGAATGTACAGACTGCGCAGTTTCTGGTGGGTCAAAACAGGATGCATTTGGTCTTGCCAAGGTTAAGTTGGTGAAAATGACTTCTACCAGCTAACAATCTAGCCATCTTCATCGAGTCCTTGTACTTCATAATTCATTTCTCAGGAATAGCAAGAGCATTGAGCATGACTGTGACAAATCTGAGAAAGTCTAACCAGCTACAATGAGCTGTATCTGGAAAGACATCAATATATTATGCAATTTGCTGATTACTTAAATCCCCATTTCCCTAATCGTCCTTTATAGTAAAATAAAAGCAAAATACTGCGGATGCTGGAAATCTGAAATAAAAACAAGAAATGCTGGAACCACTCAGCAGGTCTGGCAGCATCTGTGAAAAGAGAAGCAGAGTTAACATTTCGGGTCAGTGACCCTTCTTCGGAACTGACAAATATTAGAAAAGTCACAGGTTATAAGCAAGTGAGGTGGGGGTGGGGCAAGAGATAACAAAGGAGGTGTAGATTGGACCAGGCCACATAGCTGACCAAAAGGTCACGGAGCAAAGGCAAACAATATGTTAATGGTGTGTTGAAAGACAAAGCATTAGTACAGATTAAGTGTTAATGCACTGATTATTGAACAACAGCAAGCGCAAACCTGAAAAAAAAAGTGGGTAAGCAAACTGAACAAACTAAGATGAAATGAAATAAATGCAAAAAAAGAGATTGTAAAAAATGTAAAAAAGAATGTAAAAAAAAACTAAAAATGAAAGTAAAATGGGGGGCAGTCATGCTCTGAAATTATTGAACTCAATGTTCAGTCCGGTAGGCTGTAGTGTGCCTAATCGGTAGATGAGATGCTGTTCCTCGAGCTTGCGTGATGTTCACTGGAACACTGCAGCAATCCCAGGACAGAGATGTGAGCATGAGAGCAGGGGGGAGTGTTGAAATGGCAAGCAACCGTAAGCTCAGGGTCCTGCTTGCGGACTGAGCGGAGATGTTCCGCAAAGCGGTCACCCAGTCTGCGCTTGGTCTCCCCAATGTAGAGGAGACCACACTGTGAACAGCAAATACAGTATACTACATTGAAAGAAGTACAAGTAAATCGCTGCTTCACCTGAAAGGAGTGTTTGGGGCCTGGGATAGTGAGGAGAGAGGAGGTAAATGGGCAGTTATTACACCTCCTGCGATTGCAGGGGAAGGTGCCATGGGACGGGGACGAGGTGGTGGTGGTAATGGAGGAGTGGACCAGGGTGTCACGGAGGGAACGATCCCTTCGGAATGCTGACAGGGGAAGGGAGGGAAAGATGCGACTGGTAGTGGCATCACGCTGGAGGTGGCGGAAATGGCGGAGGATGATCCTTTGGATATGGAGGCTGATGGGGTGGAAAGTGAGGACAAGGGGAACCCTGTCACGGTTCTGGGAGGGAGGGGAAGGGGTGAGGGTAGAGGTGCGGGGAATGGGCCGGACACGGTTGAGGGCCCTGTCAACCACAGTGGGGGGAAATCCTCGGTTGAGGAAAAAGGAGGTCATATCAGAAGCACCGTCATGGAAGGTAGCATCATCAGAGCAAATGCGTCGGAGACAGAGAAACTGGGAGAATGGAATGGAGTCCTTACAGGAGGTAGGGTGTGAAGAAGTGCAGTCGAGGTAGCTGTGGGAGTCGGTGGGCTTATAATGGATATTAGTAGACAACCTATCCCCAGAGATGGAGACAGAGAAGTCGAGGAAGGGAAGGGAAGTGTAGAGATGGACCATGTAAAGGTGAGAGAAGGGTGGAAATTGGAAGCAAAGTTGATAAAGTTTTCCAGTTCGGGGCGGGAGCAGGAAACGGCACCGATGCAGTCATCAAAGTACCGGAAAAAGAGTTGGGGGAGGGGGCCTGAGTAGGACTGGAACAAAGAATGCTCGACATATCCCACAAAAAGACAGGCATAACTAGGACCCATGTGGGTACCCATAGCGACACCTTTTATTTGAAGGAAGTGCGTGGAGTTGAAGGAGAAGTTGTTCAATGTGAGAACAAGTTCAGCGAGGCAGGGGAGGATGGTGGTGGATGGGGACTGGTTGGGCCTCTGTTCCAGGAAGAAGCGGAGAGCCCTCAAACCATCCTGGTGGGGGATGGAGGTGTAGAGCGATTGGACGTCCATAGTGAAGAGGAGGCGGTTGGGACCAGGGAACTGGAAATTGTCAAAATGATGTAGGGCGTCAGAAGAGTCACGGATGTAGGTGGGAATAGACTGGACTGGCGGAGAAAAGATAGAGTCTAGATAGGAAGAAATGAGTTCAGTGGGGCAGGAGCATGCTGACACAATGGGTGTGCTAGGATAGTCCAGTTTGTGGATTTTGGGAAGGAGGTAGAAGCGGGCTGTCCGGGGTTGCGGGACTATGAGGTTGGAAGCTGTAGAGGGAAGATCTCCAGAGGAGATGAGGTCAGTGACAGTCCTTTGGACGGTGGCTTGATGTTCGGTGGTGGGGTCATCGTCCAGAGGGAGGTAGGAAGAAGTGTCCGTGAGTTGGCGTTGAGCTTCTGCAAAGTAGAGGTTGGTACGCCATACGACAACAGCACCACCCTTGTCTGCAGGTTTGATGACCATGTCGGGGTTAGACCTGAGAGAACGGAGTGCCTCAAGTTCAGAGGGGGACAGGTTAGAGTGAGTGAGAGGGGCAGAGAAATTGAGATGACCAATGTCTCGCCGACAGTTTTGAATGAAGAGATCAAGAGCGGGTAAGAGGCCAGGGGGAGGAGTCCAGGTAGAGGGAGAATGCTGGAGGTGGGTGAATGGGTCTGCTGGTTGGGGGGAGGACTCCTGGTCAAAGAAGTGAGCCCGGAGCAAGCCATAGGTACATTTTTATAACAGTACTCACTGTGAACGTGGTGTGGAAGAACTTTTTTTTTTACAGGTTTGTATGAAATATAATCAATGTAAATTGCATTGTTTCCTGATTCAAATCATGCAAACTTAATGTGGCCTGTATTACGATTGGGTGAGGAGGGATTGAAGGGCAGCCCTCTTTTCTTTCTCCTTGCTTGATCACAACAGCTTTATTTTTTTTTAAGTGGATATACTTGCCAATTCAGTGAGTGTTCAACTGTTTCCATGCTGTGATCATAAAAAGAACCAATCGGACAGGTTGTCTTGTGTTTAACAAAGAAAGAGGTTAGCTTTATTATACTTAAACCGATCTAAGTAAAATAATACACTCCGACTTTCACACACACTCAAAGTTCACACATACATATGAATAGATTACAGAGTGGGGAAGGATAGATTGGTCAAATTAGAGTCCAGAGAAATAAAACGAGTCTACAGTCTGTGGAGGTTGGTGACTTTTTTTTTATTCATTCATGGGATGTGGGCGTCACTGGCTATGCCAGCATTTATTGCTTGGCTGAATTCAGTGGTCGTGCGACTGTCTTTTGGGGTCCTGATTTGAAGATGTGGACAACTGATTTGGTGGTTCTCCTAGAGACAGTAGTGCAACTGATTTCGTTCAAAAAAGATCTGCTGCAGCAGGGGCATCCCTGGGTGGTCACGGTCAGCAGGCACAGGTCAAAGCTTCCAAGATAGACTGGAGAGAGAAAAAGGAAGGAGGGACTCCACTTGGGGCTTCTCTTGTCAGCGTCTAGCTTCTTGTCTCTCTACTGCAGAGAAAACAACAGCTTAAGCACACGAAGGGTGAGCCTCTCACATGACTGTCACCCAATGATTCAAGCATTGTGGTTACTAGTGTATATTCCCTCTTGCAACTTAATCAGTCCATGTCTAGGAATTCCGTTCTCACAGCTAGGGTCCCATTGTTCAAGTGATTTTGAGTGGCGTGTCTATACCAGTTGAATACTCAGGTAATGGCCTCGACACCCTGCTAATGGAAGCAGGATAGGTGGTTCACTCAGATTTTCCAGGTCATTATCCTTGGTAGGTCTGTGCAGACATGCTGTCTCCATCTCAATGCACTGGAGTATGGAAAGTAGTGATGCAAATTGAGGTGGCCATCTTTAGCTGCTAGTATCAAGTCACCTTTTATCTATTTTTTTAAAATTCAATTCAGGTTTCCAAGCACTGTATTAAAGATCATTATTCAACATAGCACATTTTCATGACACCTAATTTTCAGGCTAAAAAATTATCAAATGTCTCAAATTCTATCCATGAAGTATTATTTCATACCAGCATTTTGTTCTTCTGTATTCTTCATTTCCTTTGAAAATAAACTTACTCCTAATGAAAATATTACTTTGGGATACTGTCATTATATTTTAAACTTAGACCATTTTGGTAATCAAACCAAGACTGAACTTGATTAACAACTTCAGACACAATCCCTACTATCCAGTACTGTGCCCAAAACCACCACTGCTAATCCCCCACAGGCTTAACTAGCAGGAAATATCTACAGGGCTAGATACCCAACAAGAGTACATTATATTTTAGTACTGCATACTTCCAATTGTATGTTCCTCCTTTAATCACCACCACCAAAAACAGAATAACTGCTCATTAATTACATTGTTGTGGAATCCAAATAGCCTACTCCTGCTCTTTTTTTTTAATGCTGTAACCAGCTTTGGTCAATAATGGCTACAATATTTGCTCTCATAACATCAGTAATTGTACTTCAAAATATCATATGCAAAGTGTTTTGATGATGTTTGAGTCACATGGTAAGATGCCATATAAAACTAAAATGTCTTCATTCTTAAAAATCCAACATGGAACATTCATTCTCCCTGCTATGTTTCATCCTTATAAATGCACGAAATATTGAAAAGAGAGTGGAGAAGAAACTAATCAGTTTATTTTACAAAGTCTGAATATGTCAAAGTAGGATAAAATGGAAATTCCACTGCAGTCCAATGTGTATTTGGTTACTGCAACAGATGTGGATTAATTTGCTCCAAATGAGGTAAATGAAGAAACTGACTCCTCCTCCTTTAAGTGCAATAGCAATCATTAACGATGATCCATATTCAACAGTCCGACTGAAAAGGGTCAATAGTTAAAGGCCTTTCATCAAGGTTAATGGCATAAAAGCATTCCGATTACATCAGCCAAAAACAGCTCAATGAACTGTTTCCATTTGCCAGCAGTGACATGCATGCATCTGGTCTATTACCAGATAATCAGATTCCAAGTTGAATCACAAAACTGTAACTATTCAGTAATGAAAGAGACTGAATACTTTGATAAATGCACTGGTCTGTATCAAAAGAATTATGACACAGACTATAACTGTAAATTTTCTGACTACAGCAGGTTTACAGCAGTATTCAGGGTGCAAGCAGTTCTAGTCACCATGCATTAAAGTTTAATACATTTTGTAAACACCAGAATATGAAAAATGTTTAACATGATAAAATTACCAATAAAAAAGTACGATTACCATAATGGGTGGAAAAAAAGGCAATAAAGGTACGGTTAATTTACTTTCTTTAAAAGGTTTTTATTTTAAACTATTTATTTAGAAATATCCAAGGGTATGAACAACTTAACAAAACCTACAAATCCAAATATGACAAAATGTTGAATTGAAAACATGAGGAAAACAAGTATTCCATTAATACAAGGGAAAAACTGGGTGAATTCTGACTAGCTTCAAATAAAATATGTTTCACTTTCAGTTTCGTTCACCTGCATTACCAGATATATTATAATCTGCAGATTCACCTGCACTAGCTATTTGGACAGTTTGTCTTACCAGACAGATTATAACCTTTAGAGATTTACCTACATAATATGTAATTTGTAGTTCCCCTTACATTATCAGTTATATTTATTTGTACAATTTGTTTACATTACCAAATATATCATAATCTGCAGTTTTCCCTACATTATGATGTAATTTTGTAGTCACTTACATTGCCAGCTATATAATCAGCAATTTTACCTACATTATAATGTAACATACTCAGTTTCACTAATATTACCAGATATATTATAATCTAGAGACTTACAAACATTATAATGTATTTTGTGCAGCGTGACACACATTAGCTATATTATAATGTATTTTGTGCAGCATGACACACATTAGCTATATTATGTTATTTGTGCAGCGTGACACACACTAGCTATATTATAATGTATTTTGTGCAGCGTGACACACACTAGCTATATTATAATGTATTTTGTGCAGCGTGACACACTAGCTATATTATGTATTTTGTGCAGCTTGACACACATAGCTATATTATAATGTATTTTGTGTAGCGTGACACACATCACCAGACGTGCATTATAATGTGATTTGCACAGTTTGACTAACATTGCCACATATATTATGTTAATATATTTCTTAGTGTGACATACATTATCGGACAGATTATAATGTATTTCTTAGTGTGACATTCTCTTTCTTTCTTTTGGGCCTCCTTATCTCGAGAGACAATGGATACGCGTCTGGAGGTGGTCAGTGGTTTGTGAAGCAGCGCCTGGAGTGGCTATAAAGGCCAATTCTAGAGTGACAGGCTCTTCCACAGGTGCTGCAGAGAAATTTGTTTGTCGGGGCTGTTGCACAGTTGGCTCTCCCCTTGCGCCTCTGTCTTTTTTCCTGCCAACTACTAAGTCTCTTCAACTCGCCACATTTTAGCCCTGTCTTTATGCTGCCCGCCAGCTCTGGCGAACGCTGGCAACTGACTCCCACGACTTGTGATCAATGTCACAGGATTTCATGGCGCGTTTGCAGACGTCTTTAAAGCGGAGACGTGGACGGCCGGTGGGTCTGATACCAGTGATGAGCTTGCTGTACAATGTGTCTTTGGGGATCCTGCCATCTTCCATGCGGCTCACATGGCCAAGACATACATTACCAGATATATGATGTATTAGTGTGACATACATTACCAGGCGAGTCGAAGAGACTTAGTAGTTGGCAGGAAAAAAGACAGAGGCGCAAGGGGAGAGCCAACTGTGCAACAGCCCCAACAAACAAATTTCTCTGCAGCACCTGTGGAAGAGCCTGTCACTCTAGAATTGGCCTTTATAGCCACTCCAGGCGCTGCTTCACAAACCACTGACCACCTCCAGGCGCGTATCCATTGTCTCTCGAGATAAGGAGGCCCAAAAGAAAAAAAAGAACATTACCAGATAGATTAAAATGTATTTCTTACTGTGACATACATTACCAGATATATATATTTTAGTGTGGTATACATTACCAGATAGATTATAATGTATTTCTTACTGTGACATACATTACCAGATATATATATTTTAGTGTGGTATACATTACCAGATAGATTATAATGTATTTCTCACTGTGACATACATTACCAGATATATGATGTATTAGTGTGACATACATTACCAGATAGATTATAATGTATTTCTCACTGTGACATACATTACCAGATATATGATGTATTAGTGTGACATACATTACCAGATAGATTATAATGTATTTCTTACTGTGACATACATTACCAGATATATATATTTTAGTGTGGTATACATTACCAGATAGATTATAATGTATTTCTTACTGTGACATACATTACCAGATATATGTATTTTAGTGTGGTATACATTACCAGATAGATTATAATGTATTTCTTACTGTGACATACATTACCAGATATATATATTTTAGTGTGGTATACATTACCAGATAGATTATAATGTATTTCTTACTGTGACATACATTACCAGATATATGTATTTTAGTGTGGTATACATTACCAGATAGATTATAATGTATTTTGTAAAGCGTGACTTACATTTGCGGATATATGATGTGATTTACTTGACCCGATCTATTATAATACAGTACTATACTGTGGCTGACTTACATTACCAGACCGCAGCATAGTTGCCGGCCGCTCCTCGCGCTCCCATTAACTCCGCCGCCTTCAAACGGTCGCTCAGCCGCTCGCGACTCATCAACATTCGGAGCGGCCAACGGACAGGAAGTGGCCGCTGGTCCGCACCACTTCCGGGCCCAGTGCGCATGCCCCAAAGTGTGGTTGGGCGGGCTTGCTTTGTGCTGTGAGTGTGCCGTCTCTTAAAAAGATTAAAAAGGAAGGCGACGCTTTTTAAAAAATTAAATTTGCTTCAGGCCGGCAGTGGGAGTAGCTGGTGAAAGGGGGCCGCTCCTGACGTTAAAAACATCATTCAACAATTTATATTTAATGAGTTGTGTTTTTTTTTTAAAAACTCCCGAATGGCGCATCGGGTTTAGCTGAAGCAGGTAATTGTTGTTGAATATACAAAGAGATTGAAAACGTCTTTTGTTTACCGCTGCATTGTTAGGCAGGAGGAGGTCATGCGCATGCGCTGTCAGGGTCTGGATGCGAAGGGGCCATTGAAGCATCGTCCAAAGTACATTTAGGGTGGGGCAGATTATAATCTCTGCAAATAAGCAAAAACAGAAGTTAAGCGCCTAATTTCACAATAATAGTTTAATTGGGCCATTCAGCTCATTTCCTCGGGTCTTAATTGGTTTTGATCCAATTAAGTTGGTCTGCCACACTGTTGTAAGCACGAAATTGGGTCTCTGATGTCCTTCAAGGTCCTCAGATAGGTTATCCTTCCTGATCTGACCTACAAGTTACTATGATCCCACGTCACAGGGTTGACTCCTATGCCAGAAGTTTCCTCAGGGGTTCAGATTCACAATCACAAGTTCAGTGTAAGGTCTGTGGAAACTCTAAACATGTAAACAGGGTTGCTGCAATGTTACTGCAACCAGTCAGAGGACTCCTCTGGAAATAACCTCAAGACACCACAGATGGCCTCTAAATACTGCCTTGCCAGTGTCACCCACATCCCAAGCACAAGTACAAAAAAAGTAGAACCTTCTCTGATGGGTAATATGTCATTAGTTACTTTTTGGATGTTACAGAAGACATCATTCAATATGTATGTTAGTTTCATAACCATTTGCATCGTTCAAAGATACCACTTCTCCTTTGATAGCTCTTGTTCTTATACTCAAAGAATTTCCTTTAATTCCTATGCTCAATTCCAGTTCCCTTTTTGACTCTTGGAAGCTTTTGTATTCATTGCTTTTTCCCTATTTGCTGACATTACAATAATGACTTCAAAATTACTTTAAAAGCACTTCATTAGCTGTGAAAGGCTATGGATCATTTTGAGAATGTGAAAATTACTATTTAAACCAACCACCATTAGTTGGATGTTTTTTTTAAACTAAGAAGGGAAATAAATCGACTCCTTGCTCTTTGTTTCCTTTTCATTGCTTAGGCAAAATGGCTAAAAAAATCAGCAATGTACTAAAACAAAGAATGTTGCATATGAAGTTGAATACAGTGTTTGAGGGGGCTGGAAATTGCACAACTTAAACAAGATCAAATGGACCTGTATATAGGTTTCTTTTAGCAGGAGTAGGATAAATGTGGTACTATATGTACATATGAATTATTGTGTTGAGCTTCAATATGGTAAGAATTGTTGGCATCTTTTTGGAGATTTTTTTTTTAATTGCCCTAGAATTCCTATAGGCAATCAGCAGTCATCACAGTTCCCACTAAATCATGTCATTTGATTGTGTAACGGTATAGAACTGAAGCAAGTGTGCAAGGTAGTTTTCAGGAAGTAGTCAGTGATGGCGGGAGTGGGGTGGTTTTCTTGCCAATTTTCTCCACTCCCCTCCCCACCTGTTCTGAGGTATGGCTCCATAGACACCCAGTGCCCATCAGATAGCCATCATGGGCAGTGTAACCCCAAGGAGTGTTTAGTCAATCATTATTAATAAGGGCCTAGAGTACAAGAGCAAGGAGGTTATGTTGAACTTGTATAAGACACTAGATTGGCCTCAGTTGGAGTATTGCATCCTGTTCTGGGCGCCGCAATTCAGGAAAGGTGTGAAGGTATTGGAGGGAGTGCAGAAAAGATTCACGAGAATGGTTCCAGGGATGAGAAACTTCAGTTATGAAGATAGATTGGAGAAGTTAGGACTGTTTTGTTGGAGAAAAGGCGGCTGAGAGGAGATTTGAGAAAGGTATTCAAAATCGTGAGGGGTCTGGACAGAGTAGATGGGGAGAAACCATTCCCACTCGTGAAAGGATAGAGAACAAGAGGGCACAGATTTAAAGTAATTGGTAAAAGAAGCAAAAGCGACATGAGGATAAACTTTTTCAAGCAGCGAGTGGTTAAGGTCTGGAATGCGCTGCCTGAGTGTGGGGTGGAGGCTGGTTCAATTGAAGCATTCAAAAGGGAATTAGACTGTTATATGAAAAGGATGAATGTGCAGGGATATGGGAAGAAGGCGGGGGAATGGAACTAAGTGAATTGCTCATTCGGAGAGCTGGTGCAGACATGATGGGCTGAATGGCCTGTGCTGTATCAATTCTGTGGTTCTTTGAAGTACCTCATCCAAGTGATTTATCATTCATACATGACAGTGAGTGTCAGCAAGATATTAAACTGATTGTACGCTTGATCCTGCCCTTACACATGCCCGGACAAAGGAGGGGACAGAGACTGATTCTAGTATCCCTACTGGCATCCTATCTGAGATTAAGTTAGTGCAGATCGGAGATTGACCTTGAAACCTGTTTGGTCTGTATAGCTTGCCTACTTAGTGAGGAAGTATCGCTTGCTTTTCTTTAACTCAGGTTTGAATAAATGCTAGAAATACACAACAGCTCCAATTGCAAAGAGAAAAGGCAAGCTAACGCTCTGGGTGTAACCGTTTGCCAGACAGACCTGCCATGTATTTCCAAAATTTTCTGCTTTCATTTCCTTAACATTACCTGATTATCTTTTTTGCTTGTATAGCTGTCTTTTGTATTGCTGATGTTCCAGAGTATTTAGGAGCAGTTTTGACAAATGAGTTGCTGTGGTTACAGGAGGCACTCCCTAAAGACGTATGAGAAGGAGTGCATAGCTGTAACTAATGTAAAGGTAATTATATTGTGTACATAGAACAAATGCCATATATCCTAAGAAACAAGTACGTGTCACTTGCTGTTTGGCCTACATGAGTTGCACAAGATGATAATTTCATTCAAAACTGGAATTGAGAGAATCTTGATAATCCTGACTAGAACACAACCATATTGCTAAAGTTAGCCTGTAATTAACTGTCATCTTGAGTGTAAAGCAAAAATTCTCAATTGTAAAATTTACCACTATGTTGGGAACAGCCATTTTAGGAATGATAAGCTTTTGTTCCCATAACTGGAGGTTCTTTGTTTAAGGAGGATTCTCTTTCTCTTTCCCTAACACCCCACCTCCTTATAAACAAAACTAGTAGTTAGCTATTCTGATCAATCTGGCTTACAGGCTAAAATTAATAGTCACAGTTTTGCCAGATTTCTCATCACTTGCCCTGTTGCAACATTGGCTGCTAGGGCCACCTGTTAGGCAATATCAACAACAACTACATGCATTCGTAAAACATATTACTGCGCTCCACAGGAGCATTATAAAACAAAACTTGACATAAAATGTGACACCGAGCCACAAGAGAGCAGTAGATGACCAAAAAATTTGACCAGTGGTAGGTTTTAAGGAGTGCCTTAAAGGAGGAAAGTGAGGCAGAGGGGTTTAGGGAGGGAATCCCAGAGCTTTGGGCCCTGGCAGCTGACGGCACGTCTGCCAGTGGTGGAACGATTAAAATTGAGGATGTGCAAAAGATCAGAATTGATCAGCGGAGATCCCAGACCATTGTAGGGCTGGAGAAGGTTACAGAGATATCCATGGGGATGGGATTTGAAAACAAGGATGAGAGTTTTAAAGTAGAGGTGTAATTTAACCAGGAGCTGATGTAGGTCAGCAAGCACAGGGGCGATGGGTGAATGGGACATCCAGGGTTTAAGGGTTGGTGGGGGATTGTGACAGCAGCAAGGACCTGTACCATGGCTCTCCAAGGATTGCCATACACATTGCTGCAGAATTCAAAAGTTAATTCTTTTAATAAAAATGTTAGATTTTACCAGCAGCTCTGAGACTAACAGCGTCCTCATGCCATGGCAAGTCTACACATCGTGCTGCAAATAATATGGACAAGGGACCCTACTTTAATCATGTTAATGACTCCCCCCCCCTTGACCACACAATCATCCAGGGTCAGGGGTATCTCCATTGCAGGCAGATGTCCTGCTCTCATCGGAGATGTCCCTATTCAGAAAACCTAGGCTTTCATTGGAAGCTATTTCTTGCCCGTTTTAAAACATTTTTTATTGTAAAAATGCGCTACCAATTTTAAAAAGCTTATCCGACTCTTCCATCATCACTCCCAAGTTGAAAGAAACTGACAAAAGCCCAAACTGTCAAAGACCATGAAGCAGTGTTCTACACACAGATTGAGCATCTTATCTGCTCCACTCTGCAGTTATACAAACTAACAGTGTAAGTAGTCCCAACCCTAGCATCAGTGCATCACTATGCAAATACCATTGGTGTTGTACCAGAAAGGGAGAGCAGTTCACTAACAGACTTCAACCCTGGACTTCTCCATTACCTCCCAAATAATGAACAAAAGCACTGGCGGGTACAATGTAACAACAGAAGTCTACACCTGACATCTAGTTCGAATTTCAGCAAGATGGAAGCAACTTATTTATTCATTAAATGTTTATACGCTTTAAATTACATTCGCTGGGGCTAATTTTCCTGTCCATAATACCCCAAACTGCACCATTTCCTAGGCAATGTAGACAGAAGGCATAACATGCTCCCTTTACACATGACATGCATCTCGCTCCACTTGAAACAGGTGTGAGAAGTTAAATCATAATTGCCGTCTGCATCATTTTCCTACTGTAACAATTGACAGATGCTGTTTTAATAATGCTCAAATAAAACATGTTAGAAATTGCTAAGCTGAGCCTTGTTAAAGTTCTTAAAAGGAGTCCTCAGCAATTTTTGGTTTGATTGCTTTTGCTTTTTTGTGTACCCATTTCAGCAATTTTGAAAAACAGAATTGGTGGAGTTATGCTGTATGAGGTCTAGAATTATTTTAAGGCTATCGTTGTATTGCATTTTTTTTAAGCTCCCTGGATATCCCTTGCATGTAATACTTGGAGGAAGAGTGAGAGAATGAGAAAGAACTGCTGGATGTCAGAGAAGTAAGGAAACATCGCAGAAGGAAGGCTCTGCCGTTACCCTGTCAACTAGATTTATCAATTCCAGCACTTATCTGGATATGGGCGAGTGAATATGCTCCAGGTGAACCTCCAGAAGAACTTTAAGGCAAAAATGGTGCTGTCATTAGCAGTGAAAATTGCAAAAGACTTGAACACTTTTTCTGCCGTGGGCACTTCCCATGGTGTTCATGCAGACCTCAGTTAGGACAATCCTCATCCATTTTACTTTAACGCTCAAGAGAACAGAGATTTGTCTGATTAATACTATATATTTATAAAATCAACATAAATCCAACATCAGTACTCATGAGGTCAACAGCATTTATACTCACGAGTAAAGAACTCATTGGGGGTTGTGAACTAAATCCTCCAACCATTTGTGGTAGACCTCTTATTAATTAAGCATTCCTACAGTTTCTCAATGTGTTCCACCTTTATATCATTCATTATACAAGGTTAACACAGGGTTAGTGTGTAGGCATGCTTGTAGTGCACAAGGTTAACAGGTAAATACACCATCTATACTAAGGTTAGTACGTAAGCACACTGCTTTGAGGTTCAGCATTTGCTTATCTCTTTGGACACTTCTAACATTCAAGCGTTCGCTTATCCCTGAATTTTTATAACCTTTTGTAAACCCATTGGATCCTTACCATCACTTAAAATTCCATTCCAGGCCTATCCTACCCACAGTATTCTCAGTCTAACGCCTTTTCTGTCTGGAGTTGGATTGTAGTCTGTTAATCCTATGATCATTTATTTTTTAATATTTTACCAAAACCAATATTTTATCTTACTTGCTATTCCTAACACACAGTGCACTGATGCATAAAGCAGGTGACTAATAAATTGTTTACCAGAGCAGGCAATCACATCTTTTTCCCCATAGACAAGAAACAGTAGGAGAAAGTCCTGTAATTTTTCCGACTGGAACGTTTACCAAACATCTAGAGTGTCATCAATAAAATGACAAGTTATATTTATATAGCACTTTTAACGTAATAAAACATCCCAATGCGCTTCACAGGAGCATTATAAAACTAAGTACGTCACCAACCCATGAGATACTGGGCTGGATTTTACAGTCCCCTCCGACATTGGGTTTTGTGGTGGCGGGGGGGTGGGTGTGCATTGGAAATGCTTCCGGAAGAGGGCCTGCCCGATATTGCTGCCAGCGGCAAGGCCTCGTGGAGGACCCCCCACCCCATCCTCCGCCATTTGCATGTGTAAATAAATGCATAAATCATACCTACGCTGCCGCCTTCCATCCTGCTGCGATCTTCCTGCCGCTGGCCAGTACTCCCACGCCTTCGGATCCCAGTCCAGGGAAATAAAGCGGAACATGTGGGGAGATGGTAAGTTTCTCAGTGCAAGGGGCGGAGGAACGGGGTCAAAGTCACATCATTGGTGTAGAGGATGGTGGGAAGGGTTTAAGGTTAAAATTTATGCACTTTGTTGGGGAAGATCAGGTGGACAAGGTATTGTTTTGTGTGGGGGGGGGAGGGGCAACATTAATGTGTTCAATATTTTTCATTCATTATATCTTTAAATATTTAAATTTAACAGTAGGGCTCAAAGCCCTTTAGAAATGGCATTAGCGCCTGCAAACAGGCAGCTGACACCATTGCCGAGATGACCAGCCCACCCCCTCCACGTGATCAGGGGGAGTGGCCGCCCTGACAATTTAAATGAGCTGCTGTGACCTGGGAGGATTATAATATTCAGCCCACTAGGTTACATGACCAAAAGCTTTGCCAAAGAGGTCAGTTTTAAGGAGTGTCTTAAAGGTGGAGAGGTGTAGGGAGGGAATTCCAGAGCTTGGGACCTAGGCAACTGAAGGTGGCACACCAATGGTGGAGCGATTAAGATCAGAGATGCACGGTCCAAATTAGAGGAATGCAGATATCTCAGAGGTTTGTGCGGCTGGAGGAGTTAACAGAGATAGGGAGAGGCGAGGTCATAGAGGGATTTGAAAACAAAGATGAGACTCATTGCCTCAGTGGTAGCACACTTGTCTCTGAGTAAGAAGACCATGGGTTCAAATCCACTGCAGTGACTTGAGCACAAAATCTAGGCTAATTGTTCAGAGGTACCGTCTTTCGGATGAGATATTAAACCAAGGTTCAGTCTGCCCTCTCAGGTAGACCAAAAAAATCCCATGGCATTATTTGAAGAACAGCGTGAGCATTCCACCAATGTCCAGGCCAATAGTTATCCCTCAAACACCACTGCCAGAAATAGATTTCTGGTCATTATTTCATTGTTGTTTTTGGAGATCCTCCTGTGTGCATATTGGCTGTGAAGCGCTTTGAGACACCTGGTGGTGATAATTGTCATATAAATGCAAGTTTTTTTTCTGTCTTAGCCCCTACGTGCTCCAGCTCACAGACATGCACCATATATCAACCAGAGGCTTCTAACCCATCATTGTTCAGTTTGTGTGGGAAGTATCTGCATAGAATAATGGACAAGTGCTCCTCCCCTAGCAGCAGTCACAATATTTTTACTTTATTGGAGTTCGTCATGTCCTTTTTTTTGTATACACCCAAGCCAGTCAATGCTGGTATCTTGGGAGATCAGGGATTTCTTCTGCAGGCTTGGCTCATGGCCCCTCTGCAGTATCCAGACACACCAACTGCACATTTATATAGTGAGTTATATGTTTCAGATCAACAATTGGCATGCTTAGACCACTAATTCTAATGCCTTGACAGGTTACCTTCTTTACAATCCAGCAATAATCATCATGTATTGCATTCTCTGTAACCTCACTATGCAAAGAGGGGTTTTGACATGTAGCAGAGGAGGTAGCGGTGCAAATACCCATAAGAACTGCAAGATCCATTCAGCAGGCCCCAAAACAGGGCACCTTGTTCAGCCTTCCCATTGTTTAGACCGAGGCAGGAGCAATGCACTGTCAGTTCAGTCCCATCACTCCAAAGGTCGCAGCAAATTATTAAAGTTTTCCCACCCAACTGGAAAACAGCCAAATTAAACACTCTAGTAACCCTGGAATAAAACAGACCAAACCAGGTACCTTTAGACAACAACAAATTAACTATTTATTAAAACTAAATATTAAAAACTATGAAGATAAATCTATGCCTAAGGACCTTACAACTTATTTTAAACTAACTCCCCCATTCACACACACACTCAAAAATCAACAGTTAACCGGTTTCTTTTAAAAAATTATGTTTTAAAAATTAGCTGTTTCTTAAGAATAAATAAGTCTTTGTGGGTTACGTTCCTGATGGATGAGGTATTCTAATGTGAAAATAATCAAATGCCACTTGAAGTCTCCACACGGATTTGATGAAATAGTCTGTTCTTAAAAGGCATTCAAAACACTTCAGCTGTAGTAGGCATCAAACCGTTCTTTCAATGATGAGCACAGCAATAGTCAACTTGAATTTTAAAACAGACAGTTTCTCTCAGTCGAAACTTTACTTTGAATTCCAGCAAACACAATCAGTCAAGAGAGATTCAATCTTGAAGCAAATACTTCCTGGCTTGGAAGTAAAGAAAAAGGGGTTTTGCTACCTTCAGCAATACAAATGATCTCTTCAGAAAAATGGCTTTTTTCCTCCTTAGGCTATTAACTTGGCCTGTAGCTCCTTGTAGAATTTCTGCTGAGAGAATAGACAGCTTTTTTCTTCAATAACACACCAGCTGGTGGCTGGTTCAGAGCGGTTTTTGCTAGTTTTACAGTCAAATCCAAACATTATACCATTTGACCTTTCTCTCCTGCTGTGGCCTAGGTAACAAAATGCAGCTGGCACACTGTGCCTCAGAAATCCAAAAGCTTCTCTCTCTCTCTCTGAAAGGTGCACTGTTTTTAACGGCGTCCTAAAGGCACATTGTTTTAATCCGAGGAGAAAAAAATACATGTCCGTGACCCCATGAGCATTCTTCCTGTATCTTTCCTGTGCCGTAAAATAAATCACCATTTTCCAACATTGTACTGCCAGCCAGCTCATTCCTCTTCCATGCACATTTTTCCCTTAGCCAAACAAATGACAATGTATATTCACACTGTCTATCTAGTGCCAATATATAGTCTACCACAAAATGTGATGCATCTCTGAATCTATTGCTATCCATGTAAGGGAAGCGCTGCATTAAAAGGCTTGCATTTCTATAGCATCTTTCACAACCACTGGACATCCCAAAGCGATTTACAGCCAATGAAGTACTTTTGAAGTGTAGTGACTGGTGTAATTTTGGAAACGCAGCAGCCAATTTGCACCCAGCAAAATCCCATAAACAGCAATGTGATAATGACCAGGTAATTTGTTTTTACGATGTTGATTGAAGGATAAATTGACCAGGACACTAGGGATAACTCCCCTACTCTTCTTTGAAATAGTGCCATGGGATATTTTACATCTGCGAGAGAGCAGATGGGGCATTGGTTTAACGCCTTATTTCAAAGCTAGATTAGCTAATCGTGCTTCTTGGTGCAATTCCCATGGCAGGAGCCACGAGGTGGCTGTGTTTGCAAGAGGCTCCTGGTATTGATATGGCTCTCAATTTATGTGAGCAGACACCCAAGGTGATTCAGCTATATCCTGCAGCATATAGATCTCAAGGACAACTAGAGATGGACAATAAATTCTGGCCTTGATAATGATGTCCATATCACAAGAATGAACTAAAATTGAAAGATTACTGATTTGGAGAAAGGAATAGAAATTTGAGATGGGAGCAGTAAGTTACAAGGGAACATAGGCAGATTAATGGCAAAACTGTAGCAGGCGGAAGTCAATGTGAGGAAGCATAAGCTGATCCAAGAAAGGCAAATCTGAATATTTTCTTAATGGTGAAAAAGTAGGAACTGTGGAGGTTTCCACAAAGTTTCCATGTACACAAATCATTAAAAGCTTGTGCAAAGGTACAAGTAGTAATGAAAAAGGCTAATGAAATGTTGGCTTTCATCTCAAGGGGGCTGGAATACAAAGGGGAGGAAGTGATGCTCCTGTTGTAGAAACTGTTGGTCAGACCACATCCGGAGCACTGCATTCCATTTTGGACACTGAATCTCAGGAAGAAAATATTGGCCTTGAAGGCTTACAGCGCAGATTCAGCAGTAAAAAAAAAGTGGTTTTGCCACTTCACATGCCAAACATTTTCCTGGGTAACAGCACATTTGTTTTGAATGCAGGGATCAAAACATGTCTAAGAGATTCAAAATGAACTGTACAAATCCACTCAGTGGGGAACAGCTGCATTATTCCATTTCTGCTACTGATTATTGTCTGAGCAAAGCATGCAAAATTATCTAGTGGCTGAAAGTGAGCTACAATAATAACACGTAGGCTGCGTCTGTTAACGTTTTTAGGTTCAGAGAAAATCACAAAGGAACAAGAGGAGGCCATTTAGTCCTTTCAGCCTGTTCCGCCATTCAATGAGACCATGGCTGATCTGTGACCTAACTCCACAGACCCGCCTTTGTCCCATATCCTTTCATACTTATGAACAAAAATCTCATTTAAAATTAGCAATTGATCTTGCATCAATTCCCATTTGCAGAAGAGAGTTCAAACTCCTACCACCCCTAGTGTGCAGAAGTGCTTCCTAGGGAGAATTTTATGCTGTCTGCTGCGGCGGATTTGGAGGCAGGGAGAGCATATAATCGGTGTAGGATGGTGGCAGGTGGGTTCCCGCCTCTGCCAAAATTAAGTCCGGGGCAGGAAGGCCTGTAAACGGCCTTCCCGTCCTGCTGCCAATTGAGGTCCTTAACTGAGCAATTAAGAGCCTCGTCCTGCCACCGCCGCAATTAGCCAATCGGTGGGAGGCCCTGTTGCCACACCAGAAGGCAGGAAAAACTATACAGGCTGCTTGCTGGCTCCGGGTCAGGTGGTGGGATCCCTTGTTAAAAGGCACTTAGACAGTGCCTGAGTGAGGGACCCAGCATTGGGAAGGGGGTACCTGTCGAGAGCCACCCCCTGCCCTTGCCATCGACCCCCCCCCCCCCCCCCACTCCCCATGACCCCCACCGTGCAAGATCCTCCTGCCCTGACTACCTGTGGCCTGGGTCCAGCGTCACTCCTGGGCCTTGGGTGGATGCTCCACCAGCAGCAGCCACCACCTCCACAGTGGCGCGCCTCAGTTAAATATCTGCCAGCCTCTGATTGGCAAGCAGCTTTCAGAGGGCGGGACTTGATTCAGTGGGCCTCCCACAGAAGAGGTGACACGGGCTTCGTGGCGTCACTTTCGCTGTATGTTGAGATCCCTGTCGTCCGGATAAAATCCTGGCCCACATTTCACTCCTCTGACAGGTTTGGCTCTAATTTTTAGAATATGCCTTCCAGTCCCCAACCAGTGGAAATATTTTCTCTCTATCTATTCCCCTTAATATCGTGAAAACTTTGATCAAATCACCACTTAATATTTTAAATTCCAGGGAAAACAATCCTAGTTTGTGTAATAAAAACAGAAAGTTCGGAAAATACTCAGCAGGACTGGCAGCATCTTCTTTGGCCTCCTTGTGTCGAGAGACAATGGGTAAGCGCCTGGAGGTGGTCAGTGGTGTGTGGAGCAGCGCCTGGAGTATCTAATAAAGGCCAATTCTAGAGTGACAGGCTCTTCCACAGGTGCTGCAGAAAAATTTGTTTATCGGGGCTGTTGCACAGTTGGCTCTCCCCTTGCGTTTCTGTCTTTTTTCCTGCCAACTACTAAGTTTCTTCGACTCGCCACACTTTAGCCCCGCCTTTATGGCTGCCCGCCAGCTCTGGCGAATGCTGGCAACTGACTCCCACTTGTGATCAATGTCACAGGACTTCATGTCGAGTTTGCAGACGTCTTTAAAGCGGAGACATGGACGGCCAGTGGGTCTGATACCAGTGGCGAGCTCGCTGTACAATGTGTCCTTGGGGATCCTGCCATCTTCCATGCGGCTCACATGGCCAAGCCATCTCAAGCGCCGCTGACTCAGTAGGGTGTGTAAGCTGGGGATGTTGGCCGCCTCGAGGACTTCTGTGTTGGAGATACAGTCCTGCCACCTGATGCCAAGTATTCTCCGGAGGCAGCGAAGATGGAATGAATTGAGACGTCGCTCTTGGCTGACATACGTTGTCCAGGCCTCGCTGCCATAGAGCAAGGTACTGAGGACACAGGCTTGATACACTCGGACTTTTGTGTTCTGTACCAGTGTGCCATTTTCCCACACTCTCTTGGCCAGTCTGGACATAGCAGTGGAAGCCTTTCCCATGCGCTTGTTGATTTCTGCACCTAGAGACAGGTTACTGGTGATAGTTGAGCCTAGGTAGGTGAACTCTTGAACCACTTCCAGAGTGTGGTCGCCAATATTGATGGATGGAGCATTTCTGACGTCCTGCCCCATGATGTTCGTTTTCTTGAGGCTGATGGTTAGGCCAAATTCATTGCAGGCAGCCACAAACCTGTCGATGAGACTCTGCAGGCACTCTTCAGTGTGAGATGTTAAAGCAGCATAGTCAGCAAAGAGGAGTTCCCTGATGAGGACTTTCCGTACTTTGGACTTCGCTCTTAGACGGGCAAGTTTGAACAACCTACCCCCTGATCTTGTGTGGAGGAAAATTCCTTCTTCAGAAGACTTGAACGCATGTGAAAGCAGCAGGGAGAAGAAAATCCCAAAAAGTGTGGGTGCGAGAACACAGCCCTGTTTCACGCCACTCAGGATAGGAAAGGGATCTGATGAGGCGCTGCCATGTTGAATTGTGCCTTTCATATTGTCATGGAATGAGGTGATGATACTTAGTAGTTTTGGTGGACATCCAATCTTTTCTAGTAGTCTGAAGAGACCACGTCTGCTGACGAGGTCAAAGGCTTTGGTGAGATCAATGAAAGCAATGTAGAGGGGCATCTGTTGTTCGCGGCATTTCTCCTGTATCTGACGAAGGGAGAACAGCATGTCAACGGTCGATCTCTCTGGCAGCACCTGTGGAGAGAGAAACGGAGTTAACGTTAGTTTGTGTAATCACTCCTTGGAGTCCAGGGATCAGCATAGTAAATTTACACTGCACTCTCTCTTAAGGCCGCTATATCCTTCCTTACACTGCTCAAAGTACTCCAGGTGTCATCTAACAAGAGCTTTGTGCAGCTGGAGTATAACTTCTGCAAAATCACCTAAACCCAGAGATGGAAGGATAGATTTTCCTTTTCATTACCAGGAGACACATTTGTGCCATTTTTTTTATGGGAGACTTTTTCTTGACCACCAAAGCTGGCCACTGCATGAACATTCTTGTCCACATATATTAGTATCGGCAGATAAAAACAAAGTGCTGGAAATACTCAGCAGGTCTGGCAGCATCTGTGGAGAGAGAAGCAGAGTTAATGTTTCAGGTCTGTCATCTTTCATCAGAACTGGCAAAAGAAAGAAAATAATAAGCCTTTAAGCAAGTGAAGGGGGCGGTCGGGGTTGGTGAGGGAAGAGAACAAAAGGGGTGTGAAATAGGGCGGGAGAGATTAAATATCAAAGATGTCCTGGGACAAAGGCAAAGAGAGTGTTAATGCTTGTGGTGAAAGACAAAGCATCAGTCCAGATTTCCAGCATCTGCAGTATTTTGTTTTTATTTTAGTATCTGCAGACCCCCCTCTCAAAGCTCCCATTCCTGCTACCTCATCCAATTCTTGCCAAAAACAAATGTCTACCCACATAACAATATTGATGCGACCATAACTGTACTTACAATCCGCACTATGTCCAAATGCCTATTTCTTACACTATACCTCATTTTGGTGTCAATATGTAGTAAATGAACTCTTAAATATAATCTGGTTGCTCCTCCTAGGTGCTATTTGAGTAGTAGGAGTGCATGAGTGGCTGACTGCTATATCTCAATATGAGCCTCTTGTACCTAAGCTGGCTCTCCTCTCATGGCAGCTAACTCAGGACAGGCCAGTTCCAGGCTGTGACTCTTTAGGCTGTTGCATTATAGGCTTGGAAGTGTAGCTACTGAGGGGCTGTATCCCCAGGCTGGAGAGTCAAGAACTAGTGAGTCATAGTCACAGGATAAAGGGTTGACCATTTATCACTGAGATTCCCTCACTCAGATCGTTGCAAATCTTTAGAATTCTCTACCCCAGAGGGCTGTGGATACTCAGTCATTGGGCATATTCAAGACTGAGATCAATAGATTTTTGGGCACTAAGGGAATCAAGGGACATGGGGATTGGGCGGGAAAGCGGAGTTGAAGTAGAAGAACTGTCATGATCTTATTGAATGGCGGAGCAGGATCGCTGTGTAGCTTACTACTTTTTCATGTTCTTACATGATTAGTGTGGCCTTGCCTGCTTTCTGCTGCGTGTATAGTAAAGCCTGGCCACCTGACCAAACCCAACTACATGTGTCGGGTCAGGCCTGTATTCAGCATCCAGCATTCGGGCTCGGGTCGGGTCGGGCTGGACTGTACTATTTTGTTCCATTTTGGTTTTGTTTTAGTCTATGATCTTTTTCTGTTTCAAAAATATGTTTGAGATTTTCAGGTCATTTAAAAAAATTAAAGGACTTGGGCTCGGGTCGGGTTCAGCTTGGCTGTTGTCGGGTCGGGCCCAGGTCAGGTTTTAATTTTGGCTGGGTTTGCTGACAACGTAACCACTAGGTAGCGCAGTACTTGCACATGCGCAAATGCAAGCTCCTCAACTGGAACGCAGTGTCTGCGACATTCAGGCAGCTGCCAGGATTAAAGATGGCACTGCTCAATTTATCACAGGAAATGCTTATGGCTAGATTGTTCTAGCAAACTAACCTTACATTAAGTTAGATGGAAGCCTAGTAATATGCTATGTAGTTCTAGGATACTAACTGTAATCCTCAGATCCATTTAATATTCCGGTAATCCTGTTAAATACAATAGGAATTTTATGATTGAATTTCCATTGGAAGATAGTAAATTGGCACCCCGATCGATGGAAAAGAAAATCGGGCAGAGTATAAAATATGCTGCCAGTTCTTTATTGTGATTCGTTTATATGACTGACCAGGATTGATTTCACCCGAACGCAGCGACTAGCTCCCGCCCCACTGGCCACTCTCCTCCTCCTTCCCACCCCCTCAGCCACTCGCTCCAGACCTCACTGCTCCCCACCACTCCCTTGGCCGATTGTTCCCGCTTCTCCACTCCACTCTCCGGTCGGCCGCTCGGTCCCCGTCCCCCACTCCAGCCACTAGTTATAGGCCCGTCTGCTCCCCTCCTCTCAGCCACTCGCTCCCATGTTTGATCATTCTCCACGTGCCGCCTGAAGAAACAAGGCAGGCAACAGGGGGTGAAGGGGCAACGTAGGAGCAAGTGGCCGAGAGGAGGGAAGCGGCGAAGCCTAGAGCTAGCGGCTGGAGGTGGATGGGTGCGGAAGTGGGAGCGAGGGGCCAGAGAGCGGGGTGGCACGGTGAGGAACAATTGGCCAGGGGAGTGGGGGGGTGGGTGGAGCGTCGAGGTTTGGAACGAGTTGCCAAGTGGGGAGAGTGGCTAGTGGGGCAAGAACGAGTGACGGGGATCGAGCTCCAGCCTCAAAGTCTCCCATTCAGCTGCTTCTTCCAACCGAGTGGGGGGGCTGGATACCTGATGACGCTTTATCGTGCATGCACAAAGAAGGACCAGGGACTCGGCGCAGATACGTGATGACATTGGCGCTGCATGATGACGTCATCCTGCGCATGCGCCACTTAGCCCTGGCACGATGTAGCTGCACATATGCGCAGCTTGGAGCACTCTGATGATGTCAGCAGGCACTGCATTGTTGGGAGTCACTTTGTTTAATTTTTATACCCAACCCAGGCTTTAATATATAGGCATCTGAAGTGGCTGCTATTCTGAGAGATGGTAGTATTGCGAATGTGCATTCCTGTCATGCCACTGCAATTAGTCACAACCGCTGCAGGTCCACTGATCAACATGAAAGTGGATTTAATAGCACCATTTAGATCAGCGAAGCCCTGAGAATCTTTCCAATCTTTAATTATCCCTCAAACGCCATCACCATAACAGATTATCTGGTCATTATCTCATTGCTGTTTGTGGGAGCTTACAACCCTCAGAGATCTCTGCATTCCTCCAGTTCCGGCCTCTCGTGCATCCCCAATTTAATCGCTCCACCATTGGTGGTCATGCCTTCAGCTGCCCAAGGCCTAAACTCTGGAAGTTCTTCTCAAAACCTCTCCAACCTCTCTCGCTTCAAGATGCTGCTTGAAACCTATCTCTCTGACCAAGCTTTTGGGTCATCTGTCCTAATATCTCATTATGTGGCTCAGTGTTAATTTTTGTTTGACAACGTTCCTGTGAATTGCCTTGGAATGTTTTACTATGTTAAAGTCATGATATAAATGCACGTTGTTGTTGCTAAAGGCATTTAAATCTCAAAAAGCAAATACTGAGTAAACGCATGGCTGTATTTCCCTTCCCACTGATAGCAGAGCTGCAGTAACATAACAGTTTTTAAAAAAAAACTATTAAGCACAAGCTCAAAAGTATGGTGATAAAGGCCACCTTAATGAAATAAAGACAGTCTTTTGATATATATGCAGAAACTCTCCAAGAAAACAGCTGGGTACCCTATTTTACTAGGTTTCTGCAGTCGTCTGCTAGAGTCACGACAGGAGGCTTTTCAGGATCAGAATGTCTGCCACCTTTTTTAATTGACTTTCTCATCACAGAAAGCCAGAGATCTGATCTACAGCCAGAACAAGAATTAACCTTTGAATACGCTTACCCTCAACAGCAGTTTGACGCTGTGGCCTTAAACATGGTTTAAGACTCATGCCATTGTAAGTGTAACATCCAATTTACCATAGACAGTAGGGAAGGAGATCCAGTTTTTCCAGTTCTGAGATGACCACCTTCATGTGCAGCTGCATCAAGCTGTGTGTAGAGCCCCAGTACGCAAACACCAAGTGTCACTACTTGCTGAGGTTCTATCTGTCCCCGGTGTTGCGAAGGATGCGTCTGGTCACTTTGCCGCGGAACGCTCCATCCAGTTAGACCGTGCCGTACCACCCATCCTTCATGGGATAGTTTCTGCGGGCAACCACCAAGCCATCAGGTAGTGGTCTGCACGGAATGTCCTCAAGGCCGTACGGGAAAAGGAGATGGTGGATTCTGTTGGATGGTTCCCCGAGCAGACTGCCAAAGTCATTTGGCAGAATGCCTCATCACCAGAACTTTCAAACAAGCACCAAGACATAGCCTGGCTGGTGGTGAGAAGGGCCCTCCCCATCAGATCCTTCCTGCACACCCGGAGTCTCGCCCCCTCCACACACTGCCCTCGAGGTGGTTGTGGTGGGGAAGAGACAGTTGCCCACCTTCTTCTGGAATGTGTCTTTTCAAAGGAGGTGTGGAAAGAGATGCAGTGGTTTTTGTCGAGGTTCATCCCAAGCAGCTCTGTAACACAGGAGCCTGTGCTCTACGGGCTGTTCCCAGGGACACACACCGAGACAAACATCAACTGCTGCTGGAGGACCATCAATTCAGTGAAAGACGCTCTTTGGTCTGCCCGAAACCTGCTGGTCTTCCAGCGCAAAGAGTTGTCCACGACCGAGTTTTGCAGACTGGCACATTCCAAGGTCCAGCACTATGTGCTGAGGGACGCATTAAAGCTTGGGGCAGCCGCCGCAAAGGCTCAATGGGGAAAGACCACTGTGTAAGGTGGTAAGGTTTTTTTTTCTTTGTAAGGTCCTCCCACCAAAATGAACTGAGGGGCTGGATCCATGGGAAACCTCTCTGGCTGTATACACCAAATATGGATTTGCTGTAAATTGTACATGGCATGTAAAATGGAATGGAAGGGTTGTGAGGCAACTCACTCCTATATCGAAGAAAACTGATTTCCTTTGCACTTTTTGGAATGTCAACTTGGTGCTGTTTTGTAATGCAATTTTTTTTGTTCCAGATTTTTATGAATAAAGTATATTTTGGGGGGAAAAAAAGTTTTTCCAGTTCTGACGAAAGGTTATTGGCCTGAAATTTTATCTCTGTTCCTTTCTCCACAAATACTGCCAGACCTGCTGAGTAACTCCAGCATTTTCTGTTTTTATTTCAGATTGCCTGCATCCACAATATTTTGGCTTTTGTACCAAAAGAGATCCATTTGCTCGAACAGCAACTACAATTCAAAAATACTTTTATGGCTGTAAAATGGCTTGGGATGTGCTGAGGTTGTGAAAGGGTCTACATAAATGCAAATCTTTCTTTATTTTCAATACAAATGAATGTCTTTCGCATGTGTTTGGCAGATTTCAATTCATCATCCTTTGACCTATATTTGAGATGTCCGGTGATCGTGTAAGGCATTAGATAAATGCAAGCCTTTGTTTCTTTCTTTAAAATGAATGGTTTGCATCTGTAATTTTTTTTTTATCTGCAGCCTGATTATTTACAAGCAGTTTGATGAGTTCTAATTAATTTCAGCTGCAATTGCCTGTATTCTCATAAGGAATACTCCAGCAGTGACTTTAAAGATTTAGTCCAGGTTACCAGTTAAACATCGTAATCATGTAACAGTCACTATAAGCGAAACATTACAGGTTTGGGGGTGTGGTTCTCCCGATTGGCTGCCGTAACTTTGGCTGAAGATGCAAACCCCAAAAAAGAATTTCCATGGGATTTTTTGCAAAAGTTGAGCGGGAGAAAATACAACCCTGCATCCCTAGCCCTAGCACTCACCGCCCATCCCTCAGACGCATGCTCCGGTCCTCATGCTATCCACCAGTTAAGCATCACCACCGTGCTCCAAAAGACACCACAGAACGATGACATAGATCCATTAGTCGCATACAATTTATTCACACAAATTCCTTTAACAACAACTTGCATTTATGTAATGCCTATAACATCGTAAAACATCCCAAGGCTGACCTGCGAAAGAGTTGTCATCACTATATTTCATGCATTTCCATTTACACGCCTGCCATCTCAAATATCTCTATCCCAACATGACTTGCTGCAATTGTATCGGGATTGGTGAGACCACACCTGGAGTTGTGTGTGCAGATTTGGTCTCATTACCTAAGGAAGGATATACTTACCTTAGAGGAGATGCAACAAAGGTTCACTAACTTGATTCCTGTAATTATAGGGCTGCCATATGAGGCGAGATTGAATAGAATGAGCCAATATTCTCAGGTGTTAAGTAGAATTACAGGTGATCTCATTGAAATATATAAAATTCTTAAAGGGCTTGACAGGGTAGATGCTAAGAGGTTGTTTCCCCTGGTTTGAGAGACTAGAGCTAGGGGTCATAGTGTCAGGATAAGAGGTCGGCCATTTATGACTGAGATTTCTTCACTCAGAGGGTTGTGAATCATTGGAATTCTCTACCCCAGAGGGCTTTGGATGCTCAGTCGTTGAGCATATTCAAGACAGAGATTTTTGGGCACTAAGGCAATCAAGAGATATGGGGATTAAGTGGGAAGGTGGAGCTGAGGTAGAAGATCAGCTGTGACCTGACTGAATGGCGGAGCAAGCTCCAGGGGCCATATGGCCTACTCCTGCTCCTAAAGTTTTTATGCTCTGATACGCTTGGGAAACCTGCTCTGAAACCTTAAAAATACAGGTTACATCTTCCTTTAATGGCCTCCCCTGGTAACATGTTTCAGAAATTTATTATCCTTCGGGTATTGAGTTCCTCCAGGTTTACCTCTTTACTCCTAACCACGTAATTTTTAACTTATGTCCATGGGATTTGACATGTTCACCATAATGATAGTTTGTTTGGATCAAACCCCTTTACATAATCTTAAAAATGTCATCAGGCCTCTGAAAGAAAAGAGGACCAACTTCCTTAACTTTTCCGCCTAACTTAAATTCCAAGTGCCTGGAACGATTCTCATTACTTGAATTGGTACCCTCTCAATGACAGTAATATCCTTCCTATAGGAACAGAACAGTGCGCAATATTCCAGATGCAGTCTAACCAACACCTTATGCAGGAACAATACAACCTGTTTTGGTTTTATGGTTTTCTAGTTTATATATCTATTTATACAAAACATTGTGTTCTTAAGATTAATGCAACATTTGCAATTGGAAGCTTGTGACCAGTGGTGTACCACAGGGATCGGTGCTGGGACCCTTGCTGTTTGTGGTGTACATTAATCATTTAGACGTGAATATAGGAGGTATGATCAGTAAGTTCGCAGATGACACGAAAATTGGTAGTGTCGTAAATAGTGAGGAGGAAAGCCTTATTGGATGATATAGTTTAGTTTAGTTTGTAGTTTAGAGATACAGCACTGAAACAGGCCCTTCGGCCCACCGAGTCTGTGCCGACCATCAACCACCCATTTACACTAATCCTACACGAATTCCATATTCCTACCACATCCCCACCTGTTCCTATATTTCCCTACCACCTACCTATACTAGGGGCAATTTATAATGGCCAATTTACTTATCAACCTGCAAGTCTTTGGCATGTGGGAGGAAAACCGGAGCACCCGGAGGAAACCCACGCAGACACAGGGAGAACTTGCAAACTCCACACAGGCAGTACCCAGAATTGAACCCGGGTCGCTGGAGCTGTGAGGCTGCGGTGCTAACCACTGCGCCACTGTGCCGCCCATATAGATGGGCTGGTAAGATGGACGGAGCAGTGGCGAATGGAATTTAATCCTGAGAAGTGTAAGGTGATGCATTTTGGGAGGACTAAAAAGGCAAGAGAATATACAATGGATGGTAGGACCCTAGGACGTACAGAGGGACCTTGGTGTACTTGTCCACAGATCACTGAAGGCAGCAGCACAGGTAGATAAGGTGGTTAGGAAGACATTTAGGATACTTGCCTTTATTACCCGAGGCATAGAATATAAGAGCAGGGAGGTTATGGTAGAGCTGTATAACACGCTAGTTAGGGCACAGCTGGAGTATTGTGTACAGTTCTGGTCGCCACACTATAGGAAGAATATGATTGCACTGGAGAGGGTGCAGAGGAGATTCACCAGGATGTTTCTTGTGTCATGGTCCTGTAGTGTTTTTTTCCCCGGGAATATGCGGTTTGCCTTTAAGGTTTACAAAGGATCAGTATTGCTTTAAGAACCAGCAAACCTCAGGAGTTATAGAAAGGTGCATTTTCAGTTGCCATTGGATACAACCATTTAGAGACTGCAATTCAAAGGGTGCATTCTCGTTACCATAGATACAGCCACTGGGAGTGAGTAATAAGCGATACATTTGTTACAATTCAATTTTGAACTGGCTTTTTAGTTGAAGACAGTTTGTTCCAACAGAACACAGACGCAAAGGACACAGACAGACAGCTGTGGTGATTAGCACCTGAAAAAAGAGCTCTCAACCATTTAAACTGAAGGAAGAGGATTTTAGTCTGTTTATTATCTCTCAAAATTCTAAACAAGTCAAGCCAAAACAGAGATCTCTGGTAATTTAAACTGAAGGAAGGGAAGTTAGACTGTGACAATCTTGTATCCCTCAAAAACTCTCAAGTCAGACTGATCCTATTGAATGTGTTTGCAAGTCATTAATTGTTGAAATTCACTGGAGAAGGAAAGCATCACGTACTGCTGGAATTAGACGACAGACTGTTCTACTGTGGAAGAAGCTTTTTTCCCCATCGGACGGCTGTGAGGACTTCAAGCAACATTGGACTGTAAAGTTGCCAGGACTCTAATTTTTTCTATTTTAAATGTTGTTTATATCTCCATAGTGTTAAAGAATTTAGTTTTTCTAATTAAACAGTTAATTTGTTGATTTAAAGACACCTGGTTCGATTAGCCTCATTCGGGGGTTAATAGTTGGTACAATTTGGCTGGGTCTTTCTTTAATTTGGAAAGTTTTAAAGGATATGTTAGGCGATCTGTGGAGGGATGGGATTGAATTAACACTGCATTTCTCCCACCACAATCAGAATCATATATTTTGATTGGGGGCTTTGACTGGAGCGGTCAGTCGTAACATCTGGGCTGGAGCATTTCAACTATGGAGAGAGACTGGATAGGCTAGGGTTGTTTCCCTTAGAGCAGAGAAGGCTGAGGGGGGACTTGATTGAGATATACAAAATTATGAGGGGCACAGGTATAGTAGATAGGAAGAAACTTTTTCCCTTAGCGGAGGTGTCAATAACCAGGGGGCATAGATTTAAGATAAGGGGCAAGAGGTTTAGAGGGGATTTGAGGGAAAAAAAATTCACCCAGAGGATGGTTGGAATCTGGAACACACTGCCTGAAGGGGCGGTAGAGGCAGGAACCATCACAACATTTAAGAAGTATTTAAATGAGCACTTGAAACGCCATAGCATACAAGGCTACGGGCCAAGTGCTGGAAAATGGGATTAGAATAGATAGGCTTGATGGCTGGCATGGACACAGTGGGCCGAAGGGCCTGTTTCTGTGCTGTATAACTCTGACTCTTTGCTTCTAACTTTAGTATGCAACATCTTGCATCTAACTGGGAGCCATAAAAAGTGTACAGTCTAGTGACAAAAACATTTCATGGAAGCAATAACACTTTCCCATGATAGAAACTAAAGCAATCTGAAAAACTAATTTCGATTACTCACCACCTTCTGTAAGTCATCCTGAGACTTAAAATTCTAGCTGAAAATGTCCCAACAAACGAACATAGAGTTGGACAGGTGTGAATTTGAGCACCTCCATTAAGCTGTTTTGACAGTCAAACTAATGGAGAAAAAGGAAGTTTATCTACTACTATAGCAACAACTTGCATTTATAGAACACCTTGAACACCGTAAAACATCCAAGACACTTCACAGGAGTGCTAACAGACAAATTTGGCACCGAGCCACATAAGGAGATATTAAGACAGGTGACCAAAAGTTTGGTCCAAGAGGTAGGTTTTAAGGAGCGTTTTAAAGAGGAGAGAGAGGCATGGAGGTTTAGGGAGGGAATTACAGAGTTTAGGGCCTAGGCAGCTGGAGGCACAGCTGCCAATGTGGCATAATGAAGATCAAGAATGCGCAATCTAATATTGGTACAAGGGTCTTGTTATCATGATATTAAGGTTGGGCAAAATGCTTAGGCAAGAACAATTCATTGAAGGGAGATTTTGCAGACTTGCACATTCAGATTTATCTGTACGGTACAGATTTTTAATTTATTTTTGCAATACTTTTAGAATGATCTAAGCCTACCGAAGCAAAATATTGTGGTACTGGAAATCTGAAATAAAACAGATAATGCTGGAAATACTCAGCAGGTCTGACAGCATCTATTGAGAGAGAAACAGTTAACATTTCCGATGAAAGGTCATCGACCTGAAACGTTAACTGTGTTTCTCTTTCCACAGATGCTGCCAGACCTGCTGAGTACTTCCAGCATTTTATGATTTACTCCTAGTTTAGTTGCCCAGTGTGGGAGACACTGGCATAGGGAACCATGGGATACTTGGCATAACTTCAGTCCCTGTAACTTGAGAAAGCTTGCCTGCTACACACACGAATTATATGAATATCTAATCAGGAGGTAACGAGGCCAAGAGGGAGACACCCGAATCATATGAATAACCTAATCAAAAGGTTGATGAGGTGAATAATATAACCAAGGCAGGATGAGATTCGGGAGATGAGGTAATTAAAGAAACCGCTTATCAAATAAACCTCCTGTAGACTGTATAAAATGACTGCTCAGACATTATACTAACAGAACGCCTACAATCATTCGTGAGAGTAGGACTTCTTGCATGCTCATAATAAAGATTACTCATTTAGACAAGACGTCCAACTCTCGAGGCATTTTTGGGTACTGGGGCAAGTCCTTACCCCTTACACCCAGAAAATACTATGGCTATCAGCACTCACCGTTATTAAAGAGCAAATCAGACAGCAACATCTGGCATCTGCACATGCACAGTTAAGGGCAGAAATCAGGAAGTTGGAGTCCAATTTTCCCTGCTCGACCTTGAGCTTCGCTATTCATTATCTCACTGAAAGATTTAGCATCAACTTACTTGGAGGGCATGAAGTTGCAGTACTCACCCACTAGATACCCACTGATGATGTCAGAAAATATTAGGACTTGTCCATTCAACTGTAAGTGAATTTTAATGGCATGGTAAATCTTAACGGCTTGTCAGACAGCTTCCCAATCAAAAGAGGAGTGCGCCAGGGTTGTGTTATGTCCCCAAAACTATTCAACCTGTATGCTGAAATTAACTTCAGAGACATAGAATATCTACTAGGTTGCAATATTGGTGGATTGAACATTAACAACTTGAGATATTCAGATGACACTGCACTGATTGCAGAGTCAGAAGAGGCACTACAGGAAATTGGGAACAAAGGAGTGTGGAATATGGATTAAGAATGAATGTGAAGAAAACCAAGACAATGGTGATAAGCAGGGACCTAACCCCGGAAGTGAAAATTGAAGTAAATGGACAAGTCCTGGAACAAATGAAAAGGTTTACATACCTTGGCAGCTTATCACAGATGTTGGGAGATTTGACTGTGAGATCCAAAGGAGAATTGAAGTTGCCAAGACCAGCTTTATCAGAATGAAGGACTTGTTAACATCAAAGAAACTGACCCTGAATCTTAGGAAAAGAATGCTGAGGTGCTACATTTTGTCTCCGATGTTATATGCCTCTGAGACATGGACAACGAAGAGACTATTGATAGCTGAATGCATTCAAGATGTGGACATATCGGAGGATGTTCCGCATATCTTACTCAGACAGAAAGACTCATAAGGAAGTGCTAGAAATGGCTGGAGAAAGGAGGAAATTAGTGCATAACGCCAAAGTGAGATACAATACTTCGTTCACATCATTACAGCAGAAGGTAGACAGAGACAATTATTGGAAGAAAAGATCAAAGGAAAGCATAGGAGAGGGAAGCAGAGAGGAAAATGGATGACAGATATAATGAACTGGATGCAGTTGACCTTTGCAGAATGTGTAAGGGCAGCACAGGACAGACAGATGGAGATCCATGACAGTTAACCATCTGGGAAGATGACAACACCAACGAATGAAAGTCTTAACTATTGCCAAACAACCTCCCTGGCCCTGAAAATTTACTTTTAAAATGTGGAATCTCATTCCTTCAGATTTTAATCGTTAGCAATTAAAAAAAAAATTTACTTTTTCTTTCCGTCTCTCAATTCCATCTTTCTTTCCCTCTTTTTATTTCACTTTAGGTACATGATTTTACAGTACATTAAGTATTCTGACTCACACTTCCTGGTTTAGACTCTGCAAGGGCAAAATTCAATAGCCCCAAAAACAGACACAGGGATCATATTGCGCAATTAACCCATGCCCTTTGCTTCCGATGCAGGCACCACAGCAACTTCATGCAGCCTTCTCATTTGCATGATTACTGCATGCAGCCAGTGCTAAATGCACTGTTGGGTGGCTGCATGCCTCAGCAAGTGGCCCAAGCTTGTGTGAGGCTAACACAACATAGAACTAGTCTGCAATGCTTAAAGGGGAGCAATATTCTGGCTGGAGCAGGTACTGGAACTGTTTCCGGAAGAAAGTATGAGCAGGATGAATTATGGCATAAATGGGAAGAAAGCTTCCTCCAAGGTTCTCTGACACTGCCCTGGATGCCTTGGTGGAGGAGGTGAGTGAGGAGGAAGGTGTGATCTATTCACAGGGGGCCAGGCGCACCGCCAGACAAAATCTGCAAAAGCAGTGGGTCCAGATAGTCATGACGGTCACTGCCAGGATTCAGCCCCGGGGAGCTGGACGCAGTATCGCAAAAAGTTCATTGACCTCACATGAGTGATCAAGATCAGTGAATGTATCTTCAAATGTCATATCCCACCGACTGCCCCACTAACCTCACGCACTGCTGAATGCACCACATCCCAATCACTTACAATCTCTATCAATCGCAACTCATACCTCAAATTAACAACTTCACCTCATTCTTGCAAACTTAGCATTGCTGCAAGCCTCACACCTACATCTCACAGCTTCCGCACAATGCCAGCTATTCAACTACATCACCCAAGCAGACTGCACCATACTCACTGACACATTACTCACTCTCTCAAAATAAGGTGGCGCATAAGCAGAGGCAGAAAGACTTAACTGGCGGGTGACTGGCATAGCTGTATGTCCATACCCTGATGAAGGAGACAGTGGCCACGATCATTTGAGTGGCCAACTGAGGCCATAGCCAGTGGTGGGGTTGAAACCGTTGAAGATGAAAGTATCCTGATACCTAATCCTCCATCTCACATCTCACTCATCCCACAATCTCTTCTGATTTACAAGCTATAGATGGTGTAAGCATGCACCTCTTGCTTTCCTCTCAACCCTTCACCACAATCCTACCAATGTGTCTTTCCCACTTCAAATGCCCAAGAACTGCAACCTGGCCAAGCAGTGGTGGAAGAGCAAGAGGTAGAAGAGCAGGAAGACAGTGATGAAGAAGAAACACCATCATTTGCTCTCATACTCGCAGCCACCAGCTCAGATACAAGCACTGTGCATTCTTTAGAGGATAACTTAGAGGTGGAAACTGCATCTGTTGAGATACCAGGCAAGAGTGACCTGCAGCCAAGCAGGGGATAAGAGTGGTGCAGGTGGCTAGCTCACTGGAGGGTGAGGTCGCACAAAGCGTTCTGCTGCAGATGACTCAGATGGGGCAGCAAACATAATGTTGATGGGTATGCAATATGGAATGCTGGTGCATTTACAGACCTGCCAAAAAGCCTGCATGAAATGTCAAGGAGCATTGAGGAGTCCAGCACCAACTTAACACAGGGCTTTGCACAGAGTTTGGAGCCCATACCTTCTAGCGTGGAAGTGGTGACTAATTCTGTTAACGCACTTGTGGATCCAACTATGATGAATTGTCTGATGCTGATGTCTCAGCTTCTGTGCAGCACAAATAGAAGCCAGTGCACATCTGGGTGCTGCAGTGGAAGCTCAGATATCTGTAATGCAAGCTCACGTAAGCACTGACTGCTGCCATCATAGCTGCGGGTGCCAGTGTTCAAAAGGGCTTGCAGAGTGTCACAGCAGTCCAGCAATCTGTATTCCAGCAGATTACTAGGATTGCTGAGCTGCTGCCTCATGGAGTGCAGTGGCTCCTTGGAGCATGAACTTGCTGTCCTCTCTCAGGATGACAGTGTTCATCTGTCAGTGCCTATGCTATTGCTTGTCTGCCAGTCCAGACTACTGCCACCCATGCCGAGATGGTGTAATCTGAAGCTGGGCCCTCTAGGGCAGAGCTACTCGAGGTCATCCTCCAAGACTATCTGCAGTCTCCTTCATTGAAAGTCAGCAATCTTCCATCAACCATGTTGCAGGCATGTGGTAGCACTGTATAGGAGCACTAGAACAGGCAAAGGCACATGGAAGGCAGGCACTAAGGGAACACAC
Organism: Heterodontus francisci; assembly: GCF_036365525.1. Lineage (NCBI taxonomy): Eukaryota > Metazoa > Chordata > Chondrichthyes > Heterodontiformes > Heterodontidae > Heterodontus > Heterodontus francisci. The sequence continues at coordinate 8,478,370 of NC_090372.1, read as the reverse complement.
AAGGGTATTAGTCATAAAGTCATTACAGCACAGAAGGAGACTATTCAGTCCATCGAGTCCTTACCAGCTCTCTGTGGGGCAATCCAGTCAGTCCTATCCCCCGGCTCTATCCCCATAGCCCTGATTAGTTGATGTCTGTATGCAATATGGCATGTTTAATTTATAAATTTGGTTTGGAATGTTCATTTTGTGTTGCATTTTATTTTTGCATTGTGGTCAAGCAGATGCTATGATGGTCAGTAATAGAGGGAAGATAAGGAGTGGGACTGTTGATGAATGGAGAATTGAGGTTGCATTTATTATTATCGCAGTGGGATGAGTTGATCGTGGACAGCCCGGCCAGGAAGAGGCTATGTTGGTTGTATCCTCCCTTCCTCTTGCTTCTCCTCTTCCTGCTCCTCAGCTATCACCATATAGCTGGTGGCAAGGACAATGCCCTCCTCATGGCATGTACAGCATGCAGCAGACCACCAAGAATCTGCTGAGTACTGCAGAGCTACTCCAGTGCAGTCCAGGGAATGAAAAGTTGTTTCCCAATGGTCTGCTCAATCACATTTCCTGTGACATCATGAATTTCATTGTACACATGCTGCCTATGCATGTGGGTTGTGCACTGGAATCATGAGCCATGTCATCAAAGGATAGACCTTGCCCCACAGTAGCCACCCTCAGGTTTGTCGTGGTAACTCGAATACAGATGACACAGTGGACTGCCACAGAATGAAGGCTTCATGACGGCTGTCAGGATACCTGCATGATATGCTGCATATGGTTACACACCAGCTGGATGTTGAGGGAGTAGAATCGCTTTTGGTTATGGTACATCTCAGGGCTGGCATGCAGTGCCCACAAATGACATGCTTGCAGTGAAAAGCACTCTGCACCATGGGGTAGCCTGCAATCCTTGTGAAGCCATGTGCTCGTTCTGCCTGCTTCTCTTTGGCAAGAATGAAAGAAATGTATTCAGCTCTCTTGGAACTGTGTCCCAGTGACCTCCTTTATGCAACAGTGGGCAGCAAACTGGGACATGCTGTAAATATCGCCTGCTCCATCCTAGAAGGATCCAGATGTGTTGAAGTTCATGGCCACAGTCACCTTCACAGCCACTGGCAATGAAGTCCTCATTCTGCTGTAAGGTTGCAGCAGATGGCAGATTTCAGTGACCATGTCCTTACTGAAGCACAGACATCTGACACACTTTTCCCACCTGAAGTTCAGATAGGAGAATTGCTCTCTGAACACCATTGGTGGATATAGCCTCCTGCTGAAAGTTCGTCTCCCCTTCCTCTTCATCCATCTTCCAGCAGCTAGTGCTGCTCTGTGTCACTTCTACTCATTCTCCCTGTCATCCTATAGGCAAGGAGCATGCAAAATACTGCACCCATGTCTGGGAGCAAGTGGGGTTTGTTCAGAGTCCTTGATGTCAGGAAAACATCTTTCACGCATGCCACACCATTACCTGTAGACTTCAGTAACTTTAAAGAACACGAGAAACTACAAACTCTTCTACAATTACAGTAACAACCAGTAGAAATCAAATCAGCATCTATTCTGTAAGTAGTTGAAGATCCCTTTAAGTAGCACAGGTGGAGATGAACGCGTGTTCAGCTGTACCTTAGCTGGACCGTTGATCCCAATAACCAGTCGAGGGCACCTCGCTACTTTGACTGCTGAATAACTGCAAATCTCAGTGTAAACGCCCACAGAAATTCTGCAGGCAAATGTGACTACAAAATCCGGGCCAATAGATGGAACTGTGCATTGCTATACTGGGAGTGAGCAATATACTGAAGAGAAATGGACTTTAGTTATGCTAAGATAGAATAATCAATATGTATGTTATTTAGTTAATCATTAGTTAATTATATTGATTAAAAACATACCATGATTGCCAAGACCACTAACTTATGTTATAGCTTGTGGGAAAGATGGACAGAATCGTGGAATTTAATCTGATATACTGGTACAACCCCCAGAATACTGTGTAATAAACAAAAAATGATTTAGTCAGTCACTGTAAATGAGAGTCCCTGGTAATACATTGACCTGGATTTTGCAGTCAGTGGTGATCAATCATTACACTTGCACTTTTTTCACTGCGACCTACGATAATCAGAGTCAAAGCAGCACATTGTGGGCACCTATGCTGGAGCCTTTACCAATATAGAAAGAGGCGCACTTCCATTGTGGCAGACAAGGACACGTGCCGTCCGCCATATTGGATACTTAGGTGCCGTTTTGCGACTGTAAAACAGATGCAAATTTCTAGGCCTTTATGATTTCTATTTCCCCAACAGCTGAACCAAGTGGTTGCTGCCGTTGGAATTTCCCTGCTGTGGTCGTCAGGACACTTAAGATGACAGTAGAAATACAAGAGATGGAGTAATGCTCAATCAGTCCTCCCGAAATTTCAACAATATACGCCGTGTTTAATTAAAATACTATCTGATTATTGAGAATAATCTGGCTTCCCAGCCAACAGGTTCACTTGTGTAACAAAGTATTTACAGCACAGAAACAAGCCATTCGGCCCAACAGGTCCATGTTGGTGTTTATGCTTCACATGAGCCTCCTCCCACTCTTCTTCATCTAATCCCAACAACATATCGTCCTATTCCATTCTGACTCGTGTGTTTACCTGGCTTCCCCTTAAAAGCATCTATGCTATTCACCTCAACCACTCCATGTGGTAATGAGTTTCACATTCTCATCACTCTTTGGGTAGGGAAATTTCTCTTAAGTTCTCATTTGGATTTATTAGTGACTATCTTATATTTATGGTCCCTAGTTCTGGTCTTGCCCACAAGTGGAAACATCTTCTCTGCATCTACTCTATTAAATTTCATAATCTTGAAGAACGCTAATAGGTCACCCCTCATTCTTCTCTTTTCTAGACAAAAGAGCCCCAGCCTGTTCACCTATCCTGATAGTTGTAACCTCCCGGTTCTGATATAATTCAAGTTAATCTTTGTTGCATGTTCTCCAGCGCCTCTATATCCTTTTTGTAATATGGAGTCCAGAATTCCAAGTGCGGTCTAACCAAGGTTCTATACAAATTTAACATAATTTCTCTACTTTTCAATTCTATCTCTCTCGAAATGAACTCCAATGCTTTGTTTTTTTTTTAAGGCCATATTAACCTGTGTTGCTACTTCTAGTGTTCTGTGTATCTGTATCCCCAGATCCCTCTACCCCATAGCAGAGGCCCTAAAGATTGGATTCTTTTTGAACTGGTCCACAAACTTGCAAAAATGAATGGAAAAGTAGGAGCTACTTTTAGTGGTATCTCAGCATGCCTGGACCTAAAGTAATTCTATTAATAACAAATTAAAGCAACACTAGATGGCACAGAACGTATTAGAGAGTTTCCAGGGAGCAAAGCCACTAAGGAAAGACATATTTGCTTTTATGCATTCCATGCATTAAGTTTGCAGCAGATTGCCAAGTACACTCCCGCCAGAGGGTGGCAAAAGCGGGCTGTCACCATTTTAGAGAGGAGGTGCATAAATTGTTCTATTATATAAACGGTGATGGAATGAAATTGTAACATCTTAAATTCTTTGTTTATGCAAGAAACGAGCTTAATACAACAGCTGCTGTGCTGCTCTGCAAGATTCGATTCGAAAAGATTATTACTGCAAGAAAACAAACTCGGCATCTCCCCTGATAACTTGGTGGGTGAAAAGGCCACGTGACGTGTTCCCCTATGAAGCAGCCTTGCTGAATTAACTCATTTTTTATATTCAGAAGCATATGTTTGGAATTGGAGGAACAGATATTTTTGTAGATTCTACTATCCTAAATTTGCTGAAAGATGTTAAATGAATGGCATCCTAAATTAAGCCTGCTTGATTATGTAATTCTGAGCTGTTCTGTTATGTTCTGTGCGATCTAAAAACAGACTTGCATTTATATAACACCTTCCACAACCACCAGACATCTCAAAGCACTTTACATCTAAGGTTTAATCTGTTACTTTGAGTTTGTTCATGTTGAGCTACCATAAACTATACAGACGATAAAATTCCAGACTTGATCATCAATAGCTGATATAAGATGGGGCAATTAGTAACCTTCTACAATCGACCCAAGCAACAGGACTCCTAGATTAAGGAAAGAAAAAAACAGCCAGGTTTCTCATTCCCAATTATACTGCCTGAAAGTGAGCATCTGCTTGGCATTGGGTGAGGATACGGTTAGACTTGGCATTAATGCTGTCTGCAATCAAATAGATTGTTGATGTGGTGTAGAATCATACATGAAGTATGGCCACTTGAGGGAGCCAGTGAGCAAGTGAACTGTACAAGTGAAGCTCAGTTAGAGTCAACCAGCCAGGCATAGAATTACAAAATCTGAGGATAGGATTCAACTTTCATGTACAACCACTTTGATAGAAATGAAAGATAGTTTGAAAATGAACTCTCTTCTGTCTAGGATGACAGAGTTGTACAGTATCTTCAATTAAAAGAAGTGCCAAATTGAATTTTGTGCTGCATGAATGAAAAATGATTACAGAATGACTGTTTCTTTATCTAATACTCTATTATGTCTGTCTCTTTGTTGAGGTTGATGTCTTGTTTTATGATCCATTTTCCCCTCAGATTTTCTACCCTGAACTGCCCTGTCCTGAAAGGCCTACGTAATGATGCCGTACAGTTCTACAGACACCATCAATAACCTGCTCAAGTAGCCGTCCTTTCTGGTGTGAGTATGAATAACTTGCATTTATGTAACACCTTTAATGTAATAAAACAACCCAAAGTGCTTGGAGTGTTATGACACAAAATTTGACACTGAGCCACATAATGAGATATTAGGGCGGTGACCAAAAGCTTGGGCAAAGAGGTAGGTTTTAAGGAGTGTCTTAAAAGGAGAGAGGGGTAGAGAGGTTAACTGTGAATTTTAGATTGTGAGAACCAACCACACTTTCTGACAGCACCCGGTTGTCTTACTTGCACATATACATTGAGTCTACAGCACTGAAACAGGCTATTTGGCCCAACTGGTCTATACTGGCATTTATGCTCCACACAAGTCTTCTCTCAGCCCTCTTCATCTGTCCCTATCTCCCTTAAATGCATCTATGCTAGTCACCTCAACTACTCCCTGTTCCGGCAAGTTCCACATTCTTACCACTCTTTGGGTAAAGAAGTTTCTCCTGAACTCTCTATTGGATTTATTGGTGATGCTTATATTTATGGCCCCGACTTTTGGGCTCCCTCACAAGTGAAACATCTGCTCTACATCTACCCCATCAATCTTTATTATCTTAAAGACCTGCATCATGTCACCCCTCAAACTTTAAACAGGCCTCACCTTCAGTCTTTCCTGATAAGCATATCCTCTCAGTTCTTGTATCATCCTAGTAAATCTGTTTTTACACCTTCTCCAATGCCTCTACTAGACTGTGCACTGTTCTCAAAGTGTGGTCTAATCAACTTGACTTAAATAAAATAATTTCTTATCCATTCTCTCCTGTACTTCCAACTTTGTTGCTGCTTTGCATTTTAAAACATCTGTTTGAGTGCCTGAGTCTCTGTGTTTTACCTCTTGCTGTTCGCAGTTATAAAGAGAGGGCCTGTCACTAAGCATCTAGGAGTAACACCACCTCAACACAATCCATGTGACCTCTAAAACAGGCTAACAGACAGCTTATTTACCAGCTATCTGGGAACAATATCAAAGCCAGCTCATTAGTATCTTAACTATCTATTGTCTCAAACTTCACCTGTTCAACTTGCTTGAATACATTATGCTGTAAAACATAACTTTTAGTTTAGAGATACAGCACTGAAACAGGCCCTTCGGCCCACCGAGTCTGTGCCGACCATCAACCACCCATTTATACTAATCCTACACTAATTCCATATTCCTACCACATCCCCACCTGTCCCTACCACCTACCTATACTAGTGACAATTGCTAATGGCCAACTTACCTATCAACCTGCAAGTCTTTGGCATGTGGGAGGAAACCGGAGCACCCGGAGGAAACCCACGCGGTCACAGGGAGAACTTGCAAACTCCACACAGGCAGTACCCAGAATTGAACCCGGGTCGCTGGAGCTGTGAGGCTGCGGTGCTAACCACTGCGCCACCCAAAGGAAGTAATTTTTCCAAATGCTTTCGGTGAAAGAAAAGTCAAAGGGTCATTTAAAAAAAAAAACTTTAAAAGTTTTTTTCAAATATTAATTCTCAGGATATGGGCATCGCTGGCCAGGTCGGCATTTATTGCCCTTGAGAAGGCAATAGTGGGCTGCCTTCTTGAGCTGCTGCCATCTGTGTGAAGGTACACCCACAGTAGTACAATTGTTAGGTATTTAGTCCCCAAGTTTGAACCATGAACTTCTCACAGAAAACCCTTTAATAGCTAGCTTCACACTCCAAGTGTTTATATATTCATCCAATTAAAACCAACGTGAAGGGCACAGTGTGTGCAAGTTTTAAGTGTGACTTGTTCTGTGCTATTAACTCACAATGAAGTGCTTAAACTTTTATAGAAATCAAGTCACATTTTCATTCTTATTGTTGCCATTTTCAGAAAAAAAAGTGCATTACAATGTATTAAAGCCATCGAGATATCATGGCCTATTGATGGCACCCATTCAGGAGTACAGCACCCAATAACACTTATCAGAGTCAGTGGTCAGAATTTTTATTGGCCCTTTGGAGATGGGGTGGGAGGCGGGAGAGCTGGCAAAATCTTGGCAGGTGGTGTCTGGAGGAAAACCCAATGTCTTCACGTTGCTTCCGGATATTACAAGGGGCAGCCAGGCTAGTGGAGGAGGTCACGCTACAATGCGGTGGGAAGGTAATTGAGCCTGTTAAATAGGCAATTAATTCAGATTTTTCCTAGCTATTTCAGATTTTACGAGGGGCGCATGGGAACAACGGGGCTTCAGAGCTTCGGCAGCTATAATGAGATGTGGCTCAGCAGCAGGTCAGTCGTGGCTGCAGTCAGCAGCCAGTGTGAGTGGTACCGTGTCTTGGGAGGGCGGGTTATACTAGGTGCACAGTGGCAGTAGCAGTTTGGTGTCAAGACACACTTGGCTGGCACAGCAGAGGCATTCCGGTTGAGCGTTCTCGCTGACTTGGCACTTGTATGTTCAGAGTAAGGGCAGGGTGGGATAGCTCTGAAAAGTGAATTCAGCGACTTGGTGTGTACTTCATTCAATCAAGCTTCGAGGCCTCCGGTAAGGAGGAGCATAAGAAAGGGAGAGAGCTGCAGCCACTGGCAGCAGGCATTCAACATCCAGAAGGGCACCAGGAGCATGAGCCTGGAAGGGGGCATGGACGAGGAAAACGCACAAGGGTATACAACCTGCCTCTTGTATGTAGAAGAGGCTACCCACCAGACAGTCTACCATCAGAGGCTGCAAATGTTGGAGCAGCAGTGTCACTGACGATGGCGCCTCTCCAAGGATGCAATCACTGGGCTGTGCGCTATGACGGAGGACAAGCTGAGACCAATGGGAAGTGGTGGGCACCCAAAGCCTGTGGCACTGAATTTCTATGCTTCAGGGTCATTCCAGGGATCTTCTGGAGATATCTGTGGGATCTCTCAGTCTGCGCTCATCGCTGCATCAGGATGGTCACCAATGCCATGTTCAAGAGACCCAGCCAGTACATATGCTTCCAGACCCATCCAGACAGTCAAGCTGAGAGGGCCATAGGAATTGGGGCCATTGCTGGATTCCCCCAGGTACAGGGTGTCATTACCTGCACTCTTGTGGCCATTAAGGCTCCCACAGACCAGGTGCAGCCTTCATCAACAGAAAGGGCTTACACTCGCTCAATATACACAAATATCACGAACGGATCCTTCAGGTCTGTGCAAGGTTCCCAGGAAGCTGCCACGACACCTTCATACTAAGGCAGTCCGAGGTGCCTGACCTTTTCTGCCATGCCACTTGCCTTCAAGCATGGATACTGGCTGACAAGGGCTACCCACTGAAGATATGGCTATTTTCACCTGTGTGAAACCCAAGCCCAGACGTTGAGACGATACACAACACTGAACACCGCACAGATTGAGTGACCATCTGACAGGCTGTAGGCCTTCTGGAGATGCGGTTCAGATGCCTGAATAGATCTGGTGGAGCCCTTCAGTATGCCCCAGCAAGCGTCTCGCGTATTATGGTGGCAGTGTGCTATACAACCAGGCATTACAGAGGGGAGAAGCTTTGAACAATGAGACATCCTGGAGGGCAATGCCTCCTCCGAGGATGAGGATATGGAGGGGGTTGCTGACCAGATACTTCATGATGAAAAGCCCGAGGGACTGCAGGCAAGGCGCCATGAGATACGCACAAGGGAGACTCGTAACGTGCTAATATAGGCAGGTTTCAGATGAGCCTTACTAGCGACTCCATTCAATCTAATAAAGCTACATCCTTCTGCAGCCCTGTTCCCATAAATACATTGAACAACAGCACAGGGAATGCATTGACCTCATTCGGTGTGGTCCTTCCCATCACATCACATCCTGGTAAAGGCCCAGGAGTGCGTAAAGAAGTAAAGGATTCTTTTTGTGTAGCACAATTCCAGATTTCATTTGTAACACATTCAGAGCAATATGACATCCATGAACAAAGTATGACCCTGTGAATCCCACATGCAGCTAAGTGCGGACTTTTTAAATATGCTTACAGATGTTCCTACGTTGTGTTACCCCTGCGCCGTCTGCTGAGGGGAGGCAGGCTGCTGACCTTTGTGTTCCATAGCTTTTGATAACCTTGGTGGCCCTCCTCTTGGTTGCCTGCGGCCTGTAGCTCCATGTGACCAGTGGTGGACACATGAGCACCATGCTTCAAGCTTGCCATAAGGTCTCTTGTGCCCATCCATTAAGCCACTCACTCTCTCAAGACTCCACTCCTGTCGCAGCATCAGCAATTGCCCAACCAGCCTTCAGGCCTCCCAGCTCCAGTGTCTCTTCCTCCATGGGCATCAGGATGGTGTAATATGGGACACCGCCACCTGTCTTGTCTCTCTCTCGAATGTTCTGAGCTCGCTTCTCCTGCAAGCACATATATTTCCATTGATATTGATGTCCAAGACACATGCAACACCATCATGGCGCCACAGGGATGCCTCCAGCACGTAGTCATTCAGTAACAGCAGAGTAGGAATCAACTCTGACTAAACGGGGCCCTCCACAGAGAGGTTGACTTGCCTCTGACAGCCAATGCTGCTGCCTGGGCATTGCTAATGACTGGGTGGGCATGACCTTTCTACCAATTTCACATTCACCCTTAGTCGCATATAAGACATTGCTTAACTGCACTCACCTTGTCAGCACGCGTCAGGTCATTGATCCTTTTATGGAACTGCAGCCACCTTCGAGGGACGACCCCATGGCTGCTGCCCTCCTCGGCAATCTCCATCCCGACTTGCTTCATTTGCTGGACTGGTCTCCTCCTTTCGTCCCGGGGGAACAGGACCTCCCTCCTTGCCCAAGCAGCCTGATGGAGCATCTGTAGGGAGGTATCCGGGAACTGTGGCGCCACCTTTAATATCCCTTCTGCCATCTCTGGACATGGCTCGGTTGCTTGGTCTCCCTGTCTGGTCTATCTGAGGTTGCTACCTTTGCCTCTGCTACCATTTGAATATGGCGGCAGCATTGATTAGGCTGGGACCTCCTCCCTGCCCCCGTCACCTCAGTGGACAGCTCCTCCACCTGCCAACTGTTAATTGATCAGCTCTGACAATATTTTGTTAACAACCTACTCCCCCCACCCCCTGCCTGCATGGCAACAGCTTCCTCTTCCAGTCCATATGTTGTGACTTCAGAACTTCCAATAAAATTCCAGCTACAATTTCAGTCTTTGTCATCTCCTCTCACCTCTGGAGGCCAAAAATTTCTGGAATTTGTTTTGGCTTAGCCAATTCTTTCAGCTCCAATGGCTAGTTTTCCTTTGACTTGTTTGCTGCATTGTCTAGGTATTCATTGTTTGGACAGTGCATTCAGTAAGTTTCCAAGGTTTTACGAGGCCACCGTCTCTCACGTATGTATTGATATGGCTCTTGGCCAGTGCCAAAAATAGCTGCCTTCCTGACCATGGCCTGTTGGCACACAAGAGTCTGTAAAACAGTGTCTTCTGGTGTCTGACATTTTGTTCTGGTTTCTAAGTAGCCCTCCGCCGCTCTGCGATGGGACTGTGGTTGAAATATTTAAAATACCTAACTGCATACATTACCATGTCATCCGCCACTATCTTCCCATCCTTTCCTGATCTTCAGTGCGACGCGTGGCACTCACATGCCTTCGCTTTCCCATCCTGGAGAAACTGGCGTCACCGAAGAGGGGATGGGGTCTCTGCTGCATTGAGTATAGATGGGGTTGGGGGGGTGGGGAGAAGGTGTCAACTCTGCATTATTTTGAATTCTTTGCATGGCTGGCAGCCTTTTACAAATGGTGCCAACACCTGCTCTAGCATCAGGTGATGCAGTGAACAGCATCGGCATTGCCGCCCCACGTGGTTATTGGAGGGGGGGAGTATGTTAAGCCATCAGTATGTTAAGTGGCCGGGCACCGTGTAATTGCGGCAACATGGCTCAAGTGTGGGGCGGTCATTTTCTGCACCCCCCACCACTCCCAGCGGCGCGAACATCACACTCCAGCCCAAAGTCTTTAACGGGAAGGGGATCTGCCTTCTAAAACTTTGAATCCAAAAGACCGGAGGATTGCTCTGGGGGAGGGTACGAAAAGGCAGAGGCGGGGTTCCCTTCCGCTTTTTCGGCCCGGTGCCGGGTGTCCTACCTTCAGCACAAAATCTAGCCCGTTGTTTCCAGTAAGAAAATGTACAAGTCACAAATTCAATACAAACTTAAACTAAAAGCAAAATGCTGCAGATGCTGGAAATCTGAAATAGATACAGAAAATGCTGGAAATACATAGCCACTCAGGCAGCATCTGTGGAGAGAGAAACAGAGTTAACATTTCAGGTCTTTCAGGTGACTTTTCATCAGAACTGGAACATGTTAGAGATTTAACAGCATTTAAGCAAGTACATAGGCAGATAATGGAGAGGGGGAGGAGTGTTTAAATGAAGAAAGAGATGATGGTGCGAGGAAAAAGGGGGTGGTAATGCGACAAGTAAAGAAACACCTGCTGAGCATTTTCCAGCATTTTCTGTTTTTATTACAATTTTTGTCACACTAAGCTCTTGCAATAATTTAACTTAATGAACTTTGAGAAAAATGCATTCCTCGTGTTTGTAAATTGTTCATGTTGCACAAACAGTTCTTCCATTAAAGGTGTGCATGCCTCATAGGAGGAAATTGCCTTGCACAGTGCTTTGATAGAGGTAAAATAATGATAATACCAGAAAAGGCCAATAATATCTATTCCTTTCACTCTTTCTACTTGGTATTGCTTCCATGTCCTTTGTAGTGCAGCATGCACACAATTATAATAAAGACCCAGAGATTCTGGTCTATAGGTGTCAGCTGTGGTTCAATTGGTAGCACTCTTGCCTCCGAGTCAGAAGGTTGTGGGTTCAAGACCCACTCCAAAGGACTTGAGCGCAAATTCTAGGCTAACACTCCAGTGCAATACTGAGAGAGTGCTATACTGCCAGAGGTGCCGTATTTCAGATGAGATGTTAATGTGCTTAGTCAAGTGGATGTAAAAGATACTGAAGAGGAGCAGGGGACTTATTCCTGGTGTTCTACCAAAGTTACTCCTTCAACCATCATCAGTAAAAACAGATTATATGCTCATTGTTGTTTGTGGGAGCTTGCTATTCTTCAAATTGGCTGCTGCATTTCTGACATTACAACAATTGCATGTCCAGTTCCGTAACAGTGGAGCAGCTCCAAGGAACTTTCTTAAAATAATTTATGGGTGGCCGCAGTTTCAGGCAGAGCAAGCACCCCGTCCTCCCATAAAAAAAAACTTCTTCTAACATCCCATTTAATTCTTTTTGCGATCACAAAATACCACTTTATAGTTTTGAAGAACTCTTAACTTTCTAGGCCCAAGTGAAGCAATATCCTAATTTCTCAAGTCTCCCTAAATCACTAATTCCTTATCCCTGGTAACATCCTAGTGAATCTGCACTGCACTTTTCCCATTTCTTTTATATTCTTCCTATAATTGTTTTTATTCGTTAATGGGATGTGGGCATCGCTGGCTAGGACAGCATTTATTGCCCACCCCTAATTGCCCTCAGGAAAGTGGTGGTGGTGTGCCACCTTCTTGAACTGCTGCAGTCCATGTACTATAGGTACACCCACAGTGCTGTTAGTCAGGGAGTCCCAGGATTTTACCCAGCAACAGTGAGATATCTCAAAGCCAGGTGTATATGGGACTTGGAGGGGAACTTGGAGGCACCTGCTGCCCCTTGTCCTTCGAGATGGTGGAGGTACCTAAAACAATACTCCAACTGTAACCTAACTATTGGTGCAATAATAGAGGCAAAAAAATGTATTTTTCTGCATCTAGGTTTATTTTCCAGCATGCCAAGTTAAATGTAGCAGCACATATTTTCTGCTCAAATACCCAGTTTATGACATATTTCCAAAGTATAATATATAACCTATTGAAATTGCACAGATAACAGGTTATTAGACATTATTGTGATTTGAATTAGCTTCTCCTGGCAAGAAAAATTGTATGTTTGTGGGTAAATGTTGATATTCCACAATTTTTAAAAAAGTCAAATTTGAAATGTTCCTTTTTTTATTTCCAATACATTTCAAAATTTTTTTACAAGTGTTGCCCTCAGCTAATTTCACAGGATCTTATAATTTAATATATAATTTTTTTTTAAAACTCCATGACTTTTCAGTCTCGTTCTTTTTATTTTCCAATCACTATTACAATTATTTGTGGGCTTGAGTCAGTGTTTTTCTTAATTTTCCCCCAAAATTGATTTACCTCTAAAGTACCCACTTTTGTCAAGCTGCATTGACCCGTGTTTTAAATCATTCGGAGCCATGCCCATGTCTACCCACCGGGTGGCAGTAAATTCCACAAGTTAGCAACTGTCCCTGTGAATCAACTTCATTGATCAAATGGGTAGATATTAGTCCTGGGCGGCAGCACAAGCCGGACAACAAAAAGTATTTAATTCAAAGGCACAAAGTGTCTGCTCGTAATTGTGAATCCTAACATCAAGGGGACAATCTCCAAAATGTTAATCACCATTTCTACTATTAGTTTGTGTATGTGCAACCTGATTTTTTTTTCTTAATAGGTTTGGGTTGGCTTACGTTTAAATCCAATGAGAATGATGTATGTATGCGCACTGACACGGAACACAAAAGTCCGAGTGTATCAGGCCTGTGTCCTCAGTACCTTGCTCTACGGCAGCGAGGCCTGGACAACGTATGCCAGCCAAGAGCGACGTCTCAATTCATTCCATCTTCGCTGCCTTCGGAGAATACTTGGCATCAGGTGGCAGGACTATATCTCCAACACAGAAGTCCTTGAAGCGGCCAACATCCCCAGCTTATACACACTACTGAGTCAGCGGCGCTTGAGATGGCTTGGCCATGTGAGCCGCATGGAAGATGGCAGGATCCCCAAAGACACATTGTACAGCGAGCTCGCCACTGGTATCAGACCCACCGGCCGTCCATGTCTCCGTTATAAAGACGTCTGCAAACGCGACATGAAATCGTGTGACATTGATCACAAGTCGTGGGAGTCAGTTGCCAGCATTCGCCAGAGCTGGCGGGCAGCCATAAAGACAGGGCTAAATTGTGGCGAGTCGAAGAGACTTAGTAGTTGGCAGGAAAAAAGACAGAGGCGCAAGGGGAGAGCCAACTGTGCAACAGCCCCAACAAACAAATTTCTCTGCAGCACCTGTGGAAGAGCCTGTCACTCCAGAATTGGCCTTTATAGCCACTCCAGGCGCTGCTTCACAAACCACTGACCACCTCCAGGCGCGTATCCATTGTCTCTCGAGATAAGGAGGCCCAAAAGAATGTCAGTTCAGTTCTTAAGAGTGGCAGTTCTAATTTTTACCAGGTTTAAAGGCATCCTAGATGTGCTGGATTGAAAATACAAACTGGGATTCAACATCTTTCAGATGAAGATGCAATTACACTATCTACTATATTAACAATCACTCATTACCTATTCATTTTGAATGAGTTGTGATTAATTTCATAATTACTGTATTAATTTGCTCAATTTTTTGACAATTATTCAATCCCATTTGGACACATAATTAACAATCTGAATACAATCCATTTAATGATTTGTAAAAATGTTAGTGATTGGCCCCATTAAACTGCATTTAAGAATGACTGGATCACAAATGTTTTAGCATTGTATTATCTGTAGAATTTGTAAATATGTTAGGGGCCTTGCGGTTTCCTTAATCTGTTTTTTGTCCAATTATATTTATTTCACCTCAATTCCCACACCTATGTACTGGCCTGTTCTTAAATCTTGATGCAGCCCTACACAGGAATAGATCTGCCATTGATAAACCTTACCCTCAAATTTTCTTCCTTTGTTCAATGCCTTGGCTGAAATCAGTAAGAAAATTGATGTCAAAAAGCCCTCAATTGTAAACAGCCCGCTTTTAAAAGGGAGTATGGTGAGGTCAAGAGGAAAGCTGAGGGATTTTTTTTTTCATTTTAAATAACCAAAACAATTTAAATTTTAAAATGTAACTGAATTTCGAAAGGAGGTATGATGGAAAAAATTGGATTTCTTGCGGAACAATTGTTGAAGTGTAATTGATCACTGCTGATCACGTGAAGCAATTTATCCTGCTGCTGGTTCAGTTTGGATTGCTGGAAAATGATGGCAGTGAGCTTGGGGTTTCCTGTATTAGACTACTAGATGCATCTCCTTTATCCTAACAATCACATGCCAAGAATGATGCATATTAATTTTGTCATATGAACATTGATTTTAAACTGTTGCCGGAGCGAGGAAATGACTTGTTAAACAGATCAGCCGTGGCTGGAAAAAACATTTGCATACTAACAGACAGTGCTTGGAGAGACAAAGGGGCTATTCCCTGCTCCAATTTAACCCACAATGGACTTTTAGCACCAGGTATTGTGTGTAAGAAGAGACATCCCAGTGTCAGCTAAGACAAGGGAATCCACAGATGTGGTCAGACCAGCTAGTCACATGACTAACCTCCTTGGCAACCTGGGTTTTTCTGAATTGTACAAAGGGTTTGAACTGGAAAAAGACTGTTTGCTCCTGGAGTGAAAAGACCTCTCCGGTCTGCTCCCATCTCTTTCTCACAAGCCTCTGGACCCACTGAGGACACATGAACTTCGAGAGAAAAGTCTCCTACATCGAACAAGGTTTAAGAATAATACTGGGCCCAACAAAAAGCAAGACCTACCTACAATCAAGGACTTTACAGTGAGTTTGAAAAACAGTAACCAAAACCATCTTCAGATATTGCCTCAAGCTTTTCCACTTTATTTCTTCGGCTCTTTTCTTTCTCTATCTGCACGTGTGTATAGCATTTGCATGCTAATGTGGGCACGTCGTGTATCCATAGGCGTTAACCAAATTAGAGTTTAAGTTTAATAAAGTTCAACCCTTTTCTTTAAACCTAAGAAAACGTGCTTGGCTAGTTTCTTTGCCTTATAATTGGAAGTTAGTGAACAAGGATTCACTAAGGGGCAGTTTAAAAAAAACTGTGTTTAAAAATAAAACCCTGTTACGGTAAGACCAGGTGAAGGCTGAGAGGGAACTCTAGACCCCTTTCTCACCTAGTCGTAACACCTACAGAAAACCAGCAATATTAGTGAGGTTTGCTTGAATGCCTCCAATCAGTTATCAGCTTTCAACCGCTATTGTCCAGACTCTATGAAACAATATGCAGTTAATCAGGTGCAATAAAATAATCACTGTTTCTGGGAAAGAAAAAAAAGCTATCAAGAAAGCTGGAGACAAAATTATTGGAAATTTGAAGGTGGAAATTTCAACTTGAAAATTCAAGTATTTCCTTTTTGTGAAGGTGCTATTTAAAAACAGGAACAATTTCACCTGTAACACAAAGGATCATACAGCACAGAAGGAGACCATCAATCCATGCTGCCTGTGCTGGCTCTTTGGTAGAAATATCCAATTACTCCCATTCCCCTGCTCTTTCCCCATAGCCCTATAAATTATTTCCCTTCAAGTATTTAGCAAATTCCTTTCTGAAAGTTATTATTGGGACTGCTTCCACCACCCTTTCGGGCAGCGTGTTCCAGAATTTAATCCTGAATTGTTATCCTGGAATATCACTTATTACAAAGTCCTAAATTTCAGATCAGTTATTGAAGAATCAAGAATTTAGGGAGCTAGGTAGCAGATTAAAAAGCAGGACCTCAAAAGGTTGTAACCTCTGGATTACTCCCGGTGCCACGTGCTAGTGAGTATAGGAATAGGAGGATAGAGCAGATGAATGCGTGGCTGAGGAGATGATGCAGGAGGGAGGGCTTTAGTTTCCTGGATCACTGGGTCTGTTTCTGGCAAAGGTGGGACCTGTACAAGTTGGATGGGTTGCACCTGAACTGGAACGGGACCAACATCCTTGCTGGGAGGTTTGCTAGTGCTGTTGCAGGGGGGTTTAAACTAATTTGGCAGGGGGATGGGATACAGAGTGGAGTTACAGTAGGTGGTGATGCACAGTCAAATATAGAAGAAAAACTGAGTCAGTCTGGAAGGCAGAGCAAATATAGACCTGTTAAGGCACAAGTGAAAAATGCAAGGCTGGATTGCATCTATTTTAATGCAAGGAGTCTTACTAGTAAGGCAGATGAATTGAGGGCATTGATTAGCACATGGCATTATGATATTATTGCTATCACAGAAACATGGTTGAGGGAGGAGCAGGACTGGCAGCTCAATATTCTAGGGTATAGAATCTTCAGGTGTGAAAGGGGAGGGGGTAAAAGGAGGTGGCATTGCACTGTTGATCAAGGAATCAATTACTGCAGTAGGGAGGGATGATATCTTAGAAGGTTCTTCAAATGAGGCCATATGGGTAGAACTTAAAAACAAAAAGGGGGCAATCACTTGGCTGGGAGTGTACTACAGACCTCCAAACAGTCAGGGAGAGATAGAGGAGCAGATATGTAGGCAAATCTCAGAGAGGTGTAAAAAAAATAGGGTAATAATAGTAGGGGATTTCAACTTCCCCAGTATCAACTGGGATAGTCTTAGTGCAAAAGGCTTAAAGGGGGCGGAATTCTTAAAATGCATACAGGAGAGCTTTTTGAGCCAGTACGTAGAAAGTTCAAGAGAAGGGGCAGTATTGGACCTAATCCTAGGGAATGAAGCTGGACAAGTGGTGTAAGTGTCATTGGGGGAACATTTTGGGCATAGTGACCATAACTCTAAGATTTAAGGTAGTTATGGAAAAGGACAAAGATGGACCGGAAATACAGGTACTGAATTGGGAGAAGGCTGATTTTAATATGATAAAACAGGATCTGGCTAAAGTGTACTGGGTGCAGCTACTTGTAGGAAAGTCTATATCAGATCAGTTGGAGTCATTCAAAGAGGAAATAGTGAGAGTTCAGAGCCAACATGTACCCGTTAAGGTGAAGGGTAGGACCAACAAGTCCAGAGAACCCTAGGTGTCAAGGGATATAGAGGATTGGATCAGGAAAAAAAAGGAGGCTTATGGCAGATTCAGAGCACTGAAAACAGTGGAGGCACTAGAGGAATATAGAGTGTGTAGGGGGGTACTTAAAGTAATTCGGAGAGCGAAGAGGGGACATGAGTAAACACTGGCTGGCAAGATAAAGGAAAATTCTAAAGCGTTTTATAAGTATATTAAGGGCAAAGGGATAACCAGGGAAAGAGTAGGGCCCATTAGGGACCAAAGTGGCAATGTGTGTGTGGAGCCGGAGGACATAGGTGAGGTTTTAAATGATTACTTTTCATCTATGTTCGCTATGGAGAAGGCCGATGTAAGTGTAGAGATCAGGAGGGGGATTGTGATATACTTGAACATATTAGCATTGAAAGGGAGAAAGTATTAGCTGTTTTAGCAGGCTTAAAAGTGGGTAAATCCCCATGCCCAGATGAGATGTATCCCAGGCTGTTATGTGAGGCAAGGGAGGTGATTGCAGGGGCTCTGACACAAATTTTCAAATCCTCTCTGGCCACGAGAGGTACCAGAGGATTGGAGGACAGATAATATGGTACCATTATTTAAGAAGGGTAGCAGGGATAAACCAGGTAATTACAGGCCGATGAGTCTAACATCACTGGTTGGGAAACTACTGGAAAAAATTCTGAGGGACAGGATTAATCTCCATTTGGAGAGCCAGGGATTAATCAGGGATAGTCAGCATGGTTTTGTCAGGGTGAGATTGTGTCGAACTAACTTGATTGAACTTTTCGAGGCAGTGACTAGATGTGTAGATGAGGGTAAAGCAGTTGATGTAGTCTACATGGACTTCAGTAAGGCTTTTGATAAGGTCCTTCATGGGAGATTGGTTAAGAAGGTAAGAGCCCATGGGATCCAGGGCAATTTGGATCCAAAATTGGCTTAGTGGCAGGAGGCAGAGGGTGACAGTTGAGGGTTGTTTTTGCGAGTGGAAGCCTGTGACCAGTGATGTACTGCAGGGATTGGTGCTGGGACCCTTGCTGTTTGTAGTGTACATTAATGATTTAGATGTGAATATAGGAGGTATGATCAGTAAGTTCGCAGATGACATGAAAATTGGTGGTGTCGTAAATAGGGAGGAGGAAAGCCTTAGATTACAGGGTGGTAAAGATAGGCTGGTAAGATGGGCAGAGCAGTGGCAAATGGAATTAAATCCTGAGAAGTGTGAGGTGATGCATTTTGGGAGGACTAACAAGGCAAGGGAATATACAATGGATGGTAGGACCCTAGGAAGTACAGAGGGACCTTGGGTACTTGTCCATAGATCACTGAAGGCAGCAGCACAGGTAGATAAGGTGGTTAGAAAGGCATATGGGATACTTGCCTTTATTAGCAGAGTCATAGAATATAAGAGCAGGGAGATTATGATGGAGCTGTATAAAACACTAGTTAGGCTACAGCTGGAGTACTGTGTACAGTTCTGTGTCATCACACTATAGGAAGAATGTGATTGCACTGGAGAGGGTGCAGAGGAGATTCACCAGGATGTTGCCTGGTCTGGAGCATTTCAGCTATGAAGAGAGATTGAAAAGGCTAGGGTTGTTTTCCTTAGAGCAGAGAAGGCTGAGGGGAGATATGATTGAGGTATACAAAATTATGAGGGGCATTGATAAATTAGATAGGAAGAAACTTTTTCCCTTAGCGGAGGGGGTCAATAACCAGGGGGCATAGATTTAAGGTAAGGGGCAGGAGGTTTAGAGGGGATTTGAGGGAAAAAGGTTTTCACCCAGAGGGTGGTTGGAATCTGGAACGCACTGACTGAAGAGGTGGTAGGGGCAGGAACCCTCACATTTAAGTAGTATTTAGATGAGCAGTTGAAATGCCATAGCATACAAGGCTACGGGCCAAGTGCTGGAAAATGGGATGAGAATAGTTAGGTGCTTGATGGCCAGCACAGGCACGATGGGCCAAAGGGCCTGCTTCTGTGCTGTATAACTCTATGACTCTATTGTGGAAACCAAACTATTTACAGTGGTAGCAACTGGGCAGTTTCTACAATTTCTGAATTGGCAATGCACCTCTGTTGCAGACACACTGATGGGAGAAGAGTCTGACCCTGGATATATGTATGGCCACGCATGTCACATTGGAGGCCTGGTGAGGTGGGTATATGAGTAGCTTCAAGTGGCAGATCTCACGACCTGAAATTCATTCAACCCAGCAAAGCAAGCTCTACTGAAGCAGCAGAATCTTTTTGCCACGTCAAGGTCTACGTTATTGAGAACTGACTGGATGATCAGGTACAGGCTGAACCATGACTTCAGTTTTTTTTAAGCTAATAGTGAAGCTGCCCCAAGCAAATCAGCTGAATGTCCTCAAGTGCATTGGCAAGTAAACACATTCAACAGTAGTTTCCAGAAGGGGATTGATAAAATATTTGAAGGAGAAAAAATTACATGAATATGGGGAAAGAGCAGGGAGTGAGAACTAACTGGATTGCTCTTCGAAAGGACTGGCACAGACTTGATGGGCCTAATGGCCTCCTTTTGTGCTGTACTATTCTATGATTCAAAATTGGCAATAAGCAAATTGTGAGCGGTTATCTGCTTTAATTTTGTATTTGCCGGTGAAGATTGAAGATACTGCAGTGTGTGGTATCGAACATGGATTCCCTGTTCTGGTCTTGAACACCTCAAACAGGAAACGAACAGTCTGCTAAACAAGGTTGGGACAAGAAAACAACTCAGTTTTAACACTGTTACTGACTAGAAATGTTGATGACACAGGACTGGGGTCTATTACTTGGACTATCACACCAACGTATAATTGCTGAACAATTTCATAAATCTGCCAGGGCATCCAAACTTCAGAAGAATTGTGCACCATGTGTTGACATTCACAGGAATGAATGCCTCATCAGGCCAGAAAAATCCACGTAGATTTCCTGGTGTTCTTTTGCGCACTTTCCCTGGATTTGACTAGCTGAGAAAATGTTAGATGTTCACCTACCAGCCTGAAAAGCACATTGGGTTTCTGAGGAATTTTTTTCCCACTGGTTCGTTTAGTCAGCAGAGCAGGATATGGACGAGAATTTCTCAATATCCTATGCTAATAGTCGCAGCATGAGCGACCAATGTCGATGTCTTTGAAATAAAAAAACCCTGCATTTACGTAGCACCTTTTACCAGCTCAGCATGCCCATAGTGCTTTACAGCCAATGAAGTAATTTTAAAGTGTAGTCACTGTTGTAGGAAACACGGGAGCCAATTTGCGCACATGAAGATCCCACAATTGTGATAGTGGCCAGATTATCTGTTTTAGTCATGTTGTTTGAGGGATAAATATTAGTCAGGCCACTGGCAAGAACACCGCTGCTCTTCTGTGAAATAATGCCATGGAATCATTTACATTTGTGTGAGAGAGCAGATGGGGCCTTGGTTTAACATCTCATCTGAAAGATGGCATCTCTGACAGTGCAGCACTCCCTTAGTACTGCACTGGAGTGCCAGCCTTGATTTTGTGCTCAAGTCTCTGGAATGGGGCTTGAACCCACAACCTTCTGACTCAGAGGTGAGTGTGCTAACAATTGAGCCACAGCTGACAAATCTTGTGGCACAGTCTCACACTCACAGATTTTACGGTGTGTGGTGGAGTCCTTAAGCTCGTGTCCTCCCCCACCCCGTCCCTCCCCCTATGCCTGTAGATCTCTGCAGGGGCATCCTACAAACCAGATCAATTGTGAATCCAGTTATTATAAAGTCACAATGGGCTGGTATTTTCCTCAGTGCCTGCGAAAGGCTGAAATAGGCCACTGACAGTAAAACTACCTTGGGTCTATGGAATAGGATTTTGAACACTTCAGCCACTCAGTCTGCTTCAGAGGCTGGTACTTCAGATTTAGGAAGAACAGGAGGAAGCTATTCAGCTTCTCTGACCTGCACCACCATGCTATTAGATCATGGCTGATCTGCACATCAACTCTATCTTCGCACCTTTGCTCTGTACCTCGATACTCTTACCCATTAATGACTACAGATGGATATATATATCCACACATGCAGATATGCATATAAAATACATGTATTCAGACTTGATGCGATGACCAACTTTCCAGATGGCATTAAAACTAGGAGGAACAGTGGAATCGGAATGGTCAGAAATTGCAGAATGAGAAAGACAAAATATATGAGTGAGCAAAATAATGGCAGATGAAATTTAATGCATTACAAGTGCGAAATGCTACAAATATGAAAGAAAAAAGGCAACATATGTACTGCAAAGATGGCACTGAAAGGATGTCTTTAATAGACCTAACATTAAATATGCTCATCCTCCACAAAGCAGGAATGGATGACAAATAGGATATTGAACTACAAAGGCAAGTAGTCAGAAGGGGTAATGATCAAACTTTGCAGAGCTCTGGTCAGACCACAACTTGAATACTGCTTTGAATTCACCAATGAATAAGCACTGGAAGCAATGGAAGAGAAGAGCCAAGAGGATGATCCTTAGAATCAAGGATCTGAATTAGGAGGAAAGACTGGGGAAATATAGGCTTTTCCTCCTCAAATCCCTCCATGACATCACCCCTTCCCCATCTCTGCAACTTCCTGCAGCCTTACAACCTTCTAAGCTCTCTGGCTTCTCAAATTCTGGACTCTTGCATATCCCCAATTTTAATTGCTCCATCATTAGCGGCCATGCCTTCAGCTGCCTAGACCCTAAACTCTGGCATTCCCTTTCTAAACCTCTTTCCTCCTTTAAGACGCTTCTTAAAGTCTATCGCGTTGATCAATATTTTGGTCGTCTGCCCTAATATTTCCTGTGTCAAATTTTGTTGATAGTTGCTCCAGTGAAGTGCTTTAGGACACTTTATTATGGTGAAGGTACTATATAAATGCTAATTGTTGTGTTAAAGGAGGTACCTTAAGAGGTGTTTAAGATTGATAAGGGAAAGGGAAAAGAAAGAATATCAAATTAGATTGAAGGACTACAAGGAGGCACAGGTTCAAACTAGCAACAGGAAATCTTAAGACGGATGTCCAGGAGTTCATCGTACAAACAGTGATTGTGACATGCAGATAAGAGTGGTGGAGGCAAAATCCCTGGAATGATTAAATAAATTTTTAAATTGGTGGTGGGATGGGTGCATGAGGGCTTTAGAATCTCTGAGGATGGAAGAACTAAGATCGGCTGAATGGTCAAACATGTGTATTTGATAACTTTTATTCTTATAGTTTGCCAAAAAGTTTCCACAGCCTCTTGTAACATGTGGATACACATACATGTAATATGTATATACAAACACCCACATGTATATGTTCATATATAGTGCAAAAAGAACACAAGAAGTTGAATAGAAGGAGAATGAGAGAAGGGTGACATGATATAAAAAGAGAAAAGCAAGACAGAGGAGTTAAGAGGGGAAAATGCAAGTCAGTTATATTTCCCCTCACTCCCACAAGGCATGGAATGTATCGGAGGATGTGAAAATTACCTCCTAAAGTCTGCAGAAGTTTTTAAGATCAGCTTTCCTGGGCACTTCCAGCTAAAGGCCTGCTCGGGTCCGTAAAAAAAAACCCGACCCGAGCCCGACAGAACTACATCCGACCCGAGCCCGACCTGGCCAGAGTCCCTTTTTTCCCCGAGCCCGACCATCAGTTAACTTACCTTCTGTTTTTCACTTTGTTGCTGATCCACACAAGCTTAAAATCACTGTAACAAAACCACCTTTCTAGTTAAAAAATTAAATTAACATTGGAGCCACTTACTTGATACAGCGTGTCTGACCCGAACCCTGGACCCAGAAGTGCAAAGCGACCTGACCTGAACCCGACACATATCGTTGGGTCCGGGTCGTGTAGAAGGCCTTTACTTCCAGCCGCTCATTTTTTTTGTTCATGGCTGTTTGTTGTTGGTACAGGCGACTGCAGAGTTTGCCTACATAGAACAGTTGCTGCATTTGAAAAAGAGATTCATTCGCTGAAGAGCTTTGAGTTGTTGTAATAGGAAGGATACTGTACAAATGCAGAATACAAAATCAAGGACAAGTGCAAAACAAATGAGGTGATGTGAGGTGTTCTGAAATACTAGACTGATGAGCATGATGGGCTGAATGGTCCTTTCTTATCCTTGACTTTTTCTTCTGTTCTATCACCTATTTCAGTTGGAGTTTAGCCACCTCTGATGGGACTGAGTGAGACTGGAGGAAAATGATATCCTGACCCAAACTGTTCACTCTTTGATAATATTTTGCCATTTAACTGAATTGTATCTAACATTTCAGGGCATGGTGTTGGCATCTTGGTCTGTATGTTTGATGCAGGCGGTTAAAGAAAAGTTCCTTCTTATTTGTGGTTCTGTCCTGGCCTTGAGAAACATAGGAACAGGAGTAACCATTCAGACCCTCAAGCCTGTTCTGCAATTCAATTAGATTATGGCTGATTGAAGAAATCTAATTTTATTTCAGAAAATCCCATCTTGTTCATGAATAACTTTTCTGAACTCCCATCTATGACTCACAGTATATAGTTCATTCAGTGAACACTCTATTCTTGAGTGGTTCTCACCTTATTAGAATTCCTCGACAGCTTATAGTGTATGAACCAAATGTTTGTGTTTGACATGGACAGTCAGCATTTTGGGGGGGTTTAGGGGCCATGGACAGTTATCAGCTTGGGCCAGCCTTCAGCTTCACCCCTTATCCTCCCCACCTTCATCCACCCATAGTATTGCTGCCAGACTCTTTCCTGCTTTGTGATTTCCGTTGCTACAACCTGTCAACAGGGCATAGGATATCAATGCTTGGGAAGTTGTAAGCTAGAAGAGACCTGGGTGTAGCTGAGAGAGGGAATTGGAGGATACAGATTGGAGATGGGGGGACAAAAATAGGGGAGAAGCAAAATGCAGTGCTTTTTGGGGAGGGGCAGAAGTAGCGCGAAGGGGTGGGGGATGGGGAACATGAGCAAAGTACCAGCTTTACCTGAACTTGGAGGGGTGAGGCAGAGCCGGCCATATGGAAAATGGTGCTCTGGACGAACTTGTATTTTGCCACTTTTCTTTTGAGTTTAATCATGTAGTAGTATTAGTGAAAAACCCACTTTTAAATTCTAAACCCTCTTGTCTGTATTAAAAACAAAGTCGACCTGCCAATAGGTTTGCATTCGCTAGACAAATTCACCTATATCCAACAATAAACAGAGCGACTCACTCTCAACTACCACATATTTAAAGATTTAAGAAACTCCCCTCTCTTGAACAAGGCTCAGTAAAAGTCTATGCATTAAACACAAGGGTTCTTTGGTTTATGTTACAGATTGAATGGTTTTAGAAACTTGCCTGAACTCACCTGGCGCCCACCGCCAGCCTTGGTAACTGCTGGTCTACCTGGCGATCTTTGTGTTGCCCTCAGTGAGACAGTCAGCCCCGCTCTATGGTGCGCACGTGATGGCCGCACTCTGCTCATTCACTTACTTGGCTGATCCATTGTTCCCAATAAGAGTGCTGAATGATTGAAAGCCAAGGGCAGTACAAACAAACTGACAGCCCACTCTGGAGTTTGAAGGCAGGGAGTGTGGGAGGTTCTGCTCAAGCTGATTGCAGAGCGATTCGCTGCTCACATTGCCGCTTGTGATCTGTGTAAAAAATAATTACTCAGTCAACTTGATTTTTTTTTAAAGTATTCATTTCGGGGTTTTCCTGCCACGTCACCTTCCACCCTGCCCTGCCACCGCCCCCCCTGATCACAGTGCCCGGGGGAGGGGCGTGGTGTTGCAAGGTGATGGGAAGAATGCAACATGATTCAAGGGGGACTTTCAATTACTTAAGTTTGTCTCCCTTCTTGAGGTCATAGTGGGTATACTACAGCTTTAGTTATAAACCCGTGTCCCACTGCACTTCATGCAAATACTTTCACCTGTTATAGGTTTATAATTTCGGTCCACTTTTGAGTCATCAGTTTTTTATTTTAAGGTTGAGGCAGCTTCAGTTATGTTGTTGTGGTTGTGTAACGCATAGCAGTGATATATAAATCTTGTAAACTGGTACTGTGTTTTAAATTTGAAACTTTTCCATTTCTTTGCAAACTTTTCACCAGGAAAAATGTTGCATTCATCAAGATGAGTAATGTCATTGCTAGGGTGTTAAGTAGTTTTCCATTTTAGATGTCCTGTCTAAAGAATTAGGCACATCTAGGTTAAGTCTCATTTGGCACAGAACAAAACTCTTTGAAATCTATGTTAACAATGCATCTTAGCAAGGCTGGATAGATCATCTCATACCTAACTCTCAATTTCCCATACCAACCATCAATGTAGTTGAAGACTATCAACATGTGCTGGATTACAAGTAGTTTTGAACTGTGCACCTTTACTCAGTTCCAACTGTTAACTTAGTCTCCCATTTATGCCACGTAACAGACTTTATTATTTTAGAACTCAGACTCTAAAATGTTTAGGGTTTTACCTCATTAAAAATCAACAGGTTTATTTAAATTGTAGATTTATTTTAAACAAGTGTATTAACATATCTGTTCATGAGTCCTTTGTATATAATTTTGTTTTCCTTGAGACATCGGTACAGTGCTGGTGAGCAGCAGGAGAGATGGAAGAGCAGAAATTCAACTGTGAAAACAGGCCAGCTGACAAAGAACAAAAGGTGATCCTTAAAAGCAAAAGCATAGCCAGGTAGTAATCATACCGATATCCAGTCACTCATTACCTTCTTATAGTTGCAATGAGGGGACATTTTTTAAAAAGCCACTTTTTCTTTATTCTTTTCCAGATACAGGACTCTTGACTGTGGAACATTGTGTTTATGCATCACTATACAACATTTAAACTATTTACAAATAATTTGTGAATCAGCTGTTCTCTCAGAGAAGATTAGTAAATCTCAGTGACAATGTCACATTAACGAGTTTGCAACTCCTAGGAGTTAGTCTTTAAAGTCTACAAATTTCTATGACTTTCGCTTTAAAAAGCCATGATTTTAGAAATACCACATTTATAGCGTTAACTAGAATCATTCATAATACTTAGGCTTTTCTGTTTTTAAAACAAATACTCAATAGTTTTAAGAAAAATGACTTCCTGCAATATACTAAATGTGTCCTCATCTTGTACAAATGATATGCTATACGAAAACTGATGTTAATCTGTTACTTATATCTTAATTAGTTAATCAACAACAACAGAACCAACTAGAGATGATTTTAAAAACGGCTGTTCAGTGTGTGTAACTGGCATCGGGGAGGTTTTAGAAAGTGGGGCAAAAATCTCTTGATATCTAAACAGTCTCAATTTAAAAGAGCAAATAAGGCTCAAATTCTCTAAAATTGCTTTCCTCCTGGTCATAGAGGTGTGTCATAGCAGTCTGGGAGCTGGTCCAGTTGATACTGGCGTTGCTGTTGCTCCTGATGTTGCTTCATTATCTCCTTCACTTCTTCCTCCAGTTCCGGGGGGATTATAAATTGATCGTCTGGGTCGGGCTGGGCAGGGGCAGCAAAGTAGCCGCCGCTCTTTTTCATCGGTGCATCAGCTGCCACCTCAATCAAGTTATGGCTCTTCTCCGAAGGTGCAACAGAGCCATTTCCGCGCCTCCGACCAATAGTCCCTGTCGTGGAGTATTCAAACTTGTTTTTGTCATTACCTTGGCAATCATTTTCACCATGAACTTTAAGAAGGAGCATTTTTTCAGAGTTTTCATCTTCATTTGCGCTGATAACTATCCCTTCGTCGCATGCATCAGAAGTTGAATGCACTGACATCTTTTCCTTTACCTGAATGCAGTGAATGTCAACCTCAACTTCCACTCTGCTGCCATTGGAAAAGACGCCTTCAATGGGCTCCTCATCTTCGCTGTCAAGTCCATTGTCTGAAAATGCACTGGAGAAGGTGGCACTGGAAAGCTGTCGCTGGAACGTGTTGGCCAAGCATACTGGGTGCAGCATACAACGCTGCTCACCGTGGAAGATGGGGCCTCCGTCATTCATCGTGACCTGGGGAGGCTCATCGGAGGCCGTCGAACCCACTTCGCTGCTCATCTCGGAGGTGGATATTTCACTGCTAATCTCTGAGGCAACGCCACTACTGGATGACGGCATCCCCAAAGTATCTGCTGGTCTGTCCTTTATAACCACATTTACTGAAGGAGGGAAAATGCCGGGGCTGGGAGGTGGTACACCATTCATGTCACAACAGCAGAAGCAGTCCTCGCTAACATTCAGCTGGACAACTACAGCACTGATGCTGTCATTGCAGCCGTAGCTCTGGGCCAAGCTACAGAGCTTCTTGGCAGCAGCCTGGGCATCAGGCACATTTCTCACAGATTCCACAGCTTCCAAATGGGAGATGCTGTCCCAGAGACCCTTACTTCCCAGAATGAAGAACTCATCTTGAGGTGTGAGGGTAACAGACTGAACATGAGGCCGAGGCACGACGTATGGATGGAGGAATGTGTAGCCCAAAATCCTTGTAGAATCAGTCACCCCATTGATTTTATTGTCCTGTAATAAAAGGTAAAATATTAATTTCAGAGCAGGAATGTAAATGGCAGAGATGTGCAGAAATTATACAGAAATGAACATGAATAAAATACTTTATTGTAGCCAATAAGAAGGCATAAAAGCAAGTTATATCCCAACTGTAATTATCTCCTAAATTTGGATGCAACAGTGAGAATTTGGGAAACTATCAGCAACAATAACTTCTTAATGTCATCATTTGCTCAGAAATTAAGACACAAAAATATCAGACAATTTAAAAGCAGAATTCCTAGATTAAGTTTTTTTTTGTGATTTATTAGGAGTAATTTTAATCCAACTTGCCAGGCAGGAAACCCATGTGATTTGGTGAATGCTGGTTTTACATCCCACCCAATATTAAACTCCACTGACTTCAGAGAATACAACCGGGTGGTATGTAAAACCAGCACTGTAGCGAGGACACTGTTGGAAAAGAAAACAAATCGCATCATCTGTAATGAACTGAAAAAATGCCAGCAACATGCAGTCCTCATCCCTTCAAGCTCACAGAACTGTAGAAAGCATTAAGGGGCCTGAAATGTGGCAAAGCAGTGGGATATGACAACATTGCACCAGAATTCCTGAAACAACTTGGCCCCCATGCTCGTGTCTGGCTGACTCAGTTCTACACAAGAATCATCAGCTCAACCTCACACCCAAAGGTGTGGCGTATGGCAAAATTCATTGCCATTCCAAAACCTGGAAAAGACCTCTCATTGGTGGCTAGCTATCGACCGATTTCACTACTTTGTGTGTGCTTTTGAGCATTTTATCTTGCAACACATATCTCCAGAAGTAAAGATCATCCTTAATGTCGACCAAGCTGGTTTCCATAATGGGCGCAGCACATGTGAGAAAGTTCTGGCACTCACCACCTACATGGAAAGTGGTTTCCAAAAGAACCTGAAGACAGGCAGAGTGCGACTGGACCTCACAGCTGCCTACGATACAGTGTGGCACATTGGCCTTCTCGGTACTGCCTGTGTGGAGTTTGCAAGTTCTCCCTGTGTCTGCGTGGGTTTCCTCCGGGTGCTCCGGTTTCCTCCCACAGCCAAAAGACTTGCAGGTTGATAGGTAAATTGGCCGTTATAAATTGCCCCTAGTATAGGTAGGTGGTAGGGGAGTATGGGAACAGGTGAGGATGTGGTAGGGGAGTATGGGAACAGGTGAGGATGTGGTAGGAATACGGGGATTAGTGTAGGATTAGTATAAATGGGTGGTTAATGGTCGGCACAGACTCGGTGGGCCGAAGGGCCTGTTTCAGTGCTGTATATCTAAATCTAAAAAAAAAATCTAAAATCTAAAGCTGTCCAGAGTGCTTCCAACTTGGGTTGGGACAGTTGTTGAAACACTCCTTCACAACAGACGATTTAGAGTCCACCCTGGAGAAATGCATGGAGAAGACTGGCAAACAGACCACCACAGGGCTCAGTGCTAGCCCCAATGTTGTTCAACATATATACAAATGACCTGCAAACAACCAGGTCTCGCAAGTTCATCTATGCTGATGACATCTGTTGCGTCACCCAAGCTCCATCCTTCTGCACCCTAGACCAGATCCTTAACGAAGACGTTACAAATTTGACGGACTACTGCAGCACACGGGGTCTCAGAGTGAATCCCTCTAAAACCCTATCCAGTGTATTCCACCTCCACAATGCCAGTGCCAAAAAAGAACTGCGTATCTACATAGATGGTCAGAGACTAAAGTATGATCCCAATCCAACATAGTTGGGAGTGACTCTGGATAGGACTTTGTCCTTCCAGGAGCATCTGAACAAAATAGCAGCGAAGATCAAAACCAGAAACAACCTACTAACCAAACTTGCTGGATCTGAGCGGGGCGCTGTTGCCACAACACTCCGGACCTCAGCACGTGCTCTATCATACTCAGCAGCAGAGTACTGTGCACCTGTCTGGCATAGGTCATCACACACACATCTTGTTGATATCTGAATGCAACAATGCACATCAGAACTGGAACCCTCCACTCAACATCCCTCCCCTGGCTTCCTGTCCTCGCAAACATCACTCCCTCATGCATTCACTGGCTGACAAAAATCCACAAGCTGGTTGAAACCATCCGTGCTGCACCTCACTTACCACACCACAATGACATGTTCAATCTACCTACTGCCCGCTTTCCATCTCGGTACCTCATATGGAGCAACCATCCTGAGCAAGACTGGCCCTTGCTAAACAGGTTCAAGACAAGCCAGGGCCCCTGTGCAGCCAACCTCCACAGCTGGGGCCTCTACAAACCCCTTATTGCATTTGTGGAGACACAAACAATGCTGCACATTACTGAGGAGTGTCCCCTCTACAGTCGTGGCAGACTAATCACCTTAAACTCAGCAAATGAGGAGGCTATCGCTTGGCTCTGGGGATTTTCTTTTGCTAAATAAATTGCACCCTAGCTAGTCAGTTTGCCGACAGGCAGGTTTAGGTTAAAACTAATCCAATTATGTTCCTTTGGATGAGGCTGGGGAACAAAATAAATGTCACAGGACTACAGGATTACCTATTGTAGATATAGCTGATAATCCAGCATTCACCTCCGACCATCAATCTCATTACAAGAATATGCCACAAAGAAATGCTTAAACAGGATGTAGAAGTCTCACAAATGGAACCTTTAGGTCGTCTCGTGCAGATTGTTTTAGAAAGTTATCCTGTGGATTACATTCATGAATCCTGTGTGTGCTGACTCGTCAGAGGCCAGAGAACAAAATCAATGTGTTGTCTAATCTATAATTTGTTAATCTAGGAAGACAAATAGATAATCCTATAATACAGGCAAACATCAAAAAAATCATTTTCTGCTTCCCCTGGGACTTTGAGCAACAAATCATGTGTTATAAATGCTTTCCCAAAAGAAAAACAGGTTAAACAGAAGTTGCTCAGAACTTAGACTCAGAATTTGAAACTGTTTCTGATTCTGGTATTAAAAAACAATGCCAGGGAAATCATAACAGATGCATTAAGAAGCCCTTTTACCAGATGAGATGAACTCCATTTGGAGAATTAGAAGAAAAATTTCCTCCCACCCACTTGAACTAGGTATCATGGCACCATTTGTTTCAGCTGAAGGGAGAGAATGCAGAGGTGTTTTTTGTTGTGCCATCTCCTGCTGTCCATCCAGCCAGACAGTCTCAGCTGCAAGGATCCGACATCTGAAAGCAGGTTAAGACAGCTGCTTATCCCTGCTCCATTACTCTTCACAATAGAAACTGGGGCTTCCTAGATCAGCAATTTTGAAGAATTGAATCTCAACATGTACAGCTCATTTCCAGTAAAAGGAGAAATCAACAGCATCTTCTGAAGTTCGGGCAGAAAACAACTGAACTTTTGCAGCACATTCCCTTCATTTATTGTTCCAGCAGCTGCACAGCTTTGATGGCTGCATGGTTTGGCATGTGCACCAATAGGAGAATCTTAGCTCTTCCACCTTTCCCTTGTAGGCATCCTCCTCCTTCCCAGGAGTAGGAGAAATTCACTCACCTTTGAGCAAAATATTCACTTGCCTTTGGGTACTCCGTGGTGAACCACAGGTATTTGGGTCAAGGATCTCTGGGGATGGTCCTACTGCGACAGTTGCTCTGGCAGCACCTACATTTACAAGGGTGCTATATGTTGAGGCATGCTTCCAATGGCTGAGCCCTTGAGTGGAGCAGGGAAGGAAGGGAGCGGTTTCCTTGAAGAGAGGAGAGGAAGGAAAGGAGGAGAAAAGAGTAAGGGCTACCTTGACTTGGTTTTCCTATTTCCTCACAGTTGGACTTGCGTCTGGTTCCACTTGTTGGAATTAACCTTAATTGATGACAGTGTAGGAGCTAAGATGATTATTTCATGTCGTGCAACAATTTGGTAATGGAACTTAGCACAAGTCAGGTACTGAGATACTGTGGCCATTCAGCCAGTGTTGACCGTACCAACCTGGGAACTGTCCCCAAGCAAGCTTTTTGGAACAACATGACTTGACTGGTGCAGTTGACGTGATTGCTTCCTATTCACTTCTAGATCGCGAGGTCTGGGAATGGAAGAGTGCTCTGCCATAATGGAATCTCAAATTCTCTGTGCCAAGTTGAATTGAGCTTGGAGGTGACATGGGGGCCAAGATTCCTTTCCAGTAAATGATTTGATCAATTAAGATCATGGGCTAGATCTGGAACAGGTTTCATGTGGTAGTGGGAGATGCTCCAGCCAGGAAGGATCCCCAACGTTCAATACGAATTCTGAAGCTAGGTGCAGACACTGATTGCGGGGCTAAGATCATTTGGAGTCAATGCGATCAAATTTGGTCTTTTTAAAAAAAATATTAATTCTTGGGATGTGAGCATCACTGGTGAGACCAGCATTTATTGCCCATCCCTAACTGTCCTTGAACTGAGTGGCTTGCTAGGCCATTAGAGTCAACCACATTGCTGTGAGTCTGGAGTCACATGTAGGCCAGACCGGGTAAGGACAGCAGATTTCCTCCCCTGAAGGACATTAGTGAACCATGTGGGTTTTTACAACAATCCAGTAGTTTCATGATTATTATTAATGACTAGAGTCTATGGCTATCATTTTATTACATATTTTTAGTAATCATTTGAAATTAAATTACCCAGCTGTTGTGGTGGGATTTGGACATGTCTCTGGAGCATTAGTCTGGGTTTCTGGATTACTAGACTAGTAACATTACCACTATACTACTGTTCTGGGAAGACCAAGGTTGAAGATTGTGTTGGTTGAACAGCACATAGCTACAAATTAAACTACAGAATAGAGAAACTTGAGAATCTTCCTCTTTGCACATTCAGGTACTAAAAAGGGAGACTTAAAATTCCTAAACAGCAACTGAACTTTCTCTGTGCTGGAAACAACAGATCTAACCAGCAACGGAAGGAAGAGACTGAAGTCTGACAGAGCGCAGACTGTCATACAGCTTAATGAGGGCTGATAAAGAGATTATCCCAGGTGATTTTTACCTGGTGGGATAGTAGTCGTTCCTATTTGAGGTGGAGGGTAAATCAATGAGGAAGAATCGAGATTCAAAAAGTGATAGACCAACGTTTATTTAGAAATCAATTCCAAACATTTTTCCCCTTGCTTTTCAAATACAATTTAACATGCCCAAATTACTCATGAGGGCAATCTTTTGAAACAATTTAATTATATCAAAACATAAAATCAATTCTGTATTCATGCCAATTCCAAATGGGATTAGAGGCAATAGCTCCAATAGGAGAGCTATGAAAAGCACACACTTTTCTTTTGCATCAAGTAATTTTATATGATTCTATATCCACTTTCCCTGGGTCAGTTGAAGTGGGGGATATAATATTCTGTCAATGGTGTCCCTCTCTAGATCACCACTGCTCTAGCAAATATACATAGCCACAGCTGCTCAGCCTTAGAGTAGTGAGAATACTAATTAGTTTGTTGACTAATTTAACATGATTACAAAAGAAATAGAACTTATTTGTTAATTTTAAATATTAACAATCTCACCACCCACACTGCCAATGAGACCCATCACTCCTCATCAGTGGAAAGATGCAAGTTCACTCTTTATTCACTACACAAGAGAATATTGGAACCATTGTTCCTTTTATCACATTCAGGTGCAAAATTAGTTTTAGTAACATCACTGTTTCCATTAATTATTCCCGCGTCTATAAATTGCCCTCTTAAAAGCTGCTGCATTGGGCAGTTCAACAAGACAACCACATAACCTGCTATACATAATGCATACTCTCCCACACTTGTTAAAAAAATTAAAAACCTAGCCACACGAAAGTTAATTACAAGCCTCAAAATGTATTCATATTAAGAATATAATATGGAAGTAATTGAAAACTGCTGAAAGGCTGTAAACAGTTTGCAGTAATTTGGTCATTTGGAAAACTGCCCATGATGTAACTTATATAGTTGAGGACTGGATATTTTACCTCAGTGACAATAGCTTTGTGCTGTTTAACTCTCTCTAATTCTTCATCACAGCGGATAGAGTACAACTTTGAGAGAGGCAACGGTTTGCCATCTCTGCACAGGATGGCTTGGCACTTTCCAACATTGGCTGCAGTCAGTGTGAAGCAACCACTGGGATCCATAGGGTCATGTTTTATGTGACAAAGCACAGCAGAGCCCCCCAGCTTCTGTCCAGCAGTTCCAAGTTTCCTAAAATAAATAAAATCATTTTATAAACAATTGGACTGAATTCTAGAGGTGTTAACTAAAAAAGTTTTCAAAAATTAGTGTGAAAGACCCCATACATCACAAGAATAATAGATGTGTTTTGTTCCACAAGAAATGCAATGTTACCATAAACTGCAGAATAACCATTCACTTAAAGAATTATCTGTGGAGAATGGTAGAGAAATTGTATACCAGTGTATGAAGAATGAACTTCTGCTTTTGCTTTAAATAGCACACTGCAAAAATCTTCCCCTAATTTATACTGACAGGCAAGGAAGAACTAAATTTGTGAATCCTGGATACGATTTACTTGAAATATCTTCGATGGTGATATCTATTGAATTATTAGGTTGCAGAATGTGTAATACTGAGAATTTCATTAAACATACACACATGGGAACACCACCACCTGCAAGTTCCCCTCCAAGTCACACACCATCCTGACTTGGAACTATATCGCCGTTCCTTCACTGTCACTGGGTCAAAATCCTGGAACTCCCTTCCTAACAGCACTGTGGGTGTACTTACGCCATAAGGACTGCAGTGGTTCAAGAAAGTAGCTCACCACCACCTTCTCAAGGGCAATTAGGGATGGGCAATAAATGCTGGCCTGGCCAGCGACGCCCACATCCCATGAATTAATTTTTAAAAAACACACGTGCACTAACACACAAGTAAAACTTTGAACACAATAATTGGGTTTTGAGTAAAAGGAATAGCTACAGTTCTTGTCATTTAAATTATAATATAAGCAAGCAATACAATTTCTCAGTTATGAATCACAACTTATATCTATAACATAAGAACTAGGAGCAGGAGTAGGCAATTCAGCCCCTCGAGCCTGCCCCGCCATTCATGGCTGATCTCATCTCGGCCTCAACTCCACTTTCCTGCCCGTTCTCCATAACCCTTCAACCCATTACTAATTAAAAATCTGTCCATCTCCTCCTTAAATTTACTCAATGTCCCGGCATCCACCGCATTCTGGGGTAGTGAATTCCATAGACTCACGACCCTTTGAGAGAAGTAATTTCGCCTCATCTCTGTTTTAAATCTGTTACCCCTTATCCTAAAACTATGACCTCTCGTTCTAGATTGCCCCACAAGAGGAAACATCCCCCTGATCATCTGATATACCTCAATTAGATCTTCTCTCATTCTTCTAAACTCCAGAGAGTAAAGGCCTAAACTGCTCAATCTCTCTTCATAAGACAAACCCCTCATCCCTGGAATCAAAAATCTTCAATAATGACATTGTGGCTGTAATCCAGCTTTTTGAAAATCATTTTACATTAACAAACAATACAGAACACAGCTCCCAAAAGCTGGTACTGCTGAGGGCATAAATACAAACTTAGAATTAAATAAACCCCTTCTTATCAAGTTCAGAGTACATAATTATACATGCTCCAAAGCGAATTCAAGACTGTAATCTCATCGAGGGATTCAGATTACTATTACAACAAAAATCCTTGAGCTTTGCTCTCGTGGTTTGTGTAATTTGAAACCCTTGATTAGACTACTTCTTTGTAATTACTTCCAGCCAAAAATGACTATCTATATAACCTCTTAATGAAAATCCTCCTGCATCTCTGAACTCTATCTTTAAACTTTCCTCCATTTTGTACAGCTACATTAAATTATGTTTAGGATTGATGACAATGAAGAGTTTCAAATTTAAATACAGAAAGTCAAATATCCCTACATTTGCCAGTTTCTTTATTACAGTATCATACTGGCCTTGAACAGATGCACAGTATTTCCCTTTGAGGACAGATCAGTGTGGGCAGGTGAAATTACTGCTTTGTCCTTGCCCTCTTCAACCTGTGAGTAGATCTCCGTAAGCCTCATGTTTAATTAAATCTTATAATTATTTTATAAAGTTCTCAAAATGCAACACACAGAGGAGTTTTCAAAATAGCGCAGAGTATCTGAAAAATACATGTTTGAATTAGCTGAATTCAGCCAGTGGCAGCAGGGGCATTATAACAGACCTCAGCACCCCTAGGACAGGGGTTGTGGTGGGGGAGGTATCAGCCAGATTGTGAGCCCTACTGCAAAGCATGGTTAAGAATAGGATCATCTGTGATGGGCATCTGCTTTATTTGTTATATTCTAATCATGGTTAAGAATTTTCATTACAGCAGGAAAATACTACTGAAATCTTCAGAGATCAAATAATTGTACATTCAACTCCAGTTTAACCTGTAATTGCCAGTGAATGCCCCATGTGCACTGCATAGCACTCAAAACCTGGGTACAGAATAAAAGGCCAAACTCAAAAGTCAAGTTTGACAAACCTTCCAGTCAGCACACATTTCAGTACAACTTGCACCTAGAAAGTGTTTTGCTAAGGCTGGAGTGAAAGATCCAGAGATTTTATGCTAGAATATTAAAAATAGTTAGGAGTACTGTTAACTAATGAGGAACTTTATTTGTCCAAGTCAGAAAAAGACACTGGGGCAAACTGCCAGGAACACACACTCATTGTCTTTGGTTTCCATGACAGCCAAGCAGCAAGTGTTCAGTGCTACAATTAGAGTACAAATGCTTACTTTATTGAGTGCACAATTAAAAGTTTAAATTTTTCCTCTTTAATTTTAAGCCAAAGAGTGAAGCTAATACTTGAGAGCTGATGAAAGCACTTGTGGGGAGGGTAGGGAGAGGGGTAAAAGAATTCTTGCTGAATACTACTTATAGCAAACTTGTTCTTTATCGAGAACAATGGAAATCTTTCACAGCTAAGGTGGCATTGAAATACAGCACACTGTAATGAGAATACATATTGCCAAACGGTAATACAATTTCCTGAGTCTGCACCTGCAATCGCCCTGAAAGCAGAATCTGGACGTCAGCTGTGTCTGTGTGAAGAAGGACCAAGTGTAGGTTAGATGCCTCTCTACAGTAAAGAGATGGAGAAAATAAGCTCCATTCCCAAGTTGCTCGAATGCATCAGATAGCAGACAGATTTTAGTAACTGCCTGAGAATGATCAGCTGCCCACCAGGTGCAAATTATGAGAAGGTCCAATTGAAAATGATTTGCGTCATAGCTGGACTTTGGATCTTGCCCTTCTTCATATTACTTTGCATGCAAGGATATGAGTCATATACAACAACATGCAGTTTGCTGGTGCAAGCCAAATTCTTGCCTTTCAAGGACTAGGCTATGATAACAATGCAAAGAACAGCATCTTTTTTTAGTTGTTGACTCAGTTCAGTTTTTGAGGTTATTTTCTCCAATGTTAAATGGGTGATCTTTCAGATATTGGCTAGTACCACAATACAATCATCAACCAGGGTGAGATTTCCACTTTCTTTTTTAATTCATTCCTGAGATGTCGGCATCACAGTCAAGGCCAACATTTATTGCCCATCCCTAACTGTCCTTGAGAATGTGGTGATGAGCTGCCTTCTTGAACCATTGCAGTCCTTGTCGTGTAGGTTGACCCATGACACTGTTAGGGAGTTGCAGGATTTTGACCCGGGGCGATGAAGGAATGGCAACATATTTCCAAGTCAGGATGATGTGTGACTTGGGAGAGGAATTTACCCTTCTTCCTTCTGGGGTGCACTTCCCCTCACTCATTGCCTCCTTATCAAGGCCTGTTCGGATGATTACAAGTGAAAATTAATTATATGACTCCAGAGCAGCATATGCAGTGAGGCATTGTACTATTTTTGTCTTGTCATCTTGAGACTAGAAATCAATCATTTAAAATTATTGCATGAGAAACAATGAATGTTAATCTTCCAAACTATTTTCTTTAGAAAGAAACACTTTCTGATTTACCCCAAGTCAAAATAAATTGAAAATCTGGGTTCCTGTTTCACATTTTTTTCTGATTTAGGAAAATAAACACAGTTGATTACAGGCATAGACAAACAGAATATGCGTGAATGCAGCAAGACATCACATCATTGATGTACCCACAGCTGAGCTTAGCCAGCTTAATTGGAAAATCGATACCAGACAAATCAACAAAATTTCTCTATTCGAATGAGTATTAAATTGTAACACTTCAGCTCTCTAGGAACATCACCACATCATATAACAGATTCCCAATGAAATTTACTAACCTCTGCATGACCAGGAAAGTATTAGTCATGTATTCTTCATCACTCTTTGATTTCTGCAGTTCCTCTGCCAAAACGTCGCTCATAGTGCACTGCAGGAGGTAGGGCACTTCTACATTCCGGTCACCATCGAATACTCCATACAGAGCCTCTCTGTTATCACAAAAATTATTCACCGACAAGGCAGCTACACACAACCTGGGTTTGAAATAAATAAAATAAGTTTACCATTACCTTCCACACAATTTTGCTTTAAAAAAATTAATTTTCCTATTTTTCTCACTGGTTTATTAAAATTTACATAGCACAGCTGTACAAAAATAGCTGCACCGTCTCAAAATATTGACTCAGGTTATCTTCAAAAGTTTAAGGAACTGTTTAATTGTAATGTATAAAAACTTGATATAAAGCCTTTGGAAAAGACAGAATACTACTTTACATCGCTTCACAATAAATCCTCCAATTATTTAAGGCAGCCATTTGATTTATACATGAAAACTACATTAAGTTTAACCAAGAGAATGCCTTTTTTTTTGCCAGAATTGCCATGGTCACTAAAATTCTATTCAATGGCTTGAATATTCATTTTCTGAGGTTGCTCTCATTTCTGTCATTCTCTTTTTCAATTCTTCTGTAAACTTGCTTCAGTTGAGGATAAAAAAGCCTTTGAATTTGCAAAGATCCATTAAGACACTAGCTCTTTACTTCTGAAGACACAGGATCTTATATTGATGTAATGTGTCAGTTACTTTCTGCATCCTAGCAACTGCACAAACAAAAGGAAGAATCTTCTGCACAGACCAGATCACAACAGACAAACCTAGCTTCCAGGATTAGTTTCTTCGGTAATTTGCAAAATTCTTTTAACTGACTTTCGCATGAGAACCTCTCAGACCAGATGAAGAACACACTTTACATAGCATCGATTCCTTTTTTCCTGCAATTATCACAACATAAACATACCGGTTTTTCACTCCAGAAGCTTCTGTATATCCATGACTCCACACAGCTGGTGCACCGGAAGCCTCACCGACTGTAAAAGACGTAGAGGACTGATCTATCTTGAAGCAACGGATGTTACTGGGATGAAGAAGATTGGGGGGGGGGGGGGGGGGCAAGGGAAGTGTGGTGTTGAGGGGAGGGAAGAAAACAAATCAATTAGATGACTTTGTATATTTTAAACATTTGAGCAGTAAAACAAAAGCATTTATTTGTTTTTTTAATCTATATGAAAGCTCCATACATCCAGTGGATATATTTTGTGAGCAGGATTCAGAAAGGGATTTCTTAATAAGTACAATGATGACAATGTTAAAACAAAAATTCTGCAGAACTTGGGACTCAAAGATCAAATCACCCAAACTGTTCTACTTTATACCATATGGATTATTGATAGTCTACTGTATGCAACATTTTCTAGGACTTCAGTTTTACCAGAGGTCAGCTCTCTATTTATAGTTTATAAAAGATGCAAAAATAAAGCATTTTCCGCTGACATCAAGCAGTTCAATTAGCCAGTCAGCCTAATTGATCTGCAGATTAGTGTGCAAGGCAAGTGCTCTGAAGTTTCTTTTGTTGCTCTATCACAACTTTGTGCATTTTTTTTGCAAATAAAGGTGAATTTACCACAGATGAATTTTTAAAAATGCAATTTTTTTTCAATCAACTATGACGACATCTCTTACTCCATTTCCACACTGCAATAGATATTCAATGTTTAGAAGGATACTTTTTAAGAATCTGTTAACTGAATGAAGTTCTATTTATAACTTTATAAAGTTAATTAATTCAACTTCAATATTGTGTATGTGCAAGCATTCTTTCAACCAAGCATTCAGTCCTGGAAAAATAGATTCTTTCCTCATGCTCGAGTTAGAATAAGTAATTTAAACACTCAGTAAAACCTAAAGTTCAAAGACAGGATTCGCCACAGGCCACAGAAAGTTGCACAGGAGAACGAGACTGATTGCTGACACAATATTAAATGGGAATGGCGATTGCCTACTTCAGCAGCTCCAGAGTTTTGTGATCCAGGACCAGCCTGGGGTTTCCAGTCAGGTCTAGTTCCTGCAGTTTCAGCGGCAGACTTTCAGGCAATGTGATCTCGTTCAGCTCGTTACAGCTCAGGTCAACACACTGCAAAAAGAAGTACACAGGCAATGAGTTTGGCTGGGATCCAGTTCATCCACCTCCTGCTTCCCATACTTACTGAGTTATGCAAGATTCTGTTAGCTACTGCCTAGGAAAGAATTCAGGTGATTTATGAACTGTAACACTTGCACAAATTGAATGCAGCTAAGCTTCCTTTCCTTCTTTTTCTTCCGATTGTACAGATGGGGCAACAATTTTAATTCAGGATGAATAGACTGGTAAAATGGCATTTATCACAAAAAAGGGGAGAGGAGAGTACAGCACATTTGAGTTAAAGCTTTTAATTGTACATGCCAATCCCCTCAGTGGAACTAGGTTTTGACCCAGATCCCATGTATCATCTTACCATGAACTTGTATAGAAAATTTCCACCACTGCGGCACCTACTAAGTCCTGATCCCATGATTTAGAGAACAGAAACTAGAAATATGATTGTTTGTGGAATTAGCCAAGAAGTTCTGTAAAGTTAAAATAAAGAAATCACTCTGTTTTCAAAAAGAGTTCTGCTACAAAGAAATCCATAATGAACTTGACCTTTCATTTAATTCTCTCGAGCAACAAATTTGCTTTGTATAAAAAGGATATCTGAGTCAAATGAAACATGAACTTATTAATGGTCTTCCAGCCATCTTCAAAAGAATAATGTTCTTATAACAGCTGGTTTTGTTTCATTTGAAGTATGCAAATCTGTGTCTCATCCTGTGAGTTGACCTACATCAGCATCATCTATAGCTATTATTGCTGAATGCTGAGATTACAGAAATATAAGGAGTGAGGGCTTCTATGAAATTAATATCCAACTCTATTCACATTCTTTATACTTTCAGAAATGCAGTATATCAAAAAACCCATTTCAGCAAACGTGCTCAGATAAAAATCTCAATTTCTCATTGTAATGGAAGTTAAGAATTGAATTTTAGACCTATACCGTTTAATGCTATGCCCCACAACATAATCCAGGCTCAATATTTCAAGTCTGTGTTGACAGATTGAATTGAACTGTCCAAATTATACCCTCAATGTAGCAGGTACTATTTTCTATGTGCATGTACACACATGGGTAAGAGTAGTTTTTCTTCTTATTTTACTGTCTAAATTGAAACAGCAACAGAAAATGGCAAACTTAACAGTGCAGCAGTGCTTGAAATAGGGTGGGAGTAATTAGTACCTGGGGGCTGGGGTAGGAGAGACATTTAGGCCCAGGAAAATTGCTGTAGCAATGGGTTCTTATACAATTAGTTACCACTTAAACAATTGGAATTAAGAAGCAAAGTCAGGCTGAACCTTTTTCATTCAAGGGTAATGGAGTTAATCACCAGGAAAGGCAACATTATACACAGGCTCAATATGCAATTGGAAGTGTTGGTAAAGGATTGAAGGATTTGGTGAGGAGGAAGGTAAAGTTAGTTTGAGTCAATAAAAAGGGATAGGCTTGTTAGGCTGAATAACTTTTTCCCCCATTTCTAAAACTTCTTATTTTATCTTCTAGCCATATTATACTAGCATGAACCAGAGTCAGCACCATAGAACTCGCACAACAATGAACATATAAAGTATACAAAATCGTT
This sequence comes from Heterodontus francisci, assembly GCF_036365525.1. NCBI lineage: Eukaryota > Metazoa > Chordata > Chondrichthyes > Heterodontiformes > Heterodontidae > Heterodontus > Heterodontus francisci. The sequence continues at coordinate 8,436,344 of NC_090372.1, read as the reverse complement.
TTGGATAATGTCAGCTTTTCTGACGTCTAAAAACATAGTACTGCCCATGTTATTTGGTATACTAGTGCTAAAAGTACATAGGAAATAGGAGCAGGAGTGGGCCATTCAGCCCATCAAACCTGCTCTGCCATTCAAACAGATCATGGCTGATCATCTACCTCTAGGTCATTTTTCCCCACTATCCCCATATCCCTTGATGTCATTAGCATCTAGAAATCTATCAATTTCTGTTTTGAACATGCTCAATGATTGAGCTTTCACAGCCATCTGGGATAGAGAATTCCAAAGATTCACCACCCTCTGAGTAAAGAAATTCCTTTTCATCTCAGTCTTAAATGGCCTACCCCTTATTCTGAGACTCTGTCCCCTGGTTCTAGACTCACCAGCCAGAGGAAACATCCTATCCGCATCTACTCTGTCATGCCCTGTGAGCATTTTGTAAGTTTCAATGGGATCACCTCTCATTCTTCAAAATTCTAGAGAATACAAGCCCAGTTTCCGCAATCTCTCCTCACAAGACAATCCCGCATCCCAGGGATTAGTCTGGTGAACCTCCATTGCACTCCCTCTATGGTAAGTATATCCTTCCTTAGATAAGGAGACCAAAACTTGCACAATACTTCAGGTGAAGTCTCATCTATACAACTGCAGCAAGACATCTTTACTCATGTACTCAAATCCCATTGCAATGAAGGCCAACATACCATTTGCCTTCCTAATTGCTTGCTGCATCTGCATACTAGCTTTTAGTGAACAAGGACACCTAGGTTCCTTTGTACATCAACACTTCCCAACCTCTCACCATTTAAGAAATACTGTGCCCTACTGTTTTTTCTACCATAGTGGATCACTTCACACTTATTCACATTATAGTCCATCTGCCATGTTCTTGCCCATTCACTTAGCCTGCCCAAATACCCTTGCAGCCTCCTTGCATCATTTGGTCCCCACATGCAAATCATTTATATAGATTGTGAACAGCCATGGCCCAAGCACTGATCCTTGTGGTACCCCACTAGTAACAGCCTGCCATCCTGAGATTGACCAGTTTATTCCTACTCTCTGCTTTCTGTCTGTTAACCAATTCTCAATCATAGCAGCATATTCCACCCCCAATCCCATGTACTCTAATTTTGTTTAATAACCTCCTGTGTGGGACCTTATCAAAAGCCTTCTGAAAATCCAAATACACAACATCCACTGGTTCTTCATCTATGCTACAAGTAACATCCTCAAAAAACTCCCAACAGGTTTGTCAAACATGATTTCCCTTTCATAAATCCATGTTGACTCTATCCAACCATATCATTATTTACTAAGTGTCCAGTTATTACATCCTTGATAATAGATTCTAACATTTTCCCGACTACTGACATCAAACTAACTGGTCTGCAGTTCTCAGTTTTCTCTCTCACTCCCTTCTTAAATAGTGGGGTTACATTTGCTACTTTCCAGTCTGCAGGAACCCTTCCAGAATCTACAGAATTTTAAAAAGATAATCACCAATGCATTCACTCTCTCTATAGCCACCTCCTTCAATACTCTGGGATGTAGCTCATCTGATCCAAGGGATTTATCAACTTTCAATCCAATTAATTTTTTCAAATACTACTGCTTTATTGATACTAATTTCTTTCAGTTCCTCATTTTTACAAGTCCTCTGGTTCCCTAGTATTTCTGGGAGATTTTCTATATCTTCCTCCGTGAAGACAGACACGAAGTAATTTTTTAGTCTCTCCGTTATTTCCCCAATCTCCATCACAAATTCTCCTGTCTCCGCCTAATGAGACATCTGCTTTCCAGACAACAGACAGTAATTAAATCAGTATTTTTATTGCTGCTGTAGTTATAATTTTATTTTTGCTTTGTAGATAACAGGAGTTGGGGAAAATTTTCTTGCCTTAATTTCAGAGAGTTGCATCACTTCAGGGAAGACCTCAATACAGTTAGAATGTGCAATAAGAGTGTGCATCCGCTTGCAATTCATAATGGTGGTTGGAATGGTTTTCAGTTTGTTCCCACTTAGATCAATTTCTTCCAATTCTTCAAGTTTTGCCATTTTACTGCAAAAGAAGTGAGAAACATTTACATAATCTTCATCGCTCATATTGAGGGGAAAAGTAAGCATCTTACTTACAAATAGCAGTTCACTCCCTGACCTGAAAGAGAGACATCAGAAACTGCTTCCATATCAGTGATAAAAACAGAAATGGGTTATAACCCTGTGTGAATAAAGTTCGCTCAGGGAAGCTACATGGAGAAGGACAATTGTAGGAGCTGTTCATCTCCAAGAGGCGTGGAGGGGATAAATTCCTACTCATACTCCCTTAATCCTTCCCCAAACCCACATCTAGACAATATGGTTTGCTAGAACAAGTAACCATTACAAGAAAGTCTCCAAGCTCATGAGTGAGCCAGTGAAAAAATAAACTTTTATTGGCTGTGTGGTTTAAATGAATCTTTTAATGTCCAGAAAGAAAGACTTGCATTTATATAGTGCCTTTCATGGCCACCAGATGTCTCAAACTGCTTTACAGCAATGAAGTACTTTTGAAGTGCAGTCACTATTGTAACGTAGGAAACATGGTAACCAATTTGTGCACAGAAAGCTCTCACAAACAGCAATGTGATAATGACCAGATAATCTGTTTTTTTGTGATGTCAATTGAGGGATAAATATTAGCCAGGACAGGAGGGATAACTTCCCTGCTCTCCTTTGAAATAGTGCTATGGGATCTTTTATGTCCACCCGAGAGGGCACATGGAGCCTCAGTTTAACGTCTCATCCAAAAGACGGCACCTCCAAGAGTGTAGCATTCCCTCAGCGCTGCAGTGGAATGGGAGCCTTGATTTTTGTGCTCAAGTCCTGCAGTGGGGCTTGAATGCAGAACCTTGTGACTCAGAGGTGAGAGTGCTACGATCAGATCTGGTAGGAGATAAACAAATGTGAGCAGAGTAAATGGCATTCTCAGCAATGGAAGACTTACCATCCACCTGTCCATTATTTTTAGCATCACAGTGATTTGCTTTCACAAGCCATTACAGAATCTTAGAATGAATCGTCGAAGGAATACAGCACATAAGGAGGCCAGTCGGCCCGTCATGTCCATGCCGGCTCTCCGCAAGAGCAACTCAGCTAATCCCACTTCCTTGCTGTTTCCCTGTAGCCCTGCAATTTTTTTCTCTTATTTATCCAATTCGCTTTTGAAGTCATGATTGAATCTGCCTCCACCAAACTGTTAGGCAGTGCATTCCAGATTCTAACCACTTGCTGCGTAAAAAAGCTTTTCCTCATGTCACCTTTGGTTCTTTTGCCACTCACCTTAAATCGGTGTCCTGTGGCTCTCGACGCTTCTGTTAATGGGAACGGTTTCTCCCCATCTACTCTGTCCAGACCCCTCATAATTTTGAGTACCTCTATCAAATCTCCTGTCAACCTTCTCTGCTTGAAGAACAGCCCCAGCTTCTCCAATCTATCCTTGTAACTTAAGTCCCTCATCCCTGGAATCATTCCTGTAAATCATTTTCCTGCACCCTCTTCAATTCCTTCACATCCTTGCTAAAGTGTGGTATAATGTCAAATTATCCTCTTGTTTACTTGTCAGCCACTGTGTTCGTGAAAGTCATCATAGTCTGTAGCAGCTGCCTGGTGCAACAATATTTTACCAATACCTTAGGTGTGTCCATAAAATAACTAGAGCTATCTCCAACACAACTCTCAAAACATAGAATCTCACAGAGAGGGGTTTTCTGTATTTGCATTGTTTGGTATGGGGTTGGCTGGGCAATCTCACCTGGCTGGAAAGCTCTGGAGCCGATTGTATGCGAGATGCAGGACCTTCAGACAAGTGTGACCTGTAAGCAACGGCACACATTTATCCGTAAGATAATTATTTGTTAGGTACAGCTCCTGTAATACGCTGTTGCTTTCCTCTGACAGGCAGGAGGGAGGAAGTATCTCCAGTTTATTTGCTGAAGCATTGAGACACCGCAAACTGTTGGGGAGAAAAAGAATGTTTCAGTTAGTTGTCAAATTTTAATGATATGTAAAATTACATCTTTTAACTAACACTGAGACAATCTCAAATTATAAAGAATGTGCTGTAGCAGGTCACTGAATACGTAAATACCGAACAGTCAATTGACTGCCCTAACGGCAACATTGGCCTCCTATTTACAAAACAAAGATAATAAATATCAGCATTTTTTATTACAGCTTTTTAAAATAATTTTTGGATACTCATTTCTCGATAGTTGAAACAATAGTGGACAACATTGGCCTCATGTGATGTATTTAGTAGTCTTAAATATTCAGACAAGGCCTTAAATATTCAGGTCCTGGGCTTAGTTTCACATTATCATTTGGAACTGCACAAGAATTTGATACACGGCAACTTTTGTTAAAGCATTAACTCCCAAAGTGCCCTTTTGGTGCTGGGTACAGATACAAATTGAGCAGAATGGTAATGGTGGCTGTTAGTTTTCAATTCCTCCTGTGAATCACTCTGAGCCAAACAGGTACACATGCATCTCAGTAGCATAGTTCAGCAATTTCTTTTTGACTTCAATGCATTTAAATAAGGCCTTTAATGTTATGCAACCTATTCTTATAATTCAGTTCTTTAAACCCTGGCATAATTCTAGCAAATCTGTGCTGTATGCCTTTCAAGGCCAATGTATCTTTCCTGAGGTTAATTGGCAAAAAACTAAATAGACTACTCCTCATGGGGTTTGACTAACACTCTGTGCAACTGAACCAACACTCCTTCATTTTCAGTGCAAATCCCCTTATTAAAGGCCGATGTTCCATTAGCCTTTAACTACTTTTTTTTTAGCTTGTACAGCAGTAGCCTTTAGTGATATCTGTACATCGACTGCCAAATCCTATTGCTCCTTCACAGTTCCTAATCTCTCACCTTTGAAAAAAAATACAGTTTGGCTTTCTCAGATCCAAACTGGATGACTTCACACTTCCCTGTATTTAATTTGATCTGGCATAGTTTTCCCACTTGCTTAGTCTGTTTATGTCCCTTTGTAACTTCCTGCTCCTATCCTTACAACTTACTCTGCATCCTAACTTAGTCATCTGCAAACTTGAACATTCAACTCTCTGTTTCTTCATCTATGAAGAAACTAGTTGCACTTTATATAGTGCCCTTCATATCCTCAAGACATCCCAAATCATTTCACATCCAATGAAGTGCTGATGAAGTTTAGTCACTATTGTAATATACGCAGAGGTGGTGGCCAATTTGTGCACAGCAAGGTCCCATTATCAGCAACAAGACAAGTGACCAGATAATCTGACTTTAATAAAAGCAAAATACTGCAGACGCTGTAAATCTGAAGTAAAAACAGAAAGTGCTGGAAATATACAGCAGGTCTGACAGCATCTGTGGAGAGAAAGAAACAGAGTTAACATTTCATCCGAACAGTTCTGATAAAAGGTCACAGACCCAAAATGTTAACACTGTTTCTCTCTCTCCACAGATGCTGCCAGACCTGCTTGTATTTCCAGCACTTTGTTTTAATCTGATTTTAATGTTTGCTTAAGAATATGGTAGCCAGGACAGTCTCACTTACTTCTCCAAATAGTGCCATGGGATTGGTTATGTCTACATGAACAAACCTCAGTTCAACGTCTCATCCAAAAAAGCACTTTTGGCAGTACAGTACAGTGCTCCGTTAGCACCACATTGAAGATTACATGTGCTCAAGTCTTGAAGTGGAACTTGAACCCAAGATATTCTGACTCGGAGGCAAGAGTGCTACCACTGCACCAACAATGCTCAACAATACTTCAGGATTCATTTAGATTGGCTTCTCATCATTGTTTTATCACTGCTAAACAGTCTAGTCCATTATCATGGATACCAGCATCCTGAAAATTGTCAGATGCAATAAACTACAGTAATAATTTGTGGTAGTTTAGTATTTATTACCAGTCAGCTTTTAGGAAAAGATTTGAGGGCAGCTCAATTAGCTGGTTGTGCTGGACATCAAGAATCTCTGCTTGTGTCCAGTCAAATCGTTCTGGAAGTCTCCGGAGCTGGTTGTGACCTGCCAGCAGTTTGCGTAAACTACCACTGCAGAACAACCTGACAAAGGAAAAACACAACGTTGAGTTCAATGCTGGTCATCAGTGAAGTGTTTTACTGTCAAATGTTGTCAAGGAAATACACAAAATATACAAACTGTCATAGAGTTATACAGCACAGAAACAGGCCATTTAGCCTATCATGGAGGTACAGCAAACCCAACATATGCAAAAGGGAATGAATATGAACACTTGGTTCTTTTGGCTTGATTAATTACATCTGTAATAACACAATTACTATATTAACGCGCTTTTTTTTTTTAAGTGAGCTGCAAATGTAAAGGTCATTAAAAGGAACTGCAAATAACATTTTATACAATAATGCACAAAAAGCAGTTTTTCTGGATTTTCTATACCCTGTTCTGGCAAAACCATCTCCAAGAAAAATGTAGTGCCCCCTTTTGAGCAATCTCATTGTGATGGAATATAGGTATAATAGGCTTAATTTTAAGTAGAATTTAGAAATAGTTAAAATATTATACCTTTTAGAATTAAATATTGAATAAATGGTCAGTTTTTAAAACTCACTAACATTTCCCTTTAAGAAGGCAGAGTTAGAAAATTTCAAGGTCCCTGGTATGAACCAGAAACAAGTTGGGAAATCTATTTGTAATTCTGTTGTCAGGGGCTTGGAAGATAAACACACACATTAAAATATCCTGTCAGTAAGAGGTACCAATAAACTTAATTTGGTTTGTGCACCCAGGTCGGCTCCTGAGGTTGCTTTGGGGTGTCATGGAAAGGGCAATTATAGATAATGAAACAATAAATGGAATGGACTAACAGGAAGAAGAGAGGTCAAGTAAACATAATTATAAATATTTTGACTAAATAAATGATCACAACTTCAATAGCAAAGGAAGTTTAATAAAACATTAAGTGGAAATGGTAATTAAAGATATGGAATTTAAAAGGAAGACAGGAGGGTCACATCTAAATGCAAAAAGTCAGATGACACTTCAAAAACAGTATAAACATGAGATATTTTTGAAGCAAGGATTAGAAATGTTGAATCCTCAAACAATACTTCTCAGCTAAAGGGAATTTAAGATTTAAAAAAAAGTTCACTTTAAATTTTGATGGATATTCTAAGATATTTTTGCTGTAACATTAGCAAGGTTAAACTTTGGGATTCTATGTTAGAAATAAGATTATGAGTCACATCTTTCAGTAATATTTGATATTGTGATATACTTATCCACTTAGAAGTGTATTGCATGTTAAATTCTTTGATAAATATATAAATCCTCATGTAGCATTCTGTATACAACTGCAAATAACCTCCTCTCTGTGTCTCTTTAAGTGGAGAGATACGTATTGAAGAGAGTTCCCAGACCCTTATACTATCTGGGATATTTATGATTTAGCCATAATTATTTAAAAATAGGCTATCCGAAAGATGGTAATATTCTCTGCTGGTTTTCTTTCTTTGAGGGAAAGCTTGTACAATTCTTTGGACTCAAATCAGTGTCTATGAGAATTTGTCTGGTTTGAACTTGACTAAAGGAGATTCATAGGGATGTACTCCTGATTTGGTTTAGTCCTATAAGGGGTTAAAGTCATAAATCACTTCACATTAGCTAGTATTATGAACTTGCAATTCTTTGTGATTCCTTTCAGAAGACCTCACTGTCTTCTAGTGATCATTCTTTTTCAATTTCTAGTAACTTCATTCATTGCAGCTGATCATGCAACCAGCTAGATTTATTGACAGAATTCTGGATGAATGCCAGTACAGGCATACCTACTGTAGATGGCACTTTGCAGCTTTCTGTTCCGTCACTGGTAACAATTGTTTGTGATGAAAACTTATTGGATTTTTTTGGCATTGTGATTGGCCAGTGGAAACAAATGAAAAACCTCATTAATTATTAATCTGTGCTAACGATTGATAACTGATCTCTTGAACCTTTGGACTGTCACAATCTCAATGGCCCTACCCTCTCAGTTCCACTCATACCTATCACAACAAAGATATAACAAACTAGCCAATGGTTTTGCCTTGCCCACAGAGTCACTTCCAGTGTACCCCAAGACACCATCCTTGGTCCCCACCTCTATCAGCTTATATGTGCAGGCTGATCGAGACCCTACTTTACACCTCTGCTTCCTCCATTGAAGGCCTTTTACTACACTGACTACATGATATTGTACATTGTCTAGCTATTTCCTCCAGCTTGAATATCCCCAAAACATCAGCAACGTCATGTGGTTTCAGTCAGCACCCATGTGCCCTGGCCTTAACTTTACGGACTTGTTCAGCAGTCACCCCACACCAAGAGGTACAGAACACTGATCCCAAACAGAGATTCTTCCTGCATCTGTTCCATTACCAAGACCGCCTTCAAAACATGGCTTATCTACACCAATATCTCGCTCTGTTACTGCTGAATCTCTAATCCACACTTTTATCATCTTTGATGAATGAACTTTAATTTAAATTTGTCTTTCACGTCCTTTGAAAACTGCAAAACACTTTACAACCAATGGATTATTCTTGCAGTGGAAGTTCATTCATCATGGCATAATTAACTTGGTCCAAACATAAAATGGCATCCCATCTCTTTTAAAAAGCAAAGTAGTCAGTCCACTGCCACATTTCACCTAGACAGCAGCATATTTCCGTTGTCAAATCACTGTGCATTATATATTTTGTTTAATGTTTTTGGATTATTGACATAACTGATCAAATAGTTAAATGGGCTAAAGAATTAATAAATCACCTATGTTTTCTTTTACATGTCAACAGTTTGCAAAAATTTCAATCCAAGTATAATAGCCCTAGCCAGGAACAGGTTCTTAACATTATGATATATAGATGGATCGTAAGTTATTCTCGTTGAATATTCCCTTTGTAGTTGGCTTACAAGAATCGATACTTACTTAGCAGGGAGCTCAGAGATTTGATTGTGGCTGATGTCCAAGACCTCCAGCTTTTTACTTTCACACACCCATTCAGGAAAACTATCCAGTCTGTTTCTGCATAAGCAAAGCAAATACAGCAAGTGGAAAATGATTAAAAACTAACAATTATACAATCAATAATGCCTTATTTGTAAATACTGTGTTATTAGGCAATGCTCCAGCTTCCTTTGAAACTCAGTGCCACTGTGTAAGGGTAAGGGTCTAAACCCAGTCATGCACAGTTGCACTCTAAGTTTTGGAGGAAACCAGAGCACTTCTGTCTGTATAGGTCACTTCCGCTAGCTGCACATTCAATCTATTTACCAAAGCAAGCCTGGGGAAAAACATCAGACTAGGCTGAACTGGAGTTCATTCGCAATACAATAGCTCCAGCCATTAAACCTGAGATAATACAGCATGAATGTGTGCTCAGATCCTCATTTTTTGGAAGTTTGAAAAAACTGCAATAACAGTAATTAGTAAATCCGAATACTACACTACTATTTTAGTGCTGGATTTACTTTGAAGCTGCTGTAAATCCAATACAAAAGTAGAACAGCAGAGCATCATAAAATACAGCTTCTCTCCTCCCACTTTACTCTCCAAATAAAAATCTCTTTTTATAGGCAGAACTGAATAGAAACATTTCCTAGAGGCTGACCGGTTAAAAAAAATCACCTACCTTGATACATCCATAAAAGTGAGATTGTTAGGGACTGGATAAGCATCAATGTATACAAGTTCTGAAATGAAGAATAATTCAATTAGTTTTTTAAAAAATTGTGCAAGAGGATTTAAGCACGACTTGTTTCCACAAAGTTGATGCAAAAAACTGCAAGATTAATGCCAAACTTTGTGTTGCTCAAATTTATGCCGTCATCCAGTTATTATGGCACCACCGTCAATCACCAAGCTACTTCCTATTTATATGGTTTTATCTTGTTTCATGTCACACCATATCATTCTTTATGATACAATGGGGCAGAAGTTACAAATTAGTGCTTCCCGAACTTAGACTTGCTCGAGGAGAACGGACTGGAAAATTGGGCCTGGAGATCAGCACCCAATAGTCTGTTTCTTAGAATTAATAACCAAAAAGCAAAACTGGGAAGGTGACAAATCAAGAGTAAGGACTGATTTGGAAATTTTACCCCAGTGTTTCTAAATTCCAGCACAGATCAATCAGCCTGAAATTCATTGCAAAATAAGCACTCTGTGCAGATAGTCTGTTCACACCATCTCACTCACCACTCTCTTTACATGCTATAATTCTCTATTACTTATCTTATTTCTCTCTGTATTAATAATACTCTATTACTTGTCTTATTATTTATTTATTGGTTCTCTTTACCCTCCTCACAAACACCTTGGACAAGAGTTGTGAATAGCAATCAGCAACAGGCAAACTGCTCAGTTTTCTCTCTCTCCTCCTAACCCTTCGGCACTGAGGCCTTCTTAACTGCCTGCTGCACCTGCATGCTTACTTTCAGCGACTGGTGCACAAGGATACCCAGGTCTCGCTGCACCTGCCCCTTTCCCAATCTATCGCCGTTCAGATAATAAGCTGCCTTTCTGTTTCTGCCACCAAAGTGGATAACCTCACATTTATCCACATTATACTGCATCTGCCATGTATTTGCCCACTCACTGAACCTGTCCAAATCACACTGGAGCTTCTCTGCATCCTCACAGCTCACACTCCCACCCAGCTTTGTGTCGTCTGCAAACTTGGATATATCACATTTAATTCCCTCATCTATATCATTAATATATGTTGTGAATAGCTGGGGTCCTAGTGCTGTTGGGAAGGGAGGTCCAGGATTTTGACCGAATAACAATGAAGGAACAGTGACATATTTTCAAGTCAGGATGGTGTGAGACTTGGAGGGAAACTTGCAAGTGATAGTGTTCCCATGCGTTTGCTGCCCTTTTTCTTCTAGATGACATAATTCACAGGTTTGGAAGGTGCTATCGAAGGAGCCTTGGCGTGTTGCTGCAGTACATCATGTATATGGTACCCGTTGCAACCACAGTGTGCCAGTGGTGGAGGCAGTGAATGTTTGAGGTGGTGGATAGGGTGCCAATCAACAAGGCTGCTCTGTCCTGGATGGTGTTGGAGCTGCACTCACCCAAGCAATTGGGGAGTATTCCATCACACTCCTGCACTCCTGACTTCTATCTCATAGATTGTGTTTAGGCTTTGGGGAGTCAGGAGGTTAGTTCTCGCTGCAAAATTCCCAGCCTCTGACCTTCTCTTGTAGCCACAGCACCTATGTGGCTGCTCCAATTCAGTTTCTGGTCAATGGTAACCCCCATGATGTTGATGGTTAGTGATTCAACTATGATAATGCCATTGAATGTCAAGGGGAAATGGTAAGATGGATGTTGTTTGAGATAAGGTGCGGAAGAATATATTTGAAGTGGATCAAATTAATTCAGATCCTACAAATTCTGCAAAATTTTGTGCCTACTAAAAGTATTTATGTAAGCTAAACTGAAAGTCATGTTTTAGAAGAGTGCTAGGAAGTATAAACATACCATTTGAAGCAGCATAAATATTCTTCAGGAAATATCCACTGACTTTAAGACTGGTCAGGTGGTTTCGTTCACAGTGTATAACCTCAATATTCCCAAATACGGTGGCATCAAGGGCAGTCAGTTTATTGTTGCGCAGATCTAGATGCGTAATGTGTTGTAGGAAATCCATTTCTGCTATGTCCAACTTGGTGATGCAATTGAGTCTAAATTCAATTGGACAACATTAAAAAAAAAGAAAATCAAGATTTGCAAAGAGTTTTGATTTGTCAAATGCTTAATCCAACATTTTAAACATGTTGCTTAATAGAAGGCTACCTTGTAAACAAACCATTATTTCATTATAGAAGTACAAGCCCAACACATAGGAATATTTAAAGAATAAATGAAGCAAATCATAAAATGAGACTATTTAATGAGGAAGCAAGTAACAGTGGATTCTAAATTCAGAATCACAATAAAAGTGAGAGCATTGCTTCGAAGTGCAGAAACATTGTGATTCAGAAATAACATGCGGTATAGGAAAGAAGTTAATTTGTTTGGGCAAGAATGGTCAACCTTTTGGAGCAGGGGCCAAATACAGTTGTGAAAACAAATGTATATAACTGCATGGAAATTCGAACACTCATACTTAATACAAATTCCCCCATACAAACAAAAACAAAAGTAAAACCTCATTCACAAAAGGCAAGCACTACCCATGCACAAAACAAGCAAGACCCCCTGCATGAAAAATGTGAGACACTCCGTGCATCCTCATTCCCCCAATACTCAACTTTCCAAGGCCTGAAAGCTTGGAAACTCAGGTCTTTTAAGTTTGCGGGTCTGGATAACTGGTAAATAAATAGGTGGTTCCTGATTGGTGAATCTTAACCAACCAGGGATCAGCCTTTCTGCAACTAATCAGGAATCAACCTCATCCCGTCTTCCAGTGCCCAGTCTACCTCAAATGACCCTGGAAGGGTAATGTATCCCAAAAATTTGAGTAACAGGTGAAGCTAGCTTTTCATGCTGCTACTATGCTGTAGCAACACATGTGGAGTTCACCATGAACAGGATGCTGCCATCTAGCCAAAAAGATGTCCTGCCTATCACACAAATGAGTAATGTGATATATGAATTTCATGCCAATGTAATGCTAGGTATATAGGCCATACGTCCCAAAGACTGGCGGATCGTATCAAACAACATATCCCTTCTGCTGTTGGCAACAGGCAAGGTACAGGCTGTACCCAACCAGCCGCGCTTGCAAAACTCAAAACACAGTGTCTAACATTAGATGTGATTCCGCAATTGGACATTTGCTAAATAATCCTCAGTGTGCTAAGAATTATGCTGACAACCAATTTAAGATTGTCAGTAGGGCTCGCATTGTGGCGCATTTGCACATACTAGAAGCTACATATTTAATACACAGGGCCCTGTTCTTTTCAGACAGAAAGAATATGTACAAACATTGCACCTGTTTCAGTTAAACAGAATAAGTGACAGCCATTCACTGGTTCATTCCTCAGGGCAATGGCTTGACCAGAGTCAAGCTGCCTGGTTTAAATTTCAAAAAGCTTGGCAGTTAACTGTCAGTCACTGTTAACTGGTGCATTCTCCATGGCAACGCCTCTGCCAATCAGAATTCATTTGCCAACCAATCAGCAGTCTCTTCGCATACTGTATAAATTTGTTGTTTTCCCTTACATTGGTATTCTTGCGGATTGTCCTGATGAGTGCAAGACGAAAAGCTTCAACATAATGTCTCTATTTTCAGCAATATTCAAATTCTGTGTTTTGGGCATGGACACCTGCAAATAGCTGAAATTTTTGTATGTTGACTTTGAAACGGCTTGCTTTTTCTATTCTTGTAAACAAAGAAGCCAGCCAGGGGTTTTTGACCTCCTCAGAGCAACACTTTGAATGACAGGGGAAACACTGTGTCTGGTCATGTGATCAGCTCAGGCAGGTTTACTTTCTTTGGACCCTTTTTAAAAAAAGTGAGTTGGACAAAGAGTAGGCATTTTGAACTTTTGAACTTAGACCTGACCTGTCTGGAGACTAGAGAAAAAGACCTCTTTCTGTAAAGAAAACTTGCATCTCTTGAAAAAGAAACCCTGTATTTGAAAAGTGGCAGATTCCTATTGCTACCTGTCTCTGAAGAATTCCTGCATCCAGTGTGGTTCCTGTTGTCTCCTGTGTTTTGGGAAACCCTGGAACCTGAAGAAAGCTTCTACTGCTATACTGCTGCTGTCAGTCCCAAGCAGACCTGGTAGCTGAATTGCCTTGAACACCTACCCATCACAGACTGTTCATCAACCTTGCCTGGAGAAACTTCAAGTGGCATTCAACTATTCGACTCTGGGCCACCTCACCCAACCGAAGAATTTCCTACCAGAACCTGACAAACTGATTTATTTTATTATTTCTTCTATTCCTAAGAAACAGCTGTAAACCAAAACCCTTTTAACCCGGTTAACCTTTTTTAAAAAAAATGTGTGTGCATGAGAACTAGGGAATAAGGCGCTTTTCATATGTACAGATTTATCTCATTAGTGGTTAAGACTTTTTTTTCTAATAAATAGTTAATGTTTTTGTTGTTTAAAGAAACCTAGTTGGTGTGCTTTATTCTGGGGGACAAATTTCTATTCTTCGGTACATGGGAAAAATTTGTTATGCTGTGACCAGTGGAGAAGTGGGACTGAATTAACCATGCATTTCCCCCGCCTTGGTTGTAACAAAATACTCTGCACATCTGTTCCTCCTCCAAAGTGGATAACCTTACTTTTTTTTTAATTATTAAGGCAAGTGGAATGTTGGCCTTTATTGCAAGGGGGATGGAGTATAAAAGTAGGAAAGTCTTGCTACAACTGTACTGGCATTAGTGAGATCACATCTAGAGTACTGCTTACAGTTTTGGTCTCCTTACTGAAGGAGGGATATATTTGCACTGGAAGCAGTTCACATAAGGTTCACTAGGCTGATTCCTGAGATGGAGGAATTGTCTCATGAGGAAAGGTTGAGCAGGTTGGGCCTATACTCATTGGAGTTTAGAAGAACGAGAGGTGATTCTGAGGGGGCTTGACAGGGTAGATGTTGAAAGGATGTCGTGGGCGAATCTAGAACCAGGGAGTACAGTTTCAAAATAAGACGGAGATGAGGAGGAATTTCTTCTGTCAGAGGGTCCTTAATCTTTGTAATTCTCTTCTCCAGAAAGCAGTGGAGGCTGGACCATTGAATATATTCAAGGCTGAGTTACAGATTTTTGTTCTATAAGGGAGTCAAGGGTTATGGGAGGCAGGCAGGAAAGTGGAGTTAAGGCCACAATCAGATCAGTCATGATCTTATTAAATGGCAGAGTAAGCTCCAGGGACCGAATAGCCTACTCCTGCTTCTGTTTCTTATGTTACAAGAAGAGCAGGAATGGCAGCTCAACATTCCTTGGTACAGGGTTTTCAGATGGGATAGAAAGGGGGATTAAAAAAAAGGGGTTGCCACAATATTCATTAAAGGAAGAATCACTGTTGTGAGGAGCGATGATATGCCAGAAGAAGCATCAAATGAGGCCAAATGATTTGACTCAAGTAGACTCAAGGAAAACCCAAAGATATTTTATAAACACAAAGAGCAACAGGATAACTAAGGGAAGAGTAGGACCAATTAGAGACCAAAAGATAACTTGTATGTGGAGGCACAAGACGTGGGCATAGTTCTTAATAAATACTTTGTGTCTGTTTTCACAAAAGAGGACGAAGCAGACATTGTAGTTAAGCAGGAGGAGTTCGAAATATTAGATAGGATAAACATAGTGAGAGAGGAAATATTAAAGTGTTTAACATCCTTGAAAGTAGACAGATCACCCAGCACGGATGAAATATACTCCAGGCTGCTATGGGAAACAAGGAAAGAAATAGCGCTGACCGTCATTTTCCAATTCACTCTGGCTACAGGCATGGCAGTGGAGGGCTGCTAACATTGTACCGTTGTTTTGGAAGGGACAGCCTGAGTAATTACAGGCCAGTCAGCCTAACCTCGGTGGTGGGCAAATTATTGGAAAAAATTCTGAGACACAGTATAAATAATCATTTAGAAAGGCACAGATTAATCAAGGACAGTCAACATAGATTTGTTAAGGGAAGTCGTGTTTGTCTAACTTCATTGAATTTTTCAAGAAGGTAACAAGGAGGGTCAATGAGGGTAATGCATTTGCTGTGGTCTACATGGATTTTAGCAAGGCTTTTGACTAGGTTCCACATGGCAGACTGGTCAAAAAATTAAAAGCTCATGGGGTCAAAGGGAAAGAGGCAAGTTAGATCCAAAATTGATTCAGTGGCAGGAAGCAAAAGGTAATGGTTGACGGGTGTTTTTGTGACTGGCAGGTTATTTCCAGTCGGGTGTCATAGGACTCGGTACTGGGTCCCTTACTGCAGGGTATATAGCAATGATTTAGACTTAAATGTAGGAGGCATTATGAAGTTTGCAAAAGATACAAAAATTGGCCTTGTAGTTGACAGTGATAAAGAAAACTGTAAGCTGCAGGAAGATATCAATGGACTGGTCAGATGGGGAGAAAAAGGCAAATGGATTCAATCTGGAGAAGTGTGAGGTAAAGCATTTCAGGAGGACAAATAAGGCAAGGGAATACACAATAAATAAGTGGATACTGAAAAGTATGGTGGAACAGAGGGATCTTGGCGTGCATATCCACAGATCCCTGAAGGTAGCAGGACAGGTAGATAAGGCGAAGAAGGCATACAAGATACTTGCCTTTATTAGCTGAGGCATAGAATATAAGAGCTGGGAGATTATGCTGGAACTGTATAAAACACTAGTTAGGCCACAGCTACAGTACTGCATACAGTTCTGGTCACCACATTATACAAAGGGTGTGATCGCACCAGAAAGAGTACAGAGGAGATTTATGAGGATGTTGCCAGGAGTGGAGAATTATAGCTATGAGGAAACATTGGATAGCTTGGGGTTATTTCTTTGGAACAGAGGAGGCTGAGGGGAGATTTAATTGAGATGTATAAAATTATGAGGAGCCTGGTTAGAGTGGATAAGGATCTATTTCTGTTAGCACAGAGGTCAATAATCAGGGGGTAAAGATTTAAAGTAATTGGTAGAAGAATTAGAGGCGATTTGAGGAGTAATGTTTTCACCCATAAGCTGGTGGGGCGGTGGGGGGGCTGGAATTCACTGCCTGAAAGGGCGGTAGACGCAGAAATCCTCATCAGATTTAAAAACCACTTGGATATGCACTTGAGGTGCCGTAACCTACAGGGCTACAGGCCAAGAACTGGAAGGTGGGATTAGCCTGGATAGCTCTTCTTTGGCTGGCACAGCCATGATGGGCCAAATGGCTTCCTTCTGTGCCGTAAATCTTTCTATGCTTCTATCATCATACAATCTTGTGAATCTTTCTGCAAAAAATGCTCAAGAAAAACAAATTAGAAATGTTTAGTCAGAAAAGCCTGAGGAATACATGCTGGATTGCGTTCAGTAACACTTTCTAATGCAAGGAGTTAACATTAATGTACATATGGGATCTCAATTAAAGTAACAAATCACTGTAATGTTTCCTATGGAGCCTATCGCTTGTTGAACTTCATTCATAAATGCAACCCTTTGGCGCACAAAATACTATCAGTGCGGACAGAAAGATCTAGATTAATGCAACCTAGAGTTCAAACATATCAGATCATTTTCCTGATTTTAAGGCAGGCAAACACATGAGCAGTTAGTTGCTTTTGTTTTACTCAGACCATGAAAATGAATCCAGTAAATTTGTTAACCCAGCCAAATATACAAAAGAAACTACCTTAAATCCACTTGTCTGATGTGAGATATTCGGCACAAACTTTGTAGGCACAATGTCTCTAAATAGTTGCCAGACATACAAAGTTTCTCCACAGCTGTCAGATTCTCCAGAACCACTGGAATGTTTTTGAATTCGTTGAAGGAAAGGCCCAAGTAGCTCAGCTGCTGTAGATTCCCTAGCTCCAGTGGAAGAGAACTGAGACAATTGCCATCCAGTAAAAGTGTCTGCAGGCTGAATTTCAGAAAGGAGGGGAAGGAAAAGAGCAGCATCAGTTTTAATGTCCATTATTAAAGTTTATTTAGAGGATCTTGCTTTGCAAGGTCTTTCTGTTCCCCTTTAAGAGTAAAATGCTACAGGCAATGTGGAACAAATTAATGATAAATATAAATGTTTTGTATCAAATTTTGCATTGCATCCCTGCACTTACTTATCCATGTTGCTAACTGCTGAAGGGATAGATCGCAGGGCATTGCAGGAAAGGTTGAGTTCGGAAAGGGTTGGAATATCACAAACAGCAAGTGGAAATTCTCCCATGTGGTTACTGGACAGATTTAGACTTTTCAGCTTCATGAACCTGCAACATAAATTTATGAAGAAAAGGTGGAAAATGTAAAATTGAAACAGCAGCTTGTCATTACAGGTCATAGGTCAAACAGTACAGCACTGGGCTGAATATTACTCAGAACTTTTTTCTGCACGTCATTTTCAAAATTACTGCCTTTCTCTTAGCTTTAGATCTCCATACAATACTCAACATTCCTCAGCTGAGGGGGCTGGCAGCTTACCTATTTCCTGACCCTCTTGGAGGTGGAAGTTGGGGTGCATTGCCAGCATTAGAGAACCGGTTGTATATTACATACTGATGTTTAGCATAGGACTTATTGAAAATAGAAATGATCTAACTGTAGAAACAAAGGTACTTGGCAAACTGGACCACTCTGGCAGACCTTCAGCACATCGAATTAAAGACAAAAAAGCAACCTCACACTAAAACTAAAAAAAAAAGACATGAGCGAGGAGCTCTATGGATAAGGATTCAATAGTTGTAGCACCAACCCATAAAATTACCTTTCCTTTATACACACAGATACTCCTGTGCTTTTCATCAGTTGAAGGTTATAAAAATTATTTTGCATGTTAAATGTATTTAGATACAGTTTTTAAAGAGTTTGTTTTTAATTTATTTCTAGAATCGTCAGCCTCACAATTTCACAGGATTGCTGAGGGTTCAATGAAACATGCTCTATGCTGCAAGGTACAAATTAAGTTGGTACCAAACACAATCCTTTTGCGAGACATCATGCAGGAAGTCATATCATTACATTTGATGAAAATAAGTGATTTAAAAATCTCTACTGTAGATAATTTCAAAATGACAGGGGAATTTTGTGGCAATATCTCAATCCAGGAAAGATTAATGCTTGCCCTGACTCCTGATGGGATGGCTGATTATAACACAAACGGAGCAACATATAGACAACCTGGAAGTCTGAAACAGTTAACAGAAAATAACCATTTCTGAACAAAATTGCACCGAATCAATGAACCCATAGACAATAGTAGTACAACAGTATTACAAAAAAAGCCATGGAGCTCTCATGTAAATACACCATGTGCCAAGTAGGAACCCCCGTCTCATCTGGGGTGTATATTATATTATATTATTGGGGTATATTATATATATACTGTTACGACCGACCGTTCCTCCAATCAAAATATACGATTCTGGTTGTGGTGGGACCAACGCACTGTTAATTCAATCCTGTCGTTCCACAGATCGCTTAACATATCATTTTAAACTTTCCAAATTAAAGACCCAGCCAAATTGTACCATCTATTAACCCCCGAATTAGGCTAACCAAACCAGGTGTCTTTAAATCAACAAATTAACTCCTTAATTAGAAGAGCTAAATTTTTAAACACTATGAAGATATAAACATTTAAAATAGAAACATTTAGAGTCCTAGCAAATTTACAGTCCAATGTTGCTTCACGCCCTCACAGAATGTGGCTTTCCTTCTCCAGCGAATTTCAACAATTAACCACTTGCAAACACTTTCAACAGAATCAATCTGACTTTAGAGTTTTCTGAGGGATAAAAGATTGTCACAATCTAACTTCCCTTTCTTCAATTTAAATTACCAAAGATCTCTGTTTTGGCTTGACATTTCCTTAGAATTTTGAGAGATAATAATTAAACAGACTAAAATCCTATTCCTTCAGTTTAAATGGTTGAGAGCTCTTTTTCAGGTGTGCTAAACACCACAGCTGTGTCCTCCGTCTGTGTTCTGTTAGAATAAACTGTCTTCAACTAAAAACCAGTTCAAAACTGAATTGTAACAAATGTATCACGAGACTCACTCCCAGTGGCTGTATCTATGGTAACGAGAATACACCCTTTGAATTGCAGTCTCCAAATGGCTGTTTCTAACGGCAACCGAAAATGCACCTTCCTATAACTCCTGAGGCTTGCCGGTTCATAAAGCAATACTGATCCTTGGCAAGCCTTAAAGGCAAATCGCATATTCCCGGGAAAAAAACTACAGTACCATGACACCACGATAAAGGATTGCAAAAATGGGTTAAAAGAATATACGTTCCTACAAAATACTACAGAAATTGTCTTCACATAAGCAGTTTTTCTTTTTAAAAAACCTTTCTGCAACATTATTAAGTCAGTAGGATTTAGGAAGTTGCTCCTTAAAAACCTACATCTTTGACCAAAGCTTTTGGTCACCTGTCACAATATCTCTATGTGGCTCTATGTCAAATTTTGTCTGATAACAATCCTGTGAAGCACCGTGGGATGTATTTATTATGTTCAATGTACTATACACAGTAAGTGAAAGTTATTGTTGCTGCTACTTATGGGACAAATCAGTTGTCTGACATTGCTGACTGAGTGAACCATATATTATTATGCAGTTACATCTATTCATTTTTTTAAAATGAGTTTCATGCAATTTGGGACTTTTCAAAAGATGCAAGGAAATGTGATTGTAGGATTTATTCCACTTTAAAAATAAGCCCTTGTAGAAAGACTCCAAAAGCTGTACTGCACAGCCAGAACTACACAGATACAGGCAGTTTTTCCTCTCGATCAATTTTCCTTCAATTTTAAAATGTTGTAGGATGCAATCAGTGGGATTCCTAAACACAGTAATACATAGTGGTATGCTATCAAAAACATAAATTCATCATCCTTAATGTTTCAAGAATGGAAAGCATGAATATCCCCAGCAGCAAACTGATACGGTTTTACAGCACTTTAGACTGAATGCAAAAATACATTTGAAAAGGTCACTGATAAATATTTCACAGCAGGTGAAATTGTTCAGTCCAAACATGGTATTCCAGCAACACTCAGAAAGAGCACCCCAGTGAATAGAATATCAAATTAAGTGCAGTGCCACTTGAATCACTTACTACTTCATCCTGTTCAAGGTCCTCAATAGCAGATGGCAGGAAATTTTCTCCTCCCTCAACCCATGGCATGTCACAATGCAAATTAACCTTCTCTCCCACCACCTCCTTACAATATCTGAAAACCAGCCAGCATATAATTCGGACTAATTCACATGCCACCTTTATAATGTGGAGAGCCATTGGTATTTTTTAAATCTCCTATGTACCTAAATCTTTAATCCAGCTCTAAAGTGTAGCTTTATTATTACTTAATACACTGAAATCATTTGGAACCTTTTACTTTATTCGATAGTTTTGTGGTGTGGAGCAATGCAAAATAATTCTGGGAACATAGCAGACTGCATTAGAATATAACTCAGCGAAAGAGTGCAACATTTATAAATAAGATAGATAGGTAGCATTTCTTTTGAACGGTGAAAAACCTAAAAACATATTCACCCTGAGCCCTTCTAAATATAAAAACTTATGTCTACACACTGCCCCAAATCAAAATCACTTCAAAATATTTTGATCCATCTTTCTCTCCCCACCTCCTCTAATAAATGTTGAAACAAATCAATGCCAATGTTGCAAAGACTCTTAATTATTCAACTTCTTAGCTTTCATTTAATTAGTATTACAGAAAGAATTTTAAACACCAGCTCCAAATTATCTGTTCAGATAGGACTTATAAAATATTCAGAGATTGACAAGAGAATGGAGCTTAGGCTTTCAGTCTGATTGACCAGTATAGTGAAAAGGTTGTGCAAAGTCTGCCGACACTCACCTCGTAGGGGAGCACAGAAAGAATGGCCACTTGGACGGGGTACTGGAGATTGCCCGTAGAAAGGTATCCCCAGCAAAATGTGCTAAAGAAAGATCTTGAATTTACATAGTGCCTTTCATGATCTCAGGACATCCCAAAGCACTTCACAGTCAATGAAGCACTTTTGAAGTGTAGTAACTGTTGAAATGCAGATGAATGTGACAGCCATTTTGAACATGGAAAGCTCCCACAAACAATAAAATAAATGACATCATGTTTTAAATGTTGATTGAGGGATAAATATTGGCAAGAACATGAGGGAGAACTCCCATGCTCTTCTTCAGTGGGATCTTTTATGGTCATATGAGGACAGACGGAGGGTGGGGGGGGGGGGCCCTCAGTTTAAAACTCTCTCTTGAAAGATGGCAGCTAAGACAATGCAAACTCCTTCTGTACTGCATTGGACTGCCAGCCTAAAATTATGCGCTCAAGTCTTAGGAGTGGGGCTTTAACCTTGGGGCTCAGAGGCCAAAGTGCTACCACTGAGGCACGGCTGACAGCTATAAGATGATGATTGAAAGATGGAAAGGAAATTGGAAAAAAAATAATCAAATTGCATCTACCAATGTAGCTCAGTGCAAGATAATGTAACCATGGTAATTTTTTGCTAATTTGTATTTTGACAGAGAAATCCTGGAGTTATTTTTAAAAAGCTTATAGTTATACACCAAATTATGATAGGAGTGAACAAATTATCGATTGAAATAAAAGCAAAATATTGTGGCTGCTGGAAGCTGAAATAAAAACAAAGTGCTGAAAATACTCAGCAAATTTGGCAGCATCTGTGGAGAGAGAAACAAAGTTAGCATTTCAGGTCTGTGACCTTTCATCAGAACTGGCAAAGATTAGAAATGTAATAGGCTTTGAGCAAGTGAAAAGGGGGAGGGGGGAGGAAGAAGAACAAAAGGGAAGTTGTGTGATAGGGCAGAGGACAGCAGAGATTAAATAACAAAGATGTCACGGGATAAAAGGCAAAGGGAGTGCTAATAGTTGTAGTAAAAGACACAGCATTAGTCCAGAGAGAGTTAATGGCCAAATAACGAACAGCTCTGTCCAAAAGCAAAAACCTGAAAAACAAGTTTAAGACAGGCCCATGGTTAAAAACAAAATAAAATAAAATAAAATTTTCAAAAAGGCCGTCATGCTCTGAAATTGTTGAACTCAACAATGCCGGGGTTAGACCTAAGAACGTGGAGTGCAGCAAATTCTGAGGGAGACAGGTTAGAGTGGAGTGGAGAAATTAAGACGGCCGAGGTCACACTGACAGTTCTCAATGAAAAGATCAAGAGTGGGTGAACTTCTGGACTCAACACTGAATTCAATGATATCAGAGCATGACTGCCCTTTTTTTAAATTTCATTTTATTTTTAACCATGGGCCTGTCTTAAACTTGTTTTTCAGGTTTTTGCTTTTGGACAGAGCTGTTCTTTATTCTGCCATTAACACTCTCTCTGGACTAATGCTTTGTCTTTTAATACAACTATTAGCACTCCCTTTGGCTTTTGCTCTGACATCTTTGTCATTTAATCTCTCCTGCCCTCTGCCCTATCATACACCTTCCCTTTTGTTCTTCCTCCCCCCCTCCCCCTTTTCACTTGCTCAAAGCCTATTGAAAGAGCACAGACCTGAAACGTTAACTCTGCTTCTCTCTCCACAGATGCTGCCAGACCTGCTGAGTATTTCCAGCATTTTGTTTTTATATCTATTAATAATTCTTAAGTTAAAAGACAATGCATGTGTAAAGTGGCTTATGAAAATCTAAGATCAAAATGCAATTGCTAAGCTTTGATCATAACTAGATCCTGAAATAAATCTGCTTTCAGTTCAGCTCAGGACTGAATTTATTGTACAGATCAGTCAATTGTGTCTGGGAGCTAGATACTATTTTCCTAAGACACTGCTGCAATCTGCTGTTATAGAACAAATTAATGTAGATATGAAAAACAATTCAAACTGATTAAAATATCAGGATTATTGAATATGGAAGCTACGCGTCCTGGGCCCAAAACAAACCAGGCCAGAGAGCTGCCATTGGAAGTAAACAGTGAGCACAACAGAACAAGACAATTGAGGAGAAAAATTCAGTGGAACACAAACCCTTCAGGAAAAAAGGAAAAATTGCCTCCATCATGAAGTAAATGCTAATGTTCATGCACTTGTGTGAAACAGTGCTCCAAAATGAAAATCTTCTCCTCCCCCAATTGACCTCCACCAATCTGATCAGACTGCATCACTCACAGAATTCAGTTGCAAAGGAAGAAAGCCAAAGCCATACAGAACAGCAGAGTGAAGATTCTATCACTTCCCAACCACATAATCAATCATGCACATTGTTCATCAAAGCCTGGACTTTTAATTTTCATCTCCACTGGTTTTCGCTTGTTCTTCCTCTCCTTCCTCCAAAAGCACATACCTATTTTACACAAGAGCTGCTTCTCCTCCAATTGCATTCAAGCACAACCCACTGATTTGAAGTCACAAATGAGGGTGCTTAGCAGAAAAAGTGTTTGGGAGATTGCAAAGTACACATACTTGGGGAGGAGGAGAGAAAAATCATAGGTGCCTTTTAGGCATTAAATACTTTCTATTGGATATATTTTCACAATAGTTTTTCATACAGAAATAAGGAATACTGTGAATAGAAAGAACTGCCTTAGTTTTTTTCTTCATTAATAGTTTGCCCTTTCTTTAATTGTAATGATCCATTTTCTTTGTAGAGGTGTAGAGTGAACAAATCAGAACTGACAATTTTTTCTGTTTTTTTCCTAAAGTGTTCCTGCTCAGTGTTCGAATTCTGACTCACTCTGCTAAAGGGACTATGCAAATAAACATTCTTGCACTTAAAGGAGGTGCTGAACATATCTGAAATGAGACCATTCACTTCAATGGAGGCCATGTACTTTGAACTGGCTTGGCAGTGGGTCCAGACTCAGAGCCACCTAAATGCTCTGCCAGCAGGGCACTGCTGCTTTTGAGTTTGAGTAGAACTTTGAGGATGGGTCTGTCTAAGTCAGCTCCTGCATAACTCTAAGTGCCCACTGCAGTGAATGCTGCTACTTCTGGACATACCATTGGAGGAGCTAAGGAGAGGATGACACTCCAAAATTTGTCAGGGAACAAAGCATGTTTTTAAATCAAGAATCATTTTTTTTTTTACAACTTTTGGTTAGCACCGCAGCCTCACAGCTCCAGCGACCCAGGTTCAATTCTGGGTACTGCCTGTGTGGAGTTTGCAAGTTCTCCCTGTGCCTGCGTGGGTTTCCTCCGGGTGCTCCAGTTTCCTCACACAGCCAAAAGACTTGCAGGTTGATAGGTAAATTGGCCATTATAAATTGCCCCTAGTATAGGTAGGTGGTAGGGGAATATAGGGACAGGTGAGGATGTGGTAGGAATATGGGATTAGTATAAATGGGTGGTTAATGGTCGGCACAGACTCGGTGGGCTGAAGGGCCTGTTTCAGTGCTGTATCTCTAAATCAAAAAAATCAAATCAAACTTTACACTATAGAGATGGATGGACTTTTTTGAATCAAGAGCACTCCATCTAGACTTCATATCCTCCCTAAGAACAATAATTAAATATTTTAAATGACTATGATTTAAAACAGTAACAAATCCATTCAAGTATTTAAAAAAAATAAAAGTGGTTACCTTTGAAGGTCACTCAGGCCTCCATTTGCTCCAGGCCCTGGATTCTGCTTGAGAAAATTCTGTTTGAGATTTAGGTGAGTCAGGTCCTGGCTATAGAAGAGGTTACTTGGGAGATTCTCCAAGTTGCAACACGATAAATCCACCGAGCTAATTCTCTGGGAAACAATCTAAGAGAGAACAATAGGCACATAAAGTTTTCTCGATTTTTAAACCACACTTCTCTGTCCTAACACCTGGCACCTTCTGAAATCAAATGTTGTAGGAAAATCTTCAACTGGATGAGGACTGTAGCAGGTAGGTCTTTTAAACAAAGACTCAATAAGAACATAGGGAATAATCAGTAGGAAGAAAAGGACTTAACTGAACTTTGTGAAGATCTTCATCACCAAGTAAGCTGAGAATGACTGTGGAGAATGAGTTAAATTTGATGAGCTAACAGGGTAGCTGTGCACCTCATTAAAGAAAAGATTTAACAAGCACATCAGCCATTCACTGCTGTGGAGAGCTTTAATAATTAAATTTTTGCTGTATTGATTTAAAAAATAACAAATAGAGCATTACAATGTATTGCTTGGACAATTCAGTACAACAAAGGATCAATATTCTCCTTGTATGAGACATTGGTTAGGCTTCATCTAGAATACAGTGTCCAGTTTTGGGACGCCTCATAGTGGGAAAGCTTCAGAGGAGGTCCAACAGGTTAAAGACTTTTAAGTTGGAAATCAGTTTCCATGAAAAGCTTAGATCGCTGGTGTTTATACTGTAGAAGATTTAACTGAGCATTTTTGCAATAATGAGGGGACTAGATTGTGTCCATATGGATAAACTATTTGAATCAGACAGCTTAGACAGAATCAGGGTACATGCTGCTACATAAGAATAGAACTAGTTTGGATGTCAGGAGGTTTTTTTCTTTTCATAGAGAGTCACTGACCTTTGAAACAAGTTGTCAGCTCGTGCAGTAAATGCATGTTCAATGCACGTATTCAAAAAGGACCTGGATGAAATCCTGACTGTGGCTAATTTTGCTGTACACAAAAGATAGGTAGGGTATCATTGGGTGATGTGCCTCAGTTATTGTGACTATGAAGACCGCTGGTTAAGCTGCAACAGAACCCACAAAATTGGCGCTTTTTGCCCCGGTTTTGCACCGAAAATATAGTCAAAATGGGATGCATTTTCAGCCCATCATTTCTTTGGTTCTCCCAGAAGGTGTGGTACATGGGAATGAGATCTAATAGAAACTGGCTCTGTATGTATGACTCCATTGACCTTTACTCATTGTTGGTACATAACAAAAAGTCTGCTGTGCCAGTCAGTCTATCTGTTTTTTCCTTCCTCAATAGTTAAATGTTGAAATCTTGTTTTTTTTGTCTCCTATCTAACTTTATTTTTGTTACCTTTGCTATTAGAAAGCCTATGCTCAACTATCACCAGTAACCTGTCTCTCGATGCAGAAATCAACAAGCGCATGGGAAAGGCTTCCACTGCTATGTCCAGACTGGCCAAGAGAGTGTGGGAAAATGGCGCACTGACACAGAACACAAAAGTCCGAGTGTATCAAGCCTGTGTCCTTGCTCTATGGCAGCGAGGCCTGGACAACGTATGTCAGCCAAGAGCGACGTCTCAATTCATTCCATCTTCGCTGCCTCCGGAGAATACTTGGCATCAGGTGGCAGGACCGTATCTCCAACACAGAAGTCCTCGAGGTGGCCAACATCCCCAGCTTATACACCCTACTGAGTCAGCGGCGCTTGAGATGGCTTGGCCATGTGAGCCGCATGGAAGATGGCAGGATCCCCAAAGACACATTGTACAGCGAGCTCGCCACTGGTATCAGACCCACCGGCTGTCCATGTCTCCTCTTTAAAGACGTCTGCAAACTCGACATGAAGTCCTGTGACATTGATCCCAAGTCGTGGGAGTCAGTTGCCAGCGATCGCCAGAGCTGGCAGGCAGCCATAAAGGCGGGGCTAAAGTGTGGCGAGTCGAAGAGACTTAGCAGTTGGCAGGAAAAAAGACAGGAGCGCAAGGGGAGAGCCAACTGCGAAACAGCCCTGACAACCAATTTTACCTGCAGCACCTGTGGAAGAGTCTGTCACTCTAGTATTGGCATTTATAGCCACTCCAGGCGCTGCTCCACAAACCATTGACCACCTCCAGGCACTTACCCATTGTCTCCCGAGACTAGGAGGCCAAAGAGAGAAGAGAGCTATGAGAAACAAATGGAAAAGAGACCAGGAAAATAAGGAAGAAAAAAAAAGGAAAGTAAAAGGAAATGAGAAAACAAGCAAGGAAGCAGAAAAAAGTGAAGAGAGAAGGAAAGTGAAGAAAAATATTGCGCACTAGTCCATCTCTGACAACTGAACTCCTAACCTTATTCCAGCAATGCTTTGACTCGGGGAACAAGGGATGAGAGAGAAAAATAAAGGAGACAATGGGAGAGGATAAGACATTGTTGCTGGGGGAGAGGGAGAAATCCTTTTGAGAGTTTAGGAGAGGGAAGAATAATTCAGAGTTTCTGAAGAATTCTGCTTCAATGCTGACAAGTCTCCATGTGTTCGCCGTGAAAGGACTTGTCTGCAGCTTATACATATGACGACCTTACTAAAGCTGTAACCTTAATCTCAGAACAAGTTTTCTTCTTGGATTATTTTCTCTGAAGAAATCCACAATGGCAACGTCGCTGACAGCTTCTTCCCACACATAGACAGATGCCTTACACTGTGACATTTATCCCATTTAACCAACCATCCTCAGCTGCACTTCTGCACTTTTATTCAATGCCTTGTCGATCCCTTGTGTTTCCTTCTTTAGTTATGAAGTCCGTAATGGCCTTGACTCTTTATACCACTTTCATGAGCCACAGAAAGAGCACTGCACTTTGGATAGATGTTCGCAGCTCCCTCCTGATTCCTTTAACATAATTTCATTGCCCATTTTTTCTATTTTGACATGGTTTCACATTGTGGCTATTTTGGTCCCTCTGACGACAAGCTGCAACATCCTTTTGTTATCCAACTTTCTTCAGTCTGTTACAAATATCTTCAATCTCATCATAGATGGCAGTATTTTCTCTTCCTCTTGCAGTTCATGGGTGGAACAGATGAAGACAGCACAAGCAATAAAGACCAAGAGGAAGACTAGAAGAATGACTTTCTATTTCTAGCAGGTAAGTTCCAAAATGAGGTGGTGCATGTCTAGCAAACAGCGAAGTATAGAGGATTTTCAGTATGCTGGGGCTTCATAATAACTGTACGACTAAACTGCAGTTACTTAAGAGCAAATCTTCAGCTTTTCTACAAAGAGAAGTTACTTCTGATACAGCACAAACTATAGATCAAACCTAGAACCTTCCAATCAGTTTGGGAGAGCGATTCTGGTCACGATCCCCTTTATCTGATTTTGTTCTTTGACATTAGGGTGACTGGTTGTGAAGGTAACAAAATGGTTTTTAAAAAAAGCTCAAACTTGCTCTCCCCTGGAGCCCTCCTGAGTTTATTCATGGAGCATCTTAGCCAGATTTATCAAAAAAAGGTCTTAGCTTCAACCCTTGGCTTGATCTGAATGAGCAGTGGAATGGCACAGATCTCAAATCTCCTACCATTGTGATAAAATGATTCAATGCTGAAAATACGCATATGGTTGTTAGGTTAAGACAGGGTTGTGGTCGACTGTGATAACCTCCACAGTCAAATACTTAACGACGTCCCTATCAAAGCTCAAATATGAATAATAGCCACATTGGTGAGGGAGCAGAGGATACCTGGTAGCCATGGATCTATGGACGAGCAAGGAGTCAATGCTTTGAAGAGAGCAAAACATTTGCAAAGAAAAAAAAGTCAACCTCATCCTGATGGCTCTGTAGACAAATGCAACACATGACGTGATACACTGGTCAAAAAAAAAAGTAGGAAAGTTATACGTTCTATCCCTGGACTGTTATGATTTAGCTGATCTCAGCACAGCAGTTGGGATATAAAAACTGGCTGAAGTCTGAGGCTAGGGGCAAGGTTGAGAATCTGCCAGGGTTCTGTCCCAAATCACTATCTAGTGACCCTGACTGAAAGCGCACATGTAGACGTTGAGTGAGAATACAAATCGAGCTCAGTTGTGAAAGGCTCCCTAATGGTTCAGTGGATAAATGCACCAACAAGGAAATAGCTTGCGGAGGTTCAAAAATGAAACTGCTCTTTACACAAGTTCCCACAGGCTTGCTGGTGCCTGTGGCACTGTGTTGAACGAGTCACCACCTAAGCAAAAGGACAGGAAAAATGAGGGACAAAAAAAGCCAAACTTGCATTCAGGCAGACTGTTAAGCATTCCAGTCAATGCTTCCTTTCAAGTCTTCATGGCTGATTTGGAGATTTCTCTCTCTCTTGCCCCTCCCAAAAAAAAACACTACCATCACCTTAAAAAGGTTAGAACATGCATGAGTGATATTGATAATATGGGAATACAAAAATGTCTAAGAAAAGCTAAGGATTCGATAGATTATAAATTCATGGATTAATATGGATCTATTTTAGAATGATAGAATACTTTAGGGACATCAGCCAACGTGGAATGTGAAACCCTAAATGGAAAAAATACAACAAATATCTGTGGGATCTATCAATTTTATTCTTTACAACCCATTCAGATAATAAAACAGTCAGTTCATAGTCATAAACTGCTGTATAATTTTTAAAATAATCTTATGATTTGCATACTCAAATTTTTCCTCTGTCCCAATTGCAAAACATGTTTCACAAAAGAACAGTAAACAGATTCTGAATTTTATTTTACAATAATTAAATTGAGAAATCTCTATCAATACAATGTTATGAATTTGTGGGATTTTTACAAGAAATAATAAAAAGGAGGTAGAATTCAAAATTACAGCTCAACTGCAGTAATAAATGCATAACTTGAAGAAACCATTTTGGCCCCCACTTGCTTTGAAGGATCCTTTTGTAGATTTTTGGAAAAACAAGGTACAACCTGCAGTGAATGGAAATGCACCAAGTAGATCTTTGTTTTGGAATGAATGAATGACTTGAAAGTAATGCAAAGCAACAATTGGAAAAAAAGAACAAAGTCACATGATGTAAACTGCTCTCTCTTAAATTAATCAAGAGCGGTGTATTGATTCTATTGCCTAACTGCTTAAAACTGAAATGCAATTAAATGTTTCATCAGCATTCCTTACAACTGATGTAAATAACTGCATACTAGCATTGAAAAAGTTGATGTAAAAGCATGCAGCATTTTTCCATTTGCTTCTCTCTCTTCAAATGATTCCTCTGAACACAGTTTGCTAATTTAGTGTTTTAGTACAGAACAAGCTAAATAACTAGCTGAATTCTTCCAAACCAGACCTTAAATAATATCCTTCAAAAATATAAACAGATAAAAGGATTTCTGCTTAAGAACTTCATCACAATTAAATCTTTGCAGGCCAGTCAAAATAAACAATATGATGACTAGACCAAAACCATTCACAAACAATGCAAGCTTTTTTCAGTTTTACAAGGAATAAAATCCAAATTGATTTGTGGTACAGAAACGCACCACAATATTTTCTTTTTCCCCATCTTTTCTGAAGGTGTGGTCTTGTATAGTCCCACAAATGCTGCCTGTCTTCTGGCATTTCACCCAAGTAATCATCTTTATGTGTCAGCTTAAATCAGAGTGTTTACAGACAGGTTGACCACATAAGATACCAGAACATTCCAATTGTATTCTCACTGACATACATACACATTAGCACAGGTCACTGGATATAGCCACAGGTCACTTTATAGCCACTCCAGGCGCTGCTTCACAAACCACTGACCACCTCCAGGCGCGTATCCATTGTCTCTCGAGATAAGGAGGCCCAAAAGAAAAGAACTGGATAACAATCAGCAGCAGGACTGATTCTTTTCCCCTTTATAGTTCAAGGTGCTAAGGTAATTTGTACTGCTGCTCTGGTTGAGATCAGCTAACAAAGTACTGATCAGGGATCAAACCTGCAATTTTACTGGTCTGTATCATTAAGTTCCACAGTGCCATTAACATATGAGCCATCCAAGATCATCAAAATAATTACAGGATTTATTTCCTTACTTGCATTAAACAATAACATTGTTTTCCTATCTTTTTTCCTCCTCATGTGCCGTTGGTATCCCCTCCCCACACATTAGCATCTTCTTTCAGGTGAGGAGAGTGCAATACTGTCTAGATCACAAGCCTTGCTATGATCATCTGTCACAATTCTCCTTTCAACATGTACATTGTCCAGGAGCAGGTCCGAGGAACAGTCCAACTGGGACGAGCATGTCCTAGCAGATAGCCTCATGACTTGAACCAGTGAGCAATTGTTCGTTATCTGACAGTTTACAGAACACTTTAAATTCTTTCAGTAAGTGGCAAAAATTTATCAGGAAAGCAGAGCCAAAAAAGAAAACAAATAAGCAGGAACAGATAGCAACTGGATGTCAATTCAATTACAGCATTGCAAAACCAGAATTGTGGAGATTTTAGATTTCCATTCTGGGTAACTGCAACCAATTGCATATCAGATAGTGTGGGAGCAAACGTTAGATAGATTAGAGTCTTTCATGTTTGCAGCCCCATCATTGGGCTAGTGTCCGCTGCACACAGCGGGAAGCCACTCCGCTGGCGGCAAAATGCCAGCGAGGCCACAAAATTGCCCCTAATTGGGACCTTAACTAGTGTAATCTCATGCCTGCCTTCGTGGAGCTGGCAGCCAAACCAATTCCAAGCCCACTGCTGGGAAAGTTTCCTGGTGGCAGGAATGTGTCAGGGAGGCTTTCTAATGTGGTTCACCCCTATTTTTCCAGACTCAATGTTGTGTTATCTAGTGATTAAGTTGTTAATGATGAGATGAATGGCTTTGTTGACAATTTTAATGAAGTGTCAAAAAACACTAAGCAATGATAAGGACATCAACTGTACCCACAAGAAGCTGAATAAACTGCACATTTTCTGTTCTTGGGTCTCCAGTTCAACATTTACTGCTACAAAATATTGGTGCCCTATGGAACGGTAATCAAAAGTGTTAAAAAAAATCTCTAACGTTTTACCTGACGCATTTAACTCACAGGGCTGAACTTTTGATTTGCTCCAGAATCGGACTGAAATTTCCTGCCGTTGGCCAGCATGCTGGTTTGCTGGCATGGTCCCACCTTTGGGCCATTTTCCAGGTCGAGGGCGGAATGGCTACCAGTCTGCAAGCAGCAGGTAGCCACTTGAGCCAAGTGAGGGGCCCATTAAGACCCTCTCCTGCACCAAATGGACAGCCAGAGAAAGGAGGCAGCCTCCTGGCAGCAGACAGGGGGTGATTTCACTATTTAAGTATCCACCCTTGCAGCTAACTTACATATGGCCACAGGACGGTCTGGCAGCTGTGACCATTTTTAAGTTGCAAGTTTTTAAAAAGTACTGAGAGAGCACCCCCATCGTGGGCGACCTTTCTCTCCCTTACCTGCATCGGCAGGCTGCAGTTCTTCCAGCGCTAGAGGGTCTTCTACTGGCCGTCCAGCTGTCCTTAACAAGACAGTGAACATACCCTCTGGCCATTAACTGGCTTTTCAATCAAAAATCGAGGCTGCATGTCACATCAGTGCCTTGTGGGGTCAGGACCTGGAAATTAACCCGACATTGGGGTCCCAACCCCAGAACAAAAATTCAGCCCATAGCTTAAGCAGGTTAAAACTATGGCGGGTACTTTTCTGTAACAGGTTATTCCTCCCCCTCTCACATTGCTTAGTCACAGAGCTTGTCTCTGTGGCTTAACTGAGCGATAGAGGACTGTGAATGAGTGAGAGTCCATGTACAGCAATGATGAAAGAATCTTGCCTCTGGAAATAACAAATTGTCAGCAACTAAGCATACTTTCATGCGTTCAAGAGCTGGGACAGGAAGACTGTGTGCATGACTCTCACTCTCTCAATACGTGTGGGGCAGCAGAAACCAGCAATTATACATTTTATTGTTGCTTCATCAGTGTACTTTGTGTACCTGAAATTTCTGAAGACAGTTTTTCAACTGTTCCCATTAAAAATGGCTGTTAAAAATATCTGTTCCTGAACAAAATGCAGGGCAACTAAGCAAATGGCCCAGCTACTTCAGTGGTAGTGTGCTGGATTCCCAAACTCAATCATTCAAATGGCTTTCATCATTAGGCAAATAGAAGCGGGTCATTCAGACTCCTTATACAGGAGGGAGGGAAGACAAGGAAACAGCCAACACCAATCCCAATCTAAATGGGCATTTTCTTTTTTAAATTTACAAATTTAGTTTAAAAGCTTAGGCCCATAGTTTAGGAAACCTTCAAAGCTTAAAAGAATAGGAACAAAGACAAAATATTTCAATATGTTATTGTTAGGTGATAAATTTAGATTGTAAAAGCCTTCAGATTGTAGGAAAGAGGCAAAGCTGGTTGGACAGCAGGAAGGAGTAAATTATTGAATTATTAAACAAGAAATGACACTGGCAACATCCACAAAGAAGTCCACAGTTCAAATCACCTTATGCTAACATGAAAACTATTTATATTATGCTTCTAATGTAATAAAATGTCCAATACACTTAGAGAAAGAACTGGTGACCATAAATATCTACAGCATAGGAGACCATTCATCCCATCATGCCACTGACAGCTCTTCAACTGAAGCCGACTACTCTATTCCCACTGCCCTGCCCTTTCTCTCTATGCTTTTCCTTTACAAATATCTATCCAATACAATTTTAAGTAATATTGCAATAGGCTGGATTTTAAGGAACCCTCAACATTGGGATCGGTAGCGGGGGAGGTGGAGGGGGGAATGGGGGTTGCTGAAGATGGCCCCGGATGAGGCCTGCAACGGACCTTGACGCTGGCAGGGTTCGGCCCAATACTACCAGCGGTGGCGAGGCCTCTTGGCAGCCCCCCTGCTGCTCAGCGACGGGACCATAATTTGAATATTTAAATCAATTAAAATAACTCATTTAAATAAGCTCAGGTTGCCTCCCAATGTCTCGCTGCGATCTTTGGCCCAGAGGCCGCCACTCCTGTGCCTTTGGATCCCCATCCAGGAAAATGAGGCGCAACACTGGTGGGGGGAGGGAGGGGGAGAGGAGGTAAATGTCTCAGTGCTGGGGTGGGGGGGAAAATCGGGGTCAAATTAACGTTATGGGTATAGGGGATGGTGAGGACGGTTGAAGTTTAAAGTTTGTGCAGTTTGGGGGGCCGGGGTGGTGGGTGGTGAGGTCAAATGGTAACGGCAAGTGTTTTGCTAGGGGGGGAAAGAGATAATTAATTGTTATGGGGGAGAAGGAAAGAAAGAGATGTATTTATTTATTTTAATTTATTCTTTCTTTAAATATGCCGGTAGGGTTAACAGCCCTTTAAAAATGGCGTCAGCATCTGCGCACCGGGGACGGACAGCCGGCCCCCTCCGCATGATTGGGAGAGGGGGCAGCCCGCCCTGGCTATTTAAATGAGCCACCGCGCTTGGAATCGTGGTGTCGTTTTGGCATGCTGCCTGCCTTTTTCTCCACCCGCCGGCGATTTTAGCGGCGGGCTTATAAAATTCAGCCCAATCTCTGCCTCATGGTTGTTTGTGGTAAATCATTTTCTGTTCTAATAATATCCGTCAACATTTCTCTTATCGCTGTGGACATAATCCTGAGTTTATACCCTATTTATATTGATTTGTCAGTGAAAAGAATTCACTTTTTATTCTCTCAAAATCTTTCATAGATTTGAAAAGCTCCAATTGCATCCCCCTACCCCCGCATTATTAGTTGCAGTGAAAAACAGCCCTGGTTTCTCAAGCCTTGGAAGATAAGCTAGAGGAGGTAATTGAAAGGGTGAAAGATATCAATTTTTGAGAAGGCTTTTGAAGAAAGGGAGGGAAGTAGCAAAGCAGATGGTTTTAGGAAGAGCTTTCCAAGGTGTGGCATGAAGACAGCTGGAAGCTCTACATGCAATGGTGCAGCAGAGAAAGGGGAGATGTAAAGGAGGCTAGATCCAAAAGAGCAGAGGGGACACAAAGGCACGTAGAGCTGGAGAAGGTTGCAGACGTATGGTGGGCGGGGTGGTTGGTGGTGATGAGGTTTCGGAGAGATATGTGGACAAGAACAAAGGCTTTGAATTCAATGAATTGGGAGGTAGGGAACTAATGGAGGTCACTGTGTACTGGAGTGACAGAGGAGCAGGGCTAGGATTTGGGTATCAGAATTTTGGATGAGTTGTATTTAGAGTGGAACACATGAGGCTGACAAATAGACCATTTGAGTAGACTTTTACGCATTTGAGTAGCCCAGAGGAATCAACGGCACATATGAGGGTTTCTTTGGCAGTGGAGGCGATGTAGAGGCTGGTGTGGACAATGTTATTGAGTTAGACAAAGCAGGAATGAGGTAGATACAAGTTATATGCTAAGATGGCCAGTTTCTATCTGTTGTTACAAGAACATTTTGGAGCACAAACCAGTAATTCTCTTACAGTAGCATTTTATTTAAATTTAGAAAGAAATGCCACGCCTTAAATTCTATCCCACTATGTAATATTGGTTAAAAGAAGACAATTTTTTTCCAGCCTTAATGTTGCTGACCTGCTACAAAATTAAGTCGAGTGTTGTACCTTTCCATATAGGGCGGGTTCCATGAAGACTCAACAAATCGTTTTGAATGCATTTTATAAATCCCTCCCTGTTTAAACTCCTTCAGATCAGTTCTCCTAATCTATGCCTGGATAGTTAAAGTCCCTCATTATTACTGCATCATTTCTCACACCTCTATGACATTTCAAACAATTTGTCTGTAAAGGACATCCAATATTGTACCGCACCCTTTCCACACACACCCTTAATTCAAACCACTGAAACTCTATATGTTATTTCTTTCAGTAGGCCACAGATATAAGAAAATTGTTTTAAAAAGTTAGAGAAGAGTTAAGGAAAAGATTTTTTTTTAAAACACAGCAAGATGCTATGACCTGGAATACACTGCCTGAGAGGGTAGTGCCAGCAAATTCAATTGTAACTTTCAAAAAGGAATTGGATACATATTTGAAAAAGGCAAATTTGCAGGGCTACAGAGAAAAAGCAGGGGAGTGGGGCCAGTTGCACAGCTCTTACAAAGAGCCAGCACAGGCACTATGGATTAATGGCCTCCTTCCATGCTCTAAGATTCTATAAATATCTTTCCTCTCTGATACCGAAATATCTTCATAAATACCTCATCCTCCCTTTTTGATTTCTGATCTCTTCTAAAAATGTTGTAACCCAGAATGTTTAGCACCAGGTCATGACCCACATGAAGCCACGTTTCAGTTATAATTGTCAGATCTGTCTACTGTAACTACTAGTGCCTCAAGCATTTTCTTACATTTCAGCCCCTTTTCCTCACTGCTACTTGTAGCCATTTCTCCCTCACAACTTTCCTTCTTTTTCTCACTGCTATTCTTTTTATTTCTCCCTCTTTATTTCCCTGCAAGGCGAGTCTCACTTCCTTTCCTTCCTAAGTTCTTCAACACATCTATCTGATCCATGTTACTTCTCTCACCCGCTGTTGTTACTCTCAGCGCTCTTTATGGAGAGAGTTAATACCTTGGAACCATGAAGTTTGTCAGCTTAACTTGCCTTGCTTGTCCTTCCCTTCCAGTGGAGAGCCAAGAGATGCATGTATAATTTGAATTTTCTATAAGGGAAGTTCCTAAATTCAGATTTAGCATCAAGGGAAGCTCCCAAACGTTCACCAAGTGCATCCCCGGGGCGGGGGGCTGGAGATAGAAAATATTCCAAGAACAAACTGTTCTTAGCCCCTCTCCCAATATCTGATTACACAGCAGTGTGGTGGAGGCTTAACAACTTGTCCACCTGAATGGTGCGAGGGCCAGGGAGACACGTCGCAAAACAAGAAAAGGTAAAAGACAAGACTCACAGAGATGATATATGCTTAACACACGGAGGAAGGTTTTCCTCTGGGAGCCACCCCCAACCCTCACCTCTTCAACAGCCAACCAACTGTGCACCTGAGGTACACTGTGTTTATCGGAGGAGCAAATACAAAACTGACCTGTTAGCTGTAA
The DNA here is from genome assembly GCF_036365525.1 of Heterodontus francisci. Lineage (NCBI taxonomy): Eukaryota > Metazoa > Chordata > Chondrichthyes > Heterodontiformes > Heterodontidae > Heterodontus > Heterodontus francisci. Next base: position 8,399,057 of record NC_090372.1, on the reverse strand, counting down.
AGAAAAACCTTCCGAAAATGTTTTTTTTTTAAATGAAAATAATCTACTCTATCACCACACAGTACACCGGTAAATACAGAACTGGTGAGTGAACTTTGCTAATCTTTTATGAAAAAAACTGAGTAAGCACATCTGTGGAATTTGCCACAAGCAAATAAACAAGCTTTGAGAAACAGCTCTGATGGTTCTCTGCTGTGCACAAATAACTATCCAATCTTGAATCACAGCATGGAAAAAGTGGCTTGCTGTCTTGCCAGAAGCAATAATTAGAAACACAACACTTATGGTTAGTAGCACAGTCCCCACAGCCTCACCTTTGATGCCTGCCGAAGCCAGCGTAAATACTCTGGGAAGGTGTCAAAACTGACGTAGTAGGACTGACTCTGTTGTCCTGATGAGGTGAAGGCCAAACAGTGCTGGTGCTTTTTCACTTCTTCCACCTATGCAAAAAAAAACCTTGGCATTTATATCGTGCCTCACTATGTCACAACATTTCAGAGTACTTCAAAGTAGTAATGAGTTTAGAATTGCAGTGATTATTGCATAGACAAATGCAATCATTCTGTGCTAGAACATCCCAGAGGCAGCAATGAGAGACGGAAGACTAATTCACCTATGTTTTAGAGGAATAGCCAGGACACTGCCCTGCTCTTGTCTGAAAACTACTTTGGAGTCTTTAATGCCAACCTGCGGCACCAGAACAGGGAGATGGGGCCTCGATTTAACAGTTAACTGAAGGACCCATCTCTGATATTTTAGCACTTGCTCGGGACTAGAATGTCAGCTTAGATCTGCTAAAATCCTAGAATGGGGCTTGAATCAACAAACTCTGACTCGGGAAAAAGTCCTGAGATTTGATTCAATTGGTCATAAAATGATTAAGTATTAGAATAAAATAAGCTTCGCTTTTCACAAAGATATCAATAGTGTTTCAAAAAATTAGTTTCAGTCACTGTCCAAATATATTTGGCAATGTCTGAAATATTTTATGATAGCATCCTTTTAAAATATTTTCAATAGCAAAATATATTGACAAATAAACTCTACGTATTAAAATCTGTTTTGAAGTAACTTTCATATATATATATATCTCACACACAATGAGCAAAGTCACCATACCTTCCCCCCAATTAAAGGCAGAACATGCATTTTTCCAGACTGGCTGTCTTTCACCGAAGAAACTATCAAGCAAGCACCACACAGGATAACTTGACGTTTGGTCCATTTATGAAGCTGCATCTTTCCTTTACGAACATTGAACAACCCAGACAACTGGATCCGCTCTAAGTGGTCAATGCTATAAGGTTTCCCTAGAAGATAAAGAAAGCAATTAATCAATTAGGGGGTAGGGGGAAATCAGTGACTAACTATTTAATGTGGCAAATGGCATGTCATCAGTTGTAAGGTTCCTCCCCCTTACTGCTACAGAAACGGACTTGACAAAAGTTCAGTTGTGAATCTACTTTATTGAAACAAAGTCAGAACAAGTTTATTAGGTTTTACTCAAACTAAAGCAATAAATTCACACAGTGATTTGAAGTTTAATGCGGGCTATATACTTCCTGCACCAGTTCTGGACGTCTTCTCCAGCAGCTTTCGATCTTTGAACTTCCCCTCTTCTCCTTCGCCTTTTTGTTTCTAGTTGTTCTCCTCTGTACGGACCCGATTGGGAGGGTCTCTTTCATCCTGTTCTTATCCAATTAACCCCTCCCAGTGCCCAATCATGCTCATCCTTATGGTGAAAATGCCTATGCATGCTTTCTTCATCCAATCATGGGCAGTTCACGTGAAATGCATTCGCTGGAGCAGAAGGACATGTACCCTATTACGAGTTCCTCATTCATCATCTCAGTATCCCGTTACCTCAATCAGTTACATCCCTTCAGTTGCTTATCTCTAGCAACCTCAGAACATCCTGTGCTTTCAGCCTCCACAAGCGGTTAAAGTCTTTTGTCTGACACGCATGGTTTGAAGCTTGACATTCCTTCCTGTATTCCTCTGCCTTGACATTAGTTTATAGTATGTCCGACTTCTACAATTTACCCGAATAAACTAACAAATTTTATAAGACACCCTTAATTTCCTACAGGTATCAAAATAATTCAGCTCCATTTGTGCATTTTTTGGACAAGATCAGGTTCAGCAGTGAAACGACATGATTGATCAGCTCACTAATACACTGAACTCCCATAGTTACTGGAAACTGCCACAAATGAATTCTGGAGGGGAGTGGTGGGGGAGAAAAATAGAATATAAAGAGGTAGGAAGGAGGGAGTCATTATCTTGGTATCCTCAATTTTTGATTGTATAATAGCTGCAGGCACCATTTTAATTCAGATTCTAGGAGACTGACATTTCTGAGCCAGCTCCATGTGTTTACACTGCTAAATCTTGGTCCCTTATGCAAGTCAACATTTTCAGTTAAATGCTGGAAATACACAGCAGATCTGCCAGCGATAAAGAGAAAAGACAGGTTAATGTTTCAGTTATAGAACCTTCATAAGAACTGCTGAATGATCTGCACCAAAACATTACCTTGAATTTTCTCATTACAGACACTGACAGACTTATGTATTTCTAGAACTTTCTATCTTTGTTTCAGATTTCCAATATTTGCAGTTGCTTTTCATTCCCTTACTCCAGTGGAAGATTTGGAGACCCACAAGAAATGGGACAGGTGTGATGAGCCAATTGACCTCCCCCTCTACTGTAATTTCCGTGACTGTGTAAGGGAACCAGATTTAGCAGTGCAAATGTGCCTGACGGATGCAGGTCTCCCAGAATCTGAAGAAAAACAGCTATTAACAGACTTGTTTCAACCGGCATACCAGTCATTACAATTTCAACTGTACTCAGACAATGTGTTGCCTGACACATCACATCTCCATCAATTACAACTGTCTGTTCAAACATAATAGGCTTTCACATCGATTCTGTGCTAATCTAATGAAGTGGTTACAACTTTTGACTGCATTTTATTTCTGCACAATTTGTGGACACAGACTGAAATTGTTCCCTTGATATTCAATGACAGTACCATCACTGAATCCCCTACCAAGATCCTGCACGTCACCATTAGCCAGAATCTCAACTGGACCGGCCACACAAATGCTAAACCTACTACAGCAGGTCAGAGGTTGGGTATTCTGGGGCACGTGGCTCATCTCCCAACTCTCCAAAGCCTCTCCATCACCTTTAAGGCATAAGTGACATATGTGATGGAGTACTCTCCACTTATATAGATGAGTACACTGGCACCACTGAAGTAGGTTGAAACCAGAATAAAGTATTCTGCTTGCTCGGGATCCCAGCCACTAGCTTAAACATCCACCTATTCCACCACCAGCATACCGTGGCTGCAGTGTATATAATCTACAGGATCCACTGCAGCAAGTTGCCAAAGCTTCTTCAGCAGCATCCCAACCGTAGGATACTGAGTGTCCCTATTGCGAACCAGGATATCAGCTAACTCAGCATGGACTGGGGGATGGCGGGGGGGGGGGGGGGGGGTGGGTGGGATTGACCAGATTAATAATTTTTTTGCAGAGTAGGATGAACAGTGCAAAATTTCCTAGTTTGCACACAAAGACAACTCAAAATATTTGCCATGCACAAAGTCCAACAGTTTTTGGTATTGTGCAGCACTGCAAATTTTAAGTAGAAAGCTGTAGAGACCTTAAACGATGAAGAAAACCTAACAATTTTCAGTCATTTCAGTTCGTGCATTGCCTTCTGAACTGGGCAATAATGTTGGTACTGACATGTTAATTTGCTTCATTCTAAAATTGCCCAGGTCAAGCTTTACGTTTAATTTTATACTCTTGCCTTTTAATATACAAGCAACAGTCACAGAAGTAGTTGAAAGTTCCAGGATTCTCCTCAGATGCTAGTTCTTGCTCTATGAATCCAAAGCGCAACTAAGCTTTAGACCCCTCCATATGAAATCTCACTCCCAGTGCCACAGGCTGTTTCTATCAGGATTAACTTTCAAACTATATAAATGTGTGTGCCGATTCCAACAGGAATTTCTGCACCCAAGCACAATACCAGATTGTTGATGGGTGTGGTGAACTGCCAATACAACTACTTCCTGTTTTCTTTCTTATTCCCTTTCCCCCCTCCCCTTCAGCGGAAAACAGAACTGCTCCAAGGCCAACTAAATCTCTTGTATTGGCTCAACAGAAGCCATAGACGCCACAGGACAATGCAGTTACTCTTCTGAATTTCAGAAATGATTTGCATGAAAGTCTGTAACTAAGTTGTGAATCTGTAAACTTAGCATATCAGGGAAGGAAAAAACCCGACGCTACTAGAATGAACTGAAACAATATTCTCCCTTAACCATATGGTGTGAATTTACAGGCATATTTACAGCTACAATGCAGTGATACATCAAGAGCCACTATGAACTTGGGTGTGGTACCAAATTGGTACCAGTAAGACTTTTTTGACAATTGTGATCATTTCCTTCCTTATTGAACCTTACAGCAGGAAATATTGCCTCCCATCAGCAGTTCCGAAGGCAGCCAAGATTCAACATTAGCAACATCAACAATTACATTTCTACAGTGCTCATTAAATACTGAGATGTCTCAGAGAATTTTTCAGGGAGGTGAGTGGCCTGGGGTGAGTGCACAGAGACAAATTTATCCTTGAGGGATGAGAATTTATGGGGGGAAAAGGGGGCACAGAACAAAGCATTTCAGTAGGAGAGCAGCAGGCAATGAAGCAGGATGGATGTAGACAGGCAGGGAGAGTACGAGAGCCAGGAATAGCAGGGTGAATGAGTAGTAGTGAAGACTTGGCTAGATACAGAGCAATTAGCACTGGATTTTGCATCCATAATGGAGACAGGAGCAACAACGGTTATGACATAAAACAGAAATTAAAAATGACATTGACCAGCAAGAGGAGGTTCCTACTCCTTACAACAAGCTGTATCAGAATAACACATACTAGAAGCATGGGATAAGAAGGGACAACCAGCGAGTGGCTGAGGGTAAGCAGCAACGTGGCGGGGATCGAACGCGGTGAAGCAGTGACTGAAGCAGGGATGGAGAGAGATATTGGTGAATGGAGACGCTACTGAGGGGTGCCGAGTGGGAGGCGCCGTTACCCGATGACATTGGCGTTATGTGATGACGTTTTCCCACGCATGCGCCAATTAGTCCTGGCAAGACATAGGCTGCGCATGCACAGCATCTCACTGACAAGCAGGAGACCATTTGCGCATGTGCGCAGCTTGGAGCACTCTGATGATGTCGGCGGGCTGCTGCATTGTCAGGAGTCACTTTGTAATCTAAATGGTACTATTCTGAGAGGGGTGCAAGAAGAGAGGGACCTGGAGGTGTATATTCATAAATCTTTGAAGGTGGCAGGGCAAGTTGATAAGACAGTTTAGCTGGCTTTATAAAAAGGGGGAATGAATACAAGGAAGTCATGCTAAACCTTTACCAATCACTGGTTAGGCCTCAGCTGGAGTGCTGTGTACAATTCTGGGCATCACACTTTAGGAAGGATATCAAGGCCTTGGAGAGGGTGCAGGAGGGTTTTATCAGCATGATCTCAGGGATGGGGTACTTCAGTTATTTGGAAAGATTGCAGAAGCTAGAATTATTCTGTTTGGAACAGAGACAGTTAAGGTGCAACCTAATAAAGGTATTCAGAATTATTTGGGGTTTTGACAGAGCAAGTATTGAGAAACTGTTTCCTCTGACAAGTGGCTGGAAACCAGAGGTCATAGATTTCAAACAACTGGCAAAACAAGTACAGGGGAAATGAGGAAAATCTTTTTCACTCAAGAGGTTTGTCAAGATCTGGAATGCAGTACATAAAAAGGAGGTTTGAGCAGATTCCATAGGAACTTTCCAAAAGACAACTGGACATGTACTCAAAGAGGACTAATTTGCAGCTTTATGGGGGGAAAGCGAGGACTAGAAACTAAATTGGTCAGCTCTTTGAAAGTCTTCCGACAGATCACAGCAAGAGGAAAAGTTGAGAATTCAGATTCTTCCAAAGTAAATCAGCTATTGGCACTTGCCATTAGTGCTCTAAATTCCTCTCCTCCTCTCCTGAAGGCACTAAGACTTCCTGGAGTAAAAGTATTGGGTGCCCAGCCACCCTACTTTGTTACGATTCTCACATGAAACACACGGCCAATAGGGCAGCAAGTATTGGCAGACTTTTTGATCAAAGCTGAAACTTACCCTGTCCTTACCCAACAGTGCATACATGCACTTTCCAGAGATCAATGGATAGCAATCCACTGGGGAAGCGATGGCGTAGTGGTATTGTCACTGGACTAGTAACCCAGAGACCCAGGTTTTGCTCTGGGGACACGGGTTCAAATCCCACGACAGCAGAAGGTGGTATTTGAATTCAATTAATTAATCTGGAATTAAAAAGCTAGTCTAATGATGGCCATGAAACCATGTCGATTGTTGTAAAAACCCATCTGGTTCACTAATGTCCTTTAGGGAAGGAAATCTGCCATACTTATCTGGTCTGTCCTACATGTGACTCCAGACCCACAGCAATGTGGTTGGCTCTTACATGCCCCGGCAAGCCACTCAGTTGTACCTAACCGCTGCGAAGTCAATAAAAATGAAACCAGACCGACCACCCGGCATCGACCTAGGCACCAGAAAGGACAATGACAAACCCACCCTGTTGACCCTGCAAAGTCCTCCTTACTAACATCTGGGGCTTGTGCCAAAGTTGGGAGAGCTGTCCCACAGACTAGTCAAGCAACAGCCTGACATAGTCATACTCACGGAATCATACCTTACAGACAATGTCCCAGACACTACAATCACTATCCCAGGGTACGTCCTGTCCCACCGACAGGACAGACCCAGCAGAGGTGGCAGCACAGTGGTATACAGTCGGGAGGGAGTTGCCCTGGGAGTCCACAACATCGACTCTGGACCCCATGAAGTCTCATGGCATCAGGTCAAACATGGACAAGGAAACCTCCTGCTGACTACCACCTACTGCCCTCCCTCAGCTGATGAGTCAGTACTCCTCCATTTTGAACAGCACTTGGTGCAAGGGCACAGAATGTACTCTGGGTGGGGGACTTCAATGTCCATCACCAAGAGTGGCTCGGTAGCACCACTACTGACTGAGCTGGCCAAATCCTAAAGGACATAGCTGCTAGACTGGATATGCGGCAGGCGGTGAGGGAACCAACAAGGAAAAACGTACTTGACCTCATCCTCATCAATCTGCCTGCCGCAGATGCATCTGTCCATGACAGTATTGGTAGGAGTGACAACCGCACAGTCCTTGTGGAGACTAAGTCCTGCCTTCACATTGAGGATACCGTCCATCGTGTTGTGTGGCACTACCACCGTGCTACATGGGATAGATTTCAAACAGATCTAGCAATGCAAAACTGGGCATCCATGAGGCGTTGTGGGCCATCAGCAGCAGCAGAATTGTACTCAACCACAATCTGTAACCTCATGGCCCCGGCATATCCCCCACTCTACCATTACCATCAAGCCAGGAGACCAACCCTGGTTCAATGAAGAGTGCAGGAGGGCATGCCAGAAGCAGCACCAGGCATACCTCAAAATGAGGTGTCAACCTGGTGAAGCTACAACACACGACTATTTGCATGCCAAACTGCATAAGCAGCGTGCGACAGACAGAGCTAAGTGATCCCATATCATATTCAGATCATCAGATCAGATCTAAGCTCTGCAGTCCTGCCACATCCAGCTGTGAACGGTGGTGGACAACTGAACAACTAACTGGAGGAGGTGGCTCCACAAATATCCCCATCCTCAATAATGGGGGAGCCCAGCATAGCAGTCCGAAAGATAAGGATGAAGCATTTGCAACAATCTTCAGCCAGAAGTGCCGAGTTGATGATCCATCTTGGCCTCCTCCTGAAGTCCCCAGCATCACAGGTGCCAGACTTCAGCCAATTCGATTCACTCCGCGTGATATCAAAAAATGACTGAAGACACTGGATACTGCAAAGGCTATGGGCCCTGACAACATTCCGGCAATAGCACTGAAGACCTGTGCTCCAGAACCTGCCGCAACCCCAGCCAAGCTGTTCCAGTACAGCTATAACACTGGCATCTACCCTGCAATGTAGAAAATTGCCCAGGTATGTCCTGTACACAAAAAGCAGGACGTCCAACCTGGTCAATTACCGCCCCATCAGCCTACTCAGTCAAGTGATGGAAGGTGTCATCAACAGTGCCATCAAGAGGCACTTGCTTAGCAATAACCTGCTCAATGACGCTCAGTTTGGGTTCCGCCAGGGCCACTCAGTTCCTGACCTCATCACAGCCTTGGTTCAAACATGGACAAAAGAGCTGAACTCAAGAGGTGAGGTGAGAGTGACTGCCCTCGACATCAAGGCAGCATTTGACCGAGTATGGCATCAAGGAACCCTAGCAAAACAGAAGTCTATGGGAATCGGGGGAAAACTCTCCGCTGGTTGGAGTCATACCAAGCGCAAAGGAAGATGGTTGTGCTTGTTGGAGGTCAATCATCTGAGCTCCAGGACATCACTGCAGGAGTTCCTCAGGGTAGTGTCCTGGGCCCAACCATCTTCAGCTGCTTCATCAATGACCTTCCTTCAATCATAAGGTCAGAGGTGGGGATGTTCGCTGATGATTGCACAATGTTCAGCACCATTTGCAACTCCTCAGATACTGAAGCAGTCTGTGTAGAAATGAAGCAAAATTTGGACAATATCCAGGCTTGGGCTGATAAGTGGCAAGTAACATTCGTGCCACACAAGTGCCAGGCAATGACCATCTCCAACAAGAGAGAATCTAACCATCTCCCCTTGACATTCAATGGCATTACCATCGCTGAATCCCCCACTATCAACATCCTAGGGGCTGCCACTGACCAGAAACTGAACTGGAGTAGCCATATAAATACCGTGGCTACAAGGGCAGGTCAGAGGCTAGGAATCCTGCAGCGAGTAACTCACCTCCTGACTCCCCAATGCCTGTCCACCATCTACAAGGCACAAGTCAGGAGTGTGATGGAATACTCTCCACTTGCCTGGTTCGGTGCAGCTCCACCAACACTCAAGAAGCTCGACACCAACCAGGACAAAGCAGCCCACTTGATTGGCACCCATCCAAAAACATTCACTCCCTCCACTACCAACGCACAGTGGCAGCAGTGTGTACCACCTACAAGATGCACTGCAGCAACGCACCAAGGCTCCTTACACAGCACCTTCCAAACCCGTGACCTCTACCAACTAGAAAGACAAGGGCAGCAGAGGCATGGAAACATCACCACCTGCAAGTTCCCCTCCACGTTACACACCATCCTGACTTGGAACTATATCGCCGTTCCTTCACTGTCGCTGGGTCAAAATTCTGGAACTCCCTTCCTAACAGCACTGTGGATGTACCTACCCCACATGGACTGCAGCAGTTCAAGAAGGCAGCTCACCACCAGCTTCTCAAGGGCAATTAGGGATGGGCAATAAATGCTGACCTGGCCAACGACGCCCACATCCCATGAATGAATTTTTTAAAAATCAGAGACAGGAACATTGTTATAATGGAAATAGATAAGAACTGATTGTTTAAATGTGTAGTTCTCAGTTGCATGCAAGTAGTATGACAGTTCAGTCGAAATTAAGCATGTGGCAACTATATCAAAGCCCTTCCAGCACTTCAAAATTATGTAAAGTTTTTTCAGTTTTGGGGGAAAGCATCTACATACTTTACTGTATTAATATTCAAAATACCTTTTCCTCTCCTGAAGATGCTGACTTGTGTTGAAGTTCAGTTCTTCAGGCACTGGCCACCACCTGGTATTTCATTCAAGTAACATTAAAAAAAAATCAGAAAGAGCCAACTAAATATTCAGCCAAGGAAGGGACCACATGTACACACACAAGCACAGATTCATTTCCCAGCAGAGGTCCCTATATAACCAGCACCAGATACCCTAGTCCTGCATAACTCGCCTTGGCCCTTCATCTGCACTTCTCAACTACACGGAACAAAACACAATCTTTAATTAAGAATCAAATCACTGCAGAGACTGAGACAGTATATAACCTTGTTCTCCACAGTCCCCTAAGATAGACAGGTCCTGGACAGTGACTGAGTTACATGATTGGGTGTCTCAACAGTTTGTCATCCAGCATTTATTCCCCCATAGTCCTTATAGCTAACAGCATCATCTTTCCTTTCCAATGAATGCCAATAAGCTGTTTAAATGCAGGGGTTATCACAGCTAAGCCTAATCCCATCATTTTCTAGAGTCCACACACACTAAAACATATGACACTTCCATTACTGGTCATTTTACTGTGATGAGGATCAGACACCCTGGCTGATTTCTCGCTTTCCTAACTCAGGTGCATTTTAGATAATTGTAACTTCTCTACTGGTGCTCCAGCTGAGATCAGTCAGTTCAGTACAGACCGGTGGTTAAGCTGCGATCTTTCTAGTTGGTAATAATTTCACAGAACATTAACTTTAAAGTAAAAAAAATTTAAGAAATTTTCATTAATAATTTTGCTATTATAAACACAACTGACAAATCTTCATGTACAAAGCTGCCTGTTCTGTCCTCACAAAATCAGTACCCTTTTCTCAAGATCTTCCAATTTCCATTACTCATTACAGAACTCAAAGAGAGTCCGGTGATTTAATGAGATTTCAACAGTAAACTGACATTATTTATGAATTCTGTTCACTCAGCAGCAATTAAGTCATTTACCAATGCTTAAGTTATCTGAAAATAATTTAACAGGCATGTTGCTAAATTTATACATGAAGGTTATAACACAATGAAATGTGGTGTGATTGCTGAATTTTATTTTCTGTTTCTGGTTGCTATCCATTGGCTCTCTGTGGAGGTGCATATTTGGGTATGGCTGTGGACAAGCTGAGGACATCTATTTCCTGTCATCATGGTTTAATAATGCTGGTAACACCTGTTTTTATTGGTCCATGTACGTAGATCATTAAAATGTCATGGACATGTACAGAAAATAATCAAAAAGGCTCATGAAATACTGGCCTTTATATCTAGAGGACTAGAATATAAAGGAGTAGAGGCTCTGCTACAGCAATACAAAGTCTTGGTTAGACCACACCTGGAGTGCTGTGAGCAGTTTTCAGTACCATACCGCAGGAAGGTTATATTGGCTTTGGAGGGAGTGCAGTGTATATTCACCAGAATGATACCAGGACTGTAAGGGTTAAATTATAAAGGAGAGATTACACAAATCTGGGTTGCATTCCCTGGAATTTGAAGGGTTAAGAGGTGATTTTATGGGGTATTAAGGGGAACAAATAGGGAAGAAAGAGAAAAACTATTTCCACTGGTTGAGAGTCTAGGACGGGGGGGGGGGGGGGGGGGGGGGAGGGGGGGGGGGGTGGGTGGTGGAATAGTCGAAAAATTACAGCCAGACCTTTCAGGACTTAAATTGGGAAACCCTTCAACACACAAAGGGTGGTAGAAGTTTGGAAAACTTCTGCATATGGCAGTTGAGGCTAGGTCAATTGTTAACTTTAAATCAGAGATTGATAATACCTTAGTTGCTTAGCAAAAGTCTAAGGGATAAAGGGCAAAGGCGGGTATATGGAGCTAGGTCACAGATCGTCCATGATCTCACTGAAGGAGCTCAATGGCTTACTCCTGTTCCTGTGATAACACTTTAATGCTTGCTATTCCTCCCACCATTGGTGGCACCGCAGTGCAAGTCACCCAGACTCCCCCACTATTTGGTCTGTTACAAAGCACACAGCTAAACACATACCATTTCCTATGAATAAATGTCTGCAGTACCACAGGAGGTTTATTAGTCTGTGCAGATATTAAAAAAAACCTACGCATTTAATTCAAAGGGGACTAGATACACAATCTTTGGTCACACATTTACTATTAAAGGAACAGTGCCAACAGATGGACTGGAGTTGTGCTAGTGATGAAGAATACATTCAAAATCTAAATATAGGGAAAGATTAAATGACTCACTTCTACATTACTAAATCTGAACCAGTGTAGCTAGTGGGAAGTACAGTAATAGTGGAATATACTGCAGTATGACAAAAAGTGAACATCCATTCAGACTTAGCTTGAACAATCTCAACTGTTTTTTTCAAAAAAATATAAAAAATGAATTTACCACAATCAGAATTTCTATTTGCCTAAACAAAAAGTATACATGGGATTGGAATCTGCACTTTTTACAAAAAATATGGAAACCTGATATTTATGTTCATTAATTCAATTGAAATAGCCTATTTGAAAAACAGCGAGCAACAGGTATAATATCACTAAAATAAAAGCAAAATACTGCAGATGCTGGAAATCTGAAATACTCAGCAGGTCTGGCAGCATCAGTGGAGAGAGGAGTAGAGTTAACGTTTCAGGTCAGTCACACTTCATCAGACATTTATGGGTCTAATATCATGCTGAGTTTGCACACTTGCAAATCCACATGTGGTAGGTTACTTATCTCAACTGTTCCATCAGGAAAGTGCCAAGTGAAGGCTAAACAGTTCAGTGCAGGAAGAAACTGGACAAATAGTACTCCACATGGCTTTCTAGTCATGTTCTCTATTAAATATACGTGATCTCAAATGCACACAATTTTCCCTTTTTTCCCATTTTGGTCTCAGTACAAACAAGACAGATGTGGCACAAAAGAAACCAATACAATTACTGAACTACATTTCTTGAGAATGACTGGGAAATATAAAAGGGTGCACAAGAATGGAAAGGTAGATTCAAACATGCCCTGCAATATAGCAGAACGAACATCAGCAGGGTCAGTTGGTTCTGGCATTTCCGCTTGCAATCAGTTGATTCTCAATACATACTCAATCAAAATAGAGTTTTCACAGCAGTCTTCTCTTGTGCAGATATGCTTTATGAGAAAAACAGAACCAATGACATTAACTTCGATGGTCACAGATTCCTCAGGCACTGGTAATTTTATTCGAGGCATTTGGTGTACTTTCCCCATTAGGACAGTCTTTGATTTTCTGTAGTCACCTGCTTAAGCTGTCCCTGTCACATTCTCCCATACGTTGGTTTATCAGTTTCTGAAGACTAGTCCATGCATATTTCAGAACTGCCTTTAAATTATTTTTTTTGGTGAGGGTGGAAAGAGGACAATGATCTGTTTAGTTTCCGGGTTAGTTCTTCACACAAGAAAGGCCAGTTAGAGAGCGGCCAGAAAGAAATTAAAAACTGACAAATGAAAAAGTTGTTGCACTCAAAAGTGAAAATGTATCTGCAGCATTTCACTTGGAAGAATTCTGGTTATTATAGTTACCTATGAATTTACTGCCTACAACACTCATTTACCAATATGCAAATACAATTCTGTGCAAATGAGAACTCAGCAAGCAGGTCTTTCAACCGATACCTAATGACAGATTTTTTTTTTATTCATGCGTGGAATGTGGGTGTCGTTGGTAAGACCTATAATTGCCCACCCATAATTATTATCCTCAAGAAGGTGGGCGGCACAGTGGCGCAGTGGTTAGCACCGCAGCCTCACAGCTCCAGGGACCCGGGTTCGATTCTGGGTACTGCCTGTGCGGAGTTTGCAAGTTCTCCCTGTGACTGCGTGGGTTTTCGCCGGGTGCTCCGGTTTCCTCCCACATCCAAAAACTTGCAGGTGATAGGTAAATTGGCCATTGTAAATTGCCCCTAGTGTAGGTAGGTGATAGGGAATATGGGATTACTGTAGGGTTAGTATAAATGGGTGGTTGTTGGTCAGCACAGACTCGGTGGGCCAAAGGGCCTGTTTCAGTGCTGTATCTCTAAATAAAAAAATAAAAGGTGGTGGTAAGCCACCTTGTTGAACCCCTGCAGTCCATGTGGTGAAGGTATGCTATTGTACACAACTCTATAGATGGGTAATAGCCCCAATGGTTGGTGTTATTTTCTGGCTAATTCATGTATATTGATTGACACAGAATGGACTGGTGGTTGTTGAAAAGTGGATCAGTTATTTCAAAGAAACTCAACACACATTAAAGTGATGAATACTGCTTCACAAGTTTCAAGTTACAGACTGAGAATTACAGACTTTTGTCTGAAGCAAGGATGACAACATTGGATCATACAGGAGAGAAGCTGTTTGATGAGCAGGTTTAATTCAGCTGAGACAGCTATAAACAGTACCAGCACAGTCTGAATGCCATTTCCAGCATGGCAAAGAGCCTGTTCCAGCAGGCACAGCAGTCTCCTGGAAGACAGCCAAGCAAAGGAATGCTACAATCTTCTACAATCCAAAGTGCAGCCTTGTTCAGTTGCTAACACTCTTATCTCCAAATGAGAAGACTGTGATTTCAAACCTTGCTCCAGGACATAATCTAGGCAATTCACTGCAGTACAGAAGGAATGCTGCACTGTTGAAGGTGCTGTTCACAGAGATATTCAATTGAAGTTCCATCTGTTTATTACATAGGATCTTTTAGATCAACCTGAACTGCTGGAAGAGCATGGAACTTTCCCAGTCCTGGCCAACATTCCTGCCTCAACCACCTTTGCAAACACACTCATCTCATTGTAGTATGCTAAGAGCATTGCTTGGTGGATTGAATGCAAGTTCCCCTTTCTGGAATCTAAATCCATGACTGCATCGAAGGAATCTGGAATGATCAGACATCCTTAACCGATACCAGACTTGATTAGAAAAGGGCAACTCTCATTGTCTCGAATTTTCACCAAGCTATTAGTGCCCAAGTACAAGGCAGAGAGCAATTGTATGAACTTATCAGGGACCCCAAGGATGCATAATGCTTGCCAAAGAGCAAGTCCATGCACAGAGTCGAATGCTGACTGAAGATCAACATAAGCCACAGAGCGTGGACGATGATATCCTCGCCTGGCTTGCGCAAGCAGGCTGAAAGTCACATGAGGTGTGCCCTCATACCTTCCAGCAGATTGGGACCTCTTCCACATAAAAAGTGAAGACAATAGCAAAAGGTTTCAGCCCTGGTAGACGGATAGTTGATAAAATATTGATGAATGCACTAACCGGTTGTTTATTGATATTGCTGTTTGTGGAACCTTGCTGTGCATAAATTGGCTTTTACATTTATCGACTTAACTGCGGCTACAATTCAAATAATAACTGGATGTGAGGCACTTTGGAGTAAGCTGACGGATGTGATAAAGCACTAGATAAATCCGAAACCTTTTCTTTTCTATGCCAAGATGGGGAGAGTAGTAAGTTATCTCTGAAATTAAGTGAAATGCTCAAAGTAGACAGCATCAAAAGTGTATAAGAGGGAAGACTGACATCTCCCACACATCTCTGCAGAACTGTGCATTGTGAAGAGCCAATGTTGCTGATCCACAGATCCTATGCTGATAGTGGGGCAGAGAAGAAACTTTGCTACTTGGAGCAAGGGGTGAGTAAATACATGTGACAACTATTTTGTACTGCCCGTGACTTTTTTTTTTAATGATAGGGCTAGGAAAAGAGGAGCGCGCTAATTAGGTTCCATATTTATTTCTGAACAAGTTAAAACTGAACTACTGCTATTTAGTGGTAGAAATTCAGCTTTGTTTATTTACCACCATCATTTCTTCTGTGTGGGGTGAAAAGGGAAACTGAATTCTTCTCCCTACCATCCCATCCCTCAAAGGGTTTGTCAGTTGTTTATGTGCTCAGGTGTGTTAAATAAGAGCAGTCTGTATGTTTGCCTGAGGCATCACTGCTCCAGGTTACAAGAACCCCACCTCAATTTTTGACAATCCTTTTTTTTTCACATGAGGATTTGCAAATGAAGGGCAATGTTAGATTAATTATCATAGGTATAGTTTTCCCCATTCTTCAAACATAGTCCAACCAAATATAACAAAGATAATCTACCTGTTATATGGTGGGGGGGGAAAAAGTGCTCTGCAAGGAAACAGCGATGGACGCAATACACGAGCGGAGCATTCCAGCACATACATACTTAATTCTTCATGTATGTTATCATCCACCTTAGGTCAGCTTGAGGCTAAAAGGTGAGCTGGGTGGTAACCCTGTATGTACAGATTGTACCACATTATACCTATTTTTGAACAATCTACCGTTCTACTCATTTGAGGGACACGATGTTAAAACCTCTGGATAAGGGCAGGAAAAATGTACCCAATGTCGCCCACATCCTGACGACCACCTTAGTGTGCGGCTGCATCAAACTGTGTGTAGAGCCCAAGTAAGCAAACACCAAGTGTTACTACGTGCTGAGGTTCTATCTGTCCCCGGTGTTGTGAAGGGTGGGTCTGGTCACTTTGCCGCAGAACGCTCCATCCAGTTGGACTGTGGCGTACCACTTTCCTTCATGGGAAAGTTTCTGCGGGAAAACACCCTTGACCACCAATCCATCAGGCAGTGGTCTGCACGGAATGTCCTCAAGGCCCTACAGGAAAAGGAGATGGTGGATCCTGTTGGATGGGTCCCCAAGCAGACTGCCAAAATTATTTGGCAGAATGCCTCATCATCAGAACTTTCAAACAAGCACCAAGACGTAGCTTGGCTGGTGGTGAGAAGGGCCCTCCCCATCAGATCCTTCCTGCACGCCCGGAGTCTCGCCCCCTCCACACACTGCCCTCGAGGTGGCTGCGGTGGGGAAAGAAACAGTTGCCCACCTCCTTCTGGAATGTGTCTTTGCAAAGCAGGTGTGGAAAGAAATGCAGTGGTTTTTGTCGAGGTTCATCCCAAGCAGCTCTGTGCTCTACGGGCTGTTCCCATGGACGCACACAGAAATAAACATCAACTGCTGCTGGAGGACCATCAATTCGGTGAAAGACGCTCTTTGGTCTGCCCGAAACTTGCTGGTCTTCCAGCGCAAAGAGTTGTCCATGACCAAGTGTTGCAGACTGGCACATTCCAAGGTCCAGGACTACGTGCTCAGGAATGCACTTATGCTCGGGGCAGCCACTGCAAAGGCTCAATGGGGAAAGACCACTGTGTAAGATCCTTTCACCAAAGTGAACTGAGGGGCTGGACCCATGAGAAACCCCTCAGGTTGTATACACCAAATATGGGTTTGCTGTAAAATGTACATGGCATGTAAAATGGAATGGAAGGGTTGTGAGGCAACTCACTCCTGTATCGAAGAAAACTGATTTCCTTTGCACTTTCTGGAATGTCAACTTGGTGCTGTTTTGAACTGTTTTGTAATGCATTTTTTTTTTTTAAACAGATTTTAATGAATAAAGTACGTTTTTTCCCCCAAAAATATTCTACTCATTAGAAAGTCTTTCAGAAGCTCTTCTCCATTAGTAAATTACAAGATTTTAACTGCAAACCTTTACAGGCAACAAAAATCTGGTCACTGCACACAAATTATTAGGTCCTTACATCAACTTAATAAGGATGGCATGTACCCCAGTGGCTAAACCGTAACGCTTCACCTGAGGTGAATCAGGCAAATAAATACCTTGTGACAATGGTTGAACTATTCCTGTTAAACAGGCCTTATGAGATTGCACATCAGCAACTTTAAGCACAGACCTTGCTGACATTTCATTTACAAGTATATGCTTTATAGATGCAATTTGCATCAAAGGTATTTGGCATTAAACAGCATTCAGAGGATAATTGCCAAATACTGGAAGGAGGTGCAGTTTTTAGATAGAGCAGCTATGTTAATATCTGAAAAGTCCACGAAAATAAATATTACCAATTTGATATACAAAATAAGACAACAGATAAGCAAACAAATCCCCTTCATTGCAGTGAAGAACAATGAACGTGCATTAATATAGCACCTTCCATGACCTCAGGACATCCCAAAGTGCTTCACAGTCAATTAAGTACTTTTGTTGTACTGTAGGAAACACGGCAGCCAATTTGCACACAGCAAGGTCCCACAGCTATGAGAAAATGACCAGATAACCTGTTTTAAGAATGTTGTTTTGAGGAATAAATATTGGTCAGGACACCAGGGAGATCTCTCCCGGTTCTTCAAATTGTGCCCTGGGATTCTTTACCTCCACCTGAGACAGCAGATGGGGCTTAATGTCTCATCTGAAAGACAGCAACTATGATAGTGCATCACTCCCTCAATACTGTGCTGGAGTGTCAGCCTAGATTTTTGTGCGCAAGTCTCTGGAGTGGGACATGAACCCACAACCTCTGACTCAGAGGTGAGACTGCTACCACTGAACCAGGGCTGGCACATAGTACTACTGGTTCTATTAAAGAGAACAGCTACAAACTTGGGTTTCAAACCACAGACATACTGATCAGCCTGCTTGAAGTCCCTCTTAACCAAGTCCTTTTATGCATTTGGTTAGCTCCCTTGGACTGGGTGATTTAATTTATTCAAGGCTGAGTCAGATAGATTTTTGATAGACAAGGGAGTCAAGGATTATGGAGGGCATACAGGAAAGTGGAATTGAGACCACAACCAGATCAGCCATGATCTCATTGAAAGTGGAGCAGGCTCAAATGGCTGAATGGCCCTCTCCTGTTCCTATGTTCTCAAGGACAATTAGGGATTGGCAACAAATGCTGGTCTTGCCAGCGATGTCTACATCCCATGCAGGAATAAAAAAAAACACCTCTCATTCCTCTAAACTCCAAAGAGTATAGGCCCAAGCTTTCCTCATAAGACAACCCCTTTATCCACCGAACTAGCCTAGTGAACCTTCTCTGAACTGCTTCCAATGCAAGCATATCCCTCCTTAAGTACGAAGACCAAAACTGTACGCAGTACTCTAGGTGCAGTCTCACCAATGCCCTGTACAGTTGTAGCAAGACTTACCTACTTTTATACTCCATTCCCCTTGCAATAAATGCCAACATTCCATTTGCCTAGCTAATTACTTGCTGTACCTGCATGCTAACATTTTGCATTTCACAACTGCTCTCCAAACTGGTTGAAGCCAGTCAGATTTCAGCAAAGGACTTAGTGTCAAATAATTTGAACAGGATGAAGTGAGATGTCAGATTCAGAAGATCAACTTAACTTTAAAGGACAGGAAAATCATGATGTACCCTGCACAAGAAACACAATGGGGGGTGGGGGAAAGATCCATCATCATGACAGGCAGAAACAGTAAACGTTTACATACAGAGACCAAACTTCTGCCATAACTCCCTACTGAATAGTCTCTGTAGAGACTATAAAACAGCAAGGCTGACAATTAACAAGCTATCACATTAATAAAAGCACTTCCTATTTCCCAACAAATCATTTCTTCTGTTTTGTATAGTCTGTTGACTATTTTCAGTCTCAGCTCTGGGCTTCGGTTGACACTCTTTGCACCGAATCAAGAATGATGCCAAAAGCCGTGATACAGTACATACAAGTGCACCACAAATCATGCACTAGGTAGAAAAGATCGTAAAACAAACATTGTTCATATCTGAGTCAAAAGTCAAATACTACGTTTCCTTTTAACCCTTTAACATAAAGCTAGAGAAATATATTAATAATGGTATGATGATGTGCACACACATTAGAGCACAGTTATGCTCTGCTCTGGAAGGCCAGCCTACAGATTCAACACTATTGTAGTGACATCATTAAAGGAAGGTGGTTAACTGGAGAGTAGGCACAACTTCAGATGCCACTACACTCTTCCCCAGCACCTAGTACTGCTGGTTGAAGCTGGAAGCAGGTTGTGTTTTTGCCTTCTTTTAGATGGTGCATTGCTCAGGAGATCAGGTAACTAAAATAAAAACATAACACAAGAGCGAGCAGGAGTAGGCCATTCAGCCCGTCGAGCCTGCTCCGCCATTCAATAATAGCATCAACTCCACTTTCCTGCCTGTCTTCCATAACCCTCGAGTCCCTTGTGGATCAATGGAGGGTCGGGGACTGGGAAAGTGGTGGTGGAAAGTGTTTCCAAAAGCTTAATGCATATGGCAATACAAATTATTAAAATGCAATTTTCCTGAGACAGCCTAGATATTGGACTCTTCTCTATCTTGGGGTGTGATGGGAATCATCTCGTTTCTTTAAAGAATTTCACTTCAAGGTTAGGATGAAAGTTACATTAATTTCCTTGAATTAAATTATGTTCTGAATAGCAATTTAGCAGTAACTAAACAGCTCTAAAAAAGCAAAAACAAAGTATCTTTTACAAAAAGTCAAGCCCACTCTATGCAATAGTAATTCAGTGAAGCCAGAGGGTAAAGGCTTGAAAAACAGCAGATGCAAAACTGTTTTAGGAAAAGTATCTCCAGAAGCATTTCAAATGGTAGAAAAACACAAGGTACTGACATCATAAATGACGAAAATTCTACCTTTGAGCCATACTAGGAACTATCCTGTGCCATACAGCCATCAGCAAATAATAGGATATATGCAATTTTCAGATCAATTTAAGTGGAACCTGAGCGACCAGATAGGATCAGGGCTCGCATTCTATCTGGCAAAAAGGCCCCAACAACATCCTTTGGGATAGGACTGCCACCAGTGTCACGGAATGTGACAAATGCTGATACTTTATTTCCCTGTTTGTACAGCACACAATGGATATTGTTCCCTTCCCCCTGCAAAAGTGATATTGAAAAATAGCCATCACTCTTTTCACTTAAATTCAGCAGAAGATCTTTATGGAGGATGAAAATCAGGATTGTAATCAAGGGCATGCAGTTTTTTCTTTTATAATAGTCTGAAGTTTTAAATTATTTTAACACCAAACATCACTGAAACAAAATTAAATTTGCACAGCCAGTCGCAATCTAGTTGTTCCTCTTCAATCTGCTGTGGTTGCCTGAGACGCTCTCTATAGCCTTCCAGTAAGCTGAATAATTTATGTACCAAGATAAATTTTGTCTGATTATTAAAAAAATCCTGAATTATAAAACCCAGTAACATGGAAACTGACCTACTCAGCACCAACATCCTCTCTAAGGTGTGTAGCCATGCAGCAGTCCAGAACCTATTGCACAGGGGACAAACAAGGTACGCACAGAGAAGGGAAATTAGAGGGAACATTGCTCAGCACATTAAGCAAAATTTCTTTTTAAATATTCAGTAGCAAATTCAGTTATTTTTCCCAATATACAATTTGTTGCAATTCTTTCCCAAGTATTCACGCTCACATCAAATGGCAATTTCCATATGCAGACCTCTGACTTGTGCAATCAGAAACTTATGCTTCTTGTGAGTGGCTGCAGAACTAATAATTACACATTTATCTCAATATTCTGCACTGGAGATTGCGTGGGTTCCCAACCATTATCTCTTGTCCACACTGAAATATGGAAGACGCCACAAAATCAGACTGCTGCTTTCAGGCTATAACTTACTCGATTTATTTACACACAAGCTAATTGCACAGAGGCAAATTATATAGGAAGTAACCAGCAATAAATTTGTCTGGCTTGCACACTACTTAAACTGTTCCAAAATTAAGCATCCAGAAGACTACAGTTAACTGCACTCCATCTTACATTCCTAATATTCCTGACTGAAGTCATATAAAAATATAGGACAGATGTTTCACAGTTTGAAGTACGACAAAGTTCTACACAAGTATTATTCTTTAGCCTGGTCAGAATTTCACTGGTATTCAAATAAGCATTATGAGTTAAGCATTAAAACTAATGCAAAGATCGTTAATCCGTTACCTTTAGCAGTTATCATTTTTGTGGCAGAGTGAGCCATTAAGTTTCAAATTCATCTGATGCAATCTTTGCAACTGTAATCTGAAGTTTGCAAGAATTAACTGCAGGACCAGGGTGGGGAAGAGAGAATGCCAAAGGACTTCGGATCCGAAAGCATCCACTTGGTTTGTGAAAACCTATTCCTGTAGTACAAACATAAATGCATCAGGTTCTTTTTAAATGTAAAAAGCACAATTTACTGGTGATGGTTAAATATTTTCAATAAAATTCATCCATTCTGAAACTGTACCTATCGATATATGCTATACTTCAGTTTAAGACAGGTTAAAGGTACCTCTAATTATAAGGAAATATATGTTATTATAGGTTAACCCAAGAGACATTCAGAGTCTCAATACACACCTTTATAAGAAAATGGATGTTGGAATCTTCATGAAAATTTATTTTCCATGATCAACCCCCGATGCAGATTTCTGAATTAGTGCCGATTATGTCAGACTTACACCAGTGCCAATTCAGACATATACCTAGTAGAAAGTGTCAAATGGAATCACTATTTGTAAACAATACATCCCATCCTATGGCCACTGTTACTCTCTCACTTATAGAACTGCTTATCTTTTTCTTTATCCGAGCCTCTTAAACACTGATGTGAAACTAAAATATAATATGCAAATGATCGCACATCTAATGGCAAACATGCACTGTTTTTGAAAAGGCAATACAAGCAAAATGGATAATTGGAGTAGATGAGGGCAGTTCCATTTAACACACTAATAAATGCCTTCTTCCTACGTTTTCAAGATATCCTAGTTTCTCCCTTGTCCTATGACTTGGCCTCCCTTGGCCAAACAATTTGCATTAAGAAACTGATTTATCAATAAAGATAGCTGCTCCATTTTATTTTTGGAGTAACAGGAATATAGTTTGGGGAACTTGTGATGGATACGACGTTGACTGAATGATAGCAAACAGAGTAGTGGTGAACGGCTGTTTTTCAGACTGGAGGACGGTATACAGTGGGGTTTCCCAGGAATTGGTACTAGGACCCTGTTTTCCTTGATAATATATTAATGACCTAGACTTGGGTATACAGGGCACCATTTCAAAATTTGTGAATGACACAAAACTTGGAAGCATTGTGAACTGTGAGGAGGATAGTGATAGACTTCAAGAGGACATAGACAGGCTGCTGAAATGGGCAGACACGTGATAAATTAGATGTAATGCTAAGAAGCCGAGGATGGTGGAAGCAGAGGTGATCAATGATTTCAAAAGGAACTTGAACGGGCACTTGAGGGAAATAAAATAGCAGTGCTATAGGAATATAGTGTGGGAATGGGACTGACTGGATTGCTCTACAGAGAGCCAGCAAGGACTCGATGGGCCAAATGGCCATCTTCTGTACCATTATGACTCTGATGTAAAAAAAGAAATTACACACTGATGTTTGTCCAGTTTTTTGTTGAATTAAAAAGGAAAAGGCCTAATACGTTGGGACTGGTATCAATGTTGGAGCTGCAGGCAACAAGTCCCCGGGTCCTGACGGACTTCATACTAGGGTCCTAAAAGAAGTGGCTAGTGAGATAGCTGATGTGTTGGTTTTAATTTTCCAAAATTCCCTAGATTCGGGAAAGGTTCCATTAGATTGGAAAATAGCCAATGTAACTCCTTTAATCAAAAAGGCAGGGAGACAGAAAGCAGGAAACTACAGACTACTTAGCTTATCAGTCATAGGGAAAACATTAGAAGCTATTAAAGATGTTATAGCAGGGCACTTAGAAAAATTCAAGGTAATCAGGCAGAGTCAACATGACTTTATGAAAGGGAAATTACGTTTAACCAATTTATTGGAGTTCTCTGAAGTAACATGTGCTGTGGATGAAGGGAAACCAGTGGATACACTATCCTTGGATTTCCAGAAGGCATTTGATAAGGTGCCACATCAAAGGTTACTGCGGAAAATAAAAGGGGGTAACATTTTGCCATGGATAGAAGATTGGCTAGCTAACAGGAAACAGAGAGTTAGCATAAATGGGTCATTTTCCGCAGAGATCAGTGCCGGGGCCTCAACCTTTTACAATTTATATAAATGATTTGGATGAAGGGACCAAAGGTATGGTTGCTAAATTTGCTGATGTCACAAAGATAGGTAGGAAGTAAGTAGTGAAGAGGACATAAGGAGGCTATAAAGGAATACAGATAGGTTAAGTGAGTGGGCAAATATCTGACAAATGGCGTATAATGTAGGAAAATGTGAAATTGTCCATCTTGGCAGGAAGAATAAAAAAGCAGCATATTATCTAAATGATGAGAGATTGCAGAGCTGAGATGCAGAGGGATCTGGATGTCCTAGTGCATGAATCACAAAAGGTTAGTATGCAGATGCAGCAAGTAATTAGGAATGCTAATAGAATGTTACCATTTATCGCAAGGGGAATTGAATACAAAAGCAGGGAGGTTATGCTTCAGTTATACAGGGCATTGGTGAGACCACATCTGGAGTACTGTGTACAGTACTGGCCTCCTTATTTAACGAAGGATGTAAATGCATTGGAAGCAGTTCAGAGAAGGTTTACCAGATGAATACCTGGAATGGGCGGGTTGTCTTATGAGGAAGGGTTGGACAGGCTAGGCTTGTATCTGCTGGAATTTAGAAAAGAGTAAGAGGTGGCTTGATTGAAACGTATAAGATTCTGAGGGGTCTTGACAGGGTGGATGTGGAAAGGATGTTTCGTCTTGTGGGAGAATCTAGAACTAGGGGTCACTGTTTAAAAATAAGGGGTTGCCCATTTAAGAGAGATGAGGAGAAATTTTTTCTCTGAGGGTCATGAGTCTTTGGAACTCTTCCTCAAAGGAAGTGGAAGCAGAGTCTTTGAATATTTTTAAAGCAGAGGTAGATAGATTCTTGATAAGCAAGGGGGTGAAAGGTTATTGGGGGAACGTGGAGTTGAGGTTACAAATCAGATCAGCCATGATCTTGTTGATTGGCGGAGCATGCTCGAGGGGCCGACACCTACTCCTAATTAGTATGCTCGTATGTATGTTCATTATGTTGAAGGGAATCAGTTTGAATGTACTTGGGAAGAAAATGAACAATGGTATCTCAAGTAATATAAATAGATATATGTATACTTTCACATTTAAACTTGAATCAGCATTTAAAAAAACTGAAACTGATGATTCAATATAGATTATTCACAATTTTTCCAAGTGCCCTTCTGCTCAGTTTTAAACTTGAACTTTAATGAATGAACTTAAATTCCTTCACTTTACAGGCATCCCTGGTTTGTCAAATGCTTGATAATTGTCATGTCCAAACACCAGTAGCTGATTTTAATTTGATCTTACAAATCCCTCTTTTGTACTGTTATTGCAAATATATCATGCAAAGTTGCACATTTCCCAACTTTTCAGGAGGGAGAGGGTAATGAAGACATTTGCTCAGTAGCCTAAACTGTTCATTTAAAAATAAGCAGTATGCAATCCATAAACATCAGACCTTATGCAATGTGAGGATTCAACATCAACATAACTAGCTCATTTTGACAATTGAGAATGGACTGCTCAACAGCTCATTATGAAATGCTCCACTGATTCAGTTGGTTAGAAACAACATTCTTGTCTGAACCTGAGTGGCCTCTTTTTTTTTTGCCTCAGGGAGTATGACTTCACTTCTGATCGCAGATTTTGCTTGTGAACAACTGGATGTGAAACCGTGTGGGGTTTTAAAAGGCTCATTAAACTCTCATTGAAAATGTCAATTGGAACTTATTTTGTTGCCACGGAGAATTTGGGGTTTCCAGTGTACCTTCACCTGGTGATTTAAAGTGCCTTTATTCTGTATATAAATTCAGCAAATTTGTGTGGACCTACGATGCCTATGGAAGAAAGAAGCTGGGCTCGTTTACTTTGTTTTTGGTCCCTGCTCCAAACTCCATTTCCTACTTACCAACTTCACCCTGGCAACAGCCTGAGATTAAACCAGTCTATTCGCAATCCTGGTGTCACATTTGACCCGAAGACAAGCTTCCGACCTCATATTCGTGCCATCACTAAGAACGCCTATTTCCACCTCTGCGACCTCACCCCAAACTCAGCTCATCTGCTGCTGAAACCCTCATTCCTGCCTTTGTTACCTCTAGGCTTGACGATTCCAATGTACTCCTGGCTGGTCTCCCACATTTTACCCTCCATAAACTTGAGGTCATCCAAAACTCAGCTGCCCATGGCTTTGCTTGCACCAAGTACCGTTCAACTACCACCCCTGTGCTAACTGACCTACATTGGCTCATGGTCATGCAACATCTTGATTTTAAAATTCTCATCCTTGTTTTCAAATCCATCCATGGCCTCTCTCCTCCCTATCTCTAAACTCCTCCAACCCCACAGCCCTCCAAGATATCTGTACTCCTCTAATTCTGGCCTCTTGAGCATCCCAGATATTAATTGCGCCACCATTGGTGGCCGCGCCTTCAGCTGCCTAAGCCCTAGATTCTGGAATTCCCTCTCCGCCATGCTTCCCCCCCTTTAAGACACTCCTTAAAACCTGCCTGTTTGACCAAGCTTTTGGTCATCTGACCTAATGTCACGTTGTGTGGTTCAACGTCCTATTTTGTTTTATGATGCTATGAAATGCCTTCGGACATTTTATTACATTAAAGACGCTATATAAATATTAGTTGTCATTGTCGTCCTAGCAAGTTCCACTCTCTAGTTTAAGAGGTTTCTTCTGGATTTATTAGTGACTACCTTATGTTCATAGCCCCTAGTTTTGGTCTTCCCCACAAGTGGAAACATCTTTTCTGCATCTATCCCATCAAACCCCTTCATAATATTAAAGATCTCCATCAGGTCACCCCTCAGCCTTCCCTTTTCCAGAAAGAGTCTCAGTCTGTTCAATCTTTCCTGACATGTACAATGTCTTGGTTCTTGTATCATCCTTGTAAATCTTTGTGTCTCTATATCGCTTTTATAATATGGAGGTCCAAACTGCAAAGACGTCAAATGTGGTCTAACCAAGGTTCTATACATTTTTATACTTGTGTATACACTATGCATCACTACTTTTAGCGACTTGTATATCTGTACCCCTCAATCCCTATGCTCCTCTATTCTATTTAGACTTTTATTTTCCAAGGAGTACGTTGCCTCCTCCTTATTCTTCCTACCAAAATGCATCACCTCACTATACTAAAATTAGCTTGCCAATTACATACCCATTGTGCAATTTTATTAACGTCTTGTTACATTTTATCACAGTCCTCCTCAGTATTAACTACACACCTCAATTTGGTGTTGTCAGCAAATTTTGAAATTGTACTTCCAATTCCAGAGTCCAAATAATTTATGTAAATAGTGAGCATGGGCTCAGTACTACATTAATGAATGATCAATAATCAAACCCAGGTGCTTTTCTCAATCCACCCTTGGTAATTGCCACACATTCATTGTATGCACAGTTCATGCTTCCTGTACCTAGTTAATGTACTAGAGGGATGCGCTTCAGTGAGCTGGAAGGTCTTTTCTCACCTCGTGTGCTTATGATAGCCTTCATCTGCTAGTTTAATTCATCGCCCCAAAGAATTCCAGCAGATCTGTGAAGCATGTTTTACTGCACTTAAAATCATTCTGACCGCTCCTTACAGCCTCTCTCCTCTTCAGTTGAACATTAATGATGTCCTACAAAGTGCTTCTCTGCATTTTCCCATTACTGATTTAAAAGTAACTCCACTATAATTCCTGTCTTTTTTTGTTAATTACAATGAAGTCATAACATATCAAATATCTAATTAATGTTGGCCTGGTCCTATTCTCCTGGATGCCTGGCTTCAGAGGGCCAGCACTTGTAACAGAGTATAATAATTCTATTCATAAATATATCCTAGCAACATTATAGTGATAGCTTCCTACTATAAACTCAGTGCTAGCTTGACAGTCCGTTGTTCTCCCTTCTCTGAATCCCAGTCAACATAAGACCAGAACAGTTGGCATCATTGCTAATAGACTGATTCCTGCAATGAGAGGGTTGCCCTATGAGGCGGGAGTGAGTAAAACGGGCCTATACTCTGGAGTTTAGAAGAACGAGAGGTGATCTCATTGAAACATACAAGATTCTGAGGGGGTTTGACAGAGTAGGTGCTAACAGGCTTTTCTCCCTGGCTGGAGAGTCTAGAACTCAGGGGCATTGTCTCAGGATATGGAGAAATTTCTTCAGAGGTTTGTGAAACTCTGCTGTTCTCTACCCCAGAGGGCTGTGGATCCTCAGTCGTTGAGTATATTCAAGGCTGAAATTGATAGATTTTTGGACTTTAAGGGAATCAAGGGATATGCGAGTCAGGCAGGAAACCGTTGAGGTCAAAGATCAGCCATGAACTAATTGAATGGTGGAGCAGGCTTGAGGGGCCGATTTTGATTTCTTATGTTAATCCTTCAGGTTTATCTTTCTCAATTTAGAAAGCCCAGCAACATAGGAAACATTTATTCCAAGTACTCTCCCCTGACTTGGTGCATTAGAATTTTATCCACCAGTGAGGATAGATATTTCCTGTGCTGCGGGGTCCATCACCTACAGATAGCAGTGACAGTTGTAAAGGTCTTCATGTTGCAAGGGGAGTTCATTCTTTAGTGGGTTGGACCAGCAAACCTAGGCTTGGATTGTTATGATTCCCCATGGAGATCAACAAGCCATAAGTGAAATTATCGAATGACCACAATAAAAAAGGGCAAGATTTCACTTTTATAACTTTTAGGTTATTAAACCAAAAACAAATTAAACATTAATTAATGGGCAAATCATGGTCAATATATATATTACAAATTACACATTAACTATCAGAAACAACAAAGATAATCTTCTGGATTTACTGAGTAGTCCGCTCAGCTTATATACAACCAATTACAGTCACAAAGTACTTCAGAGCTCTGAACTTCCTCAGGTAGATCTCTAGCTCCCTTCTTCCAAGATGCAGCCATCAATTCTCATCCAACAGCAGTTCCCCTTCAACCCGAACTCCACGGGTACGGCCTTCACCAAAACAGCGCACTTCGCCAGAACTTCCTCAGCTCTGTTCACAACAGGGTTGATGTTATGGATCCACCAATATTACCTTTATCCGAGCACTTCAGTGACCACCCTGTGCACCACCCTGGCCAGGTCTGGTTAATCAGTCACCTTAAGTAGCAGAAACCGCTGCAGCAACTCATATTTGCCTGCTGCCAGCTCCTGGATCCAGCTTTCACTTTTATACCTGCCTGCACCCCTGTGCGATGAGCTCAGATGACTGTGTCTTTTTAAATCTGGATCCAACCAATTTCAGTTTCCCCTGAAACCTGAAGTTTTAGTTTCAGTTTAGTTTCCATTACAGTTAGGGACTGTCTCCAAAAAAAAAAAGCTTTGAAACCAGGGCCAGTGCACTTAACAGAACATTAGACAAGCCATCTGTTCAGACAGCAGCTGGCATATGCTCCCTCACTGGTCCCGCAAACTGCGGATTCCATCACAGACTCAACAGGCATTTTGAGATGAGTCATGTTTGTGTCATGCTTCTGGATTGCTATCACGCAGGAGTCATTTGAAGCTGGATCCTGACCATGCAAACAGATAGGTCGTGTGCATATGTTTGGGGATGTTCTGCATGAGAGATGAGCCCTTAGTTGTGGAGAAATTAAGCTTGCAACCTGACAGTTGACAAATTCCCAGATCTTAAGGGGTGAGGGGGAGCAATTAGTTACATAAAAGGAGACAGCAGCAGCATATAAAAGTGCTGTGTGGTCAGTTCCTCCTACTGCATGGATGTCTCTGGCCAGCATAAAGAGAACCTGGGAACTGTTGTTTGCTCTCCTTTGGAGAGGGAATGCCAAGGCGGTTAGTGCACAAGGTGGACATGAGACTTGTATAAGATTTTAATCTGTTTCCTTTATCTGGTACTCTGGAGTTTTGTTACAGAGCTTAGAGCTCTGTGTGCAGGGCTTGAATTGTGGACTGAAAATTTTCATGGTGTCTTTGTGGTTCTATCCTAAGGTCTGAATGGTCCATTGGAGGAACCACACTTTGCTCCAGGATTATGTTCTGTAACTGGCAGCAAGGCAGCATTGGTTTTGTTGCTGCTTTGGGGTGCAACGTCCTCTGATGTTATAGGGCCTACTCCTTTATAGGTAGTGTTGAGGCTCACCTATCTGCTTGTGCTGGATGTGCAGCTGCCAGTTGGGCATGGAGGAAGGGTAACAGAGTTCTGGTCCACTATCATGCGGTGAGCTGGGGCAGTGCAGAGGGAATCCTTGGATTGGACAGCATTATGCTTCTCATCTTTGTTTGCCCTGTGAAAGGCATTGTTGGAAATGGAAACAGCACTTCTGTTCCTGTATTCTCAGGATTGGGGGTGTGGGTGTGGTTGTGATGGAGGTCATATTCAGCCCTTCAAGTATTTTTGTTCCTGTGGATCTAGTGAGAAAGCAGGTCAGCAGCTCCTTTGCAGAGAAAGTTGCTGGATCGGTTGGCATAATCCTGACAGGCAAACACATTTCAGAACAAGTGCTGGCTTTTATACAAAAGCCAAATACTGCAGGGATGCTAGAAATCTGAAATAAAAGCTGGAAATGCTCAGCGGGTGAGGTAACATCTGTGGAGAGCACATCAACTAACATTTCAGGTTGATGACCTTTCATCAGACCTGGAAAAAGTTAGAGATGTGACAGGTTTTAAGCTTTCCAGGGTCTGCGGCTAGGAATCTTATAGCAGGGGCTGAATTTGGTAGGCGAGGCTATTTAAAATTGGCAATTTTCTGTCCACACTTCTGATAAAAGGAGAAGAAGCACTCCCTGTTAGAAGCACATATTGGAAAACTGGGTGTGGACTCCACAGGTTTTTCAGACCATTAACATGCACAGGTCATATTGAATTTCTGATGTGATTTCAGTGGGAGCAGCTTGATAACAAGATGTGTTGGAGGCAGTATAGAGAACTTGACTAATACCTGGAATGGGCAGGCTGTCGTACGAGGAATGATTGGACACGCTAGGCTTGTATTCGCTGGAATTTAGAAGAGTAAGAGGCGACTTGATTGAAACATAAGATCCTGAGGGGTCTTGACAGGGTGGACGTGGAAAGGATGTTTCCCCTTGTGGCAGAATGTAGAACTAGGGGTCACTGTTTAAAAATAAGGGGTCGCCCATTTAAGACAGAGATGAGGAGACATTTTTTCTCTCAGAGGATCGTGATTCTTTGGAATTCTCTTCCTCAAAAGGCGGTGGAAGCAGAGTCTTTGAATATTGTTACAGCAGTGGTAGATAGATTCTTAATAAGCAAAGGGGTGGAAGGTTATCGGGGGTAGGTGGAAATGTGGAGTAATCAGTTCAGCCATGAACTTATTGAATAGCGGAGCGGGCTCAAAGGACCGAGTGGCCTACTCCTGCTCCTAATTCGTATGTTTGTATGTAACCATGTTCTAGTCTCTAACTTATCTTTCATGTTTTTGCTTTCATACAGACCTGTTCATTATTCTGCCATTGGCTCTCTCTTTACACTCATGCTTTGTCTTTCGCTACAACTATTTAGTACTATTTAGGTTAAATTGTGGCGAGTCGAAGAGACTTAGTAGTTGGCAGGAAAAAAGACAGAGGCGCAAGGGGAGAGCCAACTGTGCAACAGCCCCAACAAACAAATTTCTCTGCAGCACCTGTGGAAGAGCCTGTCACTCCAGAATTGGCCTTTATAGCCACTCCAGGCGCTGCTTCACAAACCACTGACCACCTCCAGGCGCGTATCCATTGTCTCTCGAGATAAGGAGGCCCAAAAGAAATTTAGTACTCCATTTGCATTGTTACATGACATCTGCCATTTAACCGCTCCCCACTCCGTCCCATCACGGACCTTTCTTCTTGTTCTACTACCCCCCCCACCCCCCGCCCCCCTCACTTGCACAATGAGTGTTACACATTTCTAACTTTTGCCAGTTCTGAAGAAGGGTTGCAGACTTGAAACATTAACTCCGTTTCTCTCACTACAGATGCTGCCAGACCTGCTGAGCATTTCCGGCACTTTCTGTTCTCATTTCAGAGTTTTAGCATCCGCAGTATTTTGCTCGTATTCAAAAGGAGAGAGATATTTTTGGTAAGAAAAAGCACACTTAAACAAGTTGGTGACTTTGTAAATACTTTGCCACAGGCATATTTATTAGTAGGGTAAGGAATAGGATACCACATTTAAAATAATTTTTATGTACTACAATCTGATCACACACATTCCTTAATATAGATGCCGGTTTATTTTAAACATTTGCAGTTAGTGTGCAGATGACTTTACCAGATTTAAAGCATCTAAAATATAAAAACACACATAGGAAACTAATTGTTCTAAATAATAGCAGAATGTCTTCTAAATTCTCAATTTAGCTTGGTTAATTTTTTAGCTCGTAGATCAAAACTAGATCTGATCAAAACTGTGGTCATGAGCTAAAACACTCAAATTTTGCAAAGTGAGTGATGTACCAAGAAAGAAATCAATTGAGTTGGAAACATGATTTTAAAATTAAAGCAACAAATTTACTTCCAACATTGAGGACTATAAACCAAGGCAGCCGCAAGACCCACAATTGTTCCCCACCCAATTTCAGTTCTTTTATTCATTTCAAGGGTGGGTTGAAAGACTCCACTCTGGAATAACATTGGATTATGTGCCAATTCAGGAAAAGATTCTTCTTGAATACTGCCATCATTAAATCTACTGTACATTCCTATCATAAAACTATGCTGCTCAGGTTTGTAAACGTTCAATTGAAGACAAGAGCAGCTCCCCAAAGGCGCCGCTGCTAAATGCTTGCCTATTACTGTTCTGAATCACAGAGTTCGGGAATGTATCAGGACATTTGCATCTCAGCCCCCAGCAGACACTCCTTCCTTTTAAAATGCTGATTAACATTCCAAACTATAAGCTTTTAAACACCACTGGTGCAGACACGACGGGCCAAATGGCCTCATTCAGTGAGAATAAATAGAGCAAAAAAAAAGCCTACCCAAAATAGAATAATCATTTTCTTCAACCATCCACTAACAGCTTTAAACTCGGCTAAATGGGTCTCATTCCGGAATTTCAATTGCTGAACTGCTTAAGAGCGAGTTGTTCTTATGCATAAACACAGAAAATAAAACCCTAACTAGGGCATTAAAATTCACAGAACATCAGCTCTCAATATTTCTAGGTCAGAAAAATACTCAATGATTTGAGAGATTGTACATTGGGAAATGTAGTCCAAGTTGAAACTCAAACAGATACATACACTTCAGTTAAATTTGGGGCGCACATATTCATGTTTTGAAACAGCATTAAGACTGTAATTCAATGACTAAAATGAAACATTAATTCAGTAACATTAAACAAGAGAAAAACTTCCCCTTACCCATAGTCACAACACTAAGTCAAAAATCAAATGCATCTGATCTGAACCTTGCCAAGCATAGACATGATAAAAATTGTAATCAATAATTTTTTTTTAAAGTTTCCCTTGCCCTCATGTTTTAAAATGCTGGCATTTTCATCCTGCCAAAATAATCAGCGATGATATCACGACTGAGAAAAGAGTATATCAATACTGTGCTGTACAGTACATTAGTTTTCATTATTACTGCGCAGTCGTTCTCTGCACATCAGCATAAATCGCAATGCTGGAACTCTCCTGGGTGGTGATGGTGCTAAACAAAGCAATAAATTACCCACTTCATTGTTTCCCCAGAGGAACAGTGAGCATCTTTATGCAGATAGGGAACAGAAGAGAAAGACTGACTCAAAATGGCAACAATATCTACCAAAAGTACTGATACAGGTAGTTTGAACGAATCAGGCTTTCAGGCAGTTTCAAGCATTTTATTTTCTGTTAAAATAAGATTGTTCAATTTTTCTGTGCAATCTGCAATGTGTAGCCTCTCAATTTCTGTGGGCAGCCATTTCATGAGTTTGAAAAAAGGAAACATAGAACGTGCCGTTTCAACACCAAATTAACCTGATTCACTGGACGAGGAAGTGCCGGAACGACGGCATCTTCAAAAGAGGCAGCAGAACTCAAAGGAGCTGGAAGATCAAGCCTCCCCAGCCCCCGGGCACTGGAAGCTGTGATGGGCCCAGCGTGCCCCAAACCCAAAGTACCACACCTAGCGACATGGCCAGCGCATCCCAGCTCCGGGACACCGAGAGCAAAGACACGTCTGACACACCCCAGCTCTGGGAAGCCAGGAGCAGTGATGTTTTCGAGGAGGAACAGAGGGAAACAGCAGAGGATAGCCCAATCCTTGCTGCCTACAAGACCCCCCCCACCCCCGATGTCACCCCAGCGGAACAAACCCTACATGAAAGACCAGGAGGAGTTTCTGAGCCCAACGATTGTGAAACAGCTTGCGTACACTATGGGTATGCAGGAACATCCCGAAGGACTGGGGCTAGCAAGGACAAATGGTATGGGAAGCAACAACTAACTTAAAAAAATGGATATAAGGATTGCTTCAATTAACGTGCGTAGCATTAAATCCACTACGCGATGTGTTTCAACCTTGGATTATCTCGCCACGGTCAAAGCCGACCTACTGTTTCTGCAGGAGTGTGGAATACCACACCTCAGCACCTACAGGCAATGGTTGCGATGGTGGTCCCACAGGCCATCGATCTGGTCAAGGGGTAATGATTCCCGTTCCTCCGGCCTGGGTATTCAGCTGCGGGGAGGTAACTTCACCATCTCCGAAGTTAAGGAGGTGGTGGGCGGTCGCCTCCTCGTAGCAGATGTAATGTACAACAATGCTCCGCTCCGGTTGATCAATGTGTGGAAAGAGAATCAGAGTTAACGTTTCGGGTCAGTGGCCCTTCTTCGGAACTTCGGTTGCTTCTCTTTCCACAGATGCTGCCAGACCTGCTGAGTGGTTCCAGCATTTCTTGTTTTTATTTCAGATTTCCAGCATCAGCAGTATTTTGCTTTTATGATAGTAAAAGATGCCAAACTGCACAACGTCTTCAGCAAACCTGCAGACGGAGCGCAGCGTAGATACACGTGGTAAAGAACGGATGGGTCTGCCCGTTCCAGGATTGACTTCCTGTTTGTGTCCTGTGCGGTCATGGTCAAATCCACCAACGTCAAGCCGGTGTTCTTCTCTGACCATTGCCTCTTACTGGCTGACTGTCACTTACAGGACGATCAGCGGGTTGCCAGGGGGATATGGAAGCTCAATGCTACACAGCTGACCCTAGAGAACTTGAGGAAGTCAAAAGGGATTACAAAGGTTGGAGGACCGTGAAACCCCTCTGGGTCTCCAGTTCACTGGTGGGAGGCGATCAAGGAGATCAAGAGGTTCTGTATCTTCAAAAGGTGGTGAGAGAGTGAGACAGACAGACAGACAGAGAGTGAGCGTTAGAGTGAGAGCGAGAGAGCGAGAGCGCGAAATGTCCCGACTCCAGAAAAATATGCAAAATCTGCTCCGGCTGCAGACGATGGGGATCGAGGTCAAGGAGGATCTCCACGAGGTGAAGAGCCAGCAGGCTTCACTCTTTGCCACGGAGGCCTCCAAGATTATCTTCCGGTCCAGAGTCTGCTCCATTGAGCAGGATGAGATGTGCTCGCGTTACTTCTTCCAAAAGGTAGAGAGAGCGAGCTCTGTTATCAGCAGCCTGAAGGAAGAGGATGGCTCGGTAACGTCTTCACAGTCCGACATACTAAGGATCAGCAAATCCTTTTATGCTGGGCTGTATGACGCGAAGCCCACAGACAGCAGAGCCTCCCAATCCTTCCTGTCATCTATCACAGAGGTCTTAGATGACAGCATGAGGGAGAGACTGGACAAGCCGCTAACTCTTGACGAGCTGACAAAGGCCGTCAAGTCCTTCAAGGTGAGTAAAACTCCCGGAAGCGATGGTTTCCCGGTTGAGTTGTATTCAGCCCTTTGGGAGTGGGTCGGCCTGGAACTGCTGGAAGTAAACGAGAGTATGCTCCTGGCCGGCAGCATGTCAGAATCCATGAGGAAAGGCATCATCACCCTCATCTACAAGCGGAAGGGGGAGAGGGCAGAAATCAGAAATTGGCGGCCCATCTCACTGCTTAACGCTGACTACAAGATTCTGTCAACAGTCATAGCCAGTCGAGTCAAGCCTGCTTTGGAGTTGGTGATTCACCCTGATCAGACCTGTACTATACCCGGCAGGAAGATCTCCGATAGTCTGGTGCTACTCAGGGATATGATCGCCTATGTACGGGACAGGAGGGTGGACACCTGCCTCATCAGCCCGGACCAGGAGAAGGGCTTTGACAGGATATCGCACACCTACATGATGGACGTGCTTCCCAAAATGGGGTTTGGGGAGGGAATCTGCAATTGGATCAAACTGCTCTACACAAACATCAGTAGCGCAGTCTCAATCAATGGGTGGGAATCAGAAAGCTTCCCGATCCAATCTGGAGTCAGACAGGGCTGTCCTCTCTCCGGTCTTGTTTGTTTGCTGTATTGAACCCTTTGCTGAGTCTATTAGGAAGGATGCGAGCCTAAGAGGGGTGACAATCCCAGGCAGCGGAGGCACTCAGGTTAAAACCTCCCTGTACATGGATGACGTCGCCGTCTTCTGCTCGGACCCTCTGTCTGTACGCAGACTGATGAGCATCTGCGACCAGTTCGAACTGGCCTCGGGAGCCAAAGTTAACCATGGCAAGAGCGAGGCCATGTTCTTTGGGAACTGGGCTGACTGATCTTTTGTCCCCTTCACTGTCAGGTTAGACTACCTGAAGGTGTTGGGGATATGGTTCAGAAGGGCCGGGGCGTGCACCAAAACCCGGAAGGAGCAGGTAGCCATCGGAACAACACAAGCTGAGCATATGGGAGCAGCGATCTCTCTCCCTTATGGGTAAGAACCTGGTCATCAGGTGCGAGGCGCTCACACTGTTGCTGTACGTGGTGCAGGTTTGGCCAATACCCTACTGCTGCGCTGTGTCGGTCACCTGAGCCATTTTCTGCTTCATCTGGGGATCCAAAATGGACCGGGTCCAGAGGGACACAATGTTCAAGCCTCATCGCCTTCATCCTGATGACTACCTTCGTGTGCGGCTGCTTCAAGCTGCGTGTAGACCTCCAGTACACAAACTCCAAGTGTCACTACGTGCTGAGGTTCTATCTGTCCCCAGTGTTGCGAAGGATGAGCCTGGTCACATTGCCACGGAACGCTCCATCCAGTTGGACTGTGCCATACCACCTATCCTTCATGGAAAAGTTTCTGTGGAAAAACACCTTTGACCACCAATCCATCAGGCAGTGGTCTGCACAGAATGTCAAGGCCCTACAGGAAAAAGAGATGGTGGATCTTGTCGGATGGTTCCCCGAGCAGTTTGCCAAAGCCATTTGGTGGAATGCCTCATCACCAGAACGCTCAAGCAAATACATGGGACCACCACCTGCAAGTTCCCCTCCAAGTCACACACCATCCTGACTTGGAACTATATCGCCGTTCCTTCACTGTTGCTGGGTCAAATTCCTGGAACTCCCTTCCTAACAGCACTGTGGGTATATCTACCCCAAATGGACTGCAGCGGTTCAAGAAGGCAGCTCACCACCACCTTCTCAAGGGCAATTAGGGATGGGCAATAAATGCTGGCCTGGCCAGTGATGCCTACATCCCATGAATGAATAAAAAAAAACAAGCACCAAGACGTAGCTTGGCTGGTGGTGAGAAGAGCCCTCCCCGTCAGATCATTCCTGCACGCCCGAAGTCTCCCCCCTCCGCACAATGTCCTCGAGGGAGCTGTGGTGGGGAAAGAGACAGGAATGCGTCTTTGCAAAGCAGGTGTGGGAAGAGATGCAGTGGTTTTTGTCGAGGTTCATCCCAAGCAGCTCTGTAACACAGGAGTCTGTGCTCTACCAGCTGTTCCCAGTGACGCACAGAGATAAACATCAACTGCTGCAGGAGGACTATCAATTCGGTGAAAGACGCCATTTGGTCTGCCCAAAACCTGCTGGTCTTCCAGTGCAAAGAGTTGTCCACGACCAAATGTTGCAGACTGGCACATTCCAAGGTCCAGGACTATGTGCTAAGGGACACACTAAAGCTTGGGACAGCAGCAGCAGCAGCAAAGGCTCAATGGGGAAAGACCACTGTGTAAGGTCCCCCCACCAAGCTGAACTGGGGCTGGATCCATGGAAAACCCCTCGAACTGTATCCAGAAAATTTTTGTTTGCTGTAAAATGTATATGGCATGAAAAATGAAATGGAAGGGTGGTGAGGCAACTCATTCCTATATTGAAGGAAACTGATCTCCATTGCATTGTTTGTATTTTTTGACTTGGTGCTGTTTGGAACTGTTTTGTAATGTATTTTATTTTTTTAAAACAGATTTTTATGAATAAAGTATATTTTGGAATTAAAAAATAACCTGATTAACGTGTTTTTTTTCTTAACTCACATCAAGCTCTTGTGACCAAATCTCACTGTTATGATAAACAATGAGGCAGGAGTGGTGCTAGAGTGCCTTACGTGCCATTTAATTACATATCACAGAATTGTTACAGAGCAGGAGGCTATTCGGCCCATCCTGTCTGCACCAGCTTAACGCTATTTTAAAGGAGATTTTTTTTTTCCATTTAATATTTGAACATATTGGAACTGGAATTCAGACATGCCGAAAACATGTCTGACTTTATAAAATGGCATTAATTTTCTGAAAATATCAGATTTTCTCAAACATTTAATCGGTCAAAAGCACCTAATGTTTCATATGTTCCCTGATTGAAAGAGGCACATTACTCATTCCTGAAAAATAAAGATTTAGATCTAAAACTTTACACAGGGTGGAGGGAAAGGGGCCACTGGCCAATGTTCAGCAATAGGTTCTCTACCCAGCTATTCATCAAATAAGGGCTTCAAAATATTCTCACAGTATAAGGAAACACATTTTCCATTGAAAGGAATTGATTTAAAAATGGAAGTTATCATTCCCTTAAACATCTTTTAAGGAGGTTACAGGTTAATCAACCAGGGATGGAAAGGGACAACAGCTCCCTCTCAAATGGATATTTAAAACCGCAATATTTATAGTTAATTGGTCAAACTCGACTTGGTAGTCCATAATCAGCCGGAGTGACTGACACTACTTTATTCTCATCAAGTCGGACACTTCGTCACATACCATCCAAGAAATAGGACGGGGGGGTGGGATGTGGGATACACAGTCACACTACAGGTGGATGGGAATGTTCAGCTAAAAGCAAAATGATGATACGCCACTGCAGGCCAAAATCTCCTACTCCATCGATTCTTATTTGGCAGATTTTTAGGAGGTGGCAGAACTACAATATTAGTATTTATAATTTGTCAAATATGACATTCCTTTAAGATGTTACAGTAATTCGGTTTCACTTTCACTGATGCCAATACAAATATTTTACAGGATTATAATGAATCTCAGTAATCATTACATTTTGCAGATTTCATATCAGAGTTCTGATTTTGAATTAGATCAAAATCAGGCTCTGATGCAATTGGCCTTCCTGGTACAAATGGCAGTGTGACCATGAATACTAATAAGTAGACCTACAGTGGCATTGTGCACAGGTAGTTGTGCGACCCATATCATGATGGCGCATGCATAAAAGATAAGTAAATACTGAAATCCCAAATGTGAAAGCAGAGCAGCAACAGGGACTTATCGCACTGCACTTATGTGGAGGTATGAAACTAGCAGTCCATGATGTGCGTCAAGAACAACTCGACCAGGAATGGACCAGAAGACAAGCCCAAACTTAATGAGAGATAGGGGGTCGGCAGAGCAAAATTACTGGAGGCACTGGAAGATGGATAACTAAGTCTGATGATTAGTTTGGTCATTTTTCCCCCAAGAACAGTTGTTTACTGGGGGGGCCAGGGTTGGGGGGTAAAGATATTGTAATTTTCTTTCTCCACATTGTGGTTCTGATTGACTAGTGGTTTGAGAAGTAGGGTCACAAGCCAAGGTTTTAAATTCAAGTTATGCAAACTTCAAAGGAAGGAGAAATATATTGCCCACAATGAACTGGGCTGGACTTAAATGGGTAAATCTACAGACACAGTGGGAAGTATTCAAAAAAGTATTTGGTACTACACAAAATCCTAAAAGGCAAATGCTCCACTTGCGTAGTTAAGTCACTGCGGATAACAAAGGAGTTAAGATACAAAATCAAGCAAAAAGAGTTATACAAATGCAACAGACGGAGAGCTATAAGAAAACAAAATGAAAGATTAGAGGTGCAAAAAAGGTACTACGAAAAAATTTGCAAGATAAGAGTAAATGTTTTTATAAGTAAGCAATATATTAAGGGACGGAGTAGAAAAGCTATGTGGGCCCATTAAAGGCAGCTGCAGGTAAGACTATAATGGTTAATAAGGAAATGGCAGACTTGTTAAATGGGTACTTTGTATCCATTTTCACAATGAAGGAACTTGGAGGTATTAATGTAAAATTTTTTTAAAAGGTAATGGAAAAAATAACTGAACTTAAGATAGACAAATCTGCTGACTTTATGCTTTCCACCCCAAGGTATTAAAAGAAATAGGTATGGTAATTTCAAACTTCCAAAACTCTTTAGATTTGGGAATTGTGCCTTTGGGTTGGAAAATTTTAAATGTTACTCCATTACTTAAGAAGGGATTTAGAAATCAGGTAACTACAGAGAGGTCAGTTTAATATCAACTGTGAAGTTATTGGAATCCACCATCAGAGACAGGGCACCATCACTTGGACAGGTCATCAGCTGATCACAAAACCATGCTGACTCCCTTTGAAGGGTAGGTCATGTCTTATGAATCAAATTGAATTTTTTTTGGAAGAGGCTAAGAGCATGGTGGATATGGGAATTGTCTGTGGATGCTGCTATATGGACTTTCAAAATGCATTTGATAAGCTTCAGCACACAAGATTATTAGGAAAAGTGAGAATTTGAGATAATGTTGCAGCATGGTCGATAACTGAATCACAGAACTGATTGGGAGGCAGGAAACAAAGTAGAAATAAATAGTTCATTCGCTGATTGGCAGGATGTGACAAGTAGTGCTTTCCAGGGATAAATATTGGGATGAAAACAGAAAATTCTGGAAATACTGAGCAGGTCTGGCAGCATCTGTGAAGAGAAACAGTTCACATTTGAGGTTGATGAACCTGGTCATTGCTGCCCCCACCTGCCAAGAATGCAGCACATTAATTTCACCACATAGACATTAAATTTCAAACTGTTGCTGTGAAGAGAAGGCCTGTTACACGGAATTGTCAGGCCCCTAGCCAGAAAAACATTTTTGCATATGAGCAGACAGTGTTGGAACAAAGGAGCTATCCTCTGCTCCCATACAATTCACAGAAAAGACCTGGTCAAACCAGTTCAGTCACGTGACCACCCTGCTGGCCAATTTGGGGAGTTTTAAATTGTAGAGATAGTGTTTGAACTGGCAGAAAGCACTTGGCTCCTGGATGCTCCCATCTCTTTCTCACCAGCTTCAAAATCCACTGAAGACACATGAACCCCAAGAGAGAAAAGTCTCCTACAGTGAACAACGTTTAAGAATAATACTGGGCCTCAACGAAAAGCAAGATCTACCTACAAGCAAGGACTATAGGTGAGCTCGAAGATCCATAACAAAATACTCTTCAGATATTGCCTCAAACTTTTCCACTTTATTTCTTCTGCTCTTTTCTGTGCCTATCTGCATGTGTACATCGCGTATGCATGCTAGCATGGGCCGTCGTATATCGTAGGCATCATCTGAATTAAAGTTTAAATTTTAATATATTTCACTTTTCTTCTTTAAACCGAAGAAACCCTGTTTGTGCTCATTCCTTTGCCTTACTATTGGAAAGCAATGAGCAAGGACTCACCAAGGGGGAGCTCAAAACACGGTGTGTTTAAAATTAAACCCTGTTACAGTAAGACCAGGTGAAGGCTGAGAGGGACCCCTAGACACCTTTCTCACCTGGTCGTAACACCCTGCAACAGAACCCTTTGTCAGAAATATTGGGGACTTGGCTTTTCATCATATATACTAATGACTTGGATGAAAAAAGTTGTACATCCAAGCTTTCAGATGACTGAGTTAAGAAGCACAGCAATGTGTGGATGCAAGCATGAGAGTCACAAAGTTAGTAGGCAAAACTACGGCAGATGGAGCTCAATGCGGGGAAGTGCGGTGTTATCCACTTTGGATCTAGACAGACTTACTGAAATATTTTCTTACATGATATAAAATGTTATATTTTTTCCTACTTCTCTCTGCCCATCTACGTTACATTGTCTCAGACCACACCACTGCTTGCCCATTTACTCCTGTTACGACCGAGGTGGGAGGAGTGCATTGTTTATTCTAGTCGCACTTCTCCACAGGTCATAACATATTATTTTAAATTTTCCTACTTATCGAAAAGATCGATCATATACTGTATTTTTCCCAGGATAGAACACACCAGCCAGGTTTTTTTTAATGAGCAACAAAATTATCAGATTATAAAACAAGTCTTAACTAGTAATGAAGTAAAACATAAACAGATTTAAATTTCAAAGTTCCCTTTTTTTTTAAACCTTAGTCCCTTCACACACACACACATATACACCGGTTAACTGAAAAAAAGAAAAGGGTTTTTTTTTATATTCAGAGCTCTGTTACAGGCAATATTCGCTGTATACAATATATCAGAATTTTGAATCACTTACTTTGCTCTGCAACAAACAGAGAGCAGAACCATCCTACCCTGAGATCCTGTCATCAAGAGCTGATTATTAGACACAAGAACTGTCACCTGCTCTTGTGACAGCAAAATAAGCAGGATGCAGTAATCTTTTCAGCCATTTATTTTGTGCTCCAACTAAAAAAGATCCCACAGCACTCAAAGTAAAAATGCTAATTTGATCTTGCATAGCAGCCCAATAAAGTCTATGCATTTTTTAATTTTTCATTTGTGGTGCAAAAAGAAAAACAGAACAGCATACATCATTCCAGTTGGCTAGGAACCATAGAAAATCATCATCACTTTGAGAGCTGGAACTGAACACACACAACAGACTTTCAGCCTCTGGCAACCCTCACCACTCTGTAGTATTTGCATTTACATAGCACCTTAATCATGTTGTCAAAATGTCTCAAAGCCTTTACATAATGCTTTCTGAAGTGCAGTGACTTGGTAGGGAAACAGTCAAGCTCAGCCAGCATTACATCACTGTGAAGTTGCTGTAAAGTCACAAGGGTCACTCTGAGCAACAAAATACAGAAAGGACAACACCCTATTTTATCAGAGCTTAAAAACATCTGTTATCACTGCCACCGGCAGTATACTAATCAGCACAATATGGATTATCTCCAGTTTCAGGATTATGAGTTACTTTTTAAAAAATCAGAAAGGAGGAAAGCAGGATTTTTTTTTAGTAAATTATTAAAATATCTGTTACTGACATGAATTAAAGGTTACAAAGCATTATC
This sequence comes from Heterodontus francisci, assembly GCF_036365525.1. Taxonomy (NCBI): domain Eukaryota; kingdom Metazoa; phylum Chordata; class Chondrichthyes; order Heterodontiformes; family Heterodontidae; genus Heterodontus; species Heterodontus francisci. The sequence continues at coordinate 8,356,056 of NC_090372.1, read as the reverse complement.
ATGTAAAATTAACACCAACAAGCTTCTGATGTGTTAATTCACTGATCCAATCAATTTACAGATTTTGAACAAGCTGCTATAGTCTTTTGTGAGACAGTGAAGACTTAATTAAAGTTGCATTCTGTCCTTGGAGTACAAGAAGATTCAGAACCATATGTCAAATGACTCTATGCAAAGTAATTAAATGCCATATTGTTGGATTGCTTTTGGTAGTGATGTAGGTCATCCAAGATCCAAGGAGGAAAAAACCCCAAAAAGAACCCTCATTTTTATACAAGATAATCACAAATCAACATGCAATTATATTTGCTAAGAAATGTTGTGCTTGGATAGACTTATTCATTTATGAAGACTTAACTGTACTGAGCAATATAGACAAAGTGGGTTTTTATCTTTCCTGATTTAGAAACAATTATGGCCATGTTCCCTTGAGAAATCACTGGGCTCCAATTTAGATTTTTTTTTAATATGGTCAGGGATTAAAGGCTAGAAGATGATCCACTTTCCTGAAATGTGTGGGTTTTTTTAAATCTTCAGTCCAGCTGTTCTTCTGCTTAGATCAGCACTTCAGTTTGGTCTGTATTAAAAATAGTTTCGATTCACAACTGTGAATATTACTGTGAAGAGGAACCTTGATCAAAGTAAAGTGCTGCAACCCTGGCTTGAAGTGAGTTCATCAATTTAAGACACCTTCTGTGTCAAGTGGCATCGAAGGCGACAGCTACACAGCAGTCTTCAACTATCTTTTTTTTTCCTTTTTTTTTCTGTATCTAACCCCCCGTTTTTTTTTATGTCGAGGGGGCCTTTATTCCTCAGGCCCCCTTTATATAAATACTTATATTTTTAAAATAACTTTATTAAAACCAGATAAACAAACAAAAAACTCAAATTAAAATGCCATTCTCGGCATCTTCAACTATCAGTGCATTTACACGTGTTAGTTTGGATAATGGGCTTCTACGCACATGTATTTCAACTCAGAACTTTTGAAACTATATATGTAAAATATTATCTCTGTGTTCACAACTATGGAGCAAAATGTTGAATGTAGCTTCCACAATATTCCAGAGTGCCACAGATGTAGCATCAAAGTAGACAGAACCTATGGACTGCTTCTTCCTCCCCGCTCCAAGTCAGCCAACTAGCTACTTTTATTTCAGAGTTTAGGGTAGACAGAATTTCCTACACATAGGAGTATGCTATAAAGTGCACAGGTACGATACAATTAGATATCTGAGTTTTCTTTAAAGCAGCTCAGTGAGGTGGCATGTTAGTATACTGGCAAGGTGCACCACAGCACAAGGGCTTGTGTCTCTGATTTCCCACAGGCCAAATTTCTAATCTCTCCAGTCATCAGGGGAAAATTTTAGACAGTGGCTATATGTTTCCCACAAGGAGGAAAAATAGAAAAGTACTTCCTAACTGCAGCTACATAGTACTTTCCCGTGGATTCCCATGCAACATAAAAAGAGATGCACAGGAAAGCCAAAGGGTAGCATGCAAAAGTACCACAAATAAAAAGTAGCCTGAATTTACAAAGTCATTCCTAAAATTTTATATTTCATATTTAGCTGCAGTACATATCAACCTATTACTGCACATTCCTTAACTTCTCTTTAATAAATTTTGCACAGAGAATTTCAACCATTGGTGTTGGAAAAACAATTGAAGATATTGTGGTGATACTGCAGTACATAAAAAAGACTCAGATTCCTGGGAGAACTTGCACTTTGTTCAGAAACACAGTGTACCTCATATCACAAAGGTAATCTTTTTACAATTTACAGCACAAATGCACCAGAAGGAGACAGGGGTAAAGGATGAGAGAACGAGAGCGAGAGAGAGGGGTACAGGAAAAGAGAGGAAAAAGTAAAAGGACAAAAAGAGACAAGACAAATAGAGAGGACAAAAATAAATATGAAATTATGTGTGTCTGAGAGAGAGAGAAATTTGTCACTTGTAGAATTTAGGTTGAAAACTCAAATTAAAGTTCAGATATTTAATTTTGACTTAGTTGAAATGTTGTATATTGTTATAACAAACAGAATATTCTTCCCAAGTATACTTAACAACTACTAATGAGCAATTGTTGTAGTGAAGGGAAAGCCACCACAGGATCACTCCTTTGCCATTTAGAAAATATAGTTCACCCTGCCCTCAAAGTTCTTTCTCTGAAGTTACAAAACTGTGACAGTTACATGAACCTCATTCTAACCTGCAAACTAAGAATAAGACTGAACCATACAAAAGCTAAAAATTAAATTGAAAACATTATGTACAAGTTTTTTTGATTGCTTCCATGGATCCAAGCTTCATGAAGGTTATTAAATGGTCCTTTTTTGCCCGTTTGCTCACCTCCTAACTTGAAGGTATCAAGCACTCTGTTTTTGTGTGGCTCCACAAATACTGGAACCCCTTCAATACGCTGCCAAGTGGGCGATTCATATATGAGCCTGGACTGCTTGAAATGCTTTTTAATCTTGGAAGGCATCTTCTTTCTTTTTTTGGCCTCCTTGTCTCGAGAGACAATGGGTAAGTGCCTAGAGGTGGTCAGTGGCTTGTGCAGCAGCGCCTGGAGTGGCTATAAAGGCCAATTCTAGAGTGACAGACTCTTCCATAGGTGCTGCAGATAAAATTGGTTGTCGGGGCTGTTAGTTAGCTCTCTCCTTGCACTACTGTCTTTTCTCTTGCCAACTGCTAAGTCTCTTCGACTTGCCACTCTTTAGCCCCGCCTTTATGGCTGTCCGCCAGCTCTGGCGATCACTGGCAACTGACTCCCATGACTTGCGGTCAATGTCACAGGACTTCATGTTGCGTTTGCAGACGTCTTTAAAGCGGAGACATGGACGGCCAGTGGGTCTGATACCAGTGACGAGCTCGCTGTACAATGCGTCCTTCGGGATCCCGCCATCTTCCATGCAGCTCACATGGCCAAGCCATCTCAAGCGCCGCTGGCTCAGTCGGGTGTATATGCTGGAGATGTTGGCCGCCTCGAGGACTTCTGCGTTGGAGATACGGTCCTGCCACCTGATGCCAAGAATTCTCAGGAGGCAGCGAAGATGGAATAAGTTGAGACATCGCTGTTGGCTGACATACATTGCCCAGGCCTCGCTGCCATAGAGCAAGGTAGTGAGGACACAGGCTTGAAACACTCGGACTTTTGTATTCCGTGTCAGTGCGCCATTTTCCCACATCCTCTTAACCAGTCTGGACATAGCAGCGGACGCCTTTCCCATACGCTGGTTGCATCACAGCCAAAAAATCCAACCGTCACCCAATGTCTACAGATGCACATTTTCCAGTATTGTCCCTTAAAAACATAGAAACATAGAAAGCAGGAGGCGGCCATTCGGCCCTTCGAACCTGCTCCGCCATTCATTATAATCATGGCTGATCATCCAACTCAGTCGTCTGTTCCCGCTTTCACCCCATACCCTTTGATTCCTTTAGACCCAAGAGCTATATCTAACTCCTTCTTGAAAACATACAATGTTTTGGCCTCAAATGCTTTTTGTGGTAGTGAACTCCACAGGCTCACCACTCTCTGGGTGAAATAATTTCTCCTCATCTCAGTCCTGAAAGGTTTACCCCGTATCCTTAGACTATGACCCCCTGGTTCTGGACTCCCCCCACCATCGGGAACATCGTTCCTGCGTCTACCCTGTCAAGTCCTGTTAGAATTTTATAGGTTTCTGTGAGATTCCCCCCCCTCACTCTTCTGAACTCCAGCAAATATAATCCTAACCAACTCAATCTCTCCTCATAAGTCAGTCCCGCCATCCCAGGAATCAGTCTGGTAAACCTTCGCTGCACTCCCTCTATAGCAAAACATCCTTCCTCAGATAAGGAGACCAAAACTGCATACAATATTCCAGGTGTGGCCTTACCAATGCCCTGTATAATTGCTGCAAGACTCCCTGCTCCTGTACTTGAACCCTCTCGCTATGAAGGCCAACATACCATTTGCCTTTTTTAAAACCGCCTGTTGCACCTGCATGCTTATCTTCAGCGACTGGTGTACGAGAACACCGAGGTTTTGCTGCATATTCCCCTCTCTCAGTTTATAGCTGTTCAGATAATAATCTGCCTTCCTGTTTTTGCTACCAAAGTGGATAACCCCACATTTATCCACATTATACTGCATCTGCCATGCATTAGCCCACTCACTCAACTTGTCCAAATCACCCTGAAGCCTCTCTGCATCCTCCTCACAACTCACCCTCCCACCCAGTTTTGTCTCATCTGCAAATTTGGAAATATTACATTTAGTTCCCTCATCTAAATCATTAATGTATATTGTGAATAGCTGGGGTCCCCCACTAGTCACTGCCTGCCATTTGGAAAAATACCTATTTATCTGTACTGTTTTCTGTCCACCAACCAATTTTCTATCCATCGCAATACACTACCCCCAATCCCATGCGCTTTAACTTTACAGGCTAATCTCTTATGTGGGACTTTGTCGAAAGCCTTCTGAAAGTCCAAATAAACCACATCCACTGGCTCCCGTTTATCAACTCTACTAGTTACATCCTCGAAGAATTCTAGTAGATTTGTCAAACATGATTTCCCTTTCGTAAATCCATGCTGACTCAGCCCAATTCTACCACTGTTCTCTACTATTCTTACCTTGGTTCCTGAGAGGTAGCAGAACCCACGTTGTCTGTGAGTTAGAAGACATTCGTTTGAAGATAGCAGTGAAGGTGCAACAAATAGACTCAACAAACAGAAATATTAGTAGCTAGCATTCCCATCCTTTACCATTATCCAGTGACCTCTGCTGGAAGGACTTTTGAATAGGCTGAAACACCCAGCATTTTCTACTTTCACTTGGCTTACACCTAGATATTCAATTAATGCTGCGGTCATAATAACCCAGCCTGCATCAGAATGCATTTTAAAATAACTAGCCTATAAGCATCCATTTTAGAAAGCAGATGTGAAACTCGTCCATTAATCTTAAATCAGCTGCAGGACATCATATCCAGCATACCCAGCCAACAGACTGGGGATCTGCCTTGCTGAGATAGCCTGTTGTGAAGTTTTCCTACTCACTTCTTACACAAATCTCAAGAGATCAGCATTTGGGACCTCTGTTCTGTGACTGCACATTGAATAACTGCAGACAATATTTCTAATATTTATCCACAGAATACGCGCAAGCCTCCAGCAATATTTCATTGTTTGATTTTGCATCCATCTTTCACGGATCCCGTTTGATGTGCAGTCATTAATTGAGACAACAAATTACTAAGACGTATAACTGAACCTCAGCGTGGGCGTCATGGTCCAAGACAAAAAAAAACAATGGGTTACCCAAGATCCATAAGTAAACACAAGATCACAACCTGATTTTTTTTTTTTACAAAATACACTTATTAAAAATAAATATCTCAAACAAATATTTAAACTGCCACTGTAACATGGATACATAGCCGCACAGCTTCTTTACACAGAAGAATTTTTCCCCTTCAAAATCTGCTCATTAATCCTGTCATTCCAATAGTCTGGTGAAGCACACAAATAATGCTGTTCCAGCTGCAGACATCTTCCAACAACAGATTACTTCTTGATGGGGCCTTAATGAAAAGGGCAGAGAGATACGCCTGTTTTCACTATAGGGCCTAAATCATCATGCCTGGTTATCCTTTACTGGAATAATATATTTAAAACCAATACGTATTTCCCATCTTTCTTCCGAAAACAAAGGTTATTTCATTTTTTTATTTCACTTCCGGACAGTGGGTGACACATGTCCCTCCCCTTCATACATCTCATGTTCTGTTTCATTGGCTTTTCAATCATTGACTGTCCTTCACAGGTTTAAAATATGCTCAGTTCTCAATTCTAGATCATTCACTAAAGTGATTTTCTATAAATTTCAGGCGCTGAACAATAAGCACAAATACCATTTCTTGGTTACCATTCTGTGACGCGAAAAACTAAAAGCGCTCACTTCCAGGAGCTAAAAGGGGAAAATGTGTTCCATCTCACAGCACTAACCTCAACCATTTTAACTAGTCATCAAAACATATTATCTCAAAAAATACTTCTGTAAAAAGTGCTGCAGTAGTCAAAATTCAGTGAATTGCCACAGTCCTGTATGTAACAAGGTGGCAAAAGGAACTTCTCATAAAATCATAGAATGATAACAGCACAGAAGGAGGCCATTTAGCTTGTCGTGTCTGTGCTGGCTCTCTGCAAAAGCAACTCAACTCGTCACAGAATCACAGAATAGTCCTCCACCCTTTCTACACGCCCTGCAAATTTTCTCCAGGTGTTTATCCAATTTCCTTTTTAAAACCACAATTGGATCTGCCTCCACCGCACTCTCAGGCACTGCATTCCAGATCCTAACCACGCGCTGTGTAAAAAAGTTTTCCTGTAAAATAATTTTTCCTCACTTTCAAACAAGTTTAGAGGGGGTGTACACTTACGAAACACATTACTCATGGAAATGTTTGTACCTTTAATAAGCACAGCGAGGTTTCAGAAATTACAGATATCTAAAAGTATTGCAGTGGAATCTTCAACCGACATTTAGTAATGAGGCTCCTGTAGTGTGTGATATATGCTTAGCCTTTTGTAATTATAGAGGTCACATTACACTGACACTGTTACTGCATTAATCAGGGCATCAGCAATTTAGTTACTTGCTTTTTCTGCCACTTCCTAGCATCATGTATGATATGTACTCGAGGACACGTGGGTGTAATGACTCATTTACGAAGCCAAATTTACAATAATAGAAAGAGTAGGATTTTGCCTCTATGATTTCAGAACAAGATACAGCACAATATTTTAAATAGAAATAAATCAAGATAGGATGCTTTAAATCAACATTGTATCTGCTGTAATGGTTGTACCATGGTCTTCAAGATATCAAGTCGGTATGAGTCTGCAAGCCTCTTTTGCCTGCAGGCTCACTGGTTTTTGAAAATATTAATGAACAGATAGAGAATGTGCTGTAGTCCGTTTGGGACTCGGAGACAAATTTTTTTAAAAATTATACAGCCTTATATAAGTCTTGCACTTTTCCATAAGTAAATAACGTGAGGACGAAGGTGCTTCCAATAAACTAGGCCTTAGGCTAAAGGCTCAAACAAAACAAAAACAAACCACACCAACAGCAAACAAAGAACAGTGCATAGAGCTTAAAAGCTTCTAATTGCAGGTAGATGAATGAAATCAATGGAAATTAAGATCTCTAACAACAGTTTTAGGCCTGGTTGACAAGTTTAAAATCTACTCTGGACTGTCTGGGTTCCTTGGACTGACGCACCAGCAAAACATTTGATGCTTTCTTTGGAAGATTTGAATAGGGACACAAGCACAGGCTCCCATGTTTCTGAGAACACTCATTTCAGCATTAAGATCCACTGTTCTTGTAGTAAGGCAGTGCATTGTTTCCAGGAAGCAGTATTCCTGTACTTCTGTAGTGCAAGTTCATTGCTGCTTCTGATTCAAATCAAGATAACAGCGCAGCAGTGGAAACCTACTGATCATTGTCTTTACACTACAATTTAATTTTGAATGGTTTATGGCATTGATATGGTTTCCATCAATTCAGTTTTATGGGTTTCCCATCTTGCACTGTGACATCAATAGCAGCTTTCAGGTCCCAAATTAGAATACTATAGATCATTTAACCAGTAGGTTATGACAGCCTTTCACTCCCTTAATTTTATTCACTCAGTTAAGAATAATGTGGGAATTAGTGCTGATGTCTGAATTAGTAGATAGTACTTTCACCACCCCTTTCCCACTATTTCCAGGGTTAAGATTTTACATTTTGTGACGCGACAGTGCACTGGTGCTCCAACTTGCTGTTTCACCAAAAGTTGAGGCCCAAGCATACTCCAGCTGAGAAGAAGCACACAGGAGAAGAGTCGTGCTTCCCCAACAAGAGGGAAGAATCGGAGCTAAGGGCGTTGAGGGGGGGCGTGCAGAAGGAAATCAATAAGGTCAGCAGTGATGCACGCTTGCCACATATCTTCACAGCTATGCATTCTAGTCACAGTGATGCAGTAGTCAGTAAAGGAGTTTCTCTAGCCTGATCATGCCAATGAGGATGAAAGGTCCCAGCTGAAACATTTATTTTCTTCTCTATGCTGACTGACCTGCTGTGCATTTCCAGCATCTGCTGCACTTATTTCTCATCAGCACAGTAGCTTGGGAGCAGTCACCTGCATATTGCTTTTGTTTTGTAGCTGATTGAATCCAAATGTATTCAAGATGGTACAGCGGATAAGAATATTGGTTATAGACAAGATCATCATCACAAAGACTAGCAGGACAGGGACACCAACAATAAGTTCAACAGGATCCAAGTGCACACCATGACATTTCATGGTCATGCATGAAGCCATATTAATATTTCCATTAATTTGCATATATATCTCAGGTTATTAATACCAATATCTCAGTTTTCTGATTTACAATGTATCCATAATGGGGCAACATTGCTAAGAACTGCCTTTTCCAAGCCTCCAGGTCCACAAAATTCAAACAGGAAATGTTAATTGCCTGGCACTTGTGTTGTGCGAATGCTACTTGCTACTCATCAGCCCAAGCCTGAATTTATCCAGGCCTCGTTGCATGCAGGCATGGACTGCTTCAAGTCAAACTGAATCAATAAGGTCAGAAACCCAAATGATTCATCATCAACTGTGTCTTAATTCAGCCCCCTTACAGTTTCAGGCTCAATAACCTAATTATGCCACCATTCATGCATTCTAGTAATCAACTGCAATAGCTTGAACAAAAATATTTACCGTTAATCATCATTTTTAAAAAATAGATCCTGATGGTAAAATTGTTTAATGACTTGGTTGATTTATTGAAAGAAATTACAGGCAAAACTACCCACAGTTGGGCAATAGCCACCAAAGTAGCTTGCTGAGCAGCAAGTTCTGGTTTGTCATACCCAACAATTAATTGCAAACAAGCAAGCAGTGAAGGACAGTAGTCTAATCTGCCTTCCCACAAACCTTCCTATTATTCTCCAGCCAAAAACTTACTCATTTACATAGTCTGGCTCTCTTCTGCTCTCAGAGCTGGTGAGGAATTCCTACTAGGAGGCAGAGTTATCCCAGCCTACCCTGCAGTGTGCAACCAGTGTATATCGTGCAGTATTAATAAATGCATTTCACATCTTAGGGGAAAATCGACATGCCTACCTTACGACAACAGGAGCGACCAGACACATTTCCAGTCTCACTAGAGGCGAATCTCAGGCAGTACTAGGTGAGAGGAGCTGAGATGGGAATGAAAACTTCAATACGTTGTAGCTTTACATTCTTGCAAGCATTAAGGTGAAGACATTTTTACTTTTTCCACAGCGAATTCATACTCTTCTGCTTGCAGGAATATATATACATTTGCTAAATAACAGGTGCAATGATATATAATCAGTAGTGCAAAACTATCGCATTACTCATTCTATCTGTCCCAGAAACTTTTCAAATCTAAACATTAAAAAAATTCTAAGAATGTTAGGCAAATGTTCAGCAGCACATTTTACACCTCGCCCAATTCACTGACGTCCATTTTTCACCTGGTGATAAAAGTAAAAATAATCTCCAATTAGTATTGTGCTGGATTACATGTAAATTGTGGCTGCTTGAGTGGGAGAGCAGCAAGCACCTATGCAAACCCTTAGCCCAGTGTGAGTCACTGCTTTCAGGAAACAGGAAGTAAAAGGATGCCTAGAATTTCACACAGAAAAGATTGCATTATCAGTATGAAAAAATTGAACCACTTCTGCCCAAAATGCCAATAAGTGATTTGATTTCTGAAATATATTTAGCCTTTTTTATCACTGTGTACAATAATCTCTTTTCAGAACTAGCACAATCTGTGTTGTACTGAACAACAGTAGTTTTACCTACAAGTGCCAATTTCACAGATTAGCCAGGAAAGCCACAACTGAGTGTGAATTGAGTATATATTCTTTTTTAAAAGCACCATCAAAAAGGATCACACGTCTACTACAGTCAAAGCAATCTTTGTTATCTGGACTAAATAGAATACAGAAAGTATCTTCATGAGACTTTTCCCATTATTAAAAATAATGCTGAATTGAATGGATGGAAAAGCAAACAATAAAAACAATAACTTGCACTTAAATAGTGCCTTTAACACAAAAGTAGTCCAAAGGCACTTTATAGGAGTGTAATAAACAAAACCTGACCCTCAAGCTAAAGAAGGAGTAATTAAGACAGTGACTAAAAGCTTGGTCAAAGAAGTAGATTTGAAGGAGCATCTTAAAGGAGACAGAGGTGGAGAGGTTTAGGAGGGACTTTGTGAGCTAAGGACCTAAACCCCTGAAAGCACAGCTACCAACTGAAGGGAGTGGGGAGTGCATAGGAGGCCAGAGTTGGAGGAGCGCAGAGGTCGTGGGGAATTGTAGGGCTGGAATAGCTTACAAAGCTGGAAGGAAAAAGTCATGGAGGGATTTGTACATGAGGATGAAAACCTTAAAATCAAGGCATTGGAAGACCAGGGGCCAATGAAGATCAGGGTGCTGGGTGAGCTGCACTTGGTGCAGTTTAGGATATGGTAGCAGAATTTTGGATGAACTCAAATTTATGGAGGGTGGAATATGAGAGGCCAGCCACGCCAGCATTGGAGCAGTCAAAGCCTAGAGGTAAGAAAGGCAAGAATAAAGGTTTCAGCAGTAGATAAGCTGAGGCAGGGATGGAGATGAGCGATGTTAAGAATCCTTCTCTCACCTTTACATGGTCCATCTCCGACACTTCCCTTCCCTTCCTCGACTTCTCTGTCTCCATCTCTGGGGATAGGCTGCCTACTAATATCAATTATAAGCCCACCGATTCCCACAGCTACCTCGACTACACTTCCTCACACCCTGCCTCCTGTAAGGACTCCATTCCATTCTCCCAGTTTCTCCATCTCCAACGCATCTGCTCTGATGATGCTACCCTCCATGACAGCGCTTCAGATATGTCTTCCTTTTTCCTCAACTGACGATTCCCCCCCCCACCCCAATGTGTTTGACAGGGCCCTCAACAGTGTCCGGCCCATTTCCCACACCTATACCCTCACCCCTTCCGCTTCCTCCCAGAACCACGACAGGGTTCCCCTTGTCCTCACTTTCCACCCCATCAGCCTTCATATCCAAAGGATCATCCTCCGCCATTTCCAGTGTGATGCCACTACCAAACGCATCTGCCCCTCCCTTCCCCTGTCAGCATTCCGAAGGGATCGTTCCCTCCGTGACACCCTGGTTCACTCCTCCATTACCCCCACCACCTCGTCCCCTTCCCACGGCACCTTCCCCTGCAAGCGCAGGAGGTTTAATACCTGCCCATTTACCTCCTCGCCCCTCACTATCCCAGACCCCAAACACTCCTTTCAGGTGAAGCAGCGATTTACTTGTACTTCTTTCAATGTAGTATACTGTATTCGCTGCTCACAATTTGGTCTTCTCTACATTGGCAAGACCAAAGGTAGCTTTGCGCAACACTTCCGCTCAGTCCGAAAGCATGACCCCGAGCTTCCGGTTACTTGCCAATTCAACATTCCCCCCTGCTCTCATGCTCACATCTCTGTCCTGGGATTGCTGCAATGTTCCAGGGAACATCAACGCAAGCTTGAGGAACAGCATCTCATTTACTGATTAGGCACGCTACAGCCTGCCGGACTGAACGTTGAGTTCAATCATTTCAGAGCATGACGGGCCCCCAATTTTACTTTTAGTTATTTTTTCTTTGTACTTTTTAATTCTTTTTTTGTGTATTTTATTTCATCTCAGTTTGTTCAGTTTGCTTAACCACTTTTTTTTTCATGTTTGTACTTGCGGCTGTTCAATTTTCAGTCTGTTCACACCCTTTCTGTATTCATGCTTTGTCTTTCAACACACCATTAACATATTGTTTGCCTTTGCTCCATGACCTCTGGTCAACTGTTCTGTGACTTTGTCCTATCTATACCTTCTTTGTTATCTTTTGCCCCACCCCCACTTTACTTGCTTAAAACCTTTCACATTTCTAATATTTGCCAGTTCTGAAGGGTCACTGACCTGAAATGTTAACTCTGCTTCTCTCTCCACAGATGCTGCCAGACCTGCTGAGTATTTCCAGCATTTCTTGTTTTTATTTCAGATTTCCAGCAACCGCAGTACTTTGCTTTTATTTAAGGTGGAAGTAGGTGGTCTTGGTGACAGAGCGGATCAAAGCAGGTTGGGGCATCTTACTATGTTAAAAGCATTATATAAATACACGTTGCTGGTGATGTGTGGTCGGAAGTTCAGCCCAAGATCAAATAGAAACCAAATATGTAAAGGCTCTGGTTCAGCCTGAGACAATATTCAGAGAGAGGGATGGAATCAGTGGCAAGTTTACAGAGTTTGTGGCGGAAGTCTGACAAAAGGAAGACACAACCTGAGTTAATTTCAATAAGTACATTCCACTGTTCAAATGCTTTCCTAATGGCTCAGTGAATTTATTTGGTGAAAACCTTTGTCATGCAGTCCAGGGAACATCCAGTCCTGGTCTGTGCTGAATTAACTGATAATAGTTTGGGTGACAGTAAGGGGCCTAGAATAGACTTCAGCATCCCAAAGAAAATAAGGGGGAAAAAACCGAGAGGTTTCCCTCTAGACTGCTATCAGAGACCTCTTCTAGAATTGCATACCTGGGTGTGCTGGGCAACGGGGTCACACATGACTATAATGCCCAGTTTGGTAAAATAGTTTCTGACATTTACCATCAAAGCTCACACAAGAATATGGCCATACAAGTATACGAGTCTCAAGAACTTATGCGTTTGGGCCAGAGAGAAACAGAGCATTTGGCACACAGTGATGAGAAATGAAGTTGGAGAACGCAAAGAGAGATCACTTGCAAGTTGAAGGCTAAATATCATTTCATATACTGAAGAGCAATTTAATCTTTCCATTGTGGGGCATAGGGAAGGAAGGGAAAACAACAATTTTCCAAGTCCTAAAAGGAGAAAGATGCTCCTTCCAAGTGGCCCCATCCAGTATGCACTTCTTCTTCCTCCCTCCTCTCCACACGAAGAATCACTCTGCTCTTCAATATGCTCCTTACTACCAGTACTGCTTCAGTACAACCTGATGTTATTACATTCCTGCAAGTAGATCCTTTTCTACAGATGGGAATTCTTGATCTGGCAAAAACTATTATAAGACCATGAATTCCCACTCAGTAATCCTGCACCATAGGGTGGAACATATACATTTGTGACCTCAGCATATATTGCAAACCCTGCTCAGGAGCTGTAAAGAAATTTGGAAACCTTTTTCAGAAATGTTGTTATTGCTTACTTTGACTAAAGTTTTAGGGAGAGGACCCCACTCAAACCCCTTCAGAAGAATGTCCAAATAGAAATAAAAATGTACATGATAGCTAGAAGGTCACACAGTGCAATCATTTTATTAGAGTTTTAAAAAGGCCCCAGTGATGAGCATTACTATGTCGCTGCAATGTGCCACTGAGCACTTATTTGAATTTCAACAGTGTTGAAAGCCATAAGCGGGTGGAGGCAACTTCTTCACACAGACAAAACATGCGAGTTTTAGCCACGACTGAATCAGGTCTTCTTTTACAGAATGGTTTCTAAGAAACAAGGACTGATTATTTAATTGGGCTATATGGTGCGGGAACAGGAACACTGGCCTTTTTAAAAATTCATAGATGATCTGTGCAGCCTGCTGCCAAGCACCGCCTCCCCCCCACCCACCCATTCCACCACTACACCTCACATAGCAAACTGTGTTCTTATATTCAAGTTCTAAGCTAATATAAATTTATCAAGACTAAGGACACAGTCCTCAAATGATGACAGGTCACCGTGTGCAAATGAATGAAAACAGTCCCTTTCACTGTGCAATGCTACAGCAACTTGTTGAAATCACAAGACTGCCACAAAGGATACGTAATGCTCAGTACTTCTTGACAGAAGCAACTGCTGAACAAGGTGTGCTATTAACAGGGCACTGAACTTTAGACAGACATAAAAAATATTCAAACTAAATAGCTTGTTGTGTTGAAAGCTGCAGGACAAAGTGCTGCCCTTGGCAAAAAATAAGTTACAGTAAGTCATATCTGAAGGTCCAATTCTTCACGCTTTGCTGGAAGCCACCTTGGTTAGACTATTTATCATGCCACAGTTTACACTCAATAATGGCAAACTCCAGCAACAGACTGATCTTCAAAAGTTCTTAAACAACCACTCAATCTGTTTTATCAGGAAATTTCTGACAAACTTCTCAGCTTGATGTTAGGTAGACTTCACTTAGGTCTGCTATTTCCCTAGTCCCAATACAAAAGATGTATACAAGGTAGTGTTCTCTATTTTTATGCAAGCTATAAATAACTGCAATATTCAAATATATCTACAATTACTACTAGATTACAGGAAATTTCAGTTTCAAAATAACCTAAACAACTGAAGGCCCAGTCATAAAATAAAATTTATCTTCAAGTCTTCAGTCATAAATCCAGTCACACCCCTTGCCTCATGATCTCGAGCAGTGTGGAAAAACAGCAGCAAACTAAAAACTATAACTAAAATAATCGCTTTTCTAAGCAAAAACTTCGTTTAAATAAAAGTACACACATTATAGTCAATGTACAACAAACGTAAAATTTGAAATGCCATGGTTCTTTAACATCCTCCTGAACCGAAAAACGAGGGCATCAGATTGACATCCCACTTGAAGAGCAGCAGCTCCAACACTGCAGCACTCCCTTCATACTCAAATTCCAACATAGATTCTATGCTCAATCTTGGAGTGGCAGATTGAAGCCACAATCTATTCTAAGAGAGAGAAGATGCTTTAAGAAATAAGAATCCATTTTACTTCTAAGTGAACCATGAGCTCCAATTTCTGACATTATTAAAACCAATGAAGTACTCTTTCTTGTAGTTTATGGCGTCATCTCATTTGCATTATTGGCTTGTAATTTATCTCATGCTTTTCTGTTTTTGTATTTCCTACGTCATATAAGCATTGAACTTAATACTTAGCTGCCAATTTCCCCGTGAACTGCATCCACCTCAATCCAACACAGCTAATTTTACAAGACTGCCAAGTATTACAGAACACACAATACCCTACATTATAAAATGAAAAGACCTGCAGGCTGAGGTGAACTGCAGGAACAATTAAAGATCACTGGGAGCAACTCAAATCAAGGAGTTTGAATGTCATAAATGACAAGAGTACAGCTTAAGTAATCTGTAAATGCGAGCAGATGGCCAGGAGAGAATTACTACCTTAAACTCGCCATCTGTTATATTGTTCTTTTATAATGTCTACCGTAGAAAGTTTATATTATTTTTAAAAAACAATTTTTTGGTATTCTTTTGTGGTGTGTAGACAGCAAAGGAATAATATAATTTCCCAAGTAGTTTCTAGAAAACAGAATATATAATTTTATGATTTCCACTACATTGTGAAAAACAGGAAACATTCCACAGCCGTGCAACTACAGGACGTTAAAAGAATATTCTACCTAATCCTCCAAATGCAAAACATGATTTGAAAAGAAAGTGTAAATTATAGAAACCATCTTTAAGATAAATAAATCCACTTCGCAAATGCCAGAGCAATGTGCGCATATATAGTGTTTACTCTAGAAAACAAAACCTTTTCTAAAAAAAAGGAAAAAACAGACAGGATACAAAAAAAGGCCCAACATTTAGACCACTTAAAGAATGATTAAAACAGAAGCAGGAAGTAGGCAGGGAAGCACAGGAAGCCCCATTTTCCTGCCTCCAGTTGGTTAAATTGCCCAGTAATACAAAAGAGGCAGTTTCAGCAGATGCTCATGCTAAATGGGACTTGAAACATAAACGCTCAGTAATTTTCTAACCTCCTCTCCGAAAGGTATTGATTACTTAAGGCAGCCAGCTGTACCTCATCAAAGTGAACAGTATTCACATGAGCCTCGACAGTAAGCTGTTCAACTGCACTGGGAATGACAACAGAATCTGATCGAGTCCTCACCTGACAGTCACTGGAACCTTGGTTACTTTTCCTCTCCTTAACCAGGAGTGAAGGCTAACAGCAGCACACCTACTCATCATTCCACCAGAGAGACCAGCAAATTCAACACAGATTAGAGATTGAATCTCTTCAATAGATGCAGTTCTAGAATGCAAAAAAAAGGTATTTCCAGACTCAATGCGCCAACTGACTACAAACAGGTTGGAGTACAGTCTCAAGATCACAAATGCTGCTCTTAATGCATCACAAAATGAGATAGCACTATCCAAGTCACACACCCAGTACAGGCATTAAAGCCCTGAATTGAATTATTTTATAAGTGCACCAGTCATCAGACAGGCATGCGCAGCAACAAGACATTTATGCCACACAGTTACGACCAGGTAGAAAGGGGTCTAGGGCTCCCCTCTCAGCCTCTTCCTGGTTTGGCCGTAACAGGGTTTAATTTTTAAAACAGTGTTTTTAGCTTCCCCCTCAGTGAATCCTTACCCACTGCTCTCCAATTGCGATTGCAATGAAACCAACCAGATTTTCTCAGATTTAAACGTGCAAGTTTATTAACCTTAAAACTCTAATTCAGTTAAAAAAACTAAAAATACGCGACACGACCACACTAGCATGCATTCGTGATAAACACACGCAAATAGAGACAGAAAAGAAGAATCAAAGGGGAAAGGTTTGAAGCAGTGGATGGAATTTAGTTACTGGTTTTGGATTGAATGTAAAGTCTTTGAAGTTAAGTCTTGCAGTTCTCATTGGGGCCTAGTGCACACTTTCAAACTTGTTTCACTGGTATTCTGTCTTGAGGCTCAAGTTACTTCTGTGGGTCCCTGGAACTTTGCATGTGAGAGAGGGAGAGAGATGTGTCCTTCATGAAGTTCAGTTTCAGTCTCTTCCCAAAACAGTTTGTCAGGCACAATTCAAAAAACCCCCAGGTTGGCCAGCAGGTTAGTCATGTGACTAGCTCCTTATTTGGAACAACCTCTCCTGCAATGTTTGTGGATTTCCCCAAGCTTATCAGACATTCAGTGGGGGAGGGGGAGTAGAATTTTTTTTCAATTCATTCATGGGATATGGGCATCGCTGGCTAGGCCAGTATTTATTGTCCATCCCAAATTACCCTCGAGAAGGTGGTGGTGAGCTGCCTTCTTGAACCACTGCAGTCCATGCTGGCTCAATGACTCTCAATGTCTCTTGATCACCACCATTAACGAAATCCATCTGGCTAACTGAATCAGGGAATACTCCCATTGTCTGCTTCATGGAACTGTCTTTTAGAATGAAAATGTGCAGTCATGTTTTCAGCCACTGTTCTGGTCTTTTTAAAACAAGTTATTTCAAGTCCAGTAACAGTTCAAAAATAATGTTCCATAGGACGAAATTAATCTGTCTCATTTTGGCAGGTACAGTTTCTGTCAACACCAAAAACAGTTTTTTTGAACAAAAGCTGCAAAAAAAAAAAATGAAGAAAGGAATAATTCTTGAATGGTTACCTGTGGCTCAGTTGGTTGTACTCTTGCCTGAGTCCTGAGATTTGTTGAGGCTGACACTTCAGTGCAGTGCTGAAGGTGTGCTGCACTGTCAGAGGTGCCATCTTTTGGATGAGACATTAAACTAAGGTCCTGCCTGCTGTCAGGTGGATTCCACAGCACTATTTTGAAATGCAGGGGAGTTATCCCCAGTGTGCTGACCAATATTTACCCCTCAATCAACATCAAATGAACAATTTATCTGAACATTATCACTGCTTCTTGTAGAAGCTTGCTGTGTGCAAATTGGCTGCTGCCAATTCTTACATTACAACCGTGAGTACACTTAAAAAGTGCTTTGTTGGCTAAAAGCACTTTGGGGCATCCCAAGGTCATGAAAGGCACTATAGAAATGCAAGTCCATCTTTCTTTTTGATTTTTTAATATTAAATAATGGAGACCGACCATTTCAGTTACAGCTTACCACTAACTTTTCAGTTGTTTTAGTAGCTTTTTCAGCACAATTTGAACTTGAATTATCCAGGAAGGCACATTAATTGACTGATTTAACAGGAGTACACTGTACCTGATTCAGTTGACAAAGTAGAAGATTACATCAAAGCACTATGATTCACAGGAGCTGCTGCAAAAGTCAGCATTGGTACCGCTGCAGCTGTGGGCACCATGAAACAGTTTGATAAGCTTGTGGATCTGTCCACTGGTTGTGGGGAAGTTGGCCTCTTTAGTCATAGTCAAAGTTTTACAGCACAGAAACAGGCCCTTCGGCCCAACGCGCCTGCTCCAACAATCAAGCACCCGTCCTAACTAATCCCATTTCCCCGCACTTGGCACTGGCCTTGTATGTTATGGTGTTTAAGGAGTTTTAGTAACACTAAATGCTGTCATGAATATTCATTTACTTTATCACATCTATGGTTTGGACAACTAAACTCCATTCTGTACTACATCATCAAATTTTACTGCATTGGTTAAAGGACTGGCTGGTGCAGTAGATTAGACACTGGACACTGCACACTGGGGCCTGGGGTTGAACCGAATCCAAACAGATGGGAAGTCTTTCTGTATGTTGGCAGTAGGGGTTCACTGTGAAATGAGCTTAGGCAGTCTCCTTCTAGTTCCAACTAGGAAAGGGCTCTGCGGTAAAAGTAATTAGTTTCACTAGTTTTGATTTGGTGGCCATCTCTTTAAATCTAGTCATAATACATGCTATGGCAGCATCTTGTACCATGTCTATCCAGATACGATGATGTGTTTCATTCGTTACAGGCTTAAATAATGCTTTATAATTGGCTCAATTCATTTGGAACAGAGAGTTCCTTCTTAAATTTGAATGGTCAGATATCCAAAATCCAAGAAGTCTCAGTAATTCTTTTCTGGGATATGAAAAGAACTGTTCTATTCAAATCAATGAGTCAGTGTGAAACTTGAGAGAAAGAAAAATCAATTTCCTAGACAGTTTAGTTAGGTTCCCACGCCAGTAAGAAATTCAAGGGAAAGAAATACTGTATTATTCAAAACTAATTTACAATGACATGATTTAGGTCTTAGCGATGTGATCTTGTTGTCTGTTATTCTAATCAAGGAGTTAGGTGAAATAATAACTATACTAAGTATAGAACAATATTATGTGACTTTTATAAAATAAGCCTGCTTGATAGTTTAGTTCTGATGTTATGGTCTACTTCTTTTGAAGACTAGAGCAAGCTCTTACACTGGCAGTAGCTAAAAGCAATTACAAGACAATGAATACTGAAGGCTTACCAATTCTCAAGGACCAAAAGAATGGGGAGGCAGGACTAAATATGAGAGCCATGTTAAGCTAGAGCAAGGAGGTTAGAAAAGGCTCAAAAACACAACAGTCCCACAGCACAATACAGACACTAACCTGATATTCAATTGGTAATGGCACTCAGAGGTCACACCATGACTGGTGAGGAACTAGAAAAAAAATGCTACCATGGTTCAGTAGGAGTGCTCTTCGGAGCTTGCAGTTGAGGCACATGGTTTACACAGAACAGAGGGAGTTTACACTGCATCTGATCATGTTAGGGGCAAGGCAGGATTATGATTATGATTAGAGATACAGCACTGAAACAGGCCCTTCGGCCCACCGAGTCTGTGCCGAACATCAACCACCCCCATTTATACTAATCCTACACTAATCCCATATTCCTACCAAACATCCCCACCTGTCCCTATATTTCCCTACCACCTACCTATAGTAGTGACAATTTATAATGGCCAATTTACCTATCAACCTGCAAGTCTTTTGGCTTGTGGGAGGAAACCGGAGCACCCGGAGAAAACCCACGCAGACACAGGGAGAACTTGCAAACTCCACACAGGCAGTACCCAGAATTGAACCCGGGTCGCTGGAGCTGTGAGGCTGCGGTGCTAACCACTGCACCGCCCTGCTTGCTTGTGGTTGCTTGATGTCCGCACTAAGTGTTAATATATATTAACTATACACAAATACGCACACACACTTTATACTATAGAAACATAGAAAAAATTACAGTACTTAAAAGGAGGCCATTTGGCCCATCACGTCCACGCTGGCCTCAAAAGAATTATCCAGTCTAAGTGCACCATCCAGCTCTTGGTTCATAGCCTTGTAGGTTATGGCACCTCAAGTGCCTACCCAAATATTTTTTTTAAATGCAATGAGGGTTTCTGTCTCTGCCACCCTTTCTGCAAGTTCCAGACCCAGCACCCTCAGTGAAAAAAAACAACACCCCTCGAATCACAGAATCGTTACAGCGCAGGAGGCGGCCATTCGGCCCATCGTGTCGACACCGGCTCTCTGAAAGAGCAACTCCCTCAGTCCCATTTCCCTGCCTTCTCCCCATAACCTTGCACATTCTTCCTTTTCATATGACTGCCTAATTCCCTTTCGGATGCTTCAATTGAACCTGCCTCCACCACATTCTCAGGTAGCGCGTTCCAGACCTTCACCACTCGCAGCGTGAAAAAGTTTTCCCTCACGTCACATTGTGCAGAACTACAGGGACTTAAGTGTAGAAATTGGAACTTTTTGCATGTTTTACAGAGATATTTTCACTGCTTTCCTCCCTTAGCCTCTGCACAGAATGACTTCACATCCTCAGTGATTTCAATTTCCATCTCAACTCATCATGCTCTCTCTCGTAAGTTCAATGCCTTCTTATGCTCCCGAAATCTCTCCCTCCAAGTAATCATCCCAAACCATATTCATGGCCACCTCCTTGACCTTGCCCATCTCACATGGTCTTGCTAGTCTCGTCATATCGATCACAGATAAGGCTAACTCTGATCACTTCCTTGGATCACTCTCCACCCACATTCCCTTTCCATACCTCTAAGCCTACTTCCTTCTATATCTACCCCTGGAAAAACTATCCCCCCAATTCAGTTACAACTGCACTTTCAAAATCCCAACTGCCTAGCTTTTCACCCTCCATTCGCCACAGCATTTCTGCAGCTATTGATTTGCTCAATCGCACCCTCACCTTCACCTTTGATGCCCTAGCCCCCAAAAAGAACATTAATCTTTCTCACCCTGGCCATTTGCTCTGGTATGGCCCTCATTTCCGCTCCCTTAAGTCTAAGGTACACAGTCTTGAAAGGATACCGGTGGACAACTGTTTTAGCCATCCATCACCTGGCTGGATCACATGAAGCACTACTCTCGTCTGCTAAAACTGCTTACGATTCCAGGATCCTGGAATGCAAAGGTAACCTCGGGCATCTTTCCTCTACTGCAAACTGTCATCTTAAACCGCTCTCCCCTTCTTCTCCTCCCTCACTCCCAACAATAAGTACGAGGAGCTCATGGACTTCTTTGGAGATCATTCAATTAGCTGCCTCTGCCATGTCCCTCCCTTTCACTAACCCACCTGACCAAACTTCCTCTGCCCGAACTTACATCTTTCTGTAGCTTCTCCATCACCCCTCATGCCCTCTCTGAGCTCAGTCTCCATGAGAGCCGCCTCCTCTCGACCCTTTTCCCACTAAACTCCTGACCACCCAACTTCCCCTCCTGGTCCCCATGTTAGCCAATATTGTAATGGTTCTCTCTCTTCAGGTGTCATCATCCCTCTCCGCTAACTCTGTGATTTAGAGAAGAGGGGTGACGCCAACAGCAGATTTAGAGGACAGGAGACGCCGACAGCCTGTCATAATCTTGGACATCTCCATCAAATCTTCCTTGCTCCAAGAACAACCACCCCAGCTTCTCCAACCTAACCTTGGAGCTAAAATCCCTCATCCCTTGAACCATTCTGGTAAATCTCCTCTGCACCTTCAGGGGTCCTAACAGCCTTCCTATAGTATAGCTCGGTCATATTTTTGTTTTTTAATGCTCCTGTGAAGTGCCTTGGGACTTGTTTTTACTTTGAAGGTGCTATACAAATACAAGTTGTTGCTGTTAGTAGGATGGAGTGGAATAGGTATCTGTTCTGCTCCCTGAGGATTCTTGAACAGCAGATGAGATCTGAGCAACACCCACCACCAAAAGGTCACGTTTTAAATTTCTGTTGAGGCAGGAGGAGCACGACTGCCTTCAATCAACTCCACAGCACTTTGTTAGCTCTGGGACTTTCCTCATGTTTGCTGCCAGCAATGCAAGATGTCCAATATTCAGCTGTACAAAATAGGCAAATTGATCCTGAGACAGAATAGGTGACAGCAGCTTATCAAACTAATATAAATGAGGCCCAATTTTGGCCAACCTTGGACCTCCTGCTTGTGGCATGCTCTTTGTTATGTGCTAGTCATGTGCCCGAAAACAAGCCATAATCAATTTCTAGGCTTTAGTATTGGAAGAAGCAACCTTTACTGTTCAATTACATCAGCAGCAAAACTAGCAACAGCACAGAACGAGATCATCTAGAAACCACATGGTGGGGGTGAAGGGGTTGTTTTGAAAGAGAAACAAAATTAAGTGAAAGAACCTGAACCTCTTTTATAGAACATCTACAATCTCAATTAAAAATGCTATATGTTTTTACTTCAGTGCAAAAAATTGTTCTGACAGTGTTAATCCAAGTGTCAGTTTTCCTGTATGAGCTATCAAATTGCCTGTTTTGACAGTGGCTTTTGCTCAGACTTCAAAAACGCATCTAATCGTGTCTGAAGTGAAAAAAAAGTCAATGCAAAGGGCCCAGTTATCAAATTTAATTAAACTCAAAGATTACAAAATGTTAGTTACAACAAAGAGGAGGAGAGAAGTCAAACAATTGTTATTAGTACCCTTTGTTCTTTTACACCACAGGAGAGAGGAGATATTAATTTGCCCAAGTACAGTAATCCACTTCTTACACAATATTTCAAGAGTCATTTGCTTTTGTCAATTTGAATCACATTTTTCCAGAATGGTGGGACAATGGTACAATTTGTAACACTGAGCAGATAAAGGCTGTAGGAAATGTCAACAAGATTTACTTCCACTTGTCACAATATTCAGCAAGTGAAAGGTTACACAAAGACCATCAGGGTTTGTTATTCATTATGCTGATAAACATACTTCACAAAATGTTACTTAGTTCATTAATTTTCCCATGAAGGCTTCAGAAAGAATGTATAAAACAGATTATTTTTCAAAAATAGATATGAAACATTTGCTTCTCAACCACCCCATCTCTAACAACAACTTGGATTTACATAATGCCTTTAATGTAGTAAAACATCCCAAGGCACTTCACAGGAGTGATCATTAAACAAAATATGACCCCAAACCACATAAGGAGATATTAGGGCAGATAACCAATATATGTCAATTTATTCATCAACCTATTTAAAACCAAGAAGGATGTGCAATTAGGCCAAGTAACTAGTCTCCCTAAGATTTTCCCTACAAACCTACAAGTGTCTACTCAGCACCATCTAATTGTGGTACAGCCAAGATTAGGAAGTCAGAAAACAGAAATTGAACTGTTATGCTTCCATTCCACGTTACTGTACATTGATATGTCAAAGCATCAAGTTATCTATTTCTTGTGCAGGTTTAAAAAAAAAAAGGTTGATACAGACAGCCTTATATTTGACACACATGTCATGTCATTTAGTACGAGTTCCCTAATTCTGCACTTTTTTGTCCTTGCAACAAAAACAGAATGTGCGGGGACCACACATCAGATAACTCAGAACCTATATAAAAAAAGAGTTTTGGGTATAATCTTTTCCGCAATCAATTTAGAAACCTGAAAATCACCCAATAAACAGCAAGTAAATTTCTTCTTACAAATTTGATACATAACCCAGAAGTTTTTCCAAACAGAAAAATAAATAATAAAAAATTAATTAATGGGGAGACGAGGAGGTGCAAGTGAGACCAAAAAAGCCAAGCAGCCTGCCAAGGTTGGAGACACAGGTCTTGCAAAACAAATAACAGCAGAACATAACAGGAGGCCCTTCACCTACCTGACGTCCGGGGTGGCGGCGGACCTGAAAGGAACAGGGCTGAAAACCTATAAATAAAGAGCGGGGCTCAAGGCCCTTCACCCACCTGATGTCTGGGGTGGCTGCGGGCTCTCTGACTGTTCTTTCGCGCACTGTTTGGATTTAGTAAAAAAAAAGTGACAATGAAATTCTGGGCGCTGATTGGTCAGTGGGTGGCACCTGTTATTGCCTGGGGACAACTGTGATTGATTGGAGTTAAAAAAAAAGGTTCCTTTTAAATTAAAGCCCTAGGATAGCTACCTGTAAATCTTTAGTATTTACTGGCTATTCTAGTGCTGTTTGCATGCAGTGAGGCTATAAGTTAAATGTGGGTATTTTCGTTTCGTTGGCTGGGGACGGTGGTAGGTGCTCTTTGCTCTTTTTCTTTCCCAGCCTCAAAAGGTACAGGGGATAAAAGTTGATAGTAAATAGCTGGTAAGTTATTACACTAGCAAGTTTTTTTTCTCATTGTAAAAGTAAGTAATAGCGGGGCAGCTTGGCGAAGCGAAATGTACCTCCTGTGCAATGTGGGAAGTCGTGGAAGTGCCATGGGACCTTGGTGAACACGTCTGCAGAAAGTGTCTCCGGTTGCAGAAGCTTGAGCTTTGGGGTTCGGAGCTCGAGCAGCGACTGGAATCACTGTGGCTCATCCGCGAGGTGGAGGACTATGTGGATACACGTTTCAGGAGGTAGTCACGCCGGCGCCTAGGCGAGCACAGTCCGGGGGTGATTTGGTAGATGCCGGACGGACAAAGAAGTCAGGGCAGGTAAAGCAGGAGTCCCCAGAGGACATCCCACTTTCTAACCAGTATTCAGTTCTGAATACCGATGGGGGAGAGGGTTCCTCTGGAGAATGCACAGAGAGTCATGACTGGAATGTCATGGCTGACTCATCTGTGCTGAGATGGAGAAAAAGGGACAAGAGGGCAACAGTGGTAGAGGATTCTATGGTTAGAGGAACAGATAGGCGTTTCTGTGGTCACAGACGTGATTTCAGGATGGTATGTTGCCTCCCTGGTGCAAAGGTCTTGGATATCACTGAGCGGTTACAAAGTATTCTGGAGGGTGAGGGCGCACAGCCGGAGATCATGGTCCACGTTGGTACCAATGACATAGGTAGAAACAGGGATAAGGTCCTGCAAAAAGAATTTAGGGATCTAGGCAGTAGATTAAAAAGTAGGACCTCAAAGGTTGCAATCTCTGGGTTTCTTCCAGTGCCACGGGCTAGTGATTATATGAATAGGAGGTTAGAGCAGATAAATGCACAGTTGGGGAGACGGTGCCGAAGGGAGGGCTTTAGATTCCTGGATCACTGGGCCTGTTTCTAGCGAAGGTGGGATCTGTATGAGATGGACCGGTTGCACCTGAACCAGAACAAGACCAGCATCCTTGCTGGGAGGTTTGCTAGTGCTGTGGCAGTGGGGGGGGTTAAAACTAATTTGACAGGGGGGTGGGATACAGAGTGGAAGCACAGTAGGGGGTGTTGTACAATCAAATATAAATTGAAGCTAAGTCAGTCTGGAGGGCAGAGTAAATGTAGATCTGTTAAGGCTCAGGCAAATAATGCAAGGCTGGATTGTGTCTATTTTAATGCAAGGAGTCTTACTAGTAAGACAGATGAATTGAGGGTGTTGATTAACACATGGGAATATGACATTATTGCTATCACTGAGACATGGTTGAGGGAAGGGCAGGACTGGCAGCTTAATATCCCAGGGTATAGAATCTTCAGATGTGATAGGGGAGGGGGTAAAAGAGGAGGTGGCATTGCACTGTTGATTAAAGAGACAATTACTACACTAAGGAGGGATGATATGTTAGACGGTTCCTCTAATGAGGCCATATGGGTAGAACTTAACAACAAAAGGGGCCTATCACTTGGCTGGAAGTGTACTTCAGACCTCCAAACAGTCAGGCAGTGGTAGAGGAGCAGGTATGTGGGCAAATCTCAGAGAGGTGCAATAATAATAGGGTAATAACAGTAGGGGATTTCAACTTCCCCTATATTAGAGGGGATAGTATCAGTGCAAAAGCTTAAAGGGGGCAGAATTCTTGAAGTGCATTCAGGAGAGCTTTTTGAGCTAGCACGTAGAGAGTGTTACAAGAGAAGGAGCGGTACTGGACTTAATCCTAGGGAATGAAGCCGGTCAAGGGTAGAAGTGGCAGTGGGGGAGTATTTCGGGGGTAGTGACCATAACTCTAAGATTAAAGATTGTCATGGAGATGGACATAGAGGGTCCGGAAATAAGAGTACTGAATTGGGGGAAGGCAGATTTCAATATGAGAAAACAGGATCTGGCCAAAGTGAACTGGGAGCAGCTTCTTATAGGAAAGTCTACATCAGACCAGTGGGAGTCATTTAGAAGGGAAATTGTGAGGGCTCAGGTACAGCATGTTCCTGTAAAGGTGAAGAGTAGGACCAACAGGTCAAGGGAACCCTGGATGTCAAGGGATATAGAGGATTGGAGAAGGATAAAAAAGGAGGCATATGGCAGATTCAGAGTGCTGAAAACAGCAAAGGCCCTAGAGGAGTATAGAAAGTGTAGGGGAGTACTTAAAAAAGTAATTAGGAGAGCGAATAGGGGCATGAAAAACCACTGGCAGACAAGATAAAGGAAAAATCCCAAGGCGTTTTATAAGTATGTTAGGGGCAAGAGGATAACCAGGGAAAGATTAGGGATCAAAGAGGCAATGTGTGTGTGGAGTTGGAGGATATAGGTGAGGTTTTGAACGATTATTTTTCATCTGTGTTCACTATGGAGAGGGACGATGTAGGTGTAGTGATCAGGGAAGGGGATTGTGATATACTTATCACATATTAGCATTGAAAAGGAGGAAGTATTAGCAGGCTTGAAGGTGGATAAATCCCCAGGCCCAGATGAGATGTATCCCAGGCTGCTATGTGAGGCAAGGGAGGAGATAGCGGGGGCTCCGACACAAATTTTCAGATCCTCTCTGGCCACAGGAGAGGTACCAGAGGTCTGGAGGACAGCGAATGTGGTACCATTATTTAAGAAGGGTAGCGGGGATAAATCAGGTAATTACAGGCCAGTGAGTCTAACATCAGTGGTAGGGAAATTATTGGAAAAAATTCTGAGGCAGAATTAATCTCCACTTGGAGAGGCAGGGATTAATCAGGGATAGTCAGCATGGCTTTGTCAGGGGGAGATGGTGTCTAACAAATTAGATTGAATTTTTCAAGGAGGTGACTAGAGGTGTAGATGAGGGCAAAGCAGTTGATGTAGTCTACATGGTCTTCAGTAAGGCTTTTGATAAGGCCCTGCACGGGAGATTGGTTAAGAAAGTAAAAGCCCATGGGATCCAACATAATTTGGCAAATTGGATCCAAAATTGGCTTAGTGGCAGGAGGCAGAGGGCGATGGTAGAGGGCTGTTTCTGCGTGTGGAAGCCTGTGACCAGTGGTGTACCGCAGGGATCAGTGCTGGGACCCATGCTGTTTGCAGTGTACATTAATGATTTAGACATGAATATAGGAGGTGTGATCAGTAAGTTCGCAGACGACACGAAAATTGGTGGTGGCGTAAATAGTGAGGAGGAAAGCCTTAGACTACAGGACGATATAGATGGGCTGATAAGATGGGTGGAGCAGTGGCAAATGGAGTTTAATCCTGAGAAGTGTGAGGTGATGCACTTTGGGAGGTCTAACAAGGCAATGGAGTATACAATGGATGATGGGACCCTAGGGAGTACAGAGGGTCAGAGGGACCTTGGGGTGCTTGTCCATAGATCACTGAAGGCAGCAGCACAGGTAGATAAAGGTGGTTAGGAAGGCATATGGGATACTTGCCTTTATTAGCCGAGGCACAGAATATAAGAGCAGGCAGTTTATGATGGAGCTGTATAAAATGCTGGTTAGGCCACAGTCGGAGTACTGTGTACAGTTCTGTGTCGCCACACTATAGGAAGGATGTGATTGCAATGGGGAGGGTGCAGAGGAGATTCACCAGGATGTTGCCTGGGCTGGAGCATTTCAGTTATGAAGACAGACTAGATAGGCTGGGGTTGTTTTCCTTGGAGCGGAGAAGGCTGAAGGGGGACCTGATTGAGGTATACAAAATTATGAGGGGCATTGATAGGATAGATAGGAAGAAACTTTTTCCCTTAGTTGAGAGATCAATAACTAGGGGGCATAGATTTAAGGTAAGGGGCAGGAGGTTTTGAGGGGAGTTGAGGAAAAGTTTTTTTTACCCAGAGGGTGGTTGGAATCTGGAACACACTGCCTGAAGGGGTGGTAGAGGCAGGAACACTGACAACATTCAAGAAATAATTAGATGAGCACTTGAAACGCCATAACATACAAGGCTACGGGCCAAGTGCGGGAAAATGGGATTAATTAGGACGGGTGCTTGACCGTCGGTGCAGGCGCATTGGGCCGAAGGGCCTGTTTCTGTGCTATAAAACTCTATGAATCTAACATCATCATTTCTTGGATAGTTTCCTACCCAGCAGCTAACCAAATTGACAACTTTTCCAGTGGTCAGGAAAGAAAACCATTGGTAGGAGACTGCTGCTAGGGGCAATCAAGGGCGTGTGTAGGGGGTGGGGGTTGTGGGGGGCGGGTATGGGGAAGGGTTGCAATCAAACTTGAGAGTTTGGGGGGGGGGGGGGTTGTGGAGAGAAGAGGAGGGGCTTCAGGAGAAAGAGAGGGGACATCAGGACTGGAGGCGGCAGGGGGCGTGGGGGCAGGTACAGCAGGTTGGCAAATAGGGAAAAGAGGCCGTGATCGACAAAGCAAAGGCTTCCTTTAGAGGCCAGGTAAGCACTCCTGTTCCTGCTGACCTACAAGTAGTGCTAGAAAAGACACTTACTTTGTGAAACCAGCAGCTCTTGCCTCCCTTCCACAGCCTCTCCTCTGGGAAATTGGCTCAGCAGCAGTTAATTTTAAATTGGGTTTAGAACTGCAGTGTGGGAGCCCAATATAAATACGTTAATGAAGTATCCCGCCTCTTCATGGGAGGACATTCAAATCCACAAAATGTCACTGTAAAAATGGCAACAGGTGTATGCACAGTGAATTAGGGTGAGATTTCCTGCATTTGAAAGCTTAACATTTACCGCCCACGCCACCCACCCACCCCCCCCCCCCCCCACCAACTCATTGTGTGAGGGGTTAACATCGAGACCAAAGTGCCACACCAATCTCACAACAACTCTACATTGGCAAATGGAAACAAAGGGAAACTTATAAATTACAGCATGCCATTAGTAGTCTATGCGCTGAACTGCATAAACTCAGACCAGCACAGGTTTATTTCACTTGTGCAAGCACTTCAATTTTTCATACTATTCTAATGAACAAATCATTCATAAATCACTTATACTCAAGAATTTATTCCTGTATGGAATATGGAACTGGTTCCTGCTGTACAAAATGCTCATCTTGTACAAGATGAACAATTGTGCACAGCTATCAAATTACATACATTACTTAATTGTTCTGACTGTGGCCATTCCCTTTCCAGCCATCATGGAAGGCCATAAAAGGCAGCAATGTTAAAAATCACACTGCTCTGGTATTACAGCATGCCAGGATCCACTGTATTCCAAAAACCCATGTCTCCCAGAGGCAGAAAGTGCACAATTAGATGTCAGACTGTGGATACAACTTGTTGACAACCAAATGATACAGATGAGGGAAACAAAACGACTGGCGTGCATGACAAGACAGTGATTGCAGGTGACATTAAAAGCTTCAGGGTGAATTTTAAGCCATTCATCAAAACTCAAAGAGAATCGCACTTGTCTACAATAACCTCATGGGAAACTGCAGGTGAGAGGTTAAAATAAAACTTAAGAACTGTACTTGGAGAGGGATAAAAGAAGCTGCAATGAAATAAATGACCATTCCACCAAGACATTCCTAACCAAACAAAACAATTTTACAGAAATATTCCAACAAAGGAGAGAATGCCTGACCAATGCTGCAGACTGCTATAAATGAGATTAAACCAATCTTTTTTTTAAAATCTGTATTCTCAGGCCATTTCTTTTAGATTTTCTCAGACATTTTGTTTATACATTTGCTACCTAGAATGTTAAGGTTGAGGCTTTCTTCCAACACATTTGCTTTGCAAAGAGACAATTTCCATAAACAGAGTCTCCTATAAACCAAAGCCCGTGTGTGGGATAGTGTGCTACAGAACTCCTTTGCTATAATACATCACAACACTATGGGCGGCACAGTGGTTAGCACCACAGCCTCACAGCTCCAGCGACCCGGGTTCAATTCTGGGTACTGCCTGTGTGGAGTTTGCAAGTTCTCCCTGTGTCTGCGTGGGTTTTCGCCGGGTGCTCCGGTTTCCTCCCACCACCAAAAGACTTGCAGGTTGATCAGTAAATTGGCCATTATAAATTGCCCCTAGTATAGGTAGATGGTAGGGGAATAGAGGGACAGGTGGGGATGTGGTAGGAATATGGGATTAGTGTAGGATTAGTATAAATGGGTGGTTGATGGTCGGCACAGACTCGGTGGGCCGAAGGGCCTGTTTCAGTGCTGTATCTCTAAATAAATAAAATAAATAAAGAGACTGCAGAGAATGCCCGCCATGTTCTTTTATTTGCTCTGAAAGGCAGTAAATACCATACTGTCAGTCTGTTGTGTTCAGGCTACAGCTAACAGATTTATATCATGCAGAATCAAAGAGACACAGCAAGAAATTGGTAACATCACACTTAATTTACACAATGTAAAAACTGCTCCAAGAGGAGACAGCCTAAAATCCTTGTTGTTCTTTGCAATAGCTTTGAATTGAATCTGAGGGACGCTACATTGCAGAAACTTACACTAAGCCCTCGAAGTCAACTCAAATGCCATAGGTTGCCCCAAACAGGGAGCTGAAAAACATCGGATGTACCATAAATTATACTGGGTGACCTCTGATATAAATGCAGGTTTCTTCATGGTACATTTTCAGCTGACAAGAGACTGGCCATTCATGTCCAGAGCTTGCACCTTGTCAATGCTTTTAAACAATGTACAAGCTAAATTCCAATTAAAACAAAGCTTCCCCATGTTTCAGCCATTTGAGTATCTTGAACTGTCCCATTTGTATACTTTACACTTGCAGCAAATAAAATCTCAGGCAGATGAACAAATACTGGGCTTTACAAATTAAATATCCATTCTGCCTTAGCTTAGAGAAGCAACAACTCGATTATCACCGAAAGCCAAACTCCTGCAGCCTGGCTGATTTGCAGACTATTGGATTCTAGTCTCTATTATGAAGTTTGGTCAAGGTAAACCAACTTTCATCTGAACTCTAGCTGTTCTAAAATTGCATAATGAAAAATTTAGAATTTGTTCCTGAACACAAAACTCTTGCTTTGATCAAAATGTGGCATCTATTAACCATTCTAACCAAAATCCAAGCAATGACCCCAGGCTTTCTATTCTTTATCAGAAAGGGCATAGGGGAAGTCTACAGGGTTTAAAATAACTATAACCTTTTCCATCAGAAACCCACAATTCCATTAATCATAAAATGCATCTGCAAATGCTATGGACAGAGGA
This sequence comes from Heterodontus francisci, assembly GCF_036365525.1. Taxonomy (NCBI): domain Eukaryota; kingdom Metazoa; phylum Chordata; class Chondrichthyes; order Heterodontiformes; family Heterodontidae; genus Heterodontus; species Heterodontus francisci. The sequence continues at coordinate 8,324,621 of NC_090372.1, read as the reverse complement.
AAACTAGAGATTATTTTGGAAGCAGCGAGAGATATATATACAGCCTAGAAATTCAGTCAGTCATTCAGCATTCGTAGATATCAAACAAAATAAAATTAAGTCAGCAAGAGGACTTTCCTATCTCCTTAGTGCAAATGTAAATCACACTGTTAACATTGCAGGTCACAGTAACTTGCATGGTGTAACTTTATCCACTGAAGTCTATGGCATCCCCTTGCTCCCTCCTCCTGCCCAACTTCCTGGTGAAACTGGCTGCTATACAGAGGCAACAAATTATAGTAATAGGAAAAGTCATAGGGCTGAATTTTATCCCGGCGCCGTGCTCCACGGCAGCGCCCTTTAAACTCAACAGGATGCGGGCATTTAGTGGCGGCCACTGAGCCCCCGCGATATTACGCGTGGGGGTTCATTAGCATCACTGCGGCGAGCCGCCATCCCCCCCACCCTCCACCATATTACGTGCGGAGAGGCGGGATATTCGGCGTAGTGAGGAACTCTGACAGCTGTGCTGCAGTTGCTGGGGCCCTATTTAAAGCACCCCAGCACCTGCTTCCTGACAGCTGTCAAAGAATGCTTACCTGATGGCTGAAGAGTGGGGCTGCTGTCAATCTGGCAGCAAAGCAGAAAGTGCTGGAGAAACTCAGCAGGTCAGACAGCATCTGTGGAGAGAGAAGCAGAGTTAACCTGACCAAGTTCACAGACCTGAAAGTTAACTCTGTTTCTCTCTCTACAAATGCTGCCTGACCTGCTGAGTTACCCCAGCACTTCCTGCTTTGCTGCCACACACTTACCCTGCTGTGTCCCAGTGTCCTGTGAAGTTGCAATCCTCTTTTTCTACTCAAGAGTTGCATTGCTTCTTGTAGGTGTGTCACACCTGGGTGAATAATCTTAATTTTGCACATTCCAGGACGTGAGACTTAAATGTACCATAAAATGTAAATACACCACAGAAATAAAACCCATAATCGAAGAATATTTACATACTATGGGCTTCTAATCATCTGACTCTGAAAAGCCAGAGTAATATGCACTTGGAATCTGTATTCATTTCACTGCCAACGGCTATGTGAAAATACATGCAACTGCAATTAAACAATGCGTTAAAAAAAAACAGGAAAATATGTTCATATTCTAGCTGCATTGACAACTAGAAATATTACACCAATAAATGTGATCAGCTGCTGCAAAAGCAAAGTATTCGTGAACAGGCCTCGATGTGTAATAGTTGAAAAATCATAACAGCACAGATCGCCTCGCTAGTCCTGCATAGGCCTTCAAATATGTGGAAGACAAACCTTGCAGTCAAAAGTCAGAGCAGTTACAGGGTGGAGTCACCTTTGCATTTAAAAGGACCATGCCAAAAGCCAAGGATGGCAGAAGGGTGCTCGAGGGTGGCCCCACAATGTAGCGAAGCCTCCATGCTCACTTTCCTCCAAGCTGTGCGGGCAAGGCGGGATGTTAAGAGGCCCTCCCACCTGAACAAAGCAGTCAGGCTGGAGGTGGCAGAGAAGGTGAGTAGCCGTGGGGCCATCTGGCGTCAAAGGGTCCAATGCCGGAAGGGGATGAACGATTACTCTCCCAGCCAGCCGGAGCCCTCTAGGCCTCATGTGCACAGAGTACAACCGCCAAAGTCATCCACAGCCAAAGGGCTATTATAGCAGCAGCCTTCCTACAGCCAGGCTGCTAACGCAGAAGTGGCACCGCATAGGAGAATCCGCAAGCATTTCCAAAAAGCATCCGGACACAGATAGATCTGCATGGCTGTCGCAACACTGTAGAAAGGCCTGAAACAAAATCTTCTTCACTAACATAGCGTTGCTTTTACTGTGTGAAAGAAGTGTGCCAGCATATACTGATCGTGGCTCCTCCCATTACATCATTGGTCTTCCAGAATTGCCAATGTACGGAATAACATCATTGCCATGCCAGTATCACTCATGTTCATCTCCAGAGATGCAGTAATATGGGCAATGGCTTAGTATCCTGCTGCCAGTAATGGTGGATGCAGAGATGTTGTAGATGCGGATTACTGCACAACAGGTGAATGAGGGTGCTGTGTGGTATGCAGAGCCCACTGTGGTTCCAATGGCATGCAGAACCTTTGATCAATGAGGCGCTGCCGTGCATCCTTAGCTCGCTGCTCGCCCTGCATGCGGTGCTTGGATGTTCTCTGTCCTCCCATGTGCCTTCCCTGCTGTAAGACCTCAGCATTCTCATCGCCCGAGGATGAGTCTTGCTCATGTCTCTCCTCATCCTGCAAGGCCTCCCACCTATTGACTGTGTAGTTGTGCAGAGCACAGCAAACAGCAAAGATGCAAGCTACCCTTTCCGGCCTGTACTACAGGGCATCACCCTGAAATGATGCCGAGGAGTAAAAATTGAGAGCTGCTGTCACTTTGAGGGCCACAGGCATAGGACATCCCCCAAAGCCCCTGGGTTGTAGGTCATCATTCAGCAGGGCACAGAGATGTGTCACCACCTCTCTCAATATCTGCAGTTGCCTCTGAGACTGACGCTCTGACATCTGCAGGTATGTCATGCGGGACCTGTAGATGCGTGGCGATCGGTAGTGGCAAGCTCTCCTTGGGTGCTGCTGCTCACGACCGGGGGCCTCTACATGTGCTGCAACTGCCTGTTGGTTTTGCCTGCAGTGCATATGGATCCTCTCAAGGAGCGCATCAATGAATATAGGGTGAACCATCCCCATCTGAGTTGCAATTCAACTCAGTTCCTTTAATTCTTCGAAGGTTCCTGACAGGGCAGAGATTGATGTTGAGTGATACATCAGGTGCTTTCATGCAACAGCTGTATGGTATGGCACAACATTGCCCCTCTTAGCTCCCACTAACAGCAGCACCGCATGGCCACATAAAGATTGAACAAGCTGCATCAATTGGCCCACAAGACATACAAGCTTCACACGCCTACCGTCTCTGGCAATCTCCCCACATACAGGGTAACTTGAGTGCCACTGCTCCTTCAGTGGCAGAGGCAGTCAATAATACAGAGCTGCCAACCATTACAGAGGGCAGAATCACAGTGGCTTCCTTCAGTAATACAGAGTGAAACCCCTGAATCCCCCCTTCTAGTATGTAGAGTGAGACCCCTGAATCCCCCTTCCCTTCCAGTATGCAGAGTGAGACCCTGAATAACCCCCCCCTTCCTCCTCCCTTCCATAATGCAGAGTGAGACCCCTGAACAGCAGAACTTACCTTTTCTGGCGACAACTTGTGTCTCTGAGGACCCACCGGTTTTTCAAATCATCAACGGGACAGCACGTGACAGCCGCCCATTCAGCGAAAAATCCAGAAGCGCCCATAGAGGCGGCGGGCCTCTGCAGAGGTAAGTACCATTTAACATTCTAATTGTGGTGCCGCCGCCGGTAATTTGAGGCAGGCCCTTCTCGACGTCGCGGCTCAAGGCGAGCCTTTACCCGCAGAATTTTACCTGCCCCCCCGCTGCGACCCACTGTGTCGAGGGGCCGGTAAAATTCAGCCCATAGTTTGCACTGGTGTTAGATAGCTCTGATATGGCTCATTGGCTGCCTTGAAGTCACAGTCCATGTAGCAATAAATAAAAATGCTCTGGAACACACATGCTTCTTTCCAGACTACAACTTCGCCAGAAAACAAGACGACAAGGAAACATGAGAAAATGAATGTCTGCTAGTCCAAGAAATTCAACCTTTTTTAAAAAAACTACCAAATATTTTTAGCACTTTTCTGAGAATATATTTATATCCCTTCCCCTGTTAAGTTTAGCTCACTGCTTTCTCACTGAATCTTGTATTTTTGGTTCTCCCAAACTGATTATTGTATAACATAGACTGCAGCAATTCAAGAAGGCAGCTCACCACCACCTTCTCAAGTACAATTAGGGATGGGCAATAAGTACAGGCCTTGCCAGCGAAACCAAACATTCCATCAAAGAATTATAAAATACCTTCATTCATATTGATCTTTTTGTTATTTTTAAACACTTACATGGTTTTTCAATTGGCAGAGAAACAAATCTCCCCCAAAAATAAATTCAGACTAGTTTCGCCCTCCATAGCTTAATAATGCAAAACTATAGATTTGTTATCCAAAATAAAAATAGGAAGTGCTGGAAATACTCAGCAGATCTGGCAGCATCTGTTGAGAGAGAAGGCGAGTTAACGTTTCAGGTCTGATGAAAGGTCACAAACCTGAAACGTTAACTCTGCTTCTCTCTCCACGGATGCTGCCAGACCTGTTGAGTATTTCCAGCACCGTCTGTTTTTATTTCAGATTTCCAGGATCCGCAGTATTTTCCTATTATTAATCTGTTATCTGCCTCCTTTACTGCCTTAATGTCCTTTTCATAGGTACAGTGACAACTGCATACAACGTAATTCAGCCATCTGGACATTTCAGCGGCCAGGGGTACGATTCTCATTTAGGAGATGTAATTGACTGAAATGCGAGAGATCCCAGGTTCAAATTCCAGATGAGCCCTACTGTGTTGGCATTTTTTGTGGTCGAGGCAGGTTCAATCAAGGCATTCAAAAGGGAATTAAATAGTTATCTGAAAAGGAACAATGTGCAGGGTTACAGGGAGAAGGTGGGAGAATGGGACTAAGCGAGTTGTTCAGAGAGCCGGTGCAGACATGGGCCGAATGGCCGCCTTCTGTGCTGTAACGATTCCGTATTTGGAGTGTATGGCAGGAAGAAAAAGATAGCAGAGAGAAAATGTGTTGCAAAGCAGTTCCAGTTATTATTGTAGCAATAGCTCACTATTTATAAAATTAAGATTTATTTCACAACAACAAACATCAAAACAAAAAACTAGTTCCCCACATTTCTGAAACTCTAATATTCAAAATTAAATTAAACATTTTCTTGAAATAATACTCAAAAGGTAAAACAAATATTTATCAACATGTGCTCTGAAATTCAGGTTAACTGATAAGCTTGACGAGCAAATCTCTTATTTGCCAATGACAAACAGACAGTGCCCAAGTGAATGATAAATGCATAACAAGCACCTATGTGCATAAACAGGAGTGCACATTTCTTATCAAAACTGAATACCCTCAGCAGCTTAAAACATGCTGATCATTGTGCTTAGGTGAACTAGTTCCACAACCTCGTGGAATCCAATAATTATGTGACCTATTCAGGGCAATGCCAGTCAGAAATATGTTGGTATTTTAACCAATAATCAAATGCGAAAAACTATGAAAAAAATCAATATTTAACATTACAAAGCATGAAAAATTACATGCAAATGCATGTTATCTACTCGATACACTGTAGTTGACAGATGCCTGCAGGCAGTTATTTGCTCGTACGTGTTTTTTCTGTTAAAACTACCAACATTCCAGTGAATCACATTTCTTCAGAGTCTGGGAGTTGGGGAGAACAGCTTTTCACATGGGAATAAAGCACAGTTAATGATCTGGTTATTAATCTTTGTTTATGAGTGCTATCGTAATACCTCAGCACTACACCCTGGTTTTACCTGGCTGCAGCATCTCTTCCTAGATTCCTATATTACAACAACTCCACTGCAAAACGTCGCCATTTGCTGAAATACCCTTTGTGACATCCCTAGGTCATAAAAGGTATTGTATAAATGAAAGTTTTTTTGCTTTCAGATAATGCCAATTTCTAGGACCTCCTTCTTCATAGTATTGTGATAGGTTATTTGTGGCCTTAGAGACAGAGTGTTATACAGCACAGAAACAGGCCCTTGACTTGTTTTCCATATGGCTATATTTCAGTTCTTGGGGCATAGTCCACAGTATTTCATTCCAAGTTTTGACTCCACAAGTTGGCTTACTAGAAGTTGCTTCATTATCGGTTACCTTGCTTGTCACTTCATCCAGCCAGCTAATCCCTATTATCGTATGAAGACATGCAATGTTGAAAAGTTTCCTCTTTGTAGCCATTGTCATTGCCCTGGTTTCAGCACTGTACAGTCTGATCTTTGTCTTGAGGGCTAGTTTAGTATTTCACCTATTGGTATCCAGTTTGCGACTAACACCAACTGGTTTGCCAACTCTAACTGATGACTCTTCCAAAAATAGCATTACTGTATACTGTACTTCCAAGATGGATGAAGTGGTCAATGATCTGTAATGTCCCTCCTGTGAACTTGCCAAGAACGTGCACATAAAAATAAAAATGAATCATTTCCCTAATGGCTGAGGCAGCAGAATGTAAAAAGAGTAATATTTTGCATATGCCTCATTAAAAAAGATCACAATTGTCAAACTGTATATATACTTTACAAAAATGTAGCTAAAGCACCAGCCAGATCCACTCGTGAGAAAAAAATGCTCTCATCAGCACAGATTGTACATGTATTAACCCTGCTGAATTTAGCTATTTTTCTCCTAAAAAGGCACTTACTAAAAATATACAGACAAGCAAAATATTTCATGCTTCAATTCGAAAATGCACTACAATTATGGCCCTGATTTGCACCTAATCTGCCTGGCGGAAGTGGGGCTGGTTCAGGATGAATGTCCCCTTTTGCAGCCTACCTGCTTTTATACTCCAGTTTAGAACAAAGAACAGTACAGCACAAGAACAGGCCATTCAGCTCTCCAAGCCTGCGCCAATCTTGATGCCTGCCTAAACTAAAACCTTCTGCACTTCCGGGGTCTGTATCCCTCTATTCCCATCCTATTCATGTATTTGTCAAGATGCCTCTTAAACGTCTCTATGGTACCTGCTTCCACCACCTCCCCCGGCAGCATGTTCCAGGCACTCACCACCCTGCGGAATTGCAGAAATATAAGCCCCAATTTTAATCCAACCCACCCATCCATATGGGTCAGGATAAAACAAAATAAGGACTCACATTTCGGTAGTTGCATTGACTCATATTAAGCCATTCCATTAAGCCCTTTAATTTAGGATAGAATCTTTGAAACAGTAACATTGCCTACTTGTAGTTAACCAGATTGGTTGACTGAAGGTGCAATAAGTACCAAGTCATAGCACTACGCAGCAAAGTTTCATCACTGAGAATCACTAAAATGGCTGTATCAATAGCCACAGCAGTTGTTTAAATTTCCAATGGGCACATGGAAATCAGGAGCCTTCTTCAAAGGCTAAGTTAATAAAACCCATTTACCTCAATTACCTTTGGGATTATCTAGGTGGTCCTATAGGTTTCATTATGTATCAAAGCAAAATCTAAACAGTATCCTTTCACTTTGCTCTATCTGAACAATAAGTATAAATTTCATATTGTAACCTAAATACTTCTGAAGGAACTTTTTTGTAAACAAAACATTCTTTTCATGTGTGCCAATGTGTGAAACTCATTCCTGCAAGACAACATATTCATCACAAAGATCAAGCTTTTGAACATAAACACAGTCTCCTCCTCCTCCCATCCAGGCAAAAACACAAAATGCTATCGGCGCTGTTATGACCAGGCAGGAGGCGTGCACAGTTCATTTTAGTCCCACTTCTCCACAGGCCATAACATATATTTAAATTTTCTCACTTACCAATACGGTCAAACATTTAATCTATTTTTCCCAGAATAAACACACCAACCAGGTTTCTTTAATCAACAAAATTATCAGTTTATTATAAAACAAGTCTTAACCAGTAATGAAGTAAAGGATAAACACAAAGATTGAAATTTTAATGTTCCCTTTTTACCTTAGCCCCTCACACACATGCACTGCTAACCGGGAAAAATAAAGGGAGTTTTGTTTTTAGAGCTCTATTACAAACAAAAAAAACTTGGGCTGAATACTTGCTCATTCTTGGAGAAACAGACGATGAGATGTTTAGTTTAGTTTATTTAGTTTAGAGATACAGCATTGAAACAGGCCCTTCGGCCCACCGAGTCTGTGCCGACCAACAACCACCCATTTTATACTAACCCTACACTAATCCCATATTCCTACCACATTCCCACCTGTCCCTATATTTCGCTACCACCTACCTATACTAGGGGCAATTTATATTGGCCAATTTACCTACCAACCTGCAAGTCTTTTGGCTTCTGGGAGGAAACCGGAGCACCCAGAGAAAACCCACGCAGACACGGAGAACTTGCAAACTCCACACAGGCAGTACCCAGAATTGAACCTGGGTCGCTGGAGCGGTGAGGCTGCAGTGCTAACCACTGCGCCGCCCAAGCACACAGTCTGGCCTCCGAGTACACGGTGACGAGTCACTGGGATCTTTTAGAACAAATCTTTTCAGGTGGCATTGCGAATTAATTTAGCAGGCTTTTCTCCAAAGACAGATGATGAGATGAGTTGACACAGTGGCCTTTTCAGGGTCGCTAAGAAAGGTGCTGGAAAGCCGAACTGGGTTGTGGTCTTCTCCCCTTCCTTGGACACCCTCTCCCTTTTTATACAGTTCAACCACAACTCAAAGCAATTCAAAAGCGAAACCAACAGGAGGTCAACCTTTTGACCTCCATCGATCTTGACCTGTCACTTCTTTGCAAACAACTTCTCCAGGTGTCTGAAGTCCTCTGTTGTTTATTGAACTGGAAGTCAGGTGGTTTCCCAGAAAGGCTTGTTGTTGTTGCTGAAAGTCAGGTGGTTTCTCAGAAAGGCTTGTTTTCCTCACAAGAACTTTCAGTGCCTCTTTAAAAAACATTTCAGGGACTGCTTTTCAAAGTCAAGTGGCCTTTACATGACCCCCTTTGAAAACTCCAAAGTTTAACATTTTCAATCTTTCAAAAGTGAATCCTCAAAAAGTATATTTAACAAAACACAGAGGCAGTTTCGAAACAGCATACACAAGCCGATGTCCACTGGTATTGCTGACAGTGAGTCAGAAGTTTTTGAAGAAAAGTAGTTATGCTATATAGTATTATTAGGGACACGATAATTATCACCACTGGGGCAGCCCTGGACCTGGTATTGGGATGACATCTCAAGATCTGGGAGCACTGCAGAGCAGTTCTGGGGTCCTGGAGAAAGGGTGTTGTTTTTTGGGGTGGGGTGGTGGTGGCCGGTTGTAGTGGATGAGTGGAGTTGAGTCTGGCATTCTTGAAGGGAAAATGGCTAGGAGGATGAGGCCCAAACCGTTCTTGGAACCTTTTTTCCTACAACAGTGACGACACTTCAAGGCTGCCCAATGTCATGATCAAAGTCGTGGAAGGCACTCCTGATACAATTTACAGACCATGCATTTGCTAAATTTACTGCAAGCTTGTAAAGTAGAACATAAAATTACAGCCATGCCTTACTGCAAATTTGTACTGACTTATGAAAGATTGGAGCTTTTCCATGGACTCAAATCAAACTTCCATAGGGACCAGAGAGGAGGAAGAACAAGGAATTTGGTACACCAAGAGATTTTTTATTTAGTAACACAGGATTTCACTTATTTATTATTTTTTGAGTATTTAAACTAAAGTCCAGTGCAAGACAGGAATACAACTGATCCTGTAGCTTAACAGCACTTGTTTCACCCATTTTAAACCTCAATATCAACTTAATTGCATAGTCTAGCTTGCTCTGCTTCTGCAAATTTTCTAGCATGACTGACCGAATATTTCATGCTCAGTCTCGTTGTCCAAATAATGCCTCACAGCTGATTCAACAGCACGATTTATACTGGAGGAGCTGAATAGAAAAAAAGACCCATACCAGATAAGACTGGATTGACAAATTTCCAAAACTACTTCAGCTTGACTCTGAAAGCTATTGAGACTGCAAGATATACAGTGCTAAACACTTTTCCGTGGAAGACAAGGGTTGCAATATCCAGTTTATTCCAAGGGTAGTAGAGTCACAAGTGGGATATTAAGGTCTTTCTTGTGAGGAACATAAAACTCTTGATCAATTGTTCGCCACTGTGGAATCTGTGATACAATAAATTTGAAAAAATGTAAAGAATATAATTACCATTAAAAGCACACAACCTTGTAATTATCTGAAACTTTACAAGACACATGAACTACCTTGATCAGGAAACTGCATGTCAAAAAATGACAAGATAATTCCCACCACACACACTCCAAACAAAAAGGAACTCTATATTCAGATATGTACAGCACTGACCTCAGCTCAGTTCTCAAGTTTCTGTAAAAGAATCAGAGCCAGAATTGAGGAGCAGGAACTAGTGTAGGTGTTCAGGTCAGGCAGTATCTGTGGAGAGAGAAACAGAGTTAATGTTTAAGGTAAATGACCTCTCAGAAGTGACAAAAGGTCATTTACCTTAAATGTTCTCTGTTTCTCTCTCCACAGTCGCAGCCTGACCTGCTGAGTATTTCCAGCATTTAGTTTTTATTTCAGAGTTCCAGTATCCTCAGTATTTTTCTTTTAAACTATTCTATGTGTTGATTGCTTCATATACTGCTGCCCAACCAATGAGTTCAGTTTTTATTTAGAAATGTTGCAACATAGTTACTGCTTCAGACAGGGTTAAAAGAAAAAAACACACACACACACACACACACACACACACACACACACACACACACACACACACACACACACACACACACACACACAGAGCCTGGAAGCTGAATGTTGTTATGATGGGAAAAAACAGCGGCAGGAACTTGGATGATGGATGCAGCTTCCACAATGAGGGTTACAGTGGGGTACAATGGAAGGAATTAATATCTTGGACAGGGAGCCAATGGTCCGATTACATAAACATTTACAGCACAAACAGGCCATTTGCCTAACTGGCCAATGCCACTGCTTATACTGCACACGAGCCTCCTCCCACCGTACTTCATCTCGCACTTCAACATACCCTTCTATTTCTTTCTCCCTCATGTACTTATCTAGCTTATCCTTAAATACATCTATGCTATTCACCTCAACCATTCATAACCCACTCTTTAAGTAAACAAGTTTCTCCTGCATTCCTTATTGGATTTATTAGTGATTCTTCTTCTTTGGCTTACTTACCTCGAGACACAATGGGTAAGCGCCTGGAGGTGGTCAGTGGTTTGTGAAGCAGCGCCTGGAGTGACTATAAAGACCAATTCTAGAGTGACAGACTCTTCCACAGGTGCTGCAGATAAAATTGGTTGTCGGGGCTGTTGCACAGTTGGCTCTCCCCTTGCGCTTCTGTCTTTTTTCCTGCCAATTGCTAAGTCTCTTCGACTCGCCACACTTTAGCCCCGCCTTTATGCTGCCCGCCAGCTCTGGCGATCGCTGGCAACTGACTCCCATGACTTGGGATCAATGTCACAGGACTTCATGTCGCGTTTGCAGACGTCTTAAAACGGAGACGTGGACGGCCGGTGGGTCTGATACCAGTGACGAGCTCGCTGTACAATGCGTCCTTGGGGATCCTGCCATCTTCCATGCGGCTCACATGGCCAAGCCATCTCAAGTGCCGCTGGCTCAGTAGGGTGTATATGCTAGGGATGTTGGCCGCCTCGAGGACTTCTGTGTTGGAGATACATTCCTGCCACCTGATGCCAAGGATTCTCCGGAGGCAGTGAAGATGGAATGAATTGAGACGTCGCTCTTGGCTGACGTAAAGCAAGGTACTGAGGACACAGGCTTGATACACTTGGACTTTTGTGTTCTGTGTCAGTGCGCCATTTTCCCACACTCTCTTGGCCAGTCTGGACATAGCAGTGGAAGCCTTTCCCATGCACTTGTTGATTTCTGCATCGAGAGACAGGTTACTGGTGATAGTTGAGCCTAGGCACGTGAACTCTTGAACCACTTCCAGAGCGTGGTCGCCGATATTGATGGATGGAGCATTTCTGACGTCCTGCTCCATGATGTTCGTTTTCTTGAGGCTGATGGTTTGGCCAAATTCGTTGCAGGCAGCCGCAATCCTGTCGATGAGTCTCTGCAGACACTCTTCAGTGTGAGATGTTAATGCAGCGTAGTCAGCAAAGAGGAGTTCCCTTTATATTTTATATTACTTTATACTTATAGCCTCCAAGTTTTGGACTTCCCTGTAAGTGGAAGAAACAGCTTCTCTGCTTCTACTCCATTGAACCCATTCACAATTTTATGACCTCCATCAGTTTATCTCTGTCTTTTCTTTTCTAGAGAAAAAAGCCCCAACGTGTTTAGTCTTTACTGACAATTTTTTTTTGCACTAACAATATCAGAGAGGGTATACCTTCTCCAATGCTTCCATACCCTTTACTGCATGGCCTTGCCCCTCCCTATTTCTGTAATTTCCTCCAGCCCAACAACCCTCACAGTATTCGGCACTCCTAAAATTCTGGCCACTTGAGCATTCCAGATTTTAATCGCTCACCATTGGCGGCAGTGCCTTCAGCTACCTGGGCCATAAGCTCTCGAATTCCCTCTATAAACCTCACCAATTCTCTACCGTGCTTTCCTTCTTTAAGACGCCTCTTAAAACTGACCGCTGAACAAGTTTTTGGTCATTTGCCCTAACATCTCCTTATGTGGTTCGGTGTCATACTTTATTTGATAAAGCTCCTGTGAAGTGCCTTGGGATGCTGCATGAAGTTAAAGGTGCTCCATAAAAATACTAGTTGGTAGTGTCAGGAAAACACGATATGCCAAATGAGAAACAGTAATTCATCGGTTGGAAACATACATTAGACTTTTAATGGAAAAAAAATCCCACACTTAACTTTTAAAAAACTGGCAGCCAAGATGGCCATCACAATTTGCATCTGAAATACCAGATCATCAAACCGGAGACAAAAGTCCATCAAGAAACCCAGCCTTAACAATGCTTTGGCTAACTGAGTAGATTATCCAGATCATCCTCATTTGCAGGCATTCAAAGCCATCTCGAGGAATTCATAAGTGGAGACGTCCCTCCAGAGTGTAAACACTGACAACATTACCTGAGAAAGGTTTTGGGTTTTAGACTCGTTAAAAACGAAGGGGATTGAGAGAACCATGTGACCATCTGTCCATCTCTGAAAAAACTGAGTTTTGTTACACACAAAGATAAACAGAAACTGAGACTGCAGCAACAGAGAAAGCAGTGTGCCTCATTTTTCTTTCTTTCTCTCTCCCCAGAAAACATCAAGTTTGAACACCATGTGTGACTGTGGACCCTCCAAACCTACAGATTGCTACAGCCAGAGACCAGGGGAAGCGAGCCACCTATCAGTCTGCCTTCAAGAAAACCCTGAGCAAAGCAGGCCAATCACAAAGTGCACTTTGACCAACCAAGAACTTCAAGAATACAGCTTCAGCCAGAAGACTACTGAATCATCCACTCCACAGACTGTATTTAAGTTCCATTTATTCTGGACTCTAATCCAACCGCCAAATCTATTTTCCCCTCTGTAATCTATTTCGGTGTATGAAATTCTCGTGTGAATGTGTGCGTGAATGTGTAGCATTTTTTAAAATTATTTTTAAAACAGTTTTAGATTGTTAAGTATAATAAATTCACCTCTTGTTTAAACTCAAGAAAACCGGTCCAATTGTTTCTTTCACGATCACATTAAAGGTAAAAAGGTAAAACACTCACTGAGGTGGTAAGCACAACCATGGTTTTAAAAAGGGAATAAACCCTATTGCAGTCAAAAGAGGAAGGACAAGAAGGGAGCCTAAGACCCCCTCCTCACCTGGCCGTAACAGAGGTATTTTTGTAATATGGAGACCAGCACTATGCACAGAACTCCAGGTGTGATCTAACCAAGGGTCTATATAAGTTCCACATAACTTCTCTGCTTTTCAGTTCTATTCCTCTAGAAATGAACAGCAGTGCTTTGCATTTTAAGGCATTAACCTACTTTGCCACTTTTAATAATTTGTGAATCTGTACCAAGATCCCTTGCTCAACACATTTATAGTCTTATTTTCCAAGCAGTAAGTGGCTTCCTTTTTCCTCCTACCAAAATGCACCACCTTACACTTATCTATATCGAAATTGATTTGCCATTCACACACCCATTCTTCAAGTTTGTTAACATGATCTTGTACTGAGAAAGGATTGAGAAATCTGTGGTTGGGTTACTTACACGATTATTGTAGATGTTCTTATTGCTCGAAGAAAAACAAAATAAATTAGGGAGAGTCTCTTTCAAATTGGAGAACAGAGGATCCGACTTAAGGAAGTGAACAAATTACTGCAAAACCTAATGTATAGGTTACACCAATATACAGATCACAACTTTACAATTAAAATATATTTTAAAAAGAGAAAGCACCAACTCATGGACCTATAAGCAAGAGCTGTGACAGTAAAATAGCTCACTCCAACTCATGGCACCAGTTTTAAAGAAGTGAAAAGGAAATGCAGTGATGTCGGTGAGAGGAACTATACACAAGTTCCGATGAGTTTAAGACAAGACAATCCAGTTTTTCAAGGTGTAAGTAAGCATGCACACTGTCAGCACCAAAATTCAAGTAGTTCCACCCAACCAATCTAAGTAAAGGGATGCTTTTGCTGACAGGTGAAGCAGTTCTCGGGTAGACAGCAGTGAAGTAACTCAGGAATAACCTTGGCTTGCTTCCACACAAGACAGTGCTGTCAGATGGTTGTCTATAATATGCGGTCACAATCACAAGATTACCCAAAATATGATGGATATTATATTCGATGTCTTTGATAAATGCCATCTTGTTAATCACCTGGGACACTGTGTAAACAAATGTAATTTAATAAAAAAAAACAAAAATCAGAAATAAAGATCAGAGAATGATGGGTCCTACCAGAGACATCAACCTAGGATTTCTTGTCCAGATGCTGATAGAAATCCAGAACAGATCTAATATTTACCTATTCTACAAAATATTGAAATTGTAATGAAAAGCAGACAGTATTTGCTTTCAGCTATATCGATATCTCCCCATATGTAATATGTAGATGTGCAAAGCTTCGATTTATGATACTGTACATTTCTTTGTCCCCAGGTAGAACACTGGATGTACAAAAATTAAATACAAGACAAAAATGAAGTTTTATGGTACATTACAAGTGTTAACCTTCATCAATAGGCCGGCAGAAAATCAAAGGTTTTGGGTGGAAAACCTTGATTTAAATTTGTTTTCAATTCCATAGTATGCAGCTTGAATTAATCACCCTGTATTTAAAACTGTATGTACAGGTGGGAAATGGCATGTCTCTGGTAGGACACATCATTCTCTGATTTTCAATTCTGATTTTTGTTTTTTTTTAATTCTTACATTACATTTGTTTACAGTGTCCCAGATGATTAACAGGATGGCATTTATCAAAGACACTGAATGTAATAGCCATCATATTTTGGTAACCGACCACAGGTAGTGTTGTGTTTTAAATTAGTGTTTCAGCCCATGTTTTGTTGTTCTAATAAACAGATAGTGACAGGTTTTCTCGTGTGTTTAAAAAGATTAAATATTTAAACAATAACCACCCGAAATGATCACAACACCATCCATGCACGCATTCACACTCTCATGCACATTCAAGTAGATAGAAGGTAAAGGGTAAGAGGCGTTAAGAGTTCAAGGTGTAAAAGTCTGCTGTTTTCAAGAAAAACCTGTCGAATCCTCACAAATGAGTTTTAAAGTTGCAGGCCTGTTTGCTGGTCGTCTTGCCCTTGCTGAGATGAAGTCTCCTGGCAAACAAGACTTCAGTTTGAAAATAGTGCCATTATCTCCCAGTTCAATTTTCACAGGTGGAGGAGTTGTTCAAAAGGCACTCTTACTTCTCTGCTGCAGTTGGTTGCCAACTCGTCTCAGCGGAGTTCAAATGTCTTTGCTCGAATTGATCGCTTTCTCTCAGCCTTCAGCTCGAATTAAAGATGGCTTTCAATATTCTCAATGTGGCTAGAGATCCCAGACTGATTCTCTTTGTTCTCCAAAAAGGTTATTGTTAAAGGTAAATTCATAAAGTGTTAGTTTCGCCCATGTGACTAGGCCTTCGGTTCATGAGGAGCTATACAATGGCTTCTGATCTCAGCCCATTTTGATTAAATGAGGTAAATAAAAGCAAAATATTGCAAATGCTGGAAACCTGGAATAAAAACAAAGTGCTGGAAGCAATCAGCAGGTCTGGCAGCATCTGTGGAGAGAGAAGCAGAGTTAACGTTTCAGGTCTGTGACCTTTCATCAGAACTGGCAAAGGTTCAAAATGCAATAGGTTTTAAGTGAATAAAGCAGGGGTGGGGCAAAAGGGAAGGTGGACAGAGGGTCACAGAGAATAACTGTCAAGGAGGTCATGGGGCGAAGGCAAAGAGTGTGTTAATGCTGTAGTGAAAGACAAAGAATTAGTGCAGAGAGGGTGTTAAATGACAGAATAATGAAAGACCTAGCCAAAAGCACAAACATGAAAAAAGAGAGGGGGCAGGCACATGGTACCTCATTCCTAAAATCCACAAACAGGACTGTCCTGGCAGACCCATCGTCTCAGCCTGTTCCTGCCCCAATGAACTTATTTCTTCCTATCTTGACTCTATCTTCCCCCCCCCAGTCCAGTCTCTTCCCACCTACAACCGTGACTCTTCTGACACCCTACGTCATTTTGACAATTTCCAGTTTCCTGGCCCCAACCGTCTCCTCTTCACTATGGACGTCCAATCGCTCTACACCTCCAACCCCACCAGGACGGTTTGAGGGCTCTCCACTTCCTCCTTGAACAGAGGCCAAACCAGTCCTCATCCACCACCACCCTCCTCCTCCGCCTGGCTGAACTTGTTCTCACATTGAACTACTTCTCCTTCAACTCCACTCATTTCTTTCAAGTAAAAGGTGTTGCTATGGGTAACTGCATGGGTCCTAGTTATGCCTGTCTTTTTGTGAGATATGTCGAACATTCCTTGTTCCAGTCCTACTCAGGCCCCCTCCCCCAACATTTTCCCTGTACATTTTTTTTTATTCATTCATGGGATGTGGGCGACGCTGGCCAGGCCAGCATTTATTGATCCATCCCTAATTTCCCTTGAGAAGCTGGTGGTGGTGAGCTGCCTTCTTGAACCGCTGCAGTCCATTTGGGGTAGGTATACCCACAGTGCTGTTAGGAAGGGAGTTCCAGGATTTAGACCCAGCGACAGTGAAGGAACGGTGATATAGTTCCAAGTCAGGATGGTGTGTGACTTGGAGGGGAACTTGCAGGTGGTGGTGTTCTCATGTATTTGCTGCCCTTGTCCTTCTAGTTGGTAGAGGTCGCGGGTTTGGAAGGTGCTGTCTAAGGAGCCTTGGTGCATTGCTGCAGTGCATCTTGTAGATGGTACATACTGCTGCCACTGTGCATCGGTGGTGGAGGGAGTGAATGTTTTTGGATGGGGTGCCAATCAAGCGGGCTGCTTTGTCCTGGATGGTGTCGAGCTTCTTGAGTGTTGTTGGAGCTGCACCCATCCAGGCAAGTGGAGAGTATTCCATCACACTCCTGACTTGTGGACAGGCTTTGGGGAGTCAGGTGGTGAGTTACTCGCCTCAGGATTCCTAACCTCTGACTTGCTCTTGTAGCCACGGTATTTATTTGGCTACTCCAGTTCAGTTTCTGTTCAATGGTAGCTCCTCGGATGTTGATAGTGGGGGATTCAGCAATGGTAATGCTGTTGAATGTCATGGGGAGATGGTTAGATTCTCTCTTGTTGGAGATAGTCATTGCCTGGCACTGTGTGGCGCGAATGTTACTTGCCACTTATCAGCCCAAGCCTGGATGTTGTCCAGGTCTTGCTGCATTTCTACACGGACTGCTTCAGTATCTGAGGAGTCACGAATGGTGCTGAACAGTGTGCAATCATCAGCGAACATCCCCACTTCTGACCTTATGATTGAAGGAAGGTCATTGATGAAGCAGCTGAAGATGGTTGGGCCTAGGACACTACCCTGAGGAACTCCTGCAGTGATGTCCTGGAGCTCAGATGATAGACCTCCAACAACCACAACCATCTTCCTTTGTGCTAGGTATGACTCCAGCCAGCGGAGGGTTTTCCCTGATTCCCATTGATCTCAGTTTTGCTAGAGCTCCTTGATGCCATACTCGGTCAAGTGCTGCCTTGATGTCAAGGGCAGTCACTCTCACCTCACCTCTTGAGTTCAGCTCTTTTATCCATGTTTGAACCAAGGCTGTAATGAGGTCAGGAGCTGATTGGCCCTGGCGGAACCCAAACTGAGTGTCACTGAGCAGGCTATTGCTAAGCAAGTACCGCTTGATGGCACTGTTGATGACACCTTCCATCACTTTACTGATGATTGAGAGTAGGCTGATGGGGCGGTAATCGGCCGGGTTGGACTTGTCCTGCTTTTTGTGTACAGGACATACCTGGGCAATTTTCCATATTGCAGGGTAGATGCCAGTGTTATAGCTGTACTGGAACAGCTTGGCTAGGGGCACAGCAAGTTCTGGAGCATAAGTCTTCAGTACTATTGCCAGAATATTGTCAGGGCCCATAGCTTTTGCAGTATCCAGTGTCTTCATTCGTTTCTTGATATCACGCGGAGTGAATCGAATTGGCTGAAGTCTGGCATCTGCGATGCTGGGGACTTCAGGAGGAGGCCGAGATGGATCATCAACTCGACACTTCTGGCTGAAGATTGTTGCAAATGCTTCAGCCTTATCTTTCGCACTGATGTGCTGGGCTCCCCCATCATTAAGGATGGGGATATTTGTGGAGCCACCTCCTCCAGTTAGTTCTTTAATTGTCCACCACCATTCACGGCTGGATGTGGCAGGACTGCAGAGCTTAGATCTGATCCATTGGTTATGGAATCGCTTAGTTCTGTCTATCGCATGCTGCTTACGCAGTTTGGCATGTAGATAGTCCTGTGTTGTAGCTTCACCAGGTTGACACCTCATTTTGAGGTATGCCTTGTGTGGCTCCTGGCATGCCCTCCTGCACTCTTCATTGAACCAGGGTTGGTCTCCTGGCTTGATGGTAATGGTAGAGTGGGGGATATGCCAGGCCATGAGGTTACAGATTGTGGTTGAGTACAATTCTGCTGCTGCTGATGGCTCACAGCGCCTCATGGATGCCCAGTTTTGCATTGCTGGATCTGTTCGAAATCCATCCCATTTAGCACGGTGATAGTGCCACACAACACGATGGACGGTATGCTCAATGTGAAGGCGGGACTTCGTCTCCACAAGGACTGTGCGGTGGTCACTCCTACCAATACAGTCATGGACAGAAGCATCTGCAGCAGGCAGATTGGTGAGGACGAGGCCAAGTATGTTTTTCCCTCGTGTTGGTTCCCCCACCACCTGCCGCAGACCTAGTCTAGCAGCTATGTCCTTTAGGACACGGCCAGCTCGGTCAGTAGTGGTGCTACCGAGCCACTCTTGGTGATGGACATAGAGTCCCCCACCCAGAGTACATTTTGTGCCCTTGCCACCCTCAGAGTTTCCTCCAAGTGCTGTTCAACGTGGTGGAGAACTGAGTCATCAGCTGAGGGAGGGCGGTAGGTAGTAATGAGTAGGAGGTTACCTTGCCCATGTTTGACCTGATACCATGAGACTTCATGGGGTCCGGAGTCGATGTTGAGGACTCCCAGGGCAACACCCTCCCTACTGTATACCACTGTCCCACCACCTCTGGTGGGTCTGTCCTGCCGGTGGGACAGGACATACCTGGGGATGGTGATGGCAGTGCTGGGACATTGTTTGTAAGGTATGATTCCGTGAGTAAGACTATGTCAGGCTGTTGCTTGACTAGTCTGTGGGACAGCTCTCCCAACCTTGGCACAAGCCCCCAGATGTTAGTAAGGAGGACTTTGCAGGGTCAACAGGGCTGGGTTTGCTGTTGTCGTTTCCGGTGCCTAGGTCGATGCCGGGTGGTCCGTCCGGTTTCCTTCCTTTTTTATTGACTTCGTAGCAGTGAGATGCAACTGAGTAGCTTGCTAGGCCATTTCAGAGGGCAGTCAAGAGTTAACCACATTGCTGTGGGTCTGGAGTCACATGTAGGCCAGACCAGGTAAGGACAGCAGATTTCCTTTCCTGAAGGACATTAGTGAACCAGATGGGTTTTTACAACAATCGACAATGGTTTCATGGCCATCATTAGACTAGCTTTTAATTCCAGATTAATTGAATTCAAATTTCACCTTCTGCCGTGGTGGGAAACGACCCCATGTCCCCAGAGAAATACCCTGGGTCTCTGGGTTACTAGTCTAGTGATAATACCACTACGCCACCGCCTCCATTGTTGACTGTATCGGTGCCATTTCCTGCTCCAGCCCCGAACTGGAAAACTTTATCAACTTTGCTTCCAACCTCCACCCTTCTCTCATCTTTACATGGTCCAGCTCCGACACGTCCCTTTCCTTCCTCGACTTCTCTGTCTCCATCTCTGGGGATAGGCTGTCCACTAATATTCATTATTAGCCCATCGACTCCCACAGCTACCTCGACGACACTTCTTCACACCCTGCCTCCTTAAGGACTCCATTCCAGTTTCTCCTTCTCTGCACATCTGCTCTGATGATGCAAGCTTCCACAACAACGCTTCGAAAATGTCTTCCTTATTCCTCAACCGATGATTCCACCCCCCCCCACCACTGTGGTTGACAGGGCCCTCAACCATGTCCAGCCCATTTCTCACACTTCTGCCCTCACCCCTTCCCCTCCCTCCCGGAACAGCAACAGGGATCCCCGTCTTCACTTTCCCCCCCACCAGCCTCCACATCCACAGGATCATCCTCCGCCATTTCCGCCACGCCCAGCGTGATGCCACTACCAAACGCATCTGCCCCTCCCCTGTTAGCATTCTGAAGGGATCGTTCCCACCCAACACCCTGGTCCACTCCTCCATTATCCCTGACACTCCGCCCCCTTCCCACAGCACTTTCCCTGCAATCGCAGGCGGTGTAATACCTGTCCATTTACCTCCTCTCTCCTCACTATCCAAGGCCCCAAACACTTCTTTCAGGTTAAGCAGTGATTTACTTGTACTTCTTTCAATTTAGTATACTGTATTCGCTGCTCACAATGCAGTCTCCTCTACATTGGGGAGACCAAGCGCAGATTGGGTGACTGCTTTGTGGAACACCTCCGTTCAGTCTGAAAACATGACCCCGAGCTTCCTGTCACTTGCCATTTCAACACACCCCTCTCTGCTCTCAGGCCCACATCTCTGTCCTGGGCTGGCTGCAGTGTTCCAGTGAACATCAACGCAAGCTCGAGGAACAGCACCTCATTTACTGATTAGGCACGTTATAGCCTACTGGACTGAACACGGAGTTCAATAATTTCAGAGCATGACTGGTCCCCCTTTTTTATTTTTAGTTTTGTTTTTTATTTATTTTATTTTTTGTTTCATTATTCTTTTTTTTTTGACCATGTGCCTTCCCACTGTTTTTTTTCATGTTTGTGCTTTTGGCTAGGGCTTTCATTATTCTGTCATTTAACACCCTCGCTGCACTAATACTTTGTCTTTCACTACACCATTAACACACTCTTTGCCTTTGCCCCATGACCTTGTCAGTTATTCTCTGTAACCCTCTGTCCTATCAACACCGTCCCTTTTGTTCTCTTTTGCCCCACCCCTGCTTTATTTGCTTAACACCTATTACATTTCTCACCTTTACTAGTTCTGATGAAAGGTCACTGCCCTGAAACGCTAACTCTGTTTCTCTCTCCACAGATGCTGCCAGATCTGCTGAGTACTTCCAGCACTTTTTGTTGATAAAATGAGGGATGTTCACACCTCGTTGTAGTGATTGTAGCTGGAGACAGAGTGTCTGCTAATGCCTTTGTTTTAGCTCACTTTACGGACAGCTCACATCCATGTGTGATGAACTGTTTAATTTCAACACAGACAGGGTTAATGAGTTTCAGTTCCATCAGACTTGAATGCATATTTCAGTCCAGGAGAAGGTATGTGTCATGTGACTTTGTCCTTTTTGATGAAGGTAAGTGTACCAGACTTTTTAAATTATTTATTTTTTTATTTATTTAGAGATACAGCACTGAAACAGGCCCTTCGGCCCACCGAGTCTGTACCGACCAACAACCACCCATTTATACTAACCCTACAGTAATCCCATATTCCCTATCACCTACCTACACTAGGGGCAATTTACAAAGGCCAATTTACCCATCAGCTGCAAGTCTTTTGGCTGTAGGAGGAAACCACAGCACCCGGGGAAAACCCACGCAGACACAGGGAGAACTTGCAAACTCCACACAGGTATATATATATATATATATATATTATATATATATATATTATATATATATATATATATATATATATATATATATAAAAAAAACTCTTCGGTTTATTTTGTACTTCTATCACTACAGTTCTTGTGAGCATGACAACACCAAACCTAATAATTTTTAGATATCTCGCTCAAACTTGGTCTGATTATTGACTGAAATCTTCAACGCTTGAAGAGGCATAAATGTGGCTTTAATCCAAAATTTCTTTCAAACCACTCCCACAGCTGCCTCAAGGGACATGGTTTGTTTCTAGTCATCAAATTTTGTATCTTATAATAAATAAGTGCCTCAATTACATCCAACTAAAACCAGTGGTTTTGGACTCAATCAATTATGAACCTTTTATTAGAAGCAGCACTAATTATGTTTACGACACCTCTTTCATCAAGCTTTGAGCAATGCAAATACTGCGCTTATTTTAGATTATAGTAATTTTGCTGCTAACTACATTACTGGGAAGTATCTGCTTAATAAAACTAGATAGAGGAGCAAAAAATAATGAAATTGCAATACTGGGAAGAAAGTGGATTCTGTTAATCCTTTTCACACAAGCTTATTTCTAAATTGGAAAACAATGCAAACGACCATTTAATGGGTCATTCTGCACGAATGAAGACGACCAGGTATGAACATACAAATTAGGAACAGGCGGCCATCCGGCCCCTTCGAGCCTGCTCCTCCATTTAATAAGATCATGGCCGATCTGTTTGTGGACTCAACTCCACTTTCCTTTCTTAAATAAGGAGACCAAAACTGTACAGTAGTCCAGATGTGATCTCACCAATACCCTATACAACACTAACAAAACATCCTGACTTTCAACTCCCATTCCCCTTACAATAAATGACAACATTCCATGTGCCTTCCTAATTACTTGCTGTATCTGCATACCAACCTTTTGTGATTCATGTACCAGGACACCCAGATCCCTCTGTACCTCAGAGTTCTGCAATCTCTCTCCTTTAAAATATGTTGCTTTACTATTCCTCCTGCCAGTATGAGGATTGTGACAATGGGGGAAAGGGGATTGTTCAACAGATTTCTCCCTTATTTCACACGTTTCATATCCGTAATATCAGATGTATTTGGGTTCCGTACCTAATAACGTTAAGAGACACGTGCTTACAAAATTCAAGTTCAGCATATCTGCAGTAAACTACAAGAAAAGGGGCTGCAGATTGACCAAAGATGCATCACCAAAAAAAAAACACCAATCTGTTGTCCATCACAACTACACCTCAGCTTTTCCAACTGGCTGCCCCATTGTTTTATGCTATACATCCAATCATGTAGCATGATGATTAACATTCAAACAAGAAACCATAGACTATGTCCTCAAAATGATTAACACTATTTCTGTTCAGTAATCTGTGCACTAAATCAACCTCACAAACTGTAGCTACACTACAAAATTTCAATTGGTCCAACACAAAAACCATGTTGAATCCGTGCAATATATGCAGTATTGGTCTCTTATCCAACCTATAAAATAATGTAAGTGGTCAGTTTTAATGTTTTACTACTGGATAATTTACTCCACATTGCATACAACATCTTACAAAAGCTAACAAGTGCATCAGTACTGTATCAACTTTCTCTTTATTTTGGCACCTGGAATCCAACAGCACACTCCTAAAAATTGGGTTTTCATAATTGGCCTTTCAGTACCTTAGATACAAACATATGAATCAAGAGGAGTAAGCCACTCGGCCCCTCGAGCCTGCTCCAACATTCAACAAGATCATGGCTGATCTGATTATCACCTCAACTCCAAATTCCCATCTACCCCTGATAACCTTTCACTCCCTTGCTTATCAAGAAACTATCTACCTCTGCCTTAAAAATATTCAAATTCGCTGCTTCTCCCGCCTTTTGAGGCAGAGAGCTCCAAAGACTCAACCCTCAGGAAAAAAAATCTAGGTCAAGCATCACCAGCCACCAAAATGAGAGAAAACTGCTAATATTTTCACCTGCAAACCAAACAATTCATGTTGAAACACTGGGCAATATCTAACTGCATATGCAGCTGGCACGGGTGAAGAACATAGCGGGTGGGTTCTGAGTGCATGATCAGGGAACAGTCCATCTTATCTTCTGGTTGTCCATAGGTGTGTGGTACCACACATCTAAGGAGTTGGGGAATAACCATCATGATGCTCACAAAAAGGACAGTTATGAACCAAGGTGAACTGGAGCAATTATGAACTGTAAAAATGTCCTGATGAACTAAACTCCAAAAAATGGACATACTCTATCTTGTCTGCAGCAAAAGTAAGAGGTCAAATGACCTCTCCTGTACTGCAAACATACATAGGGACTACTGGAGATTAAATCCATCATCACATCTGGACTAGTTCTGGGGAAGGTACTTAAAATGCTGAACAACTCATTCAATACTAAATGACTCTTAACTCTAAGAACTGGGTTGACAAAGGCCTTCACAGACAGGGAGAGTCCAGATTCAAAGCCAAGATAATAGATGGGACATAACACTACTTTTATCAAGTTAAGCCACATTCAGCCCCCATTGTGTAACAATGGCCCCACATTCAAAGACATTGAATGAACACACCAGGGGAGAGCATCTATGGTCACCTGACAAACTAAACCTGATGTGGTTTCTTTCTTTTAAAAAAAAAAGACCTCTCTGAAAAACAGAATAGAAAGCTAGCCAGCCAGGAAGTAGAAGATCCATTCCAGCCAAGAAGACAACCCTGCCTGAACATCTTTAAACCAGAGGCAGAGACACTGCAAGGTGACCTTAAACTCCCCACCTGAGATATCGTAACAGGCTTGTCACTGACTTTTGACTGAATATTAACCAGAGGAGACTATAATACTTCACTGAACCAAGAAAAAGAACACCAGGCCTGCACCACTGTTAAATTTCTCCTGGAAAACTGACGTTTCAAAGTGAACTCTTTTTACAGCAATCAGACTTAAATGCATGCTAACCTCTAATATCCATTTCTCGTGTGTGCATGTACGCAAGTGTGTGTATTTGAGAGTGGGTGAGGTTGTGATATTTTTCAGCTGCTGTTTAATAAATAATTTATCTTTCTTTTAATACCATGAGAAAACCTGTTGTTCAACCTTTAAAACACACAAGCACTAAAACAGTTTTTAAAAAAAAATACTGTCTACGTCAGTTGAGAGGTGAAACATGGAAGTCATCCACACCATCTCCCCCCTCTGTCCGGAACACCATATGCACCTCCCAGGCCACCGAGACATCTAGGGCGGCCAAGGCAGGCACCGTGCCAGACTGTCCTACACTCTTAATACCATCGTTAATCAAGGCATCCAGCAACACTGCCTCTATTTGGATGGGAGAAAAGAGCAAGGAGAACGACAAAGCACCTGAACTGTTAACTTTGCAGTCCCGTAGCAGGTACGTTACAATACAAATAACGCTTGACTGAATTGCAAATGGTTGCCACAACATTCTGTGTGGAGCAGCGCCTGGAGTGGCTATAAAGGCCAATTCTAGAGTGACAGGCTCTTCCACAGGTGCTGCAGAAAAATTTGATTGTCGGGGCTGTTACACAGTTGGCTCTTCCCTTGCGCCTCTGTCTTTTTTCCTGCCAACTGCTAAGTCTCTTGGTTGTGGTATATTAGAGAATTATAGTGAAGGACTATTGTCCATCTTTTTTCGGACCATAAATGTAGCATTACACAAAATATTCATTCTTTAAACTGTAAACAGCTACACATTCAATTAAATGTTTGGTACATTTTGGCATAGCTGTACGATGTTACTAGTGTGACATAGTAAGTGCATGTTTTCAGATGAAAGAGTCATTATGTGCTGTGATAAAAATAGAAAGATGCATAAGGAAACATTTGGAGAAAATAAAAGTGATCTGCCATGCAAAATGCCCAAAATTTTGAAAGGAGGTAGCTGCAGGAAGCCAGATCAAAGTGGTTCATTGGAAGTTACTTTGAGTAGAAGTACAAGCCTGTGATTATTTTGATTCAGTGGACTGTAAAAAAAAAAAAATGCTGCATTCTCAGCGAGTACACTGCTGAATATTCTTTCAGTACAATTTATGGTCATGTCTGATCAGACACTGGTTCTGTGTGGAAATGCTCAACTAAGTTTCAATTAATTAGAGGTTCAGGTCATTAAAAAAGCATTAAGCAGCTAAAATGGACAAAACTATGCTGGGGAAAATACTTTATTTTAATTAATATTTTCTCTCCTTTAGAATATTCCACACTGGCTGAGAGACTACATGGTTGGTCAGCTATCTGCAGGACCTGCCCCATTGCTGCTCTTTGGCTAACTGTGGGGGAAACTGAAAGGGAAATGGGAGAAATAAACACCTGCGGATTTTCCCTGCAATAGGCAAGCATTTCACCTCTCCAATGCGCTGGTCTGGCTCCAAGCATTGATTCGCCATCAGAACTGTAATGGAGCACAAGCTTCACCAAGGTTTATATCCCCGTTATGATGCAAATCAACCACCAATTTTTCATTTTATTTTAATGAAAGTCAGAAATCGGCAGCCCCAGCACCATGATTCTATGAAAATTTACCCACTCTGAAACTCGCGTGCAGAGGTAAATTTGGACTGAACTTTCTATATTGCTTTCCGAGTACTAAGATCAAAAAATCGTTTTTGCGCATGCACATTATGGACATCCTGTTACAGTACAGTAATAGGAGAGGAATGGGCATAGGTCAACAAATCAAAAACACCAATTCTCATCCCTAAACCATAACTATAAATAAGTTACCAGTACTGATACTACCATTACAACTACCACAACCATCATCTAGCACATTTAACACAAGCAAAATTCCAAGAATCTTCATAAATCGAGGCAAAGGAAAACAGACAGGTTAGGTAAACTGACTGGAAACTCGGTTGAACAGATGAGTTTTGGAGAGGTTTTTAAAAACGTTGCAAGGGATGGCTGTGCTGAGAAAGCCAGTTCCAGTGAGGAGGATCAAGGCAGTTAAAATCTCTACCACCAATACGAGCCCAAGGAAAGTGGGTGGAGGAAATAAAACTGTACACAAGGCCAGAGCCAAAGGAATGGAAAATGTAAGAGGAATATAAAGCTGGAGGAAACTGTAAAGACAGCGTGAGGCCAGTCAGTAAATCAGTTTTGAGTCTGAGGTTTCAGCTCAGGTTTAAAGGAGCAAATCTGGAAACTGTACCATAGGAACAGCAAGAGTGAGAGACAGTGAGTGATTCAGTAGAAACAAGAGCGTTGAAGGCAGAAGTGAGGAAGCAGTTGAGCTCAAAAATGGCAAATGTGTTGTGATAGGTGAAGGGCTGGAGGAGAGACTGTTAAAAGTGAGAGTGAGATTGGACTGGGAAGGAAGCAAGAGTGTTTTTCTTTGCCCCAGGGGCAGATGGTGATGGCAGTGGGCAGCAGGAGATACAGGTGGTAAGGAAAACACAGAAGTGGTCAAAAACAGACCTGTCGGTTAATAAGATCTCAGAGGTGGAGAGGCCATGAGAGATGTTGGGGTCAAACAAATGGCCACAGAAGTGTGGGTGGGAGAATTATGCGATGGGACAGAGTAAATAGAGACATGAGGACATAAAAGGTCGAAAGAGAGAAGCTAAGGGGAATGTAGGTGAATGTTGAAGCCGTCGTGAGGCTTGACTGCGTGGGACAGGCAATGAGAGACAGGAAGGATAGAAGGTGAGCTTTGAAGGAGGAAACAGTGCCACAGCAAAGGATTGGAGGTTGGGGTGGCGTGGGTGGGTGACTTCATTCTGCAATGTTCCAAAATATAGACCCCTAATGAAGGAGTTGCTCTGGGAGTTATTTGCAACTAAATGCTGAACAGAATAGTTTTGAATCTGTTCACAATATTGTTACACAAAATAAGGACCACCCTTTTTCCATGGATTTCCCCAGTCAGTGTGCCACATATATACATACTAGCTTAAAATTAACTCAGTACTATATACACAGATCTAAAATTCACCTTTGGAATCCAGGATTCTTCATGCAGGATTGTGAATTTTCCTGTAACCCATGAAAAATAACCTACCGCCAGTGCACTCTCTTAGAATATATTAAGTCCTACAAATACCCAACGTCATATGGCATGATGCTTAAACTGAAATCTAACCAAACAATGGTCAGGAATGGTTGCACAGAGGTAGAATGCAAGAAGGCATGCAAGGAGCAGCACCAGGCATACCTAAAATGAGGTGTCAGCCTGGTGAAGCTACAACACAGGACTACTTGCATGCCAAACAGTGAAAGCAGCAAGTAACAGACAGGGCTAAGTGATCCCACAACCAACTGATCAGATCTAAGCTCTGCAGTCCTGCCACATCCAGTTGTGAAAGGTGGAGGACAATTAAACAACTAACAGGAGGAGGTGGCTCCACAAATATCTCCATCCTCAACAATGGGGGAGCCCAGCACATCAGTGCAAAAGACAAGGCTGAAGCATTTGCATCCATGCAGAGTGGATAATCCATCTCGGCCTCATCCTGAGGTCCCCAGCATCACAGATGCCAGTCTTCAGCCAATCCAAGTCACTCCATGTGATATCAAGGAATGGCTGAAGGCACTGAATACTGCAAAGGCTATGGGCCCCGACAACATTCCAGCAGTAGTACTGAAGACTTGTGCTTCAGAACTGGCCGCACCTCTAGCCAAGCTGTTCCAGTATAGCTACAGCTGGCATCTATCAAAAAATGTGGAAAATTGCCCAGGCATGCCCTGTGCACAAAAAGCAGGACAAATCCAACCTGGCCAATTACCACCCTATCAGTCCACTCTCGATCATTAGCAAAGTGATGAAAAGGGTTCATCGACAGTGCTATCAAGAGGCACTTGCTCAGCAATAACCTGCTCATAGACGCTCTGTTTCGTTTCCACCAGGGCCACTCAGCTCCTGACCTCATTACAGCCTTGGTCCAAACATGAATAAAACAGCTGAACTCCAGAGATAAGGTGAGAATGACAGCCCTTGACATCAAGGCAACATATGACAGAGTATGGCATCAAGGAGCCCTAGCAAAACTAGAGTCAATGGGAATCCGGGGGAAAACCCTACGCTGATTGGAGTCATACCTAGCACAAAGGAAGATGGTTGTGCTTGTTGGAGGTCAATCATCTCAGTCCCAGGACATTACTGCAGGCGTTCCTCAGGGTAGTGTCCTAGGCCCAACCATCTTCAGCTGCTTCATAAAAGACCTTCCCTCCATAAGGTCAGAAGTGGTAATGTTCGCTGATGATTGCACAATGTTCAGCACCATTCATGACTCGTCAGATACTGAAGCAGCCCATGTCCAGGCTTGGGCTGATAAGTGGCAAGTAACATTCATGCCACACAAATGCCCGGCAATGACCATCTCAAACAAGAGATGCCTTGATATTCAATGGCATTACCATCGCTGAATCTGCCACTAACATCCTGAAGGCTACCAATGACCAGAAACTGAACTGGTGTAGCCACACAAATACCGTGGCTACAAGAGCAGGTCAGAGGCTGGGAATTCTGTGGCGAGTAACTTGCCTCCTGTCTCCCCAATGCAAGTCAACCATCTGCAAGGCACAAGTCAGGACTGTGATGGAATACTGTCCACTTGCCTAGATGGGTGCAGCTCCAACACTCAAGAAGCTCGACACCATCCAGGTCAAAGCAGCCTGCTTGATTAGCACCCCATCCACCACCTTAAACTTTCACCCCCTTCACCACCGATGCACAATGGCGCAGTGTGTACCAGCTACAAGACGCAACTCACCAAGGCTCCTTCGACAGCACCTCCTAAACCCGCGACCTCTACCACCCAGAAGGACAAGGGCAGATGACACGTGGGAACACCATCACCTGCAAGATCTGTTCCAGGATTGCAGCGGTTCAAGAAGGTAACTCACCACCACCTTCTCAAGTGCAATTTGGGGTGGACAATAAATACTGGGCTAGCCAGCAACACACAGATCCCACGAATGAATAAAAAAAAAGTTACTGGACTAGTCATCCAGAAGCACAAGTTCAAATCCCACCACAGCAACTGGGGCAATTTAAATTCAATTAATAAATCTAGAATTAAAAAGCTAGTCTCAGTAATGATCATGAAACTGCCGGATTAGGTAAAAATCCAACTGGTTTACTAATGTCCTTCAGGGAAAGAATTCTGGAATCCTTATCCAGTTTGGCCCACATGTAACTCCAGAACCACAGAAAGGTGGCTGACTCTTAACTGCCCTCTGAAATGGCATAAGCAAGTCACTCAGTTGTATCAAACTGCTACAGGAAACTGAAGAATAAAACTGGATGGACCACGTGGCATTGTCCTAGGCACACCCTGCCCAGTCGACCCTGTAAAGTCCTCCTCACTGACATCTGGGGGCTTGTCAAAATTGGGAGCGCTGTCCCACCGACTAGTCAAGCAACAGCTCGACAGTCATACTCACGGAATCATGCATTACAGCCAATGTCTGACTCCTCCATCACCATTCCTGAGTTTATCCTGTCCCACCAGCAGGACACACCAACCAGAGGTGGCGACACAGTGGAATACAGTCGGGAGGGAGTTGCCCCGGCAGTCCTCAACATTGACTTCAGCCCCCATGAAGTCTCATGGCATCAGGTCAAACACGGGCAAGGAAATCTCCTGCTGATTCATCACCTGAGAGGGCAGTAGATGACAATCAGTGCTCTTCCATGGTGAACACCACTTGACAGAAGCACTGAGGGGAGCAAGGGCACAAAATGTATTCTGGGTAGGGGACTTCAATGTCCATCACCAAGAGTGGCTCAGTCGCATGACTGCTGGCTGAGTCCTAAAGGACATATCGGCCAGACTGGGCTGCAGCAGGTAGTGAGAGAACCAAGAGAGAAAAACCTACTTGACCTCATCCTCACCAATCTAACTGTCGCAGATGCATCTGTCCATGACAGTATTGGTAGCAGTGCCAACTGCACAGTTCTTGTGGAGACTAAGTCCTGTCTTCACACTGAGGACACCCTACATCAGATTGTATGGCACTGCCACAGGTGCTGAATGGAATAGATTCAGAACAGATCGAGCAGCTCAAAATCCATGAGGCACTGTGGGCCATCAGCAGCAACAGAACTGTGTTCAACTACAATCTGTAACCTCACATGGTCCGACATATTCGCACACTACCATCACCATTAAGCCAGAGGACCAAACCTGGTTCAATCACGAGTGCAGTAGAGCACTGCAGGAGCAGCACCAGGCATATCTAAAAATGAGAGTCCAACCTGGTAAAGCCACAACACAGGACTGCACACATGCTGGACACTGGAAGCAGCATGCTATAGACAAAGTTAAGTGATCACACAACTAACAGAACCGATCAAAGCTCTGCAGTCCGGTCACATCCAGTAGGGATAGGTGGTAGACAATTAAAAAAATAACAGGAGGAGAAGGCTCCACAAACATCCCCATTCTCAATGATGGGCAGAGCCCACCACATCAGTGCAAAAGACATTCATCTGATTCGTTTGCAAACATTTTCAGCCAGAAGTGCCAGGTGGATGATGCAACTCGGCCTACTCATGGCCCCCAGCATCATAGCTGCCAGTCTTCAGCCAATTTGATTCACTCCCACATGATATCAAGATGCGGCTGAACGGACTGGATAGAGCAGAGGCTATGGGCCTAGAGGCCTCTCAGGTCGGGCAAAAAGAACCCGAGCCCGACCCGGCCAGAGTCCCTCTGATTTTGCCCCGAGCCTGACCCGACCAGAACCCGCCCCGACCCGACCATTCGTTTACTTACCTTGCTGACACCGAACCTGCAAGAAGCTGTAGCGCATGCGTGATGACATCATAGTGACGTCACTCACTCACTGCGCAGACTCCGTTTTGTCCCGGACTCCCAGCTCAGATAAGTTTTCAATTTCAATACTTACCAGCAGAGCACTTAGTGTGTGCGTCCGGCCCGAGCCCGAATGCTGTACCCGGAAGATGGGCCTGACCCAACCCGAACCAGTCACATGTCGTCGGGTCCTGTCAGGTTTGGGTCGGGTGGCAGGCCTCTATATGGGCCTAACAACATCCCTGCTGTAGTACTGAAGACATGTCTCCAGAATTAGCTGCGCCCCTAGCCAAGCTGTTCTAGTGCAGCTACAACACTGACATCTATCTGATGATGTGGAATATTGCTCAGGTATGTACAGATCAAATCCAATCTGTCCAATTATCGCCCCATCAATCTACTCTCAAGATCAGCAAAGTGATGGA
Organism: Heterodontus francisci; assembly: GCF_036365525.1. Lineage (NCBI taxonomy): Eukaryota > Metazoa > Chordata > Chondrichthyes > Heterodontiformes > Heterodontidae > Heterodontus > Heterodontus francisci. The sequence goes on along the minus strand of NC_090372.1, from coordinate 8,292,404 downwards.
AAAAGTCGCCGACAGTGATATCAAGTGCCACTTACTCAACAATAGCCTGCTCGTTGATGCTCGGTCTGGGTTTCACCAGGACCCCTCTGCTCTTGACCCCCATTACGGCCTTGGTCCAAACATGGACAAAACAGCTGAATTCCAGAGGTGAGGTGAGTACGACTGCCCTTGACATCAAGACAACATTTGAACGAGTGTGGCATCAAGGAGCCCTAGCAAAATTCAAGCCAACAGTAATCCGAAGAAAAACTCTTCACTGTATGGGAGTCATCCACATCACAAAGAAAAATGTTTGTGGCTGTTGGAGGCCAATCATCTCAGCCCCAGGACATTGTTGGAGGAGTTCCTCAGGGTGATGGCCTAGGTGGAACCATCTTCAGCTGCTTCACCAATGACCTTCCCTCCAACATAAGGTCAGATCTGAGGATGTTTGCTGATGATTGCAGTGTTCAGCACCGTTTGCAACTCCTCAAATACTGAAGCAGTTTGCATGCAGCAAGACCTGGGTAACGTTCTGGCTTGGGCTCATAAGTGGCAAGTAACATTCATGCCACGCAAGTGGCAGGCAATGGCCATCTCCAACAAAAGGGAATCTAACCATCACTCCTTGACATTCAACGGCATTACCATCGCTGAATCCCACACCATCAGCATCCTGGGGGTTACCATTGGCCAGAAACTTAACTGGACCAGCTATATAAATATTGTGGCTACAAGAGCAGGTCAGAGGCTGGGACTTCTGCCAAAAGTATCTAATCTCCTGACTCCCCAGAGCTTTTCCATCATCTACAGGGCACAAGTCAGAAGTGTGATGGAATACTCCCCACTTTCCTGGACGCATGGAGCTCCAACACCATCCAGGACAAAGCACAAAGCAGCCCTCTTGATCAGCACACCATCTACCATCTTAAGCATTCACTCCCTCCAGTGGCAGCAGTGTGTACCGTCTACAAGATGCACTGCAGCAACTTGCCAAGACTTCAACAGCATCTCCTAAACCCGCGATCTCTACCACCTAAAAGAACAAGGACAGAAAGCACATGGAAACACCACCTACAAGTTCCCCTCCAAGTCACATACCATCCTGACTTGGAAATATAATCGCCATTCATTGCTGGGTCTAAATCCTGGAATTCCCTCCCCAACAGCACTGTGGGTGTACCTGTACCACATGGAGTGCAGCGGTTCAAGGTGGTGGCTCACCACCACCTCTAGGCCTGCTTTAGGTCGAGAAAAAGAACCCGACCGAACCACAGCGGGCTCGAGCTCGAGCCCGACCCGGCCAGAGTCCCTCCGATTTTGCCTCGAGCCCGACCCAACCATCCCTTCACTTACCTTCCTGACATCGAACCTGCAAGAAGCTGCAGCGCATGCGTGAGACATCATAGTGACGTCACTCGCTCACTGCGCAGTCTCAGTTTCATCCCAGACTCCCAGATCAGGCAAGTTTTATTATTTTAATACTTACCAGCAGAGCACTTACCATGTGCGTCCAGCCCGACCAGACTCAATCTGGACTCAGCCTGACCCGACCCGAGCCCGAAAACCAGCCCCGAAAGATGGGCCTGATCCGACCTGAACCCGACACATGTCGTCGGGTTTGGGTCGGGTAGCAGGCCTCTACCACCACCTTCTCAAGGGGCATTAGGGATGGGCAATAAATGTTGGCCTTGCCAACACCCACAACCAACAAACAAGTAAAAGAAAATGGAGACTACCACCAACTCCCTGCCAACTAGAATATCTTTATAGCATCACGATCAAGGACACCATCACTGGTAATAGCTCACCATCAGCTAAAAATCTAACTACAATGCACAACTCAGTTTCTGAAAGCCAAATAAAAAAATAAAGTTGTTTTCGAAGTTAAGCCTTTTCGATTCAACAGTTACATTCAAAACTCGCTAAACTCAAGTCGTCCCATTTTTCACATAAATAGGTGAGGAAAGGTTTGTAGTCTGATAATGTTTTCATCCTGTCTTCATTTACTTTGAGCAGATTTATGGCCATGTCAATTTTGCTATTTTGTTTTTAATGGGAAAGTGAACCACAACAAATAAAGTCAGCAGTTACTCCATTCTCCAGATTTCTTTTAAAAAGATCCCAATTTATTTTAACAAAATTTCACCTTGGGTGACCATGAAAGATCACTGCTGTACACATACTTAATTAGCTTGCTACAAGTTAGCTGCCCAATATTTATGCAGAACCTTTCATAAGTGTTTGACAAAAGGCCACAGCATTTCGAACCATTGTCAGGGCTCCCTAGCAACTTTGCTCATAACACAGTTGTCATTTTAAAGGCATACTGTAGCAAGTCAAAGGTCAATTAGTGCAGTAAACTCTCAAGTACACACTATCAAAAGTAGGCTGATTACTCTTGGAGGTACTAGCATGTTTTCCTAACAGGTTGTTTCTCCGCTCTGTAGCTCTAATTTTTTTATTAACTGAATGTGAGAACTTCCTGTGTTCATTGCATTGTGAATAGACTTTGGCAATAAGTCAGGAAGCCAGTGCAGAGCTCTGTGAATGCAGTTATTTAAAGCCCTGTCCTGCCACTAAATTAGAAGAATTCACATCCTCAACAACGTTCAAGTTGCTGAATGGATTCTGCTTTTTTTTTTAAATTTGACAATGAACAACATCCGGAGGAAAACTATTCCAAACAACTGTGGTAGGGTCATCTAGTTAGAATTCAAACTTGTTTTCACTGGTTGGCTTTCACAGGTATTTTGTTTCCCCTCTGTATTGATATCAACTCAACTCTGCTATGATTGAAAGTGCTTTCCAGTGTCCCCACCTCTCCTCTTCTCCCCTGCTGCCTCCCCCCACCCCACTTTGTTGCCTATCAATCTTTACATCTGTTACTATGGAAACTCATGTCACTCTCCACTATGCTACATTGATAATGTTTTTCACTGGCTTCATTCTCCTTTTCAACAATATTGAATGATAGGTAAGTGTCTACCATGAGTTTTTGCTCTCTAGGACCTGGTTTGGCACAAACAGCCAAAATTTTAAACAGTTGTTGGCATACAAGACAAATCTTTAATTTCATTACCGCAATTGGATTAGCAGTTTTAAGCGAAATATGTTCTCCTTTCTTTCTCTCTCTGCCTTTTATAGTCATCCAAAAGCAGGACCTCAGCCAAGCTGCACATTCACACAAATTTTTCTAAACTACTATTTTTTAAACAAACCACCAATGATGTAACTGAAATTAAAATTGTGAATGTTTCAATATCTTCAGAGAGACTGCAAAAGAAACAACTGCTACTAATCAAATATTCTAGTGACATCAACATTGTCGTTATTATGTGGCAAGTGAAACAATGATTCAGTGGCAATCATTTGGTCAATAACAAAACTTTAGATCATTTGTCCTACAATCAAATATGCAACAACTATAACCATACTGAAGCCAATGAAATGCTTTGGATTCAGCATATAAAATAAAATATATTAGTTACCCCCAGTAACAGATTATTAGTTAGTGGTTGAGGGCAGGTGGGAAATACAACCACTAGCATTTATATAGCGCCTTAATCTAGTAAAACATCCCACGGTGCTTCACAGGAGAGTTATCAAACAAACTCTGACACCAAGCCACATAAGGAGACATTACAACAGTTGACCAAAAGCTTGGTCCAAGATATAGTTTATAAGGAGTTTCCTAAAGGACAGAAAGGCAGACAGGTGGCGAGGTTTAGGTGTCGAATTCCAGCGTTTGGGGTCTAGGCAGCTGAAAGCGCAGCCACCAATGGTGGAGCTCTACACAGCAAGGCAACATCGCACTTTGCATAAGAACCCTTGGTACGGAGAAGAAAATAAAAATATCACAGTCAAGGCTCACTCACCTGGAGCTGGGAGGGGGTGCAGAAAGAGACATATCAGGTGTTCTCATTCACAGACATGCACACTCCCTAGAAACTAACTGAAAGTGACCAAGAGATCCACCTGTCTTCCTGGAGGGAGGTCATTTATATCTGTACTTTCTCTCCCTTTGAAGAGCGTGGCGCTCCTACCATACATGCAAGTTATGTGCTGCCCGAGGCTGTAAATCATTTTCATGCCCGATCACACTTCCCACTCTTTTGAAATTGATGAAGTGTTCACCATGTCTTGCTTAAAGAAAAACAATCACAGTGCAGTCAACATTCTCTAAATTTGGAATCATGACTCTAGGGCTTCACTGCAGCATTAGTCTACTGTAAGCCAATTTTTATTTGTTAAAGAGACATTGCCTTCATTAACCAGTGATCAGATATTCCTTTTTTTAAAAAAAAACCAGCATGTGATGCAGTGATGCCAATGACATCAAAAGTGTATCATGACATTCATCGCTTCTAGCTTTTCCTCTTCCCCAAAGGCTTTTTTCATCAAAAAAAAATACTTTAAAACTCTATCCGTTTTCAAATAAATTCTACATAATGCTCATCATCTTCAAAGATGGTGGCTGAGGCCAGTCTTTGCACTCCTGCTGTATATGCTGGTGTTTCTGGCACATTTGGTGGATGTTCGCATTACTACAGGGTACCTATTGTTAACAGAAGAAAGGTTTCAGCAGCTTATGGAAAATAGAAACCACTGATTAAGAGGCTGCAAATATTCTGTACTGAGGCAGAAAGAGAGCAAGGAGAACAGGATGAAAAAGTGAAAGAAAACTATATTGATAAAATAAATTGAAATATACAAAAAAAAAAATCTACAGGTCCATCCCTGCTCCACACAGTTGTGATGCGTCACTGTATGGTCTCCACCATTATAGTGTGCAAATCGCGTTCACATGATTGCACCAGTATACATGATAGCTGGAATGTCATATTTTTACTAAAATTAAAAATAATTTGTTTTAAAGACTGCACAGAAAGGATAGTTCCCACTTCAGCATCACTAACTTTGTTACACATAGCTATGATTCAATAAGTTTCATTTAAGGAGTTGAAGTGTTTTCATGCAGTTAAAACTTACATTTTCGATTTAAAAACGGCTTAATTTCAATTGCAACTTATTTTGATCACTTGCCGAGAGAAATGTAATAAAAATAGTTACCACAGGTCTATATTTACCAGATAGCTTTCAAATCTGGGCTATTTATTACAACTGATATACTGTATGCACAAATTACCTGAATGAGTTTCCTCACAGCTTTGGCCAATGGGAGAAATCTGCACAACCACATGTTTTAGTGAAAGATTGTCATCCGAAAATATAAAATATTAAAATGAAGCCTGCCTCAATAGGCTCTTATTACATTCAGTCACACTGAATGTGGTAATGGATAATGGTCATCATTTTTTATCCAATATAAGCAACTACCATTTTAAATATGGATGTTTGAAGTGGTGGGGACTGCCCATACGCTCCTCATCCAGAAGCCATGTAATCTTCTGGGAGATGCTAAAAAAAGATGTTTAAAAAACAGGCTAATTACATGGAAACAAAATCTCAATTTGGAAAAAAAACAGATAAGTTGGAAAAAAGTATAAGGAACAAATACAAAAACAGAGCATAAAGGAAACAACCATACAATAAAACTTGAAAGAAAAAGAAAAAAAATAGAAAAAAGGGTGTGCAACAAAAATCTATGGTTCTACTGCAGACAGTACACATTGAAGGATAAAGGTTGATGAGAAAATTAAAAATCAGGCTGGCTGAAACTTAAAAAAAATTAAGCTATGACATGCAAGATCAGAATTCACAGAAGTGTGCAAAATGGAGTTGCAAAGATAAATGAACATTTAAAATCACACCCTTTAAAGCATCTGAGCCATTGTCATGAGATGCCGCAAGGCAACATTTTTAACCATTATGGAACTGGCTTGGAATGTACCTTCGAATATGCAGATATTTGGAAAGTCACAATGTGTACAGCTTCTCAAGAATCCACTTTCTACCATTCCTTCTCTTTGCATACAGTGCACTGAAACAATTATTTCAAGCTGACAGGTTAGGAATGCTTAAGCCTTTTAGTACAGTACTGAATAGAAGGAATATATGAGAGTTGAATCACTGACAAGTTTCCTAGGGCAGCCAATCATTTTCAGTTTTGTCACAAATTCTATACCCTCACTGCTAAATCCATGCCCCTCCCAACCACTGTCTAAGGCTGAAGCAGACTGCTCGCAACCTAATTAACCCCAGACAGCTTCTGACTCCATACCCTCACTGTAAATGCTGCCTGCTTCCATCTCTGTAACATCACACACTTCCAAACCTACCCCAGCCCATCTTTTTTTAAATTCGCTCATGGGATGTGGGCGTCGCTGGCTAACCCAGAATTTATTACCCATCCCTAATTGCCCTCGAGAAAGAGGTGGCGAGCTGCCTTCTTGAACCGCTGCAGTCCTTGAGGTGTAGGTACACCCACAATGCTGTTAGGGAGGGAGTTCCAGGATTTTGACCCAGCAACAGTGAAGGAACGGCAATACAGTTCTAAGTCAGGATGTGGAGCTTGGAGGGGAACTTGCAGGTGGTGGTGTTCCCATGTATTTGCTGCCCTTGTCCTTCTAGTTGGTAGAGGTCGCGGGTTTGGAAGGTGCTGTCTAAGGAGCCTTGGTGCATTGCTGCAGTGCATCTTGTAGATGGTACACACTGCTGCCACTCTGAGTCGGTGGTGGAGGGAGTGAATGTTTGTAGATGGGGTGCCAATCAAGTGGGCTGCTTTGTCCTGAATGGTGTCGAGCTTCTTGAGTGTTGTTGGAGCTGCACCCATCCAGGCAAGTGGAGAGTATTCCATCACACTCCTGACTTGTGCCTTGTAGATGGTGGACGGGCATTGGGGAGACAGGAGGAGAGTTACTCACCGCAGAATTCCCAGCCTCTGACCTGCTCGTGTAGCCACAGTATTTATGTGGCTGGTCGAGTTCAGTTTCTGGTCAATGATAACCCCCAGGATGTTGATAGTGGGGAATTCAGCAATTGTAATGCCATTGACTGTTAAGGGGAGATGGTTAGATTCTCTCTTGTTGGAGATGGTCATTGCCTGGCACTTGTGTGGCACAAACATTACATGCCACTTATCAGCCCAAGCCTGGGTGTTGCCCAGGTCTTGCTGCATCTGGACATGGGCTGCTTCAGTATCTAAGGAATCGCAAATGGTGATCATCGTGCAATCAGCAGCAAACATCCCCACTTCTGACCTTATGATGGAGCGGTGGTCATTGATGGTTGGGGCCTAGGACACTACCCTGAGGAACTCCTGCTGTAATGTCCTGGGATTGAGATGATGACCTCCAACAACCACAACCATCTTTCTTTCTGCTAGGTATGATTCCAACCAGCAGAGAGTTTCCACCCCCCACCCCGATTCCTATTGACTCTAGTTTTGCTTGGGCTCCTTGATGCCATATTCAGTCAAATGCTGCCTTGATGCCCTGGCGGAACCAAACTGCGCGACTGTGAGCAGGTAATTTCTGAGCAAGTGCCTCTTGATAGCACTGTTGACAACTCCTTCTTCATTTTACTGATGATCGAGAGTAGACTGATAGGGTGGTAACTGGCCAGGGTGGATTTGTCCTGCTTTCGGTGTACAGGACATACTTGGGCAATTTTCCACATTGCCAGGTAGATGCCAGTGTTATAGCTGTACTAGAACAGCTTGGGTGGGGGCGCAGCCAGTTCTGGAGCACAAGTCTTCAGTACTATTGCCAGAATGTCATCCGGGCCCATAGTCTTTGCAGTGTACAGTGCCTTCAGCCGTTTCTTGATATCACGTAGAGTGAATCAAACTGGCTGAAGGCTGGCATCTGTGATGCTGGGGACCTCAGGAGGAGGCCGATATAGATTATCCACTCTGCACTTCTGACTGAAGATGGATGAAAATGCTTCAGCCTTCTCTTTTGCATGGATGTGCTAGGCTCCACCATCGTTGAGGATGGGGATATTTGTGGAGCCTCCACCTCCTGTTAGTCGTTTAATTGTCCACCACCATTCACGACTGGATGTGGCAGGATTGCAGAACTTAGATCTTGTTGTGGAATTGCTTAGCTCTGTCTATCACATGGTGATTCCGCTGTTTGGCATGCAAGTAGTCTTGTGTTGTAGCTTCATCAGGCTGACACCTCATTTTTAGGTATGCCTGGTGCTGCTCCTAACGTGCTCTCCTGCACTCTTCATTGAACCAGGGTTGGTCCCTGGCTTGATGGTAATTGTATAGTGGGGGATATGCCAGGCCACGAGGTTACAGATTGTGGTTGAATACAATTCTGCTGCTGCTGCTAGCCCACAGCACCTCATGGATGCCCAGTTTTGAGTTGCTAGATCTGTTCAAAAATCTATCCCATTTAGCACGGTGGTAGTGCCACACAACACGATGGTGGGTATCCTCAATGTCGTCTCCACAAGGGCTATGCGGTGGTCACTCCTACCAATACTGTCATGGACAGATGCATCTGTGACTGTTAGACTGGTGAGGACAAGGTCAACTATGTTTTTCCTTCTTGTTGGTTCCCTCACCACCTGCCACAGACCAAGTCTAGCAACTATGTCCTTTAAGACTCGGCCAGCATGGTCAGTAGTGGTGCTACTGAGCCACCCAGAGTACATTCTGTGCCCTTGCTACCCTTAGTGCTTCTTCCAGTTGGTGTTCAACATGCAGAAGCACTGAATCATCAGCTGAGGGGGGGGGGGGGGGGGGGGCACCGGTGGTGGTAGCTGGTAACCAGCGGGACATTTCCTTGTCCATGTTTGACCTGATGCCGTGAGACTTCATGGGGTCCGAAGTCAATCTTGAGGACTCCCAGGGCAACTCCCTCCCAAATGTCTACCACTGTGCCGTCATCAGGGATGGTGATGGCGATTTCAGGGACATTGTCTGTAAGGTACGATTCCATGAGTATGACTATGTCAGGCTGTTGCTTGACTAGTCAGTGTGACAGCTCTCCCAATTTTGGCACACGTCCCCAGATTCTGCTAAGGAGGACTTTTCAGGGTCGACAAGGCTGGGTTTGCCATTGTCGCTTCCAGTGCCTAGGTCGATGCTGGGTGGTCCATCCAGTTTCATTCCTTTTCTTACACTTAGTAGCGGTTTTATACCCATTTCAGAGAGCATTTAAGAGTCAATCACGTTGTAGGCCAGACCAGGTATGGAAGGCAGATTTCCTTCGCTAAAGGGCATTGGTGAATCAGATGGGAACAATCGACAATGGTTTCATGGTCAACATTGGACTAGCTTTTAATTCCAGATTTATTAACTGAATTCAAATATCACTATCGGCCGTGGTGGGATTCAAACCCACATCCCCAAAGTATTAGCCATAGGCATCTGGATTACTAGTCCAGTGACAATACCACTACATCAACACCTCCCATGCACTACTGCTGAATCTTCAACTCCAGACTTGAACATTACAATGCTCCACGAGCCAGCCTCTCATCATCCACCGTGCCTAAACTAAAGCTCATCCAAAGTTCAGCTACCTGTAACTCATTACTCACCAAGTCCTACTCACCTATCAATTTGTGCCTGCTGGCCTACAATGACTTGCACTGCACCAATACCACAAATTTAAAATTCTCATGCTTAATCTCTTCATAGCTGAACCTCTTCCTATCTCCACCACACAACAAAAATCTCAGTTCCTGCGACTCTAACCTCTAGTGCCACCCTCCATACCCATCACTCGTTATCGCCTAGTCTCCAGGCTCTTGAACTTATTCCCTAAGCACCTTTACTTTTCCATATCCCTCACCTCCTTTGGGACAGTCTTTTGACCATCTTTGACCAAGCTTTTGTTCATCCCTCCCAATAAGTTTTTCCTTGACTCTGAATCTATTTATTAACTTGCATATCGATGATGCAAGTTGCTCTTGTGGCATATTCGATATTAGAAATAGCTAATTGAAATTTCTGTTCTCCACCTTATAATGAAAAGCACTGGTGGCACACATTCAGTCGACTACAGGTTATGATGTTTACAAACAGCACAGAAGCATGAGTATTCAAGATATGTCAGTCACAACGGCTAATTAGCTTAGAAAAAAATTGTTGTTCCTTGGGGACTAAGTAAGCTCAGGGGAAAAGTGTCAGTTTGCATCTCTGAATGTAAACTGTTGCAGAACATAGAATTGTTGATTTGACAGTTCCATCATAAGTAACTAGAAGTTTTGCAGAACAAGTGATGTTTTAACTCATACCCTGAATAAAAACATTAAAATTCTTCAGTCAAAATAGGCTGCCTTTAATAATTTTAGAACAAGTTAGTCTCCAATATCTAAGGCCTTTTTAAAATTTGAGTCTGATTTTACCCACTTTAAATTGTCTGCTAAAGGACACTTACTTTCGTATAACAGGAATCAAGACGGCGGCAAATGTTACACTTCTACACTTTCAAAAACATTTTTTAAAATGTAGTCACTGGCACAGCCTAAAAAAGCAACTCCAACTGTTGTAACTAAGCTATACAGATACTTTTGTAGGATTTGACGGGGGGTGGGGGGAACTCAGCCACTAAAACTTAATTTGCTTACATTTCAGATTACATGAGAAGCAAGTATACTTAATTAAGTGAGTGCGACTAGTCTCAAATATATTTTCTTAAACCACATATTCAACCGAGTGGCTTCTTACAGCTCTGATATGCGGCACTCAGATTAATACCACAAAGTATAAGCTTTCAGTAGATGGGAAAGTAGCTGTTTCCAAGGAGGTTTAGAACATACTCTGCAAAAATATAGGCTAGAATTACTAACGGATCATTAACTCATTTGAGTTTTTAATGGTATCATACTATACTTACTGCATCGATGGATGAACAAATCTAGCTCTCAAAAAGCTACTATAATTTTGTTTTATACATAAATCGTATTAAAAGTTGATCCTTGGAAACTTAGTAACTGCAGCATGCGGTTGCTATATTCAATCTGTCAAAGCATGGCGTGTGGAGATTTTTTCAAAGAAATAACTGGTGACTATTTGAGAATGCCAGAAACTCGAGAGAAAAACTCCTTTCTACCCAGTAAAAATAAAATGCACCTTTTATAGACTATTAAAGAGAATCCTTTTTTTAAAAAAAAAGTGTGGTTCAGGCCAGTTATATTTAAGGTAGGATTTTAACTGATGGTACTGCAAGTCTATTATGCAGTAATATATAAAAAGCGTAGCCGACACAAGAAGAATTTTCTCAGATACAAGGTTCTGAATTGAAAGTACAGGGCTGAGCATAACCTCAACTGTTACCGTGGGAACCCTGGACTAACCACAGGAAGTATCATGGGTCGCCGAATAGCCTTTTATGAAAAGTTTCAGGTTGTTAACATTGCTGCTCTTAACTGCCAAATGGGATGGTCTTGTAAAAGACAATTATAAAAATAGCAACTTTACTTCATACAAGTGAATGCTTTTATAAACTAGAGAAGCTTAAACTGAAAGATTAATACTAAAACATTAACATTGATATTTGAAATGACAGGATACATAAATTAAACAAAATTGTCATGCATAGGGAAATACAATTGAGAAGTATTTTCAATGGCTGTGCATTTTGCTGCAGTTTTCAAAGGAATATAGTTTTTACATTATACAACTGACAGAAAAAGTGTGTGACTACATCAGTACAGTGATCGTGTAAGATGACAAGAACATTGCAGACCTCAAAAGTGTAAACAGTTGCCAAGCTCTACATTAACAAAAACCTCACACCACTAGTTAAGTATGGAGGAAGCACAGCTTCTTCCCTCCCCTGAAGTGCACATCTTTCTGTTCCCTACCTCAGGCTCATTTAAGATTTCAATTTCAATATATTTGCCCAACTGCTTTTCATTTTAATTTTAGGAAAAAACAAATTCCACCAATCTTTGGGTAGATGATAAAGTGACTGACAAAACTGCATTTCTACACATCCATTTCCTGTGACTGAAGATTGGAAGGCATTCTCACTGAAGTTCCATATGTACACACACACAATGCAAATGATTCAGTGACTTGCACACTCGGCTGAATTTAGAGCGGCCGTTTGGAGCAGGAATGGAGGTGTGGGGGGGTCGGAGAATAGTATCGGATGAGTCCACCCAGAACCCAACATCGTGACGTTGGTTTCAGACTTAGTCAGTGGTGGGAAAGCACCAAGGTGGTGCTGCCACCCTGATGCATCCGGAGTACAATTTAAATTGCAGAATATATAGTTAGAATGTATTAGCACGTAATTGTAAGCAATTCAACGGAGGGCTTTGAAATAAGTGGACGACGGGCGGCCATCACATGCCTTCGGATTCCCGGCTGTTGAAAGCTGGCAGCACCAAGGCAAGGCCTCAGTGCTGTGAATGCTAGGCAGCCAGGACCAGCACTGCAAAGGGGAAGAGGTGGGAGCAGAGGTCATTGCCGGCCTACAGTGTTATGCACTCTGCATGGGTGCCGGATGCCAGTACCTAGTAAGCTGGGTCTTGGGCGGTCTGCAAGGATATGCTGGGTGTGGGTGGCTGTATCAGGTGGCCAAACTGTTGGGTGAGTGGGTTATCTATCAGCAAGGGTGGGCACTGAGGGCCACCAGAGTGTCTGCCAGGAGAAATAGCAAAGGGACAGCTGCCAAGGCAGGGTCATCTCTGCAAGGACAAAGCTCTGCAGGCCTACTGATCACCAAGCATGGTTTCACATACCCTTTCTTTGTGGACCCCCATGGCGTGATGCAGTGCCTTCGACAAAGGGAGAGCCAGGAAACAGCTGCACCTGCCATGATGATTCACTACCAGAGAAACAGAAGCTGGCCATGCGAAGAAGGGCCCACCTGTGCCAGAGAGCATACCAGACTCGATTCAGCTACCTCCAAATGTCTGAACAGCATCGTCAGCAGACGACGGCTCTCCAGGCACAGCGTCACTGACTTTTGCACCCTACTGCAGGATGAGTTAAGACTAAAGGATTTGGTGGTCACTATGCCTGTGGTCTTGAAGATCACCATTGCACTTAACTTTTACTTGTCTGGATCATTCCAAGGATCCTCTGGGGACATGTGTGGGTTCTCACAGGCAGCAGTGCATCATCGCATCAAGGAAGTTACCAATGCCCTGTTCAAGAGGGCTGGAGACTATGTCAGGGTCAGTCCGGTAGCACACAGACAGACTGAGGGCTATCGGATTCGGGGCCATCACTGGATTCCCCCAGGTGCAAGGTGTTATAGGCTGCATGCAGGTGGCCATCAAGGCTCCAACACACCAGCCAGCTGCCTTCATCAACAGGAAGGGCTGCCATTCCTTCAACATTCAATTGGTCTGCAATCACTGAAAACATTTCCTGCTCCCACTTCCCAGGAAGCAGCCACAACGCCTACATACTTGGACAGTCCCAGGTGTCACAGCTTTTCAGCCCCCCCCCCCCCCCCCCGCTTGTCTTAAGGGATGGATTCTCGGGGACAAGGGCTACCCGTTGAAGACATGGCTACTGGCGCCTGTGAGGAACCCTCGCAATCCAACAGAGAAGTACAACACTTGCCACTGCTCCACCTGAGCAACCATCGAGCAGGCCATTGTACTGCTGAAGATGAGATTCCGTTGCCTAGATCGACTCGGTGGAGCCCTGCAGTATGCTCAAGCTAGGGTCTCATGTATCGTGATAGTCTGCTATGTCCTCCACCAGTGATGAGCAGGCAGCAATGGATGTTGCTGAAGCCCTTGCACCGGAGGCCAGGCACATTGAGGGACAGGCCAAGGAGGCAAGAGACAATCTCATACTTACCCACTTCCAGCCACCATGAAGGCCTCTGAGTAAAATCAATAAAGACTCATCTCAATGCATGCAGTGTGTCACCTACTTTCTATTTGTCTTCCATGCCTTGCACCCAGCTGAACCACACGCCCATGGGAGACCCTATTCAAATGAGGGCTGTGCCTACATTGGCATCCACTAAGGGGGAAAGGGGGAAGTCAGCAGCTCACAATTATGGCATGATAGAATAATGATTTTCCACAATGAAAGATAATGTCAAAAAACAAAAGAAATTTATACAAGAAAACAAATTCAACCATGAAATCCGAAGTGTCTCTAAGATGGTTTTCTTTATACGTTTACGAGTGCTTCTACTGGGCGGCAGGCAGGCTATGCCTAGGTCTGAGATGACTTTGGCAGCTGTCCTCTGGCTTTCTGAGGTTCAGTGGGCCCCGGGTGCCTGAGGGTTTCCTGCACAAGTGCAGGTCACTCCTCAGGCATCACGGCTATTGGAGCTGGGCTCACTGGTGAGGAGCTGAGGAGCCACTGTCCACAATGGCAGTGCCTTGAGGGGAGGCACTGGCTGTGGAGGTCAGCCTCTCTTCCTCTTTTTCAAGGATCACTTGAACCTCCCTGCTGACCAGAGAAGGACGAGGAGCTGGAGAAGACTCCAGGGGCCTTGTCCTTCTCTCGCCTTGCCACTGCAGCACTGAGCTCATGGCCAAGATGGTGGTGTGCAGATCTGCGCGCATTTATGGGATCTGGCTCTCCAGGCAGGTCACCAACCTTTTAATGGAGGAAGCCAAGCACTCATATGCCTGAGGCATGGCAGCAATCATGGCATGGATGGACTCCTCCATTGTCTGCTCATAGCTGCGCATTGTCTCTAGCATCTCCGCCAGATGTTGCCTTACCCCTTTCTGCAACTCCAACATGCCCTGTGCTATTGACACGAGAGGCTAGTCATCAGCCTGGGGCTCAGCATGGGCCTGACCACCTACAGTCCTCCAAGTGGCACAGGCCTCAGCCAGCTGCTCAGGCATGTATGTGGTGCTCTCACTAGCTTGTGACCCTGATTCTACAGCCCAGGTGAAAGTCTCTGTGCTGTTGGGAGGTGCAGGAGTCATGGGACATTACATCCTCTGACTGTGGATCCTCCTCAGAGGTGGAATTATGTCCCCACTCTGTTGGAGTCTCTTGCGGTCACCAACCTGCTTGAGAACACGTTTATGTGTGGGTTAAATGTGCATATCTCGTCATGTCAACCATGCGTGATGTGGATCTCCAGAAGTGAACTCCATGTCGAAGGAAGATAATCTTCACTCTGTTGCACGGTGATTCCAGCCTCACCACCAACTCTTGAGCAGCCACCCTGGGTCCCCACTAATTCAAGTGCCTCCTCCTCGCCTGTCAAGAGAGGCTGAAGACCTGAAATTCCTCCCAGTCCGGGATGTCTCCCTGCTGTTATGGACCCTCTTGTCCTGCAACTGGAAAGAGGGAGATAGTCATACTTTGCAGAGATCTCAACATGACAGTTCTGTTAGTGGCAATCCCTCTTCCCCGACTGGGGTATCCTCCTATCCACTCTCAGGGAAGTTAATGGGGGTGAGCTGAAAAAGTAGGTGGCCTGTGGCTGAGATGCAGCCATGCATCTGTCAAGATGAGGTGATGCCTAATCGCCCCCTGCCAGCACCTTTGTGGTGCCTACTTCCCCATGTCCCTCTTCCTGCTGCGTAGCCATTTGCAATCCCTAAATAGGAGCAGTCACCTTAGCAAAATGAAGGAGGTCACTGTGCCTATGTCCGGGGTGTGGGAGGTGTGACCCCACGGGTGCTGACCTCCTGAGCGATCTCCATCCAGGCTTGCTTGGTCAGACGAGAGGACCTCAAGCCAATCGCTGAGGAAGGGGACCTCCCGCCTTTCCCTTGCAGCCTGGAGGAGAAGCTCATGGGAGGCATCGCTAAATCAGGGGTCACTGTGTCTTGCCTCTACCATCCTGCGGCCTCCTTCTCAGGGGGGTGGGAGGACCAGGAGTCACAACTGCAAATGGCTTCACCTGAGAGCACTGCAAATGAATCCAAAGCAGCAATACAAGTAGGGCTGACACGGCTTTAAATATGGTGCCAGCACCTGCTCCGCTGCCACAGTGTCTCGCATCCCTTTCCCGCTGCATAATTGGCTGGGCCCCACGTGATCGCGGTGGGCTGGCCGTGCATGTGAGGACAACAGCCATTTCCAGGTCCACCGCCGGGACCCGCGACAGACTCACTAAATTCCGCCTTAAAAGTGATATGCATGGTATAAAATTAGCACATTATCCAACTCACTGATACAAATGCATTTGAAGGAAATCATGTTGCCCATCCACCAGACTATAATAACGCAAAATTTTGCAACTCAGACCCAAAAATCACATCAGTGAAATGCTCATTGTGGCTCAGCTGACAAAGCCCAGTGGTAGCTGAACCAAGACGATCCCAAGTTTTATTCTTAGTCTGTGCTAAGTTAGCTGCACTCACCTAATGAAACGGTAAGACATTATAATTTGCCTAATCAGCGCAAGGTGAGGGAGGGGCAAGTCATCAAGGTTCCTGCTTCTAACTACTATCATTAATCCCTGCAGGAAGAGTATTTAGATGGGGGGGTGGAGAAGACAGGCACAGGCTCGGTTGTTATGCTCTGCGCACTTGAAAAATACGGTAACCCGGGAAGGAAACATCTTCAGGAAGGAAGGGGAGAAAATTGGTAGAAAAAGGGAAAGGACAAAAACAAAACTGCTTATCTTCAACTCAATATTACAATCATGGCAGTGGCTTAGAGGACTATTTCCCGGGTTTGTGCTATCTCCAATGAGCATCACCTGCTGGTTGTGCATACAGGGAAATCACAGTCATACCACCCATAATTCCATTTATTGGATGGAAAATTATGGGTAGAGCCCAGAATTTCCCAATATATTCAAACTCACGAATGAGGCTCTCTGCTGGCAACACAAATTCAGGAAACTTCCTGTGTATCCAGCAAATGATTTAAAACATATGTCATCAAAATTTTGAAGATCACCAGACCTGTAGTTTTTGTTTGCCACAAAAACACTTAAATATGCTCCAAGTAAAATTCATATCTGCAGTGGTTACTGCTTTTAGTTAACACGACAGTGCCTTACAACTACTTCCCATAGGCAAAGAAGTGGTTGTAAGGTGTTAGACCGTCATGCAATAACCATTTTGACCACAACATCCAAAGTAGACCTCATCGCACGTACATCGTATACTTCGCAAAGCAGTTTTTAAGCACTTAAACAAGTACTTATTTTGTGGGTAGCAATTTTCTTGTACTACAGGCAAATGTTAATTACATAAAATTACAAGTATTCTGGAGATTTAAACTCTGCACTTCAGATAGGGCTTGAAGTTAACACTGAACACACAAGAAACATACGGAGAATGAGTGCCCTAAACCAAGATTCTGCACAGCTAACAACAAAACTCATCTGAACATCCTGAACTTTGCCAGACAATAATTTGACTTATTTTTACGCTCTATCTTAAGCAGAGATTTTGATTCTGCCTCAGGTCCTCCTAAACCAATGACAGATTAAGAGGATTCAATGTAATTTTGTAAACACTGCAACTCACCAAGGCTAATTTTCATTATAATATGAAAGTTAATTGATTCAATGTATAAAACTGCTCGCTTCCTGTGAATTCTATTCAGTGCACTTGTTGGGTTGCGAAACTCACTCAGTCAGCATCTTTATAATTTACAGAATAGGATTATAGAATGGTTACAACACACAAGGAAGCCCTTCTGCCTATTGTGTCTGTGCTGGGTCTCTGACAGAGCAATCACCGAGTGCCACTCCCCTGTCTTCTTCCCGTAGCCTTGCACATTCTTCCTTTTCAGATAATAATCCAACACCCTCTTGAATGCCTAGATTGAACCTGCCTCCACCACAATCTCAAGCAGTGCATTCCAGACCCTAAGCACGCACTGTGTGAAAAAGATCTTCATGTTGCCATTACTTCCTTTGCCAATTACCTTAAATCTGTGCCCTCTGGTTCTTGACCCTTCTACCAATGGGAACATTTTTTCCCTATCTACTCGGTCCAGAGCCCTCATGATCTTGAATACCTCTCTGAAATCTCCTCTCGACCTTCTAGTCTCCAAGAACAGTCCCAACTTCAGCAAGCTATCTACATAACTGAAGTTCCTCATTCCTGGAACCATTCTCATGATTCTTTTCTGCACCCTCTCCAACGCCTTCACATCCTTCCAAAAGTGTGGTGCCCAGAATTCGATGCAATATTGCAGCTGAGGCCGAATCAGTGTTTTATACAAGCTTGCCATAAATTCCTTGCTTTTGTACTCCATGCCCCCATTGATAAAGCATAGGATGCTATATGCTTTATTTAACCACTCTCTCAACTTATCCAGCCACTTTCAATGATTTATGCACATATACACCCAAGTCCCTCTGCTCCTGAATCCCTTTAGAATTGTACCCTTATTTTGTATTGCCTTTCTGCATTCTTTCTACCAAAATGATTCACTTCATACTTCTTTGCATTAAATTTCATCTCCAACTTGTCGACCTATTCCACCAACCTGTATGTCCTTTTGATGGTCTACACCATTTTGCTCACAGTTCACAATACTTCCAAGTTTTGCATCGTCTGCAAATTTTGAAATTGTGCCCTGTACACCAAGGTGTGGAGGAAAATTCCTTCTTCAGAAGACTTGAATACATGTGAGAGCAGCAGGGAGAAGAAAATCCCAAAATCTGTGTGGGTGCGAGAACACAGCCCTGTTTCACGCCACTCAGGATAGGAAAGGGGTCTGATGAGGTGCCGCCATGTTGAATTGTGCCTGAAGAAAGAATTTTCCTCCACACAAGATCAGGGGGCAGGTTGTTCAACCTTGCCCGTCTAAGAGCCAAGTCCAAAGTACGGAAAGTCCTCATCAGGGAACTCCTCTTTGCTGACGATGCTGCATTAACATCTCACACTGAAGAGTGCCTGCAGAGTCTCATCGACAGGTTTGCGGCTGCCTGCAATTAATTTGGCCTAACCATCAGCCTCAAGAAAACGAACATCATGGGGCAGGGCGTCAGAAATGCTCCATCCATCAATATTGGCGACCACACTCTGGAAGTGGTTCAAGAGTTCACCTACCTAGGCTCAACTATCACCAGTAACCTGTCTCTAGATGCAGAAATCAACAAGTGCATGGGAAAGGCTTCCACTGCTATGTCCAGACTGGCCAAGAGAGTGTGGGAAAATAAGTGCATGGGAAAGGCTTCCACTGCTATGTCCAGACTGGCCAAGAGAGTGTGGGAAAATGGCACACTGACACGGAACACAAAAGTCTGAGTGTATCAAGCCTGTGTCCTCAGTACCTTGCTCTATGGCAGCGAGGCCTGGACAACGTATGCCAGCCAAGAGTGACGTCTCAATTCATTCCATCTTCGCTGCCTCCGGAGAATCCTTGGCATCAGGTGGCAGGACCATATCTCCAACACAGAAGTCCTCGAGGCGGCCAACATCCCCAGCTTACACACCCTACTGAGTCAGCGGCGCTTGAGATGGCTTGGCCATGTGAGCCGCATGGAAGATGGCAGGATCCCCAAAGACACATTGTACAGCGAGCTCGCCACTGGTATCAGACCCACCGACCGTCCATGTCTCCGCTTTAAAGACGTCTGCAAGCGCGACATGAAGTCCTGTGACATCGATCACAAGTTGTGGGAGTCAGTTGCCAGCGTTCGCCGGAGCTGGCGGGCAGCCATAAAGACGGAGCTAAAGTGTGGCGAGTCGAAGAGACTTAGCAGTTGGCAGGAAAAAAGACAAAAGCGCAAGGGGAGAGCCAACTGTGTAACAGCCCCGACAAACAAATTTTTCTGCAGCACCTGTGGAAGAGCCTGTCACTCTAGAATCGGCCTTTATAGCCACTCCAGGCACTGCTCCACACACCATTGACCACCACCAGGCGCTTACCCATTGTCTCTCGAGATAAGGAGGCCAAAGAAAGAAGACGACACCAAGCTCTAGGTCATGAATATGCATCAGGAAAAGCAGGGGTCCCAACACCAACCCCTAGGGAACTCCACTATAAACCTTCCTCCAGTCTGAAAAACAACCATAAACTGCTACTCTCTGTTTCCTGTCACTCAGCCAATTTTGTATCCATGTCCCTTTTATTTCATGAGCTCTAACTTTGCTCACAAGTCTGTTGTGCAGCACTATCAAATTTGGTCCATAAAAATCCTATAACTGAGGCAACATTAACAGAAGATAATGTAAAATAACAAATTGTAAGAACAGACCCCTTGTTTATGGCAGTTTGCAAGCACTGCCTAAAATACACTCCAAGCATTTGATGCTCCCTTAGTTTAGCATTTTAGTGCTAAAATGCAGTTCATAACATCAATAATTCAAATGTATCACATATAATTTTTTGGAAGTAATGCAAAAAATCTTCAAAATTAAACAGTAGAAAAAAAGAGAAATGTGCTACAGTACAAACATTAATAAAAGTACACTAGTGAGGGAAGAATAAATTTGAATATGTTTCTAGAATTAACTGGAAAAACTGAGACAGGTTTATTTTACTTTGTTGCCATTTATCAAAAATAAATTCAACCAGCAATGCAAAGAGTTTAGCTTCAACAGCTATATTTTTCCAAGGTTTACTACCTTGATTGAAACTACTGTTAACAGAAAAGCATGACAGGAACACTCATATCCGTGGTGCAACAAGTAATATTTTCACAAAGTATGCAATTATATTGTTATATAACCAGCATCCTATTGAGTGTAACAGATATATCTGAAGGGAGTTATTGATGAAGCAGCAGTTATGTTTTAACCCTTTTGTGGGTTTTGGAGGGATGAAAGAAATTCTTGAATCAGTGTGTGCTTTAGAAGATTCAAACCTAGAACTGCAGGGCACCTGGATAGCAACTAATAACCACCATAGAAAAACAGAAATAGCCAGACCAAAAAAAAAAGGTTCATCTAGTTTGTCTTCTGCCATCGTAGTTAGTTGCATGATACAATAATGGAGTTGTTGACTGATCACAGAAATCAATCTCTATCAATTAGTCTACTACAGACTCAAACATGAGACGAAGAGGTACAGGAGAGGTACCAGATGACTGGAGGTCTGCAAACGTTGTACCATTGTTTAAAAAAGGGTGCGAGGGATAAGCCAGGTAATTATAGGCCGGTCAGTCTGATCTCAGTGATGGGTAAATTATTAGTTTATCCTGTCCCTCAGAATAGATTCTGTCACTTAGAAAGGCATGGATTAATTAGGGATAGTCAGAATGGAATTGTTAGGGGAAGGTCATGTCTTACTAACTTGATTGAGTTTTTTGAGGAAGTGACGAGGAGGATTGATGAGGGTAGTGCAGTGGATGTGGTTTATATGGATTTTAGTAAGGCATGTGACAAGGTCCCACATGGCAGACTGGTCAGAAAAATGAAAGCCCGTGGGATACAGGGGAAGGTGGCAGATTGGATCCAGAATTGGCTCAGTGACAGGAAACAAAGATTAGTAGTCGACAGATGTTTGTGTGAATGGAAAGTGGTTTCCAGTGGTGTTCCACGGGGCTGAGCGTTGGGTCCCTTACTGTTTGTGGTATATATTAATGATTTGGACTTAAATGTGGGTGGCATGATTGGGAAATTTGATGACACAAAAATTGCCCGTATGGTTAATAGCGAGGAGGAAACATGTGGACTCCAGAATGATATTAATGTTTTGGTTGAGTGGGCGGAAAAGTGGCAAATAGAATTCAATCCAGAGAAGTGTGAGGTATTGCATTTGGGGAGGGCAAATAAAGTGAGGGAATAAACAATACAATAAACGGGAGGATACTGAGAGGGACAAAAGAAGTGAGAGACCTTGGTGTGCATGTCCACAGGTCCCTGAAGGTGGCAGGACAGGTGGATAGAGTGCTGACAAAGGCATATGGATTGCTTTAATAAAAACAAGAAATGCTGGAACCACTCAGCAGGTCTGGCAGCATCTGTGGAAAGAGAAGCAGAGTTAACGTTTCGGGTCAGTGACCCTTGATCGGAACTGACAAATATTAGAAAGGTCACAGGTTATAAGCAAGTGAGGTGGGGGTGGGGCAAGAGATAACAAAGGAGGTCTAGATTGGACCAGGCCACATAGCTGACCAAAAGGTCACGGAGCAAAGGCAAACAATATGTTAATGGTGTGTTGAAAGACAAAGCATTAGTACAGATTAGCTGTTAATACACTGAATATTGAACAGCAGCAAGTGCAAACCTGAAAAAAAAAACAGTGGGTAAGCAAACTGAACAAACTAAGATGAAATGAACTAAATGCAAAAAAAAAAAGATTGTAAAAAATGTGAAAAAGAATGTAAAAAAAAAGGAAGAAAAAAATAACTAAAAATGAAAGTAAAATGGGGGGCTGTCATGCTCTGAAATGATTGAACTCAATGTTCAGTCTGGCAGGCTGTAGTGTTCCTAATCGGTAAATGAGATGCTGTTCCTCGAGCTTGCGTTGATGTTCACTGGAACACTGCAGCAATCCCAGGACAGAGATGTGAGCAGGGGGGAGTGTTGAAATGGCAAGCAACCGGAAGCTCGGGGTCCTGCTTGCGGACTGAGCGGAGGTGTTCCGCAAAACGGTCACCCAGTCTGCGCTTGGTCTCCCCAATGTAGAGGAGACCACACTGTGAGCAGCGAATACAGTATACTACATTGAAAGAAGTACAAGTAAATCGCTGCTTCACCTGAAAGGAGTGTTTGGGGCCTGGGATAGTGAGGAGAGAGGAGGTAAATGGGCAGGTATTACACCTCCTGCGATTGCAGGGGAAGGTGCCATGGGACGGGGACGAGGTGGTGGGGGTAATGGAGGAGTGGACCAGGGTGTCGTGGAGGGAACGATCCCTTCGGAATGCTGACAGGGGAAGGGAGGGGAAGATGCGACTGGTAGTGGCATCACGCTGGAGGTGGCGGAAATGGCAGAGGACGATCCTTTGGATATGGAGGCTGGTGGGGTGAAAAGTGAGGACAAGGGGAACCCGGTCACGGTTCTGGGAGGGAGGGGAAGGGGTGAGGGTAGAGGTGCAGGGAATGGGCCGGACACGGTTGAGGGCCCTGTCAACCACAGTGAGGGAAAACCCTCGGTTGAGGTGTAATACCTGCCCATTTACCTCCTCTCTCCTCACTATCCCAGGCCCCAAACACTCCTTTCAGGTGAAGCAGCGATTTACTTGTACTTCTTTCAATGTAGTATACTGTATTCGCTGCTCACAGTGTGGTATCCTCTACATTGGGGAGACCAAGCGCAGACTGGGTGACCGCTTTGCGGCACATCTCCGCTCAGTCCGCAAGCAGGACCCCGAGCTTCCGGTTGCTTGCCATTTCAACACTCCCCCAACCCCTGCTCTCATGCTCACATCTCTGTCCTGGGATTGCTGCCGTGTTCCAGTGAACATCAACGCAAGCTCGAGGAACAGCATCTCATCTACCGATTAGGCACACTACGGCCTGCCGGACTGAACATTGAGTTCAATAATTTCAGAGCATGACAGCCCCCCATTTTACTTTCATTTTTAGTTATTTTTTTCTTCCTTTTTTCTTTACATTTTTTTTCACATTTTTTACAATCTTTTTTTTTTGCATTTAGTTCATTTCATCTTAGTTTGTTCAGTTTGCTTACCCACTGTTTTTTTTCAGGTTTGCACTTGCTGCTGTTCAATATTCAGTGTATTAACAGCTAATCTGTACTAATGCTTTGTCTTTCAACACACCATTAACATATTGTTTGCCTTTGCTCCGTGACCTTTTGGTCAGCTATGTGGCCTGGTCCAATCTAGACCTCCTTTGTTATCTCTTGCCCCACCCCCACCTCACTTGCTTATAACCTGCGACCTTTCTAATATTTGTCAGTTCCGATCAAGGGTCACTGACCCGAAACGTTAACTCTGCTTCTCTTTCCACAGATGCTGCCAGACCTGCTGAGTGGTTCCAGCATTTCTTGTTTTTATTTCAGATTTCCAGCATCCACAGTATTTTGCTTTTATATGGATTGCTTTCCTTTATTGGCTGTGGTATAGAGTACAAAAGCAGGAAAGTGATGCTGGAACTGTATAGAGCGTTGGTTAGGCCACAGCTGGAGTATTGCGTGCAGTTCTGGTCACCACTGTACAGGAAGGACATAATTGCTCTGGAGAGAGTACAAAGGAGATTTACAAGAATGTTGCCAGGGCTTGAAGGTTGCGGCTACGAGGAAAGATTGGAGACGCTGGAACTGAGGAGGCTGAAGGGTGACTTGATTGAGGTGCACAATATTATGAGGGGCCTAGATAGAATGGACAGGAAGGACCTGTTTCCCCTGGCGGGGAGGTCAGTTATCAGGGGGCACAGACTTAAGGTGATCAGTAGAAGGATTAGAGGGGACATGAGGGGAAACCTTTTCATCCAGAGGGTGGGGTGTGTCTGGAATTCACTACCAAAAATGGTGGTAGAGGCAGAGACCCTCAATTCTTTTAAAAGGTACCTGGACATATACCTGAAGTGCTGTAACCTGCAGGGCTATAGACTAGGTGCTGGAAAGTGGGATTAGTTTGGGTGGATAGTTTATTCAGCAGACAGCACGGGCTGAATGGACTCTTTTTGTGCTGTACTTTTTCTAGGGTTCTATGAAGAAAATCGTCAGTGGCAGAGAGCCAAAGTCACCTGCTCCTCCCAAGCATGCTGCACTCATCATCTCTCAAATTACTCATATACTGTATCCCAAGATATAATTTTCTGAAAAATCTCATTTACATGTGAATTAATCCATCCTAACTGCTTCCACTGTTTCACTAGGGAACCTATTCTATAGACTGACTACTCACAAATATTGGTTCTACAGTTATGCAGCAACCACATTTAAAAATAAATTGTGCTTTCTGTGCTCCCACTAGTCTGAACAGTCAGGGACATACCCTGTTCAGGGAAATTCATAATTCAGTTAACTAACCCTATACTAGCTTAAATGTTGTACTATATTGAACCACACCGACTTAAAATATAACTGATTCAGTATAATAAAATAATTGTCATTAATCTATTGAGTACTCAAATTTTTGAAAGACACAATATTTGTGCATAATATCTCCTCCCTAAAACACCCACACACTTTTGGCATTTAAAACTTAAAATTACAACCTTACCCACATGCCCTTCCAAGAGCTACATGCAGCAGAGAAGCTTAAGATTGGTCACTGGACTAAGCCAGTGGACACGAGTTGCGGGTGAATGAAGCTAATGTATGAACATAGAGAGGTTACATCCCTTTAAAAAAAAACATCTGTGAGCACAGACAGACAGTCAAGCAGTTTTTTTTCTCAATTTCAATAAAACTTGCTGGCATGGATCAATGACAAGCAGAACCATCGTGCAATGGAAACATAAATTAGATTCCCCTCAGTAATGACAATTACTCTGTTTGATGAAGCTAATGATGAATTTGAAGATTTCTAACCTCTACCATTAGATTTTGCCAGCAATTTTGTAGTTTTATCAGTTTAATTTATGTGTTGCACTTTTAGTAGTTCAATAAAGGTTCATTCTCGTATTTCCAAGTGTCTTACAAGATTTTCATTTCAGCATCTGCACAATAATGCACACAACTACTTCTGGCATTTTTTAAGGAAAATAAATTTTGTAATTAAACACTAAGATTATAAATAAAAATCACTCAGAAGCAGATCTAACCGATTTAGATAAATAGTGTTTGGATGAACAGCTTTCTTATCGTGCTTTTTAATAATATAATTCCTCGCAGTACTTTACAAATTACACTGACCAGAATATTTTTAATGACTTGCATTTATGTAGCACCTTTAACGTAACCCTGCTGGGATACTTATAAGTCTTGATCTGGTGAACAGAGATGTTCCTTTTACGTTGTGACATGTAAAATCAAGCTATGCAATAAGATATAGTTCAATAACATATCACATGTTAAGCACATTAATTGTTTTCAGAACATGGGTATATGCCAGGTCTGGCACAAATTGTAGATATTGCATATAAGCCTGATACTAATAAAAGGGACATTGTAGTGTTGTCATGCAAAACAAAAGATCACTGATCATATGAGTGGAAGTGTTATTTTACATTCCTGTAGAACGCGATAACCATCTGTAGTGACGATAAAGCCCATAATAGTCACCAGTGTAGTCAGCTATCCCCAGCACTAGCACCTTTTGTGCAGCACATTTTGGAAGTGAGTCAAGCAGTCTCACTGCATTATTTAAACCCTTAACAGAAACAGCATTGTGCACTAAAAAACAAACACATTTGAAACACTCTTGAATGCCAATTCAACGACACAAGCATAAAAGGGGCAACATATCCAAATAAAAAGCAAGTAATGAGAGGAATATAATGCTCCACTGTGGATGTGATTATGGTTTTATTTCACTAAGGAAGGCAACAAAATACAACTAATTTACTTGTGCCTCCATCAGTGCTATTTTCCTTTTAAAACCTTGTCAGTCACATGTATGGTATTCTACACCTATTAAATGCCAGTTAAACAGTTTATATTGTACTCGATGTCAAACTTTTTAAATTACTCTACTTAATATAAACATTAAAAACGTAAATTTGCACCTTTCTGCAATTTAGAGGCTACTGCAATTTCATGTCAGCACCTGCAATGCATGACTGCAAGTACTGCCTAAAATATTTGTCTGCAAACTAAGTTAGTCATTACAAACAGGCAAATCTCTGCCTATCTACCATTTTCCCTTCTCTCCAGAAGAAAAATAAAATCAGCATATTCGTTGTTTTAAACAGGCCAAAATTCTAAACTTTACTATACAAGTTTATCAATTTCGGAGGTTTCTCACAGTATGTACTTACCAATGAAAAAGTTAATTTTCAGAGTTAATAACAGGTAGCATTCCAATTTTTTTTTCAAAAAGCAAGTTTATAGCAACTGATCAATATAACCTAACAATTATACCTGCATAAAATCGAATCAGACAGCCAATTTCGACATCCATTCCCTCTTCTTGCACCCTACAAGGATCTTTAAATCCCAGTTTAAAGAGATATTCATTTTGTATTTCAAGGGGGTTTTCATGCGGCTCCAGCCTCCTAGTATTTTCGCCATGAAGTTGCACATAGACCATTGATGTGAGCAAGCTATCAGCTGTCCCCATTCTCAAAGTGCCAGGGATCGAAGACTTCAGTGTGCCATCATCGTAGTCCAGCAGTCCCTGTCTGCCAGTAAGGTCACACCTCAATTCAGACCTGTCCAGACATTCTACCTTGACCACAGTATCAGTTATGGCATTACCATTTATGTGTTCAGTATTTGTTGTGATGCTGTCCAGTGAAGGTCTTTGTCTAGCAGCAACAGTGTTCACAGCCATCAACTTGAAAGAATTGTTTGACGATTTGAGTCGATTATTATTATGCAATGAAGACCTGAGCCTGCTAATTTCAGAATCAGATTTTGGCCCTTCTCTGGCAGTGGCTGGTGCTCTGTGCACCTGCCTGGTACTCACAGTATTCACTTCCTTCTGTGTGGTATTCTGGTTATCCAGCAAAGTCCCAAATCTAGCAAAGGCAGTATTATCTTTTCCATACCAGGCAATATCAACATTTGAGTGTTGCCCAGCATTGCCCAATGTCGATCCCAATTTCCCATGAGCAGCAAAACACACATGTCCTTGCCCATTAGCAGAAATGTCTGACGACCTGGTGTTCAAAGTATCCATTTGCCCTGGTCTGACCAAAGAAACTGGTCCTGACCTGGCACCCATGTTCCTCAACACCCCCAGTCTGCCAGCACCAATGCTGTCCAAAGAGGTCAACTTGGCAATGCCAGCACCATCTGCCTTTGCTATGCTCCCTGATCGGCCAGGGTGCAGCAAGCTGGCAGCTACCTCGGCTGCGGTGGTGCCCAGGGTACAAATGACAGGTCGCAGGTAAGAGGACATGTGTCTGTCGTAGAGGTGCAGACAACCCCTCTGCACATCCGCTCGAACCCACTCTCTGTCGGCCGCAGTCAGCTTCATCCCCAGCATCTTCCTGCGGTCCAGGCTGCGGCTGTTGGAGCAAGAAGGGGCGGCTGCTGTCGCCGAGAGGTTCCTCCTCAGCCTCCTCCTTGAAAGCAGAGAGTTGGAGTTGTTGTTCCAGCTGTTGTTACCGGGTTTTGGATGAGGGAGCAAGGTTGTGGCGCGAGAAGACGACGGGACTTGTCCTCTGCTGCATCCTCCTCCTTCCCTCCAGCAGTCCAGCCGTTGCACCTCCTCGGCGCTCACAGCGTTGCCGCTGTCTTTTAACTTCACACTTTTACACCTCGAAACACCCGAGCACTCCCTCTGGAGCTCGCAGACCAACGCGGCTTCCATGTTGCAGAACAGTTTGCTTCCCTCACACACTCAACGGGCAAAACAATTACATAAATATATTCTTTTTCTTTTCAACATGCAGCCCGAGACGTGTCCCCTTTTCTTGATCTCGGGCCGAATGACAGCATTCTGGGAGTGTCACTCGCTTTCACTCCCGCAGCGCCTCCAGCTTAGCATCGCCATTACCGACTGGAAGACGCTCGAGCTCAGGCGAGCGGACTACACAGAGCGCGAGAGGGCGGCGCGCTCCGCCTTATGAATAATTTATCAGCTGGCGCGGCTCACCCCCAACGGCTCCTCCCTCAAGAATATTCATGTGGCTTCCCCTCCTTTTTCAATTTTTCATATAAAAATATAATCATTTTAGGATTGCGCCGTTGTCTGATAAATAAAACAACAAAAAAGATAATCCTGGGTATTTGTCTTTTTTTGATGAAAAGAGGTGAGCCCTCGCCATTGAGGCGGCCGCCGTGACATCACGAGGCAGCTGGCGTGAGGGAGAACGCCCGTTTCCGAGAGTCCCGCCCCGCTGGCAGAGCATGCCGGGAGCTGTAGTCCTTTCAAGGAGTGTCGGCCCCCACCCCCCCCCCCTTTCCCCCTTCTCAGCCGGGTCGGATGGGGAGAAGCGAACTACAGTTCCCGTCGGTCCGCGCATGTCCTGACGCATGCGCACATACGAGCGACCGCCTGGATGATTTGTATTCCCTTCAATGGTGCATCATTTAATGAGGTAAATGGACGAAGTACTGAAGTTGTACGTTGAAGGTTCAGATCGGATCATACATTAGTGTTACATAAGAGGACTTTTTTTTGCAGGACTGTGTGGTTGTAAGTTTCTATACTCAGGGCCTCATGGCGGGACTTGATTATCCGAAATAAAGTACTTCAAAAGTACTTTATTGGTTGTAAAGCGCTTTGGGACATTCTGTGGTCATGAAAGGTGGTATAAACATGCAAGTTTTTCTTCGTGATTCGTGTCCCACAGATTATGAATTGCTGGGAGATGGTGTTGTTCACAGGTGGTCAGGGACCTGGAGCTCACTTTCTGATGTTCACTGCACTCTAGGTACAGATTAAACACCACAGCAGTTCAGCCATTAAGAATACTCTCATTCCTAAGAAAATACAGATATGATATGCAAAATTTAAATTTAAGCAACAGCAATTCTGGTAATTTAATTTTTAAAAGCAGCAGCAGCACCTGAGCAGCAATCTGGAAACCCATAGCATCACATGGAGCACAATGAAAATTGCAATTAGAAAGTGGGAAGTTGCATGTACATTTTATCACACTCACTAAGGGCTGTTTTCTAGCACTTGATTATTAAAGTATGTCATCTTGACACTTGGAACATTTCACCTTTTTTTATTCTGGTTGCAGGAGAGGACAGACCATTAAAACAGAGAACACTTACAGGAGAGGGACCATCTAATATTCATTCTCTCACCCAACACTTCTTGATTATTTGCTCCTGAGGCCTCCCTCCAGTGTTATAGAAATTCCACAGACCCTCGTAACAGAATACAAGTATTTTATCTATATAAAAAATAGTTCTACAATTAAACATAAGTATTTATTATTATTTTTGTTTTCTCACAATTTGACTGCTATCCTTCCAGTCTTTCCCTTTCTTGGTTTGAGATTCTCTCTTCACATCCCAAGTGACCAGAGACATCTCACATAATTATCCTTCCAATTTCCACGTTCTTTGTTTGAAATTCTAATTCCATATGGTACAGCAGACAGTAACTCAGTTGCAACTTTTCCACTTTTGCAAATTCATTAACGGAATTACAAAATCATAATACACATATACAATATCTGCATTAATGATTTAGTTTAATACAATTTAGTTGCGCAGCAATTGTAACAAGCTTTGGCTTGACCAGTGTTTTTCCACTCAAATGGCAGCTAAATACACTGACTGAAAAGATGTATAAACACTTTTCAAAATTTTGGGCTTTTGTGCAATGGCTGTAACCAACCGGCCCTTGCGAGCTGCTGATTTACGAACAATATAAAATACAAATTTTATAAACAAGGACAAGATTTGTTATATTGCTAAGGCACCACAAAGGGGATTGTTTTGGATTAGGAAATGAGTTAATATATAATAGTTACATATAAAATTCAATTATCAGGTTCCAGTCTTCTTCTTTGGCCTCCTTGTCTCGAGAGACAATGGGTAAGCGCCTGGAGGTGGTCAGTGGTTTGTGAAGCAGCGCCTGGAGTGGCTATAAAGACCAATTCCACAGGTGCTGCAGATAAAATTGGTTGTCGTGGCTGTTACACAGTTAGCTCTCCCCTTGCGCTTGTCTTTTTTCCTGCCAACTGCTAAGCTCTTCGACTCGCCACACTTTAGCCCCGCCTTTATGGCTGCCCGCCAGCTCTGGCGATCACTGGCAACTGACTCCCACGACTTGTGATCAGTGCCACAGGACATCATGCTGCGTTTGCAAACGTCTTTAAAGCGGAGACATGGACGGC
Source organism: Heterodontus francisci (assembly GCF_036365525.1). Lineage (NCBI taxonomy): Eukaryota > Metazoa > Chordata > Chondrichthyes > Heterodontiformes > Heterodontidae > Heterodontus > Heterodontus francisci. The sequence goes on along the minus strand of NC_090372.1, from coordinate 8,261,879 downwards.
CGGTGGGTCTGATACCAGTGACGAGCTCGCTGAACAATGTGTCCTTGGGGATCCTGCCATCTTCCATGCGGCTCACATGGCCAAGCCATCTCAAGCTCCGCTGGCTCAGTAGGGTGTATAAGCTGGGGATGTTGGCCGCCTCGAGGACTTCTGCGTTGGAGATACAGTCCTGCCACCTGATGTCAAGGATTCTCCGGAGGCAGTGAAGATGGAATGAATTGAGACGTCGCTCTTGGCTGACATACGTTGTCCAGGTCTCGCTGCCGTAGAGCAAGGTACTGAGGACACAGGCCTGATACACTCGGACTTTTGTGTTCCGTGTCAGTGCGCCATTTTCCCACACTCTTGGCCAGTCTGGACATAGCAGCAGACGCTGTTCCATGTCAGTGCGCGTGTCAATTATCAGGTTCCAGCCTATATTAATACAAATTGGGAACTCCTGCTCTAACCCATTGAAGAGGAAACAAAAATAACGTGATTTATATGGCACTTTTAAGATAGAAAAGCACCCAAAAGCATTCCAAAGGTGTAATCAGAAAGTGGACTCAGAGACAAAGAAGGGGATATTAGGAGGAGTGGCCATCCTCCACCCATCATTAGGAACTATGTCAAGCAGCATGCACAGCCTTGCATGATGGTTTTACAACACTAGTCCAGCATGGTGCATGTGGCAGCTTCAGAGACCCATATGTGCCCCTATGCCAGATGCTCTTAGTGCCATGGGCATTGTGACTTTGACATTCATAGTTAAAAGGACTATTTCCGTTATGACAGGCTAGTGTGTTGGTTGGAAAGTGCCATCACTGGTGCGATCAGCTCAATTGTTGCCTCAATCCTTGGTCATGGTGAGGCCGAGTCTTGCAACAGGGTCATGCCTGGGCTCAGATGACGGTGCTGTTTCTCAGGACGGCAACGCATCCCACTAGCTCCCCTCCGATGTGTTCACAAGTGGCAGGAAGCCCACTGGGCCAAGTTACCCATTCAATTGCAGCAACAGCAAAGCCAGCAGCTGGTTTGTATCAGGACTCAGCTGCCAATGTGCAAAAGCCACTTCAATCCCAAGAGGTCCTTGGGAATGCACAGCTGACAATCTTAAGTAATTTTGCGAATGAGGAAGCACCTAAATTAATCACAAGATTCAATTTAAGGGCACAAATGCCACCTAGGGGAAGTACTGTGGAAGCAAGTAGCAGGCACTAACACATGTATTTTTGTTCACTGAAAATTGTTGCATGCAAACAATGTTCTTGCAGAGGTTTGGGAGGATGCCTTGTCCAGAGCTATGCATGAGAGATTTGTGAATTGCAGGAAGATTTAAGGCACAATTGATGAAAGCATATTTGTCGAGGGCATGTGTAAGATGTTATCAGGAGTGTTTTAGTCTTAGTTTGAGTCGTTTACTGTTAAGATTAACTAACTATAGTGTAGTTCCCTTGATTTGTGTTTCTCTGCAAGGTGTTATCAATGTGTCACCCTCAAGAGTTATCGCTGTTATTTCCGTGGGGGTGGAGAAAATTATACAACTGCCCCAGAGTTTTTTGTAAACCTGTAGTGGGTAGGTGGGGGAAAGGGAGCTCATTGATGTATAAAGAAACCTGTAATTTTTTTAAATTAGTGTGGTGTGAGTTATTTCATTATTGAGGTGTTATTAACTCATCATCACTCACCACATAACATATCAGGTCAACCACTTCCTGAGATTGCAGACTTGCTTATCGATGTCAAATAATTCCATCTGATTGGCCAGAAACCTTGTCTGAGAAAAGCCCGTGGTGATTTTCCCTCTGATTGTCCTCCAAAGGAAATATTTGACATCTGTTTGTTGCCTCTGAGATCAGATATCTCTGGAGGTAATGGGTGGTGACCTTGACTGATGCAATCAAATTTAATAAAGATTTTAAATTTAACTTTTTAAGATGTTTTAATAGGGTAGTTTTAGTCCCGTTTTCTATGATAGTTATAGGCTTTCAGCTTGGCTGAGGGGAAACAAGGATAGTTTGCTTCCAGAATCCAGATTGCTATTGTTTTTGCTTGTTGGAAGATGCCAGGTGGTGACACAGAACCCAGGCAAGAATCCCAATTTTCTCTGTTTTCTGCTAGGAAATGCAACCTTTGCTTGGCATCTCCCAACTCAACACAACTCAATCGAGTAGAACTAAATCCTGTGTGCACCTATTCTATCATACTGAACATGAATAAGATTTTAGTTCTTAATCTACTCTCTAACCATACACATAAACCCATACAAGACACTGTTCGTAGTTTTTAAATGTCAGCCAAGGCTCAGTGGATAGCAATCTTGCCTCTGAGTCACAAGGTTCAAGTCCCATTCCAGGGCTCGAGCACAAAAATCAAGGCTGGCACTCTAGTGCAGTATTGAGGGAGTACTGCGCAGTTGGAGGTGCCGTCTTTCAGATGAGATATTAAGCCGAGGCACCATCCGCCTGCTTGAATGGATGTAAAAGATCCAGTGGCATTATTTTGAAGAGCAGGGGAGTTATCCTCAGTGTCCTGGCCAATATTTATCCCTCAATTAACATCACAGAAACAGATTATCTGGTCATTATCACATTGCTGTTTGTGGGAGCTTGCTGTGTGCAAATTGGCTGCTGCATTTCCGACATTACAACAGTGACTACACTTCAAAATTACTTACTAAAATAAAAGCAAAATACTGCGGATGCTGGAAATCTGAAACAAAAACAAGAAATGCTGGAATCACTCAGCAGGTCTGGCAGCATCTGTGGAAAGAGAAGCAGAGTTAACGTTTCGGGTCAGTGACCCTTCTTCGGAACTCAGAAGTTCCGAAGAAGGGTCACTGACCCGAAACGTTAACTCTGCTTCTCTTTCCACAGATGCTGCCAGACCTGCTGAGTGATTCCAACATTTCTTGTTTTTGTTTCAAAATTACTTAATTGGCTGTAAGATGCTTTGAGATCCGGTGGTCGTGAAAAGTGCTATATAAATGCAAGTCTTTTTTTCCCCATTTTTATCAAGATCCTTGGCATGTCCTGAGATGGTGAAAGGTGCAATATAAATTAACGTTTGTTGTTGTGAGTTCCAGAGCCATAACTAAGCTTTGATGAATATAAAGAGAGAGGGCATTAGAGGGAACTGTCCCAATTATATTGGGTAAGTTCATGAAGACAGCTGCTCACATAGGCTTTATTTTGTGAATGCCGACATTGGCAAACTATTACAACAAGGTACAATTGGTGCACGGTAGGTGGCAGCAACTCAGCCTCTACGATTTGATCATGTTTTGCTGTGCAACAATATCAGACTGCTCGGGCTGATGTGATTTCCCATGTGGAGTGTAAATTGAACACAAGAAAAACTTAAAGGTCACTTACAATTTTGGATTTGGTGAAACATTAACTCCCATGGAAAACCAGCTGAGCCACACTGAAAGCAGGTGAGATTTTGTCATGGTCCATTCACGTTCATGATGAGATCACCTAGACTGATAAACCTGCATGCAGAGCAGAAGGAACAGTGTTGTATGTAGCTTTCTAGGCCTCTCAAAAATATTAAAGGAAAGTGAAAAATAAACAATATACACAATACACACATCCTCAAAATGAGGATAGTGCCTAACATGAATTAAAAATAGAAGCATCCAAAGTAACGTAGTACAAAAATGAACACTGAATGCAGTTTATGATTGAGATCTCAGGTTGTGACTCATGCTAACCAATATAACAGATTTTTATAATAAATATTTTCCAGACAATGGAGCTAAAATAAACCATCTCCCTTCCCTCTAACATTTTTTTGGAGTTAAAGTAAGGATGTAATTGCAGTGACATCTCCATGGCCCATTATAAAATAAAACAGCACTGAGAAATCTCACCAGCAATTCCGATCATTACTGAAGTACAACCATGAGTAAATAGGGAGATTTTGAAATAGATTTCATACTTTCTCCTCTCTAATTGAATCCTTGTCAGATTTTTCTTTCACATTCTTTGAAAACAATCAATCAGTTTTATTGCTGACTTGGAGACCTTCAAGGCGGGAGGGAACTTCACCTCCCCCCCATCCCCACTCCTTACCCCCACATATTATTCTGGTGATACCATTTACAGACAGTTGTTATGACTGAGGCAGGAGGAGTACACTGTCAATTCAGTCCCCTTCTCCACAGGTCACAACATATAGTTAAACTTTTCCACTTACCGAAACAGTCGATCGGATTCTCTATTTGTCCCCAGAATAAAGCACACCAACCAGGTTTCTTTAACAAACAATTAAATTATCAGTTTATTATAAACCAAGTCTTAACTAATAATGAAGTAAAACATATGCGCAAATTGAAATATTAAAGCTCCTTATCTTACCCTAGCCCTCACGCACATACACATACATACAAAAACTGGTTAATCAGGAAGAAAAGGGATTTTTGTTTACAGCTGTTACAAAGAAATAGAAGGAATAAAAAAAAACACATGCTGAGAAGATATGGACATCCTTTGTTTTGGCGAGGTGTCTCAAAGGTGAATAGGCAGCTGCCACTAGGAATATTTCCAGGCAATGTTGATGAACAGTCTGGGTAGGCTTTCAAGAAATGCAGCTACAGAAGGCTTCACATAGATCTTACATCAGATGTGCAGCAACAAAGGTTTCAAAACTCACATTCTGTGCAAAGTTCTGCTAAAGATGCAAGGTTATCAGCAAACATGTGGGATTTCTTCAAATACAGGAGGCAAAAGTACAACTTGATACAGGATTTGCTTTTCAAGAGCAGGGGTTCTTCAAAGAGACGTAACAGTTGTCTGGATTTTCTTCTGTTCTCCTGGCAGATCAATAAGCAAGCTCCAACTGCCTGTTTTTAGCCAAACCAACTAGCTTTTTAACAGTTCAAAAATGAAACCAACTTTGTCCAGGGGCAAATCCTATGACACCATAAATTCTGACTTGTCAATAAGCAAATCGCTCTCAAGGTCAAAGCACAACCCCCTGCTATGTTTACTTTAAATCATGTACCTTCCAGTAAAAACTTGTTTACTGATCAACCTTCCTTTTTAAAAAAACACCCAAAGTTTAGCTTCTTCAAGATTCCAGCATCCATGAAATCCTTTTCAGTTTTTAAAATATCGATTCTCAAGTTTTAACAAAAAATGGAAACCTTCATAACACAGTATCCGGGAGCCGCTCCATGACAAATAGTGAGGCATGTGACTTCTGACCAATCTGCACTGTGTGGTCTTGTGGGTTTGGAGGACTCTAGATCAAGCAACAGTCCAATCTGAAGTCACAATCTGCTGTTCTGAGACCTGTAATTAATGTCACTGGTGCACACTCGCAAGGAAACAGATTATATCAGATAATCATGATCTTGACAATGAAATTGACATTTAAGAAAATGTATGGCAGGAATGTTATCTTCTAATATAAATAGGATAAGTACTTAAAACAATACTACTACTCCTACATTTTCCTTTCTCTGTAACTGAAGAATACATTAAAGATAACAGTATTTTCAAATAGTAATATTGCAACCACAATTTTTTCGGTGGCTTCCTTACTGAATCATTTCTGTCAGATTATGATAAGCTCTTGTAGATTTGTGTCATAGTTCAGGTTTGTGGAACACTCAAAACACGTACTAACATCTTAAATGCATTTATTTTTAATGTCCCCTTGTAACAGAAAGCAAACAAGAATTAGTCATCTACTGCTGTACAAAACAGTACCACCTTAAATCATGCCATAATATCCCACACAGCAGCCCACATACTATTCACCAACTCAATAAACAAAAGTGCTTTTAACATCTTGCTGTCAGCTACCTCCATCAGTATTTTGGGTTATTTGTAGGCACGCTTTCTCTCCAGCTTTTTCTTAGTCTTCATTGTAGCTCTTCAAAATGATCAGCTCCTCCATAATTTGACATTAGCTGCTTTTATGTTGCATTACTAACAGATTTGCCAGCAGCCAGCCTTAGTGAATCTGCTAAGTGTACTTTGGGATTGCCACTGGCTGTGCAAGACCCATTTATCTGGAGCTGGTGGCAGTAGCACAGTTCTTATAATCAAGTTCAATGTTGTGTTTGAAAGGGAGAAATGCAAAACAGCTACTAATGTTCTAGATTTAGGTAAAGCTGACTTCAATGGGATGAGATAGAGACTATCCACTGTAAAGTGGACAAATTTGTTAATGGATAACTGACAGAAGATCAATAGGACGTGTTCAAAAATAATTTAATGTGATACAGAACTAGTTTAAACCCCTAAGGGGAAGAGCTCTACTTTAAAAATCACAGTCACGGACAGCTAAAGAGGTAAGGGACAACATAAAACCTAAAGTAATACAGTAGAAAGATAAAGTTGCAAAGAGAAAGCACGGCACATTAAACATACTGCACCTTCAGTATTATTTTCAGTAAAGGCAACATTCAACTTTGAACTATGTAGTGATTGTTTTGATTTTTTTGGATAAAGAGCAAGGATCACAAAAAGTTGATGTTACAAGATTACAGGTCTGCCTTAGATGTTCTCTCAGATACAGCAGCGCTGCTCATAAGTAGTCTGCGAGCACCTTTATTTCAGAAGTGTGCCCAAACTGCTCAATATTCAATTATAGTGTAATCCAGGAATGTAACAGTAGGGGACCCCTTGTGATCTGAACTGAACAATGTGTCATTTGCATATGCACTTCTTCAATTTTTCAAAAGACAGATGAGGTCAGATATGGATCACTGAACAACTTTATTTTGACAAGTGAACATAAATTATAACAGTTAAAGCAAGTTCTACTTAAGTCAATCTCATTAGACTACTTGAAAAAACGTATTTTTGTCTTTATCTTTCTTTCTAGACAACTTCTAACTGCAAAAGCTAACCTCCTGCATTCTAGCTGTCAGCACTGTCCCTCAGTCAAACTCTGATGGTCCTGAACATGGAATTTTCCCATCTTTGTGTTAGTTCTGACCCTGGATAGCTGAGGGACAGTGTCAAGGAAACTTTCATCATGCAGGGATTCGCCATCAGACTTGTCAACTAAATTGACTGCTGAAAATATATTCTTGGGAGAAGGAGTAGATATGACATCCTTTGTCCACATAAATAGAATCTGCTGTGATCATAGATATCCGTTGCCATTTGAGATGAGATAACCAATTGCTCATGTCCCCAGTCATTGTGTAGACTTGACTGCTTTGCTCATTAACAAAAAAAAACTGTGCAAATTTACTTTTTCAACTACTCCATTAAAAGAAGAACTCATTCCCAAATCAACTCTGTAGAAAGAAATACCAAAAACCCCAAAAACAGGACAAGTCAGTTAGTAAAAACAGATAGCAACATTGTATGTAACATGAATGGAGGTCTCCATGGAAAACAAGTCCCAATCATGGATTCCTAGAGTGGGTGCTCTGCTTCTATTAGCTCCTCCTGCTCTTGTGCCATGATTTGTTAATGTTACTCTGCTACAGGAAGGCATAGATTTCTTTCCATGGCTATGTTGTGCAGTATATAGAACCATAGAAAAGTTACAGCACAGAAAGAGGCCATTCCGCCGATCGTGTCTGGCCAGCAAACTACATTTTTGCACAAATGGCACTCCAATTGAAAGCCCTATTATTGGGTATACCTTGACTTCCAAAAAGCACTTGACCAAATTTTCCTTGAACAGCTACGCTTTAAATTTAAAGCTGAAAGGATTCCGGGTAAAACCTGAGATTGAGTAGGAAATTAGTTGTAGGATAGGATGTAGTGGTTGCTCGTTTGAGATGTTATCTTAGGTTGTAGTTAAATGGTGAGTGGTGTGTCCTTGTCGTCAGTGTCTGTGCTCCTACAGTTTCTAATTTACATCAACAATGCAAACAGGAAAACTTACTGAATCAAAGGAAGCAACACACGAGTTACAAATCTGGCAAATAAGAATGCACAAATAGGGAATGTTCAAGCAGGTGACGATCAGAACAGGCCAAACATATTCCTGCAAGAGTTAAAGGTGGCGCAGCAAAAACTGAAGCTCATTGATTTTAATTCCTCTGTAGATCCAATGAGATTTTTTTTTTAAATAAGCATATGAGAAATTTAAGGTTAATTGTAGAGAAGAAATTCAAGCTGAGTATAGAAAGCAGAAACAAGTAGGACGGCTAAGAGAAAGTATGAAGAAGACGTAGTGAAGATTAGTTTGATAATGCTCCTGTAAAGCACCTTGGGACGTTTTACTACATTGAAGACGCTATATAAATGCAAGTTATTGCTGTTGTAGCAAAGGGAAATAATAGTCGCTTGGTAGTACAGAACTTGAGTATTGCTGAAAAAAGAGAAATGCTGTTGAAGCTTTTCATCTTGCACTCATCAGGACAGATGCAAGAATGCAAAATTTCAAAGGAAGCAACAATTTATACCGCATAAGAAAAGGATACTGATTGATTGTGGTGTTGGCATGGAGAATGCACCAGGGAACTACTGTCCCCAAGTTTTAGTTAAATTCAAAAAAGGCGCAACAGCTGGACATGTTTCTTTTGCCTGCAGAGGACACGTCCCTGCGTTTGAACATATGTAGCTTCTAGCAGGCATAAATGAGCCACACTGCGAGCCCGACTGATGATCTTAAATTGGTTGTTAGTGTAATTCTTAGCACATTCGGGATTGTTTAGTAAGTGCTGTCCAATCGCGGAATCACATCTAATGTTAGACATTGTGTTCTGAATTTTGCAAGTACAGGCTGGTTGCGTACGGTCAGTACTCTGCCTATTGCGAAGAGCTGAAGGGACGTGTTGTTTGATATGATCTGCCAGTCGTTGGGATGTACGCCCTATGTACCTGGCATCACACCAGCACTGGAATTCTTACCATATTACTCATTTGTGTGGTGGGCAAAACGTCTTTTTGGCAGCATCCTGTTAGTGGAAAATACCACTTGTGTTGTTACTGCATAGCAGCAGGGTGAAACGGCTAGATTCACCTGTTGCTCAAACTTTTGAGATACCTTACTCTTCCAGGGTAATTTGAGGTAGACTGGGCACTTTTGGGCACTCGCAAATGTGCCTAAGGCTGCCACCTTCAGACCTGAAAATATTCCACAATAGAGAAAGAGACATTAGGATTCCTACTAGCCCTTCAACATTTCTAAGTATATACAAATAATGGACACAGAGAAATTCAAATCTAAAGTGATCACAACCCCTTCACATTTCTGGAAAAGTTCAAAGTTAAAAATGCTAGACTATTCTGATGGAGCTTACTGAGATGAGGAGAAATTACTACACTCAAAGGGTTGTGAATCTTTGGAATTCTGTACCCCAGAGGGCTGTGGATGCTCCTTCATTGAATACATTTAAGGCTGGGATATAGCAGGAAAGTGGAACTGAAGCCCAAGATCAGCCATGATCGTATTGCATGGCGGAGCAGGCTCGATGGGCCAAATGGTCTACTTCTGCTCCTATTTCTTGTGCACTTCTCCAGCCGTTCAATTTTAAAATTGTACGTAGCTGGGAAGAACGTTATTGCTAATGTGCTGTCCAGAATTTAAACACTGTACTACCAGAAATCTGTAAAGAAATCATGGCTGAAAGCCTGAGGGGTGCATGGGATGAATGTGTTCAGATATGTCTTTCTGAAAAACGAGAAACAACAAAAATGTGAAAAACCAAGTTAGTTAATTTTTTCCCTTTTTTGGGATCTGTCACACTCACAGAGGGAACAGTGATGAAACATGAAATGAACTGGAGGAATTATGAAATAAAAGTCAATTGTTGAACTGAACTACAAAAGAATGGACTCATTTGTGCTACAGGCAAGATGGAGTAGAGGTCAAGTGACCCCTCCTGAACTGTCAATAAACATGTTTGTCTGTTGAAGCCAAAACCCATTATCTATGTCTGAATTAGCTTTGGGGAAAACTCATTGAAATGGAAAACAGCCCATTCCATGCGAACAACACCTATCTGCAGGAATGGAGCTAACAAACCCTTTTGCAGACAGACTGACTCCAAAACCAAGGGCAAAATAATAGATGTGAAATAACACCTATTCATCGAAATGGACCACATTTCAGACACATTATGTAACAATGGTTCCCATATCTTGGAACATTGTATGAATCACCACAGGGAGAAAGCCCTTAGTCACCTGACCGACATTCCAACCTGATAAGTTTCTACCTTAAAGGTATCTCTCGCGAGAGGGAGAACAAGCAGAGGTCTTTTCCAGCCAGAATAGCTGTGAGACAGTTCCAGCTAAGTAGGAGCTCTGCTGACAACATCTTTTAACTACTGCGGCAAAGAAATTGCAAGGTGACTTTGGAACTCCTCAGCCTGCGAAAGTGAACCAGGATTTCCACCATTGACTTCGGATTGAGGCTTAACTACAAGGAGCCAGCTACACTTCATCCGACAAAGAACATTCAGGCCTACACCGCTGAAAGATTTCCTCCCAAAAAGCTTCTAAAGGTTTTTTTAAAACAACAAACCCTTTTATTACAATTAGACTCTAAATGCATGGTACCACTCTACTCTTTTCTTATGTGTAGGTGTGAATGCGTGAGAGGGTGAAGTCATGAATTTTTCAGTTATTGGGTAAAATATTTATCTTTCTTTTTTAATCAATGAGAAAATCTGTCATGTATCTATTTATTTGACCCTTAAAACACTCAGGAACTAAAACACTTTTTAAAACACTATCTGCGGTCAGTTGAGAGGTGAAAAGTGGAAGTCAACCACACCACTTTCCATCTGTCCGTAACATTCTCATGAAAAATGGTGACAACCATTCTCAAATTGACAATTGGCACAGTTCCACAGTACTCAGGAAGTATAGAGAGATCACTGGAAAGTAGATGTCGATTGGAAGCTATCAGCAGCTGCGTGCTATTTGAAAAAAGGCAAATTGTCATAAAGCAGCAGACGGAGGTGAAGGACGCATCTGGAGATAGACAGTGGTGCATGGGGATAGACCAGCAATTCATCTGAAGACAGTGGGGGACAGGGAAGGGAAGAGATGCAGTGATGATGACAATTAACTGGACAAGTTGCACCCTGACCTTTCCCCCGTGGATCTGGCCTCTGCCACAGGCTTTACCTTCCCCTGTCCAGAGTTCGGTTGTGCTGGGGTCACTATTTAGTCATCGTCAGGCAGCTGCTCCAACAACCCATGAGGCATGAGGTTGAACCTGGCGACTCATCACCCAGTGCCTCCCTAAAACTGGGAATTAATGTGGTGCAGGTTCACTGTATGACTTACCAAAGCCACCTCCTTTGTAGGCAGGTAAAGAACAAATTACTGCAACAGTACACATACTGGAAAACAGGTCAGTCAACATCTACAGGAAGAGCTGGCAACATTTCTTCAGAAGGGGGTTGGAGTATCTAAATCTTAGTTGAGCCACCTGGGGTACCTGATGCTCATCTATTTGACCTATCTGATATGTTCACACATGAGGTTGTGGTATTATGCTTTTACTCACCATGCAGGTGAGGGCTGGTATATTTTTTAAGATATATCTTGATTCTTGGGATTTGGGTAAGGCTGGCATGTATGCACATCCCTAGTTGTTGCATGTTTATTATATTCTGAGAGCGCAGAAGTTAACAGGTCCTCAGGTTACATAATAAAACTTAGCTAAAGAGATTGTAATAGAGCTATTTCATTAGGAAAAGAACACAAATACAAAGGTAAATTACTAAGAACAGGAAATTCATTGTAAACAATAAATACCAGATGTAGATACATTTTTAATCCAACCATCAGCTTCAAAACAAAACCCAGAGCAATGATACAGAACATTTTTTTATTCTTTCACAGGATATTGGCATCGCTGGCTAGGCCAGCATTTATTGCCCAGCCCCAATTGCCCTTGAGAAGATGGTGGTGAGCTGCCTTCTTGAACCGTTGCAGTCTATGTGGGGTAGGTACACCCACAGTGCTATTAGGGAGTTTCAGGATATTGACCCAGTGACAGTGAAGGAATGGCGATATAGTTCCATGTCAGGATGGTGTGTGGCTTGGAGGGAAACATGCAGGTGGTGGTGTTCCCATGCATCTGCTGCCCTTGTCCTAGGTAGTAGAGGTCGCGGGTTTTGAAGGTGCTGTGGAAGGAGCCTTGGTGTGTTGCTGCAGTGCATCCTGTAGATGGTACACACTGCTGCCACTGTGCATCGGTGGTAAAGGAAGTGAATGTTTAAGGTGGTGGATGGGGTTACGATCAAGCGGGATGCTTTGTCCAAGATGGTATTGAGCTTCTTGAGTGTTGTTAGAGCTGCACTCATCCAGGCAAGTGGAGAGTATTCCATCACACTCCTTACTTGTGCCTTGCAGATGGTGGACAGGCATTGGGGAGTCAGGAGGTGAGTTACTCACTGCAGAATTCCCAGCCTTTGAGCTGCTCTTGTAGCCACAGTACTTATATGGCAGTTCCAGTTCAGTTTCTGGTCAATGGTAACCACCAGGATGTTGATACTGGGGATTCAGCGATGGTAATGCCATTGAATGTCAAGGGGAGATGGTTAGATTCTCTCTTGTTGGAGTTGGGTCATTGCCTGGCAATTGTGTGGTACGAATGCAACTTGTTACTTATCAGCCCAAACCTGAATGTTGTCTAGGTCTTGCTGCATATGGACACGGACTGCCTCAGTATCTGAGGAGTCGCGAATGGTACTGAACATTGTGCAATCATCAGTGAACATCCGCATTTCTGAACTTATGATGGAGGAATGATCATTAATGAAGCATACAAACATACGAATTAGGAGCAGGAGTAGGCCACTTATTCCCTCGAGCCTGCTCCGCAATCCAATAAAATCATAGCTGATCCAACTCCACATTCCCACCTACCCCTGATAATCTTTCACCCCCTTGCTGATCAAGAATCTACCTACCTCTGCCTTGAAAATATTTAAAGACTCTGCTTCCACTGCTTTTTGAAGAAGAGTTCCAATGGCTCATGTCCCTCTGAGAGAAAAAATTTCTCATCTGTTTTAAATGGGCAACCCCTTATTTTTAAACAGTGACCCCTAGTTTTAGATTCTCCCATAAGGGAAACATCCTTTCCACATCCACCCTGTCAAGACCCCTCAGAATCTTTTATGTTTCAATCAAGTCGCCTCTTACTCTCCTAACTCCAGCGGATACAAGCCTAGCCTGTCCAACCCTTCCTCATAAGACAACCCACCCCTTCCAGGTATTAGCCTAGTAAACTTTCTCTGAACTGCTTCCAACACATTTACATCCTTCCTTAAATAAAGAGACCAGTACTGTACACAGAACTCCAGATATGCTCTCACCAATGCCCTATAAAACTGAAGCATGACCTCCCTACTTTTGTATTCAATTCCCCTCACAATAAATGATAACATTCTATTAGCTTTCCTAATTACGTGCTGTGACCTGCATACTATTGCGATTCATGCACTCGGACACCCAGATCCCTCTGCATCTCAGAGCTCTGCATTCATTTAGATAATATGCTTCTTTTTTATTCTTCCTGCCAAAATGGACAATTTCGCATTTTCCCACATTATACTCCATTTGCCAGATCTTTTCCCACTCACTTAACCGATCTATATCCCTTTGTAGCCTCATGTCCTCTTCACAACTTACTTTCATACCTATCTTTGTGTCATCAGCAAATTTAGCAACCATACAAACAAAGAACAAAGAACAGTTCAGCACAGGAACAGGCCATTCGGCCCTCCAAGCCTGCGCCGATCCTGATGCCTGCCTAAACTAAAACCTTCTGCACTTCCAGGGACCGTATCCCTCTATTCCCATCCTATTCATGTATTTGTCAAGATGCCTCTTAAACGTCGCTATCGTACCTGCTTCCACCACCTCCCCCGGCAGCAAGTTCCAGGCACTCACCACCCTCTGTGTAAAGAACTTGCCTCGCACATGACTCTTCCACCCTGGGAAAAAGCTTCTGACTATCCAATCTGTCCATGCCGCACAACTTTGTAAACCTCTATCATGTCGCCCCTCCACCTCTGTTGTTCCAGTGAAAACAATCCGAGTTTATCCAACCTCTCCTCATAGCTAATGCCCTCCAGACCAGGCAACATCCTGGTAAACCTCTTCTGTACCCTCTGCAAAGCCTCCACGTCCTTCTGGTAGTGTGGTGACCAGAATTGCATGCAATATTCTAAGTGTGGCCTAACTAAAGTTCTGTACAGCTGCAGCATGACTTGCCAATTTTTATACTCTATGCCCCGACCGATGAAGGCAAGCATGCCGTATGCCTTCTTGACTACCTTATCCACATGCGTTGCCACTTTCAGTGACCTGTGGACCTGTACACACAGATCTCTCTGCCTGTCAATACTCCTAAGGGTTCTGCCATTTACTGTATACTTCCCACCTGCATTAGACCTTCCAAAATGCATTACCTCACATTTGTCCGGATTAAACTCCATCTGCCATTTCTCCGCCCAAGTCTCCAACCGATCTATATCCTGCTGTATCCTCTGACAATCCTCATCACTATCCGCAACTCCACCAACCTTTGTGTCGTCCGCAAACTTACTAAGTACTCATACCTTCAGTCCCTTCATCCAAGTCATTAATATAAATTGTAAAAAGTTGAGGCCCCAGCACACCACTCGTTACATCTTGCCAACCAGAAAATGGCCCATTTATGCCTACTCTCTGTTTCCTGTTAGTTAGCCAATCTTCTATCCATGCCAATATTTTACCCACTACACCATGAGCTTTCATTTTATGCAGTATCCTTTGATGTGGCACTTTATCAAATGCCTTCTGGAAATCGAAGTACAGTACATCCACCGGGTCCCCTTTAACAACAGCACGTTACTTCTGCAAAGAACTCTATAACTTGGTTAAACATGATTTTCCTTTCACTAAACCATGTTGACTCTGTTTGATTACCTTGCATTTTTCTAAGTTCCCTGCTGTAACGTTTTTAATAATAGCTTCTAACATTTTCCCTATGACAGATATTAAGCTAACTGGTCTGTAGTTTCCTGCTTTCTGTCTCCCTTTTTGAATAAAGGAGTTACATCGTTATTTTCCAATCTAATGGAACCTTCCCCGAATCTAGAGAATTTTGGAAAATTAAAACCAGCGCATCAACTATTTCACTAGCCACTTCTTTTAGGACGCTCGGATGAAGTTCATCAGGAACCAGGGACTTGTCAGCCCACAGCTCCAACAATTTGCTCAGTCCCACTTCCATGGTGATTGTAATTTTCTTGAGTTCCTCCCTCCCTTCCATTTCCTGATTTACAGCTATTTTTGAAATGTTACTTGTATCCTCTATGGTGAAGACTGATGCAAAATACCTGTTCAATTCATTTGCCATCTCCTCATTTTCCCTTATTAATTCCCCAGACTCAATTTCTATAGGACCAACGCTCAATTTGATAACTCTTGTTTTTAAAATATCTATAGAAACTCTTACTGTTTCTATATTTCTAGCTAGCTTTCTCTTGTACTCTAATTTTTCCCTCAACAATCTGAGTCATCTTTGCTTTTTTTTATATTCTGTCCAATCTTCTGACCTGCCTCCCATCTTTGTGCAATTATATGCTTTTTCTTTAAGTCTGATACTATCTTTAACATTTTTTAGTTAACCACAGATAGTGGGTCCTCCCCTTGGAATTTATTTTATCTTGTTGAAAACTAATGAAAGCAACTGAAGATTGTTGGGCCTAGGACACTACCCTGAGGAACTCCTATAGTGATGGCCTGGGACTGAGATGATTGACCTCCAACAAACAACCATTTTCCATTGAAATAAAAACAAGAAATGCTGGAATCACTCAGCAGGTCTGGCAGCATCTGTGGAAAGAGAAGCAGAGTTAACGTTTTGGGTCAGTGACCCTTCATCGGAACTGATTTTCCATTGTGCTAGGTATGACTCCAACCACTGGAGAGTTTCCCCACTGATTCCCATTGACTTCAGTTTTGCTAGGGCTCCTTGATGCCACTCAGTCAAATGCTGCCTTGATATCATGGACAGTCACTCTCACCTCACCTCTTGAGTTCAGCTCTTTTTTCCATGTTTGGACCAAGGCTGTAATGAAGTCAGGAGCTGAGTGGCCCTGGTGGAACCCAAAGGGAGTATCAGTGAGCAGGTTATTACTGAGAAAGTGCCACTTGATACCACTGTCGACAACACCTTCAATCACTTTACTGATGATTGAGGGTAGACTGATGGGGCGGTAATTGGCTGGGTTGGATTTGTCCTGCTTTTTGTGTACAGGACATACCCGAGCAATTTTCCACATTGTTGTAGCTGTACTGGAACAGCTTGGCTAGGGTTGCAACCAGTTCTGGAGCACAAGTCTTCTGTGCTATTGCTGGAAACATGTCAGGGCCCATAGCCTTTGCAGTATCCAGTGCCTTCAGCCATTTCTTGATATCACGTGGAGTGAATCCAATTGGCTGAAGACTGGTATATGATGCTGGGGACCTCAGGAGGAGGCTGAAGATGGTTGCAAATACTTCAGCCTTGTCTTTTGCAGTGATGTGCTGGGCTCCCCCATCATTGAGGATGGGGATATTTGTGGAGCCTCCTCCTCCTCCTGTTAGTTGTTTAATTGTCCACCACCATTCACAACTGTAAGTGGCAGGACTGCAGAGCTTAGATCTGATCCGTTGGTTGTGGGATCGCTTAGTTCTGTCTATCGCATGCTGCTACCGCTGTTTGACATCTTGTGTTGTAGCTTCACCAGGTTGACACCTCATTTTTAGTTATGCCTGGTGCTGCTCTTGGCATACCCTCCTGCACTCTTCATGGAACTAGTGTCGATCCCCTGGCTTGATGGTAATGGTAGAGTGGGGAATATGCCAGGCCTTGAGGTTACAGATTGTGGTTGAATACAATTCTGCTGCTGCTGATGGTCTACAGTGCCTCATGGATGACCAGTTTTGAGTTGAAACTTATCCCATGTAGCACGGTGGTAGTGCCATACAACACAGTACAGGGTATCCTCAATGTGAAGGCAGGACTTCATCTCCACCAGGACTGGGCTCCAACTGACACTGTCCCGGACAGATGCATCTATGCCAGGTAGATTGGCGAGGATGAGATCAATTAGGTTTTTCCCTCTTGTTGGCTCCCTCACCGACTGCCACAGATTCAATCTGGCAGTTATGTCTTTTAGGAGTCGGCCAGCTCAGTCAGTAGTGGTGCTACCAAGCCACTCTTGGTGATGGCCATTGAAGTCCCCCACCCTGAGTGCATTCTGTGCCCTTGCCACCCTCAGTGCTTTTTCCAAGTGGTGTTCAACATGGAGGAGTACTGACTCATCACCTTGGGGGGGGGGGGGGGGGGGGTGAAAGGTAGGTGGTAATCAGCAGGAGGTTTTCATGCCCATGTTTGACTTGATGCCATGAGACTCCAAGGGGTTTGGAGTCAATGTTGAGGACTCCCAGCCTGCTGTATACCACTATGCTTTCATCTCTGGTAGGGCTATCCTGCCCGTGGGACAGGACATACCCAGGGATGGCAATGGTGGTGTCTGGGACATAAGGTGGTACGATTCCGAGTATGACTAAATCAGACTGTTGCTTGACTACTCTGTAGGACAGCTCTCCCAATTTTGCCACAAGCCTCCAAATGTTAGAAAGGAGGACTTTGCAGGGTTGACAGGGCTGGGTATGCCATTGTTGTTTCTGGTGCCTAGGTCGATACCAAATAGTCCGTCCAGTTCCATTCGTTTTAGACTTTTTTCTAGCGGTATGGTACAACCGTGTGGCTTGCTCGGCCATTTCAGATGGTATTTAAGAGTCAACCACATTGCTGTGGGTCTGGAGTCACATGTAGGCCAAACCAGGTAAGGACAACAGATTTCCTTCCCTAAAGGAAGGAATCGACAATGGTTTTGTGGTCACCATTGACTTTGACAATCAAAACCACAGCTGGTAGTGCATCTTTCTGGCCTATGCAACAAATTTAATACTTATTTTCCAAAACTCGCAATGGAACAAGCCGTTACACACCTGTGGGCTACAAAAACACCTTTAGGTGAGATTATTCAAGCTAAACTACCACCCACTGTCCCAAAGCCATTGGAAAAGCTCACTGACATTTCAAGAATAGGAGCATGAGTACCATATGGCCCGTCAATCCTGCTCTGCCATTCAATACGATCCTGGATGATCTTAGGCTTCAACTCCACTTTCCCGCCTGCTCGCCATATCCCTCGATTCTGAGAGAACAAAAATCTGTCTGTCCCAACCTTAAATGTATTCAATGATGGAGCATCCACAACCCTCTGGAGTAGAGAATTCCAAAGATTCACAACCTTTGAGTGAAGTAATTTCTCCTCAACTCAGTCCTAAATGATCAGCCCCTTATCCTGAGACTGTGCCGTGTTTCAGATTTCCCAACCACCGGAAACAATTTTTCAGCATCTACCCTATCCAGCCCTTTCAGAATCTTATATGTTTCAATAAAATCACCTCACATTCTTCTAAACTCTGAGAATATAGTCGCAATTTACTCAACCTATCATAGGACAACCTCCTCATCCCAATTTAATGAACCTTCGCTGTACCACTTCCTTCATCAGACAGCTCCCTCAGAACGAAGAGAAGAGAAATGCCACTCGAGACATGTTGGTATCAATGCACCAATAAATACAGCACTGATTCAGCAGCACTGAAAGTGTTGGTCCCATTTAACACATATCAGCTGGGTTTTCAGAAATCAATGAATTTTCAGAAATGAAATGAAAGGAAACAAAGTACCAAGCCATAATGAACATGATATGCACACGTGCCTGTTGAAAATATCTCGGCTTCTTGGAACAATTGTTTCTCAGCGCCAGTAACAAGTTTCACTAAGTAAAACAAAAATATATGCTTTATTGTATAACTAAAGTTTAATGCAGAAAAAATACTTGTTAGAGGGTCCTTGAAATTTTTATTACAGTGGAGAGGGGGCCTCCGAAACAAAAATGTTGAGAACCCCCACATGGCAGTTTGAAAATGGAATTGTTTTTTTAAAAAAAAATCTGGAATTAACAATTTGTATTAGTGAAGGTGACAATTAAGCTGTCGAATTGCTATTAATCCCAACATTTAAGGGAGAAAACCTGCTGTTGCATCTTCTCATACGCATACACCTTGCATTTTATCAAATTTCACATTCAAAAGAAACAGCAACAAATTACAACAGAACAAATAGGTACCATACCAGTCAGCCACTGGCATTCAGGAAGGAAAACTACCAATCATGAAGCTCAGAAAACTAAAAACCACAAGTGGGCTGGAAGGAAAAGCTACACGACAAAAGCAAAGAGAAGCTGAACCAATCAAATCAGTCCAAAAATTAGTCAAGTTGGTTTGGATTGCCATCTTGAAATTTTTACACGAATTGAAAATTTCTTGGTAAAATATTTATAACACCAGCACTACCTGTAAAAGTAAATAATTCTGAATAAAATGCTTTATTACTTATTGAAGGAGCCTGTATGGCGTCATAAATTGTTGGGGAAAAAAGTTGTGAGACGCCAACTCCTGTGTAACTTGGCTGGAACATGGAATTATTGGGCTTTTCTGACTCTATTCTGTAACTGCCTTGGTTACTCCTGATTAGCTGCTGTCCACATAAATCACAATTAGCACCACCTCTTCATTGTGGCTCCAGAATGCAAATAAGGATATCTCTCCTTCCTCAGTCAAGCGAACAGACCATCAGGCCCAGTTCCCCCTTCACCCAGTGTGCTCTTTTCCAAACGATAGAACATTACAGAGGAACCAGAGTAGGCCATTCAGTCCCTCCAGCTTTTGTGTCATTCAAATAGATTATGGTTGATCTGTACCTTAAATACTTTGGTTTCATATCCACTCATACACTTATCTATTGATCTTAGTTTTAAATTTTAATTGACCTAGAATTTAGAGTCTTTGGGGAAAGCGCGTTCCAGACTTCTACTACCCTCTGCGCCAAAAGATTCTTTTTGATTTAACTTCAAGTTAATAGCTATAATTTTAGGATTGTGCCCCCTTGTTCTGGATTCCTCAAGACAAAATACTTTCTCTGCACCTACCCTACCAAATCCCTTCATCATATTAAATATCTCCATTAGATTACCTCTCAACCGTTTAAAAGCAAGGGAATACAAGCCAAGTTTATGCAGCCTGTGCCGAAAACTGAATGCAGTGCTCCAGATGAAGTCTGACCAAGACTCTGTTCAACTGAAGCATCACTTCCTCTCTTTTGTATTCCAGCTCTGTTGAAGGAAAGGTCAACATTCCAGAATAAGACATTGCAAGTAAAATAAATGAACTTTTCTTGGTCTAAAATATGAAAGGGCAACAACCACAGAATGATTTTTCTTTTTAAAAAGTAACATTCATTTTTGAAAGGCTAAAGAATATATACAAGTACTGCTTATTTATACATATTTATTAAAGCAGTCATTTAAAAAAAAAATTCTATTAGACAGCCACTCTCCTCACCCTCTCGGAGGAATATAGCTCTGGGTTTGAACTATACCCTTCATATTGAGGTCTGGTTTAGATGTCTGGACCTCCTTCCACCCCATTGCTACAAAAGCTGCCCAGCAAACAAACATCTTGTCACTTTGTCCCAATCCTCTACACCACAGTACTGAATCAAGAATTATACAGATGCACAGTTTTGTGATAACAAAGGAGAAAACTGGCACGTGGTAGGGGTGGGTGGGGGACGAGCAGGGAAAAGAATTACATAGGATATATGGCACATAAACAGGCCATTCGCCTCAACCAGGCTATGTGAAGCATAAATGTTGACTTGAGATCCTCCCATCTTACCCCATCCAAATCTATTGTAACCCTCTATTCCCATCTCCCTCATATAGCTTCCCCTTCAATACATGTATATTTCGCTTCAACCACTCCCTGTGGCAGAGTTTCACATTCTCACTACTCTTTGGGCAAAGAAGGTTCTTCTGGATTTCCTATTGGACTTCTTGGTGACTGTCTTATATTGATGGCCTCTAGTTATGCTGTTCCTCACAAGTGGAAACATTCTCTCCATATCCACTCTATCAAAACCTTTCATAATTTTAAAGACCACTATTAGGACACCCTTGAAAGATTTGTGTACATACACCCCCGAGTTTCTCTGTTCCTGCACCCCTTTTAAAATTGTGCCATTTAGTTTATATTGCCTTTCCTCATTCATTTTTCCAAAATGCATTACTTTCTACTTCACTGCATTAAACCGCATCTGCCACGCTTCTACCCATTTCACAAGTCTGTGCCCTCCTGATGTTAGCTCGTATCATGGTTTACTATACATTTAAGAGTTTCGTGTCTTGTACAAAATTTGAAATTATGCCCTGTGTACCCAAGTCCAGATCATCAATATGTATTAAAGAATAGTAGTCCCACTACCCACCGGTGGGGGGATAGCACTGTATACCTACATCCAGTCTGAAAAACCGTTCATTGCTCTTCTTTCTGTCCCTTAGCCAATTTTGTAACCATGCTGGCACTGTTGCTTTAATCCCTTGGGTTTTAATTTTGCAAACAAGTCTGCTATGTGGTATGTTATCAACTGCCTCTTACTTCAAGAACTCAATCAAGTTTGTCAGACACTATTTACCTTGAAACAATCCATGCTGGCTATCTTTTATTAATCTGTTTTTCCAAGTGACAATTTTCTCCTGGAGTACGGTCTCTAAATTTCCCCACCACCATTAAGCTGATTGTTTTTGAACAGGGGTGTAATATTTGCAATCCTCCAGTCCTCTGGCGCCACTCCCATATCCAAGGATTAAAAGAGTGTGAATGGAGCCTCCAATATTTCCACCCTTACTTTCTTCAGCAAACTATGATGCATCCCATTTGACCAGGCAACTTTTGAACTTAATTACGTCCTCTATTTTTATTCTATCAAATTTTACTGCTACCCCTTAGTTACTGCGACATTGGCAGCTCGTGCAGCCTGGTTTTTGCACCGTGTGGTACATGCATGATTACTGCATGGAAACACATGCACACATCTTAAAAGGAAATGTTGGTTGTGCAGGGTACATTCATGATAGCTGTGCAATTGCACAGCTTAAAAGGGAACACTGATTGTGAAAACAGATGCAAAGCACACATTTAGCACCTCTGCCTCCACAAGATGATCTCAGCCCCATAATTCCTTTGACAACCCTGTACTATTTATATGATTAAAAAAAAACTTGTGTTCCCTTTTACATTGCCAGCTAATCTTTTCTCATGCATTCTTTGCCACTTATTTCCTTTTTCAGTTCTCTGTAATTCATATCTGTTCGATTCTATACTGTATTGTAAAGTTATCATAAGCCTTTTCCGGATTTATTTTTAATCTCTATTTTTGTCATCCAGGGTGCTCTATATTTTGATGGCCTTCCTTCCCTCCATTCCCTCCCCCGCCACCCCCCTCCAAATTTGTGTCCAATCTGTACACAAACTACCTCCCTCTTGGAAAGTTTTCCACTCTTGATTTACTGTTCTACCTGCCAGTCTTAGTTTCCAATCACCCTGGGCCAGATCTCTCTTTCAGCTCACTGAAATTACCTTTCCTCCAGTTGATAAATATTGCTCAGCATACCAGCCGAGAGCCCCCTTGCTTTGAATAGTGCCATGGGATCTTTTATGTCCATCTGAGAGGCCTGACGGAGCCTTGGTTTAACATCTCATCTGAAAAAATGGCACGAATGACAGTGCAGCACTCCCTCAGCATGGATCATGTGCTCAAGTCTCTGGAGCAAGTCTTGAATTCACAACCTTCCACAAGAGGTGAGTGTGCTACCGCTACCTGCTGAGCCAAGGTTGACACCTACCAAATTAAGCTATTGCCCAAAGGTCATGAATAAACTCAGTTCCAGGTCAGATGATTGAACCTGGCTAAGCAGTTGGCTAAAAAAATGACCTCAAACACAATATTCAACCAACTTGAACATTTCAAAGCAGTGCTCATCTAATCCAGTCCTATTCAAGAAGTTTGTTTCACACTACAATAGATCAACATAAGCTATGCAACCATATAGCTAATTATGCACAAACATTTCTTTTATCCTCCACTATGCAAAACGAACAGCTCATTCTGTATGGAGCACTATGAAAATCAAAGTTTTATTTCTGTTAGACCAAGCAAATTTCTCCAACCAGCTTCAGCTACCTGCTTATAAAAATATATACAAGTACAAATTTTCTCAACCACAGTGAAGGGCTGTTGTACAAGTTTACCTTTGCAGTTCAGCATTCCGTACTCATGTCTGTCCACTGTAGCATCACAGTTGAGCCACAGATTCTTCAATTCCTGGTCAATTTTATGGTACATCAGTATGGCTCTACCAGTTTTTGATAAGAGGGTGGCTATAAGTTTACTCTTCTACCACTGAACTAGATCTCAACAACTGCCAACACTCACTACATCGCCTCAGCCACAGTAGTTACTTAGTTAAGATGCAAGTAAAACTAGTCAAGCAGCAGGCACAAGTAATGACCCTCAAAAGAAAAGGAAATATTTTTCCCTGAATAACCCTTGCTACCAATTGTGTTTGAGTTGTGAAGACCAAGAATCAATAACACAACAAGCTAAACCAAAGACCTCAGTATGATTTCTTCATGAGAAGTTTGGTGGCAAACAAAATGTTAAGCATGTTGATAATGGGAAGAATCTCATTTGTACAAGTTAAGTCTTTCCTTTTGAAAAAACGGTATAGTAAGGTCACACAGACATGGGCATGGTTACCATCACTAACTGCACATGGATGAGAAAGATGGACCAGGCATCAGAAACCATTTCTGCTGTTGACAGAACATTAAATTGGAACAAGCAAAGCTGTCAACTGAGGCAAGTAATGTCAACCAAGGTTGGGATTCAAACACTCACATCCAGTGTCATCCCAGTCTTTTGTTAATGGAGTTACTGGACAGATAATGTCAAAACAATTCTAGTTATGAGATTTATGCATACAATGTACAAGATTAGTGCTTAAAATGAGAAGAGACAGTAGTAAAAGATTTGTATAATTTTTATTGCTGTTAATTCAGGGGAAAAAGTTGCATAAAATCCAAAAATTTGTTCTAGAAATATAAGTGACCTTTCCAGTACATAACATCTGAATATCAAAGAATACAGTAAACATATGAACGAACTGAAGGTAGCAGCATACCTCCTATATACAGTACAGTTTTTAAACCATAAAATTAGTTCCAATACAGCCAAGTTATTTACAACACATTGTCTTACAGGTTCACGTGGCTTACCATTTTTTTTTTTCAATCTAGTTTTAAAGAATTCAAACAGCACAGTCGCACCAAGATAGCTTTGTATTCAATTGGTCATCCAAAAAAGACGAAAGTAAAAGAAATGTGCTTTAAGGAAAATAAATGCCACACTTTATCCTCTAGAGATCTGGATAAAACTGAATTTTAATTGATTCATATGGGTGGCATTAAAAAGGCCTAAATGTCAACAGATATTTCTTACATGCAATAAGTTTGGGTCAATGTCCTGCACACAAGGTCCTAGCTACTCAAAGCAGCTCGACTAGAATAACCATAGATAGATCGGGTCAGCTGCAATTTTTCTTTTCTAAAAAAACCAAAAAAAAAATCTATTTGATGAGCATTTTGTTGACACTGGGGCTTTAAGACAAGACAAAGGCCTCTTAAGAGCCTACAAACAAAAACACATTCAACTCCTATGACGCTTTCACTCATTTTCAAGTCAACAAAATACATCAATCCACTCAAAAAGAGAGTGGACTTTATACATTTACAAAAAGCAGACTGCTGCATGCCAATATCACAGCTCCATATATTCCCATTAATGTTAAAGGAATGCCAAGGGTCAAGCTTAGACAGCACTAATTCAAACTTATGCTGTAGGATGCAGCAACCCTCAAAACTGCCATCATCTTGCAAATAACCTCAGTGCACTTTTAAATAAACCTGGAAGCAGAATAGTGCATATTGGCTTTTATCTCTCTCTTTTAAAAAAAAGCAGCAGCATAAATTACTGACAACGCTGACATGATTAATACCATCTACAAATATCACGCATCAGTCTTCACATTATAGTAGTGGCAAATGCATGTGAAACGGTGAATTCACTACAATGTCAAATCTGTAGAGATCACACTACCTATAATAAATATCTAAAAGTGGTTTTTGTTTTTCATCATGGAGACGCGTAACCTTTTCCGTGTATAGCGATAAGTAAAATAAAATTTGTTCTACATTCTAAAATCTAAGTAAACACTGCCCCTATAGCAGTTTTAACCTAGAACCTTTTAAAAAAAAGAAAATCAAGTAATATCTGATGTAACTTTATGGTACAGTATACAGATGGGATTCACAAAAATGGTTGTGGCTATTCATGAATGGTTCTACCCAAAGACAAATTAAAAACATTCAGACTTTTGTCAAATTGAAACAGTCGTAATATAAATATCACCACCAAAAATTAAACAAAGGTATTTAGCTGCTCTAAATAAAATGCTTTAAAATCTGTTTTTTTAAGTCTACTGAAAAGAAAAACTAACCAGACAACATTCTGAAGATTGTGTTTCCTGTTATTTTTATCTAGATTATTACAGGCACTCATAATTTTCCAAAGCTTCTTTTCTTCAAGAAAAACAATCTAAAAGGCATTACCTATGTCAATGTCTATATTTACTCTTTTATCCACTATGCCAAACAGAAGTACTTTAAATTCATGCATCTACTTTTGAAAGCGGAGTGGTTTCTACATCAACTGAAAGAGAAACAAAAAAACCTTGAAACAGAAAGGGAAGAGAGACTTGAAATTTGAAGACAATTTGACGCAGACAGAAGATGTACCATGATGCAAGATGTGACCTGGCATTTTAACCGGCAGCAGTCTGCTCATTCCAGCCCAGTGTCTTTATCGGACAGGTTGGTTCTCAAACACTGCCATAAATTATAAACAAACAGTGAACATTGCACGTGCCACTTGATATAATACATTCATCAGTGCAAAACAAGAGGTCAATATTGTAAGCATTTCTAGGTCATTACCGACTGCTCTGTTTGCTTCATGAACACTGCAGCCAAAATAGGTCATGTTCGTATATGGAAAAAATGCCACAATAAGTTCAAGACAACCCAGACTTCAGTGACCATGTAGTAATCCCAATCTAATGGAGAAAACCATTTTTGCTGGACTAACAGAGCATCAAGTGTTTTGTTAGGGTCAGACCCACGTATTCAGGCTCATTGCTAAGTTGATAAATTTTTCTAGCTTAGTCGGCTGAATCCAAATCATGAGATGGAGCAAACTTTAATTTGAAGGCACCTGAAAATGAGAAAAACATTGGTTTTATTAAAAGACCATGCAGCATGATCCAATCATTTATTACAAGATATGTAGCAGAACATTGCAAAAGCCAAGTCATTAATTTGGGGAGAAAGTTTTCATTGCTATCAATTATATCTTGCTACAGTTTATGCACTACATTGCAATACGGTAGCAATGAGACTGCAAAAATACTACTTTGGTCAAATAGCTTACACAGTAAAGGACCCTTTTTGGATGGAGGTGGGGGGGGCGGCATGTTTGCAAACAACAGAGGTCAAATAGTTTTCTAGTTGATTGTGAGAAAGAAATACACCACTTTTTAAAATTCCTTTAGCCTGTTGAGGCAGAGAACAGTGCCTTCTGCCAACCTCGCTTCCACCCATAGATTTTTTGCTTTTGATTGACAGGTACTTGGACAAATCATTGCTCACTTTCACTCACGTGGCATGATTGTGGGAGGATTTCTAACTCTTGGGCAGTTAGCGTGAAAGATGGCATTTGGATCAGAGTCCGAGAGATAGCAGAGAGTTTCTTCTGCTCGTCCTTCTCACCCTGATCCAGTCAAGAGCAAGAACCACACAGATGTTCCAAATGAATCACATCCAGTTATACTTTAAATTGAAAAACCAAAAGTGAAGAGAATGGGCTCACAATTCATTACACCAAAGAATAAGTAAAAGAGAAAATGGGGCAATCAGGAAGCAGTGGCTCGGAGTTTTAAACACCCGAAATTTGTAGCGAGGCAAGGATTTCCGTAGTTTTGAGGTCCATACAAAGAATGAGTTACATACAGGAGTTTGCAGCTGTCCCCATTGAAAAGCTAAATCAGATGGTAGGTTAAAGTATTAAGCTTAACTACATTATATATTAGCTGACCTGAAACACTGCTTTTGGAAGGGCAATGTTGTTTTAAAGTTCCATTTGTTTTCTTATTAATGTGCCTTGTATACAGAGACACTACTAGGTAAATAATTTTTGTGCAGCTATACATCATGTAGCTAGCAACCCCAAACATAAAGGTTCTGTACAATCTCATCCTAGGCTTTGCAGATTTCCTTTTCCCCAATTAAATGTTTTAATGTCGGGTGCACTTGGGAAATATAGTATTTTCAATTCTTGCTTTTGCTTTGCTGAATAACTCGAGAGGTGGAATGGGTTTTCTCAGAGGGTGGGCATTTAGTTCTGGAACACCTGAGTTAGCCCACAGCAATTTGCAGGTAGAGTACAGCAATATTTTGTGATGCAAAAAGACCAGCTGGTAGCACATACTTAAAGATTTAAGAAGCTGTTCTAAAATCTGCAGTGGGAACCCCCCCACCCCACATTTCTGTCCCATTAATAAATACAAGCGGCATTTTGCTTAGCATCACATTAAACCACAAAAGATCTTGGTGCAGTATATGCCTTCGGTTGTAGTTCCTGCAGGCATGACGTGAACAACTGGAGAAAGTGAGGTCGCTCTCCAAAAACAATCAAGCACCCAAGTCCATTCCTGCAAGAATCTACTCCACCCCAATTAAAATGGCTGCCAACCGTACAACAACCACTTCATTCACTCCGTTTCAGATCCACATTCTGGTTTGTGCAGCTTCTACCTGTCTACAGCCTGCCTGTGAAAACTCAATACTTGAGATGGAACAAAAGCACAACAAATCTGGTCTGCTCAATGACATGGCGTGGCCTCATCACTCAAAACACAATTCAAATTTTCATCACTGTCTTGAAGACAGTGAACATGAGGGAGTCACATTCTTCCACAGTTTCTCCCATTAGATCTTACATGTTTCCAAAGATTTTGACGCCAATACACATGGCAGTCATTTCCAAGCATCATTCACAGGCAACAGGAGCTTTCGAACATCAGTACTGAACTTATCCAATTGTTTTCACCCATTTCTCTTTATGTTACAAATACACAAAGGACAATTCTGTGTTGCTGGTGTGGAACCTGGCAGCACGTAAACTGAAACACTAACCCTAACCCCACAATTTCCCCATTCCTTCAGTCATTAAACCAGGAGCACCCTTGCAATCATTTTAGCAGACAGAACACTGTTGGGAGAATGCTTGCAATTTCCCAAAGCATG
This sequence comes from Heterodontus francisci, assembly GCF_036365525.1. Lineage (NCBI taxonomy): Eukaryota > Metazoa > Chordata > Chondrichthyes > Heterodontiformes > Heterodontidae > Heterodontus > Heterodontus francisci. Next base: position 8,233,584 of record NC_090372.1, on the reverse strand, counting down.
CACCCAGAAATGTGCCATTTGTAAAATGAACTTTTGGGAATCATCGTTGTAGTCCTTCCCAGAGTCCCATTGATCAGAACTGGATGCAGCATTTAAGGCGCTGCCAGACTTTCCAGCTTAAGAAAGACAGCCTCAGACTTGTGCTTTGCTAATTTCCACAATACAGCTCGGCATGCCATTCATTTGGCCGTGTGCTCCTCTAGTATGTTCAGTGCTAACACTGCCAAAACTCACAGGAATCTTTCAGTCTCTCCCTACCTGAGGAATAGGGATTATCGCCTTCAAGCATCTTCTACCAACTAACCTTATAAATGAAAAAATTTTGTTCCAATTAGTTTTTTAAAAATCTGAATGCTGGCTTGTGACACAATTAGAGATACAGCACTGAAACAGGCCCTTCGGCCCACCGAGTCTGTGCCGACCATCAACCACCCATTTATACTAATCCTACACTAATCCCATATTCCTACCAAACATCCCCACCTGTCCCTATATTTCCCTACCACCTACCTATACTAGTGACAATTTATAATGGCCAATTTACCTACCAACCTACCAAACAATATGGTGGAGCACATAGTTACACTGAGTCAAGGATTCCCAATCGCAGCTCTGCAGTAGTCAGGATAGCAAAAGAGAAAAACAAAATACTATTTCTTATTTAAAAAAGCTAATGTTGAAAACAGTTTGTTATGTGGAGGTTTCAAATGTATTACTCAGCCCAAGCATCCTAATCACTGTAAATTTTCAAAAGTTACCCTCACAATATGTATGGAGTACATATTCAACTTCCAACTCAATAATGCACTGGTTACTCAGTAACCTGGGGATATCAGATCTACTCAAGAGTTCTAAACAGAGTTCAATGGTTATCACATGATTATGGTTAACCCACCAGCAAGTTTCAATGCTTTGCAAACTTAGAAATGAGGCTATGTCATAGCTTAATTGAGGCCAATTCAAGAGTCCAGCACCATATTCAATCTAAAATGTTCAAAACAGATTACTGTTTTTGTTAACTTGAACACTCTGCTTACCTGGCTGACTGGCCTCCATGGATGGCTGTTTACAATCCTGTGCATAGTGGCCACCTACACCACAATTATAACAGGATGCATTTCCATTCTTTTTAGGTCCCAACCCATTTACATTGGTGACCATGTTGGTCACTTGATACATCAATGGAAATCCTCGGACAAATCCTGGCACTTGTTGCATCCCATAGTTGGTCTGGTTTGCCATAGGATCATGCATTAGTCCATTAGTGTAAGGGTGCTGATAAAAGGGCATCTGGGTTCCGTTGTTTTGATGTGCTTGGTTGAGGTAGCTACCATTACAAAGAGAGGTTATCCCACTGAAAGGGATAAAAGGAACTCTGATAAGCTGGCTAGGCATCGTGTTGGGGTAGTAGTAGTTGAACAGAGGGTTACTATTGGTCCCACAGCTACCTCGGCATCCACAGGAACTACAAGTCCCACAGCCAAGCTGCTGAGCTGGTTGCATGGTCCCATTAGTACTAGTATTTCCTATTGTGTTTATATAAGAGGTGCTGTCACTCTGAGCTGTGCTATGAGTCAACGCAGTATTGAGGCTTGGTACAGGGCCCGGTGTGTGGGTGGGGACTGAAGATCCAGTGGACTGGATTTGGCCTACAGGAGATGGAGAGGTTGCCGTTCCCTGCAAAGGCAAAACACTGGTTGGAGTTCCACTCAAGTTGTACGAGCCAGGTGGTGGCAGCAGGCCAGCTGCAGGAAGCATTACTTTTAAACTGGCAGACTCAGGTACTGTTCCTATATTTCCATCAGCCAAGGCGTTCAGTCCTACGACATTCTGTGTTGAAGGTTTAGCAGTGGGGTCCAAAACAGAGGGTCCTGATAGTTTCCCAGATGGAGAGTGGCTGTGAACTGGGATGAAAGCAGTGTTGGCCGATCCAATGTTCACAGTGCCTGCTGGTGTCTGGAGTCCAGGAACATGGCAGTTCTCCAAGTTAATTTGTGATGCTGTCATTTTATGTCTATGCGCCATGGGATGCAGAGCAGGACTGGCAGAATGCACAAGGAAAGGAGTCGCCATCGAAAGAGGTGAGGGGATTAGGTCCACTCTCTTCCCTGCTTCAGCAGCACCAACTGACGTTACATGTGAAGAATCTCGGAGAGAGGCGGCAGCGGGAGGGACGGTTACAATCATCCCAACAGTTTTACTGTCTACAGGAGCAACATAGTCTGGCTTCTTTCCACCATTTTGCATCATGTAGTGCATAGGAGGCATTAAAGGAATGCGAGGAAGAAAAGGGGCAGGCAGATTCCCTGGAATAGTACAGTTCTCGCTCTGCACTGGAGCGACCTGAGCAGTTGGCCTTGTGGTACTTCCACGGACCGGGTTACAGGAGGGCTTCTCTTTCTGCTTATCTTTCCCAGAATCCTCCGAAGTGCTATCAGAGTCTATAGAAAAGAAATAGAAGCATGTAATGCATTACAATTGTAACAAAAATAAAAAGATCAACTTGATCCTGCTTAAAGTTTTTTTTTTAAATCATACAAAAGCTGATAGAAATTGATTAATGCTCACAAAAACACCCACTGCAAAGCAAAGTGGGAGAAAATTGTTGCATTCCTCCAATAAATAGTCAAATATAAGCTGGAAAAGAAATTGTATGGTAAAGTGAAATTGATGTTTACCATAAAGAAAAAAGACCAATTTTCAAAGACTAATCTGGTACAAATATGCTTTAGGAATAGAGAACAGGTGCAGGCCACTCAGCCCCTCAAGCCTATACCACCATTCAATTAGATCATGGCTGATATGTACCTCAACTCTCATTTACCTGCCCTTGATCCATATCCTTTGATACCCATACCTAATAAAAATTGTCGATCTCCGTCTTGAAAATTTCTGTTGAAATTAGGTATGTGGCACAAAACTAGTGCTTTATTGCATGCATGTCACTTTAAATATTTTCTCCTAATGGTTGCAAAGAACTGACTGTAAAGTTAGCTTAGGAAGATAACATTTGGTTACAGAAAGAACCCATTATGCTTCAGTTTAAAAAAAACATCTAAAGCCAAGTTCTCAAGGCCTACCCAGATTGTAATTTTTTATTGTAAAATCAGAGTCACACACTGCATATTGCCAGCATACTAATGCTGGAGAGAGAGACTGGGAACTTTTGCTACGACAGCAAGAAAAAATATTCTATGAGAAAATCATGGAACACTGAACATAACTCCAGTTGTTGAAGATATCTGAAAATGCTACATTAACTGTTTTGTAAGCGCCAGTCTGGCACAATGGTAGCACTCTCGACGGAGACAAAGTGGTGGGTTCAAGCCCCATTCCAGAACCTATACATATAATATAGTCTGATACTCAACTGCAATACCGAGGTGGGTGCAGCATTATCAGAGGTGCCATTTTTCGAATGAATGTGTTAAACCAAGGCCCCGTCTGTCCAGTGGAAGCAAAATACCCATGGCACTACTTGAAGAGGAGCAGAGAGTTCTCTTCCTTATCCTGACCAACATTTACCCCTCAGCCGACAGCACCAAAAACCGCTGAACTGGTGATTTGTCTCATTTACTCTTTCGATCTTGCTGTGTGCAAACTGGCTACCACGTTTGCCTATGCAACAGTGATTTCACTTTCAAAGTAATTAATTTTCTGTGAAGCACTTCAGTACATTCTGAAAATCATGGTGTAAGACTCAAGCTCTCTTACTCCCAAGTCCGCTCATTTGTTGGAAAGACTAAGCATCACTTTTACAAGATGGCATTCTTAACCAATGGTCACTTTGATCAACAGAAATCGGCGCATTCAATTCATGGCAGATCTGACAACAGGCACAACTTATTTTCACAACAACACTTGCATAGCAGAAGGGAAGGGTTGGGTTAGTAGAATGGTTTTAATATTAGGAGCCTTTTCAAGGTGAGAGAAAGATAGTAAGGAATGAAGGAAAAAAGAGCAAGGACATAATGGCCAAAGGAGCAGTTGTCAATGGAGCAAAAGATAACAAGAAACCAGAAACAATCCAATGTTGGAGAAGCACAAGTTGCAGGCTGGGACTCACGGTTGCATGTGGATAGTGAGAGATGAGACCTTTGATGGATTAACACATTATCAATAAACCAAGATAGGTGTGAAAATTGCAGGTACGGCAAAAGGGCCTGATGCACTATGCTCAGTTACCATTCTAAACCACACTGAGCACAAAGGCACTGAAGAGAATATGATGCCAATCCCAGCAAGAGAATTGGGGGTGGGAAGGCAAATGGCTGCTAGCTACAGGAAACAAAGATGCATTTGCATTCAGGTCATTTATGACCACATTACTTGAACTGGTCCAGAAAATTTTGCAAAACAGATTTAATTTTTTGTTAAATAAATGTGGACAATTTGATACTTCAATTTCATACTAAAGTAATAAATGATTAAAGGCAATTATAAATTGGCATTATTTTCATGGTAGTTGTTACACATGGCACAGCAAAATATTAGTTCACAGAAATAAAAACCCTCTCCCACATTTTAGCTAGAATTCTTTACTGTTTTGCATTTCACCTTCAGCAGCAAAAAAATTTAAACCTGGCGCTAAAATCCTTTTGGACACTGTTTGCAACTATTTTAGTTGCACCAAATACCCACTTGAGATTCAACTAACCCACCACAATGTAACTGACCAACTTCTATCATGTGCTTTAAGATAAAATACATGATTTGCAGTCAAGCTATTTCAGTATCCACACGGTGTCAAATGGTGGCTTGCTTAATTGCAAATAGTTAAAAACCAATCTAGAGGGATTTTAGAAATTCAAAACTCACCTTTGTCTTTCTCATCTTCACTTTCACAACTCTCTCTCCCATCGTGTCTTGGGCTGGAAGGAGAACTATAACTTTCTGAAGAGCTGTCTCCACGTGCCTCTAGACCAGAGCCAACATCCCTTAATTCTAAAACAATCAGGTAGGTGCCATTGAGTAATAAAATAAAGCCAATCACCTTTTTTGTCTGTGGCATGATGATGCACAGGTGCAGACCACGTAGCCCATTGCATTATTTTGCAAAATACCTTTTGTTTGCATCTCTTTATTCTCTCATCCCCTATCCGTCAGCTAAATGTGCAGTTTGGGCTACACCTCCATTGCCACCAATACCACTCCACAACTGGAGGTGTACTGAAGGAACCAGTTCAATTCCTGCGATGTGGAAACCCAACTGTTAATTACATCACCACCCTCCATCTCAACAGCTACACCACCAGATGATTTTGCAAAACATGCCAAAAATATACAATTTTAAAATGGCAAAAGCATACTGAAATGTAACCATAAAGGACAACCATTAATTTTTAAATTCAAAGAAAAAGACAATCTGCAAGTAGATTACATCAGATGTGAACAAATTATCAAATATTTCACTGGTATTGGATCAAAGGGAACTTCTCAAAGGTTAGAATAAAGTTAATGGTATACTAAATCTTTGCCACTAGGTGGTGTTACAACTTCAATGTCAAAATGGCTTATTACTGGGCGTATTGCCCACTAACTTCAATGCACCACGGGATGGTAGGATACTGGTTCACAGCCAATATTCCTACCTTGAGTTAATGGTCTCAACTTGGTCAATGCAGATGCTGAGCAGAAACCAAGTATTCCCCCCACCAAGCCTCCCCACCACAGAGGGACAGAAGAAACAATGGCTTCCATCACCGCCTCGACTTCCTAAAGGTTTGCACAAGAGCAGTACTGGATTGCTACGAAAGCCTAAAGAATGTGAAAGCCACAGGAGGGAGAGAGGAAATCAACATATGATAATGTTGGATGATCGCTGGATGGATGGTACAAGCAGCTTCTCCACAGCCATCAGTTAGAATACTGTTCATTTCCTCACAATGCAATTTCACTTGAGATATAGAATAACATTTTCCATAAGGGAGTATAATCAGGTTGCAGTCAGCTTTACAACACATGAACCACAATACAGCATTTAATCTTTACGGTAATTAAATAATTGCAACTTTAGAATGGGGAAAAAAACAACTGAAATTGTTTTGTTGAATAAAATTACACTTCTCTCATTGCTAATGTTTCCAGTGGTATTAGGAGCCAACTCTCAGCTTGCTGGAAAAATCCAATTCTCTGGGGTTTCCACACAGTACTGAAGATACAACCATTTGCTCATATATTGCAAGGCAAGCGCCAGTGAAGCACTAACTTTCCCGAATCTTCTTAGTCTTACTTGTCCAGTTACAATGGTATCTTTTCCACTCTGATGAAATTTTTACACCAACTGAAATCAAATTTTAATCACACTCTGATTTAACAATATTTTTTGGGGAATTATTAACACTTTCTGCTTCAATGACTTAGTCAGCTCTTATTTGCATAGATTCCTCTGAAACCACAGCTTACCAAAACAAAAGTAAAACAAAATCACTACTTTTGCAAACTCTCTATAAATATAAAATATAGCTGTCAGTAAATTATGTATCATAAAATTGATGAGCAATAACATGGGTTTCAACAATTCAGTTCTAAAGTTACCTTCTAAAGTTTTACTGGTTATTTAAAATGGAAATGTAGCAAAGATGGTGCAGCAGACTGTGCAATTCCGAGTTATGTTAAGAAATATCAAGAAAAAGCAGTTTCAGCTTGTTTATTTGAACATTCTTCCAACATTTATAGAGCAAAAAATCTTTTAGAAAACATGCGTTCAAGGAATAGAGAAATGCAATTGAAGCAATCTCTGAACTAATGTAAAAGTAATTTGTTACCTAGCACCATAATGCTATACTCCATTTCTTAAAGTAAGCCAGTTGGGACACAGGTAGATTAAGCTGCAGACCCCAAATGGCAACGCATATTATGCTATACCACTCCTTTTATTTTGGCAAATGTCCTTACTCAGCCAGCTGCAGAATTTAATTGGGGTTATTTTAACCCCCCAAGAAAAGGGTGGATTTGGGTCGGGTGGGAAGTTAAAATTTAAAGAAGAAATTCAAACCCAACCTGCCCACTTCCACTTTTAATGGGAAAAATTACCAATCTGCTCTCAGGTGGTGAGTCGGTCATTGAAAGCTTTTAAGGAGGCTGCATGCCTCCATTTTTAATAAACTTTCTATTTTTAAACTCAAGTCTGCCAAGTTTCCCTGGCCTTGGGAAACACAACTGGTAGAGAGGCAAGAAAGGCTGGATCGCACTGCTTGCGAGTTTAAACATCTCCTCCCAGCACAACCATCCACCTGCCTCTCACCACAATCTCTCACGCTCTCCCCATCTCCCACCCCAACACCAACGATTGCACCCTTTCAATGATGGACAATCAAATGAAACCTCAATAAACCATGCAAGAATAGGAAACTGATTTTTTTTAGCCAAGCTGAAAACTAAGTGATGTCACTGCTCTGCAAATAAATGAGAGTCAGCAAGCGAAGGGGCAACACGTTTGAAAATGAAAAGAATAGAGAGGTGATAAAGAGTAATGTTTTTAAAAGTGACTGATTTTAATCGAAATTTACATCTATATTCACTGTAATAAAGCTAAAACCTCAGTATTACTGAAATATCAGAGCAGCGCAGTGGTTAGCACAGCAGCCTCACAGCTCCAGGGACCCGGGTTCAATTCTGGGTTCTGTCTGTGTGGAGTTTGCAAGTTCTCCCTGTGTCTGCGTGGGTTTCCTCCGGGTGCTCCGGTTTCCTCCCACATGCCAAAGACTTGCAGGTTGATAGGTAAATTGGCCATTAGCAATTGCCCCTAGTATAGGTAGGTGGTAGGGAAATATAGGGACAGGTGGGGATGTTTGGTAGGAATATGGGATTAGTGTAGGATTAGAATAAATGGGTGGTTGATGGTCGGCACAGACTCGGTGGGCCGAAGGGCCTGTTTCAGTGCTGTATCTCTAATCTAAACTAAACAGACTGGTATCTGAGGAAATTTCCACAATCTCCCCCCACCCCCCACACTAGCCCCAAAAAAGATACTCCAGAGGATACAAATATCTGAGATGTCAACACTTTATAAAGATTAAGAAAAGCAGAATCAACGGCAGTTAGTGTTATGCCATATGACTATCAAATGGGCTGAAATTAACGTTGGTACTTGGAGTACTTTTTTTTAAAAAAAAGATGGCGTTCTTATAAAAAGTGAAATTCCTATAAAATTCATTACTTGATAAATAAAAGAAAATACAATGAATTATGTACAGAAAGTTATTAAATAACGCTCCTGTGAAGTACCTTGCGACGTTTTATTATATTAAAAGGTGCCAAATAAATGCAAGTTGTTGTCTTTTGTAAAGAAACGTCCAGGGGGGAACAAAGAGAGAGAGATTTGGCTTATTTGTCTGGAAGTTCTTTCACCATATGCAGTGCAACAATAAAAAAGAATCATTTTTGAATACCCACGACCTTGTGCTTAAGAAATACAGTGCACAACTGAAGCAATCTGTGCAGGTGAGCTTGACCAGTATCAACACACAGCTTCCAAACCAATCTAACAGTAAAGATTTAGCCAACAGCTTTGGATTAACATTCCCAACAACTTCTTTATAAATGTGACCATAGGCACAACCATACATTTTACCTACATAACAAATATTGGTTAGAAACAAAAGAGAAAAAAATACTGGAAATACTCAACAGCTCTGGCACGGAGCCTGACTGGCTGAGTATTTCCAAAATTTTCTATTTCAGATTTCCAGCATCTGTCATACTTTGCTTTTATATTTCTTCAAGATAGTTTGCATGCCTCTATGCTCACATCTAGATATCTTTAAAATAGTAAAATTGCTGAGTAGGTTACAATATTCCATTTCAAAATACATTGAAAACTTTTAGTTCAGGCCCCCTCAAGGGCAAAATCCATTTTTAAAAACCAGTCACCTGAAATACCTGTAAATGCCTCTGGCCAGTGCCATGCTTGTATTTGTAACGGCAGACTATTGTAATACTGGCAGGACTGTCAATCCCAATGCTCCTTCAGGTGACTCTAAATTGGCAGGCAGCTTGTCTTTCCTCTATAAAATCTCAACACCAAAGAACAGTTTCCCCTAAACACGTACACACAGAATTCACTACCCATACGTCCCAAGTCCACTTCCCTCAGAACCCAACTTTACCCTCCTCCTGCTTACAATAGATTTGGATTTTGCAAAACACTTCCCCCCCCCCAATCAAGTGATCATAAAACTCAGGGTACAATGTTGTGCCCCACCCCTATCACACCCTCCTCAAATGCTAGAAGTGATCTGCTGAACAAAGAGTTCCCGTTCCATTAACACAGCGTTAAAAGTTGGTACGGGACAATTTATCCCCACCTGCGCTTATAATGAAAGACGGGCTGGAGGTCACCTGTGCTGGAAGTCTTTGACACCACTTGACATCATGTAATGGAGGCTGTTGAGCATGATGTTATTGATCGTAAAGGTCTTAAGCATGCTGTTAGCCCACCACAACCAGGGTTGTGATTTTGACATTGATCAATTGACTGTAGTTCCCCTGACTTAAGCCACTGTGACAGCTTCCCTACCCTTTCCCCTTGCTCAGGCACTTAGCCGACACTGACCCCACCCTACCCCCAGTAAGCCATTTTGCTGGCTTTAGCCCAACCTCCCTGAAAGTGTTAATTCCCTGATCCACCAGTTGAGAAAGTTCATCAGCCCCCCTTCCCTTCTATCAGATCTTCCCATTCCAAACCCCCATCTCCAAACAAACTTTGGATCAATTATTCACCCATGCTCTCTAACTCTGACTATTATCCTTATTCTAGACTTCTATGTATAATCATAAGTTGTTAAGGGAGTGAAATAGATGATTAAAGTCCTTACCTTTTCCTGACCCAGCCCACACATGCTGTACAGGTGGAATTCTAAGAATACCATTGCCAACAGGTGTCCTGTGGCTCCCTCGATCCACCACATGTTTGCTGCTGTTAAAAAGCAAAAATTAAAACAATTAGGGATGAAATCAGTAAAGACTAATTACTCCTTTCTCTTCCAACCCAAAAATAAATCTTAATTATTGCCCGTGCATAAAAGGAAGCCAAAATAATATCCTGTTACATTAGTGAATATAGCAGAACATTTAAGCCTCTTATCTAGCATAAGCTGCCATACAAACACAAGTTCCCTCCATTATGCTCCCTCTCTCCCCCTCCCCAAACAAACCTTACTATATTAATCAACATGAAATTTTGACAAGAATAGCTGTAGCACACAGTTGATCTGTTAAGCTGTGTTAGAATCTTACAATTTTTCTCAGCATAATGTACAATTTCAGTTTAAGTCTTCAAAATATTTATGATTATTGTAGGACTGTTATTTTACCTCATCCTGCCCAATTTTTTCCTCTTACAAACCACACTGCCCTCCACCACCCCCTGTTTCCACCCCCTCAGGTACGAACTCGCACTTTGGTAGAAGTATCGAAAAGCAAATTTTTTTTTTATAGATAAATTGAGGAACGTTAGTGTTCAGAGGGTTTTGGGTGTTCTTGTACACAAATTACAGAAAGTTAACATGTGGCTTATTAGAAGAGCCAGTGCAGACACAATTCATAGAAACATAGAAAAACAGGAGTCGGCCAATTGGCCCTTCGAGCCTGCTCCACCATTCAATATGATCATGGCTGATCGTCCAAACTCAGTACCTTTTTCCCGCTTTCTCCCTGTATCCCTTTAGCCCTAAGAACTATATCCAACTCTATAACTAATTCTGTGGGTAGAGCAAGCAATAAGGAAGGGAAATGGTTTGTTAGACTTTATTGCAAGGAGGTTGGAGTATAAGGAGGAAGTTTTGTTGCAGTTATATAGGGCTTGGGTGAGACCACACCTGGAGTGCTGTGTACAGTTTTGGGCCCCTTTCCAAAAGGATTTACCTGCCTAAAGGGGTTGCAACAAGGTTTCACTAGATTAGTTCCTAAACTGAGAGGATTGTCAAACAAGGAGAGATTGAGTACAATGGGTCTATATTCTCTGGAGTTTAGAAGAACAGCAGTGATCTCATTGAAATGTATAAAATTCTTACAGGGTAGAATTAGAGGTTGTTTCCTCTGGCTAGAGTCTAGAATTAGGAGTCAATCATCTCAGGATAAGAGGTCGCCTTTTCAGGCTGAGACGAGGAGAAATTTCTTCACAGGCTTCTGAATCTTTGGAATTCTCTACCCTACACAGCAGTGAATGCTCAGGCAATGAGTATATTCAAGGCAAACATCGATAGATTTTTGGGCACTAAGGGAATCTAGGTATATGGCGATAGGGCAGGAAAATGAAATTGAGACAGTGGAGACAGATGATCAGCCATGATCGCACTGAATGGCAGAGTAGGATCAAGGGGGCATAGAAAAGCAAAATACTGCGGATGCTGGAAATCTGAAATAAAAACAAGAAATGCTGGAACCACTCAGCAGGTCTGGCAGCATCTGTAGAAAGAGAAGCAGAGTTAATGTTTCGGGTCGGTGGTCCTTCTTCGGAACTGACCAATATTAAAAATGTCACAGGTTATAAGCAAGTGAGGAGGGGGTGGGGCAAGAGATAACAAAGGAGAAGGTGTAGATTGGACAAGGCCCCATAGCTGACCAAAAGGTCATGGAGCAAAGGCAAACAATATGTTAATTGTGTGTTGAAAGGCAAAGCATTGGAAAGAAAAGGTGTTAACGGACTGAATATTGAACAGCAGCAAGTGCAAACATGAAAAAAAACAATGGGTGAGCAAACTGAACAAACTAAGATGAAATGAAATAAATGCAAAAAAAAGGTTGTAAAAAATGTAAGAAAGAAAAAAAGAAACAACAACTAAAAATGAAAGTAAAATGGGGGGCTGTCACGCTCTGAAATTATTGAACTCAATGTTCAGTCCGGTAGGCTGTAGTGTGCCTAATCGGTAGATGAGATGCTGTTCCACAAGCTTGCATTGATGTTCACTGGAACACTGCAGCAATCCCAGGACAGAGATGAGAGCAGGGGGGAGTGTTGAAATGGCAAGCAACCAGAAGCTCAGGGTCCTGCTTGCGGACTGAGCGGAGGAGAGAAGAGGTAAATGGGCAGGTATTACACCTCCTGCGATTGCAGGGGAAGGTGCCATGGGACGGGGACGAGGACGAGGTGGTGGGGGTAATGAAGGAGTGGACCAGGGTGTCGCGGAGGGAACGATCCCTTCAGAATGCTGACAGGAGAACGGAGGGGAAGATGCGTTTGGTAGTGGCATCACGCTGGAGGTGGCGGAAATGGCGGAGGATGATCCTTTGGATATGGAGGCTGATGGGGTGGAAAGTGTGGACAAGGGGAACCCTGTCACGGTTCTGGAAGGGTTGAGGGCAGAGGTACGGGAAATGGGCCAGTAACGGTTGAGGGCCCTGTCAACAACAGTCAGGGGGAATCCTCAGTTGAGGAAAAAGGTCATACCAGAAGCACCATCATGGAAGGTAGCATCATCAGAGCAGATGCGTCGAAGACGGAGAAACTGGGAGAATGGAATGGAGTCCTTACAGGAGGTAAGGTGTGAAGAAGTGTAGTCGAGGTAGCTGTGGGAGTCGGTGGGCTTATAATGGATATTAGTAGACAACCTATCCCCAGAGATGGAGACAGAGAAGTCGAAGAAGGGAAGGGAAGTCTCAGAGATGGACCATGTAAAGGTGAGAGAAGGGTGGAAATTGGAAACAAAGTTGATAAAGTTTTCCAGTACAGGGCGGAGCAGGAAACGGCACCAATACAGTCATCAATGTACCGGAAAGAGAGTTGGGGGAGGGGGCCTGAGTAGGACTGGAACAAAGAATGCTCGACATATCCCACAAAAACACAGGCATAACTTTGACCCATGCGGGTACCCATAGAGACTTGAAGGAAGTGCGTGGAGTTGAAGGAAAAGTTGTTCAATGCGAGAACAAGTTCAGCCAGGCGGAGGAGGGTGGTGGTGGATGAGGACTGGTTGGGCCTCTGTTCCAGGAAGAAGTGGAGAGCCCTCAAACCATCCAGGTGGCGGATGGAGGTGTAGAGCGATTGGACGTCCATAGTGAAGAGGCGGTGGTTGGGACCAGGAAACTGGAAATTGTCAAAATGACGTAGGGCGTCAGAAGAGTCACGGATGTAGGTGGGAAGAGGCTGGATCAGTGGAGAAAAGATAGAGTCAGGAAAGGAAGAAATAAGTTCAGTGGGGCAGGAGCAGGCTGACACAATGAGTCTGCCGGGACAGTCCTGTTTGTGGATTTTGGGAAGGAGGTAGAAGCGGGCTGTCCGGGGTTGTGGGACTATGAGGTTGGAAGCTGTAGGGGGAAGATCTCCAGAGGAAATGAGGTCAGTGACAGTCCTTTGGACGGTGGCTTGATGTTCGGTGGTGGGGTCATGGTCCAGAGGGAGGTAGGAAGAAGTGTCCGTGAGTTGGCGTTGAGCTTCTGCAAGGTAGAGGTCGGTACGCCATACAACAACAGCAGCACCCTTGTCTGCAGGTCGATGACCATGTCGGGGTTAGACCTGAGAACACCGAGTGCCTCAAGTTCAGAGGGGGACAGGGAAATTGAGATGACCAATGTCTTGCCGACAGTTTTCAATGAAGAGATCAAGAGCGGGTAAGTGGCCAGGGGGAGGGGTCCAGGTAGAGGGAGGCGGGTGGTCTACTCCTGCTCCTATTTCATGTTCAAGGATTATAGTTGAATTGCAGCTATCAGCCAATACCTCAGTGCCATTCTTCATGGATAAGCTTAAACAGCAAGTGCAATAGAAGCCTCCTAAAACCATGTTGGGTAGTGCAGCCAACTTTGATCTAATGATTATCCAGCAGAGGTCTGTGGCCACCAATTAGGACCAGGATACTTGGCTGTTACTTCAGCTTCCCAGCACGATGACACCAAAGTCAGTTGTTGAAATCCAACTTACTACTTGCCTTTTCCTCCTCTCCGTACTGAAATAAAGACTTACACCATTCTATTCCAACTCAGACTCTCTCAGGAACTTCAAGTTGGAATTCTTAACCTCTCTTAAATACTTTAAACAAAGAAAACAAGAGAACATTTAACCCTCTTCCAGCATCTTTACTAATACATACACGTCTGCCTGAGTGTTCAACTTCTTAATCCCGGATGAAGTATTTCTTTTATCTTCTGACAAACACTACAATGGACGGAGGGGAAAAAAATGCAAAATTAGAATCCATTTAAATATCTGGAGACACAGTTAATAAAAATTAGCAGCAGCTAAGACACAGGAACGACTGTCTAATTAGAACTGCTGTTTTTTTTCCAGTGTACTCTGTAGTCTGACATTCTAAACTGGCTTCAATTTACAGCAAATCCTTGGTACCATTTTGATTGACAGGTGTATAAAACATCCTGTGGATGTTTTATACACCTGTCAATCAAAATGGTACCAAGGATTTGCTGTAAATTGAAGCCAGTTTAGAATGTCCTGTGGATGTTTTATACAGTGTGACACAAAGCCACGCACAATTCTTTCCTTAAACGTTTTTGCAGTTCTACATTACATTATGAACTAAATGGTACAATCTTAAGGTTGCAGGAACAAAGACACCTGGGGGTGTACGTACACAAATCTTTCAAGATGACAGGATAAGCTGACAAGGCTATTAAGCAAGCATATGGATTCCTAGACTTTATTAATAAAAGGAAGAAGAGTATGAAAGCAAGCAAGTTAGGCTTCAGCTGGAGTGTTGTGTTCAATTCTAGGCACCACACATTTGGAAGGATGTCAAGGCTTTGAAGTCGTTGCAGAGGAGATTTACTAGAATAGTACCAAGAATGAGGGACTTCAGTTATGTGGAAAAGCTGGGGTTTTCTCCATAGAGCAGAGAAGGTTATAAGATTTGATAGAGGTGCTCAAAATCATGAATGGTTTTGATAGTTTGTGTTTCCAGTGGCAGAAGTGTCAGCAACCAGTGGACACAGATTTAACGTGATTGGCAAAAGAACCAGAGACGATATGAGGAAACTTTTTAAAATACCCATGAGTTGTTGTGATCTAGAATGCACTGCCTGAATTAGATAAATATTTGAGGGGAAAGAGTGGGGGAGTGGGATTAATTGGATAGTTCTACCAGGTACAATGGGCCGAATGGCCTCCTTTTGTACTGTGTCAAATGTTTTAGGTCTGCCCTGTAGAATACACATACAAGCAAACAATGCAAGACTGTATCCACATTGGCAACTAGTCTGATGCACAGAGTTATAGGCAGGATGGGCAACAATTTTACTGATTTTGGTATTATAGCCCTACGAGACAACAGTTTTCTGGTACCACACAGAAGTCCCCATTCTTCATGTGAGGCGAGACAGCGAGCATCGCAATCCATATAAACTGTTCACAATCTATATAAATGGTTTGGGTGTGCAGACAAAATGTAATATTTCTAAATTTGCTGATGACACAAAACTAGGTGGGAATCCAAGCTCTGAGGAGGATGCAAGGAGGCTTCAAGCAGACCTGGACAGACTAAATGAATGGGCAATAACATGGCAGATGGAATATAATGTGAATAAGTGTGAATTGATCCACTTTGGTAGAAACAACAGAAGGGCACAGTATTTCTTAAATGGTGAGAGATTGAGAAGTGTCGATGTCCACAGGGACCTGGGTGCCCTTGTTCATGAGTCACTAAAAGCTCGTATGTAGGTGCAGCAAGCAATTAGGAAGGCAAATGGCATGTTGGCCTTCATTGCAAGGGGATTTGAGTACAGGAGTAAAGATGGCTTGCTGAAATTGTATAGAGCCATGGTGAGACTGCACCTGCAGTATTGTGTAGTTCTGATCTCCTTACCTAAGGAAGGATATACTTGCCATAGAGGGAGTGCAACAGAGGTTCACCAGACTAATCCATGGGATGGCAGGATTGTCTTATGAGGAGAGATTGCAGAAAGTGGGCCTGTATTCTCTACAGTTTCAAAGAATGAGAAGTGATCTAATTGAAACGTACAAAATTCTTACAGGGCGTGACAGGGTAGATATGGATAGGATGTTTCCTCTGGCTGGTGAGTCTAGAACCAGATGACAAGAGTCTCAGAATAGGTGCAGGCCATTTAAGACGGAGATAAGGAGGAATTTCTTCACTCAGAGGCTGGTGAATCTTTTGGAATTCTCTACCCCAGAGACCTATGGAATCGCAATCATTGAGCATGTTCAAGGGACAGAAATTAACCGATTTCTGGACACTAATGTTATCAAGGGATATGGGGATAGTGGGGAAAAATGGCATAGAGGTAATGATCAGCCATGATCTGTTTGAACGGCTGAGCAGGCTCGACGGGTCGATTGGCCTACTCCTGCTCCTATTTTCTATGCTTTTAAATGGACTATTTAAGTGCGAGGGCACCAGGCCAAAACCTCATCAGGTGTATACACACCCACCAGTAGGGTCACTGTCTGGCTAATCAGGAATGGGATCCATGGCTGACTATCCCCCTTCCTTTGCTCAGAGTAAACGATAGCAGTCACCCTAGCCAACATTAACGAATAGAGCAGAGACTGGGAATCTACTGATCTATATGGGTCAATATTACACCAGACCAAATAATTAAATATAAAACAAGCCGGTCACAGACCGCAAGACTGTGACATCTTCCTCTACCCTTCCACCAGCTCCCACACCCATCTAGTCATTACAACAACAGCTTTGACCTTCTATGAGGCCTACTTGATGAGCTCTAGCTCTTTAGGAGGGGTTCTTCAGTTAGTTACACATGTGATCATCATGCTACTACAGCATTCAACTCACTTCTCACTAATCTCCCCTTGCACAGCACACTCCAAATCATCCAGCTTCTACTTCAGTACTTGCACCGGATTCCAACACGCTGCCCCTTAACGAATTACTAGTTGCATCCCAGCCTCTGTGTTTACATCCCATGATACATGTCTCTTCTGCAGAGGATGAAATACTTCCAGCCAGGACAATGCATCCTCTTCACCTTTTCCTTGTATGTCCAGCCAAACACTATGCAATTTTCCAGATATACATACCTACTTATCAATTCCACCTCCTTACCAATTTTTTTTCCAGTCTCCCTCTTTACGCTTTTCTTCATGTTACAGGTGTAATGTTTGCTTTTGGCCAGCAAATATAAAATCCTGGTCCACAACTTAAGGACATTCCCCTCTTGCATGTCGTGCCCACCAAAATCAACAATTGAACCAAGTTAGACAAACCACAGGGTCCTAGACTGCCGAATAATTTCACATTAGAGTTCTTAACTCAGTGCCAACATTCATATTACATTTATAGTTAAACCCAGGCTCAAACCCAAAAATCTCGAATTGTTTTACTGGTAAGCAGTAAGCAACGGAAGCTGGGGAGGAAATGAAGAGAAAAATCAACTCCAAGAAGTCCCATGCTGAAATCTATCGAAGCTAGTCCTTGCTGGCATATGGTATCAATTTCAAGCATCAAGATGCTGGGCGGAGTTTGCAGCATTTGGAAAATCAAGTTTTCAATTCAACATTAGGACTATGCATAATCGTTTTCACAATACAAATCATACTTTTGGGATTTGAAATATTCCGTGTATGTTCCAAAATAGCTTTCAAGTAGACTATTTTTGGGTACAAGGTGTTCAGCAGGAAGACACAGAAGCCATAGGACACACTGAACACTGCAGCCCTCAAGCCAAAACATAGCAAGACTTGTTTTTATTTAAATCTGGAGTGCAGACACTGGTTTAGCTCCTATCGTGCAATTTAGGTAGTGTTTCCCACTGCTGGTTCAACTGTTTTTGGACAGTACTGGGACAGATAGTGGCAGAAAATCAGTTTCGGGATCAGTTGAAGCACATCTTCACCCATTTCTTTGCTAGAGTCAAATTTTCTAGTTGTCATTTCCACCAGAGGTCAGAAGTATCTGATCAAATATGGGTGGGTGCTCTTAAATGAAACAAGAAGTGATATTACGTGTGACATTTTCTGTCATCATTGGCAACACTGGATGCTGTCTGGAATGGCAGCATTGCTAAGGGAGGCAGAACAGTGTGTGCCTGAGGATAAGAGTGAAGTAGTACTTTCAAAATAAACTTAGCCCAATCCAAACAAGCTTGGGAGGTTTCGTGGTGGTGCGGTGAGAAGCGCACGAGGGGGAAAGACAAGAACACTTTAAAATAATAAATGTCAGTACTTGTTAGAAGTTTTAGATCTCTTTCAGTCCACCAAAATTCATCAAACAGCATCATCCAAGATTAGGAACCTGAAGAGCTCAACCTTATAAGCAGTAACTACAATATGTACTCTTTCCAGTTCTGGTGTGGCAAGGTGCCCTAGGCGGACATTTGAGCACTAGTTGAGTAACAGGAGTCACTCATTGATGAGTCTTGTAGTTCATGGCAACCAATCGGTTGTAACCAACTGACTGTATAGCCCTGAAAAAAACAGGTGTCCCCAGGGAAAGAAACAATTCAGTCACTAAATAAGATTACTCAATTTAAAGAAAATTCAGGGGGAACAAGGGTGAGAAGGACAGAGGTGAAAAGGCATGTACTGAACTTAACTGGACCAGCCATATAAACACTGTAGCTACAAGAGGTCAGAGGCTGGGAATTCTGCAGCAACTAACTTACCTCCTGACTGCCCAAACCCTATCCACCATCTACAAGGCACAAGTCAGGAGTGTGATGGAATACTTCTCACTTGCCTGGATGAGTGCAGCTCCAACACTCAAGAAGCTCGACACCATCCAGGACAAAGTAGCTTGCTTGATTACGCTGCCTTATCAACCATGAGATTAGAATAGATAGGTGCCTGTTGGCCAGCACAGACACGATGGGCCTGTTTCTGTGCTGTATAACTCTATGACCTTGAACGTGCACTCCCTGCACCACCAGCACACATTGGCAGTAGCGTGTACCATCTACAAGATGCACTGCAGCAACTTGCCAAGCCTCCTTCAATAGCACCTTCCAAATCTGCGAATCTCTACCACCCAAAAAAAAAGACAAGGGCAGCAGGCGCATGGGAACACCAGTCACTCGCCATCCTGACTTGGAACAGTATCACCATTCCTTCACAGTCACTAGGTTAAAATCCTGGAACTCCCTTCCTAACAGCACTGTGGGTGTACTTACACCACATGGACCACAGCAGTTAAAAAGGCA
Organism: Heterodontus francisci; assembly: GCF_036365525.1. NCBI lineage: Eukaryota > Metazoa > Chordata > Chondrichthyes > Heterodontiformes > Heterodontidae > Heterodontus > Heterodontus francisci. The sequence continues at coordinate 8,214,516 of NC_090372.1, read as the reverse complement.
GCCGCTCACAACCACCTTCTCAAGGACAATTAGGGATGGAAAACAAATGCTGGCCTTGCTAGCAATGCTCACATCCTGTGGACATAGTAATCGTGCAGATATGAAAGATAGCCTTACAGCATCTTGAGTTCAATGAGCACTTTAGAAGAATAAAGAATTTAGTCAAGCAAAATTTCACACCCACATGTTCTATCACAGCTGTGCAGTGCTCGGTGTTGCGTTTTGTGCTGTAGTTCCTTTTCCTCCAGTCCAGTACACCATTCTGTTCAGAGTGCTGTAAGCTCACACCAACCCCTAGAGATTTTACACCAGAGACACTGTAAAGAGAATAGAAATATTCAGGAAAAGAAAAACCACAGCAGAATGATTTTGAAACATGACCTGCAGTATCAGGACTATGACAACATCTCCTGTAAATAAAAAACCTTCAACTCAGTGCACTGGGCAGTGGAGGTACACATCATAAATACTGAATTTAGCCTCAGGCCTCTTACAGGTTTATATTTTTTTAAAGATATTATCCTTCTCTGCTTCCAACCCCATTTCTACTGAATTTACGAAATTATAAAATTTTAAAAAGCGTGCTGATCCTACAGAAAGCCAGTTACTGCTACTAGACAGTAGAAAAGACTCAGCGAGTTGCACAAATTGCAAGAAAGTTTCACCCAGAGTTTAGATATTAAAACAGACAAACATAAAAAGAGTAAACGAAGATCAGAATTTTGGCATCAACTGAGCATTTGTTAATAAGTTACTAGGAGCAGTGATAATGCAAATTTTCTTACATTTTCATTGAAAAGTTTAAAATACATCCTTTTGAAGAACAATTAGAAAATCAATTCATACAACTGAAGATAGTTTTTCTGCAGCTTATAAATCCATTTTGTTTAAAATGCAGGACATTTTTACTAAAGCAAATTTTTAGGTACAGCGTTTATATCAAACTGGTATACACACCATACCGAATATTCCACCAGTACAACAAATCCCTACTATAGGCAAAGTACCGGAGTATTAATAAATTAAACACAAAATCAAGTAACCACGATGATAAAAAAAAGTTTAAAATTTCAGAAAATTTCTTTCAAACATTGTTTTGAATTACAGAGCTGCCAGAATGACTTCAGCCCTAACCAGAATCATTCCTATATATCAGGATGTGTAAAAATCTAGATTTAAACTTACCTGCAACCTATAGATTTCCCCGCATTTTTCTTGTGATGAATCGCTTGTTGTCCATCTAGAAAAACATCAAAAGTCACCTTCATAATTGATGTACCAAATTGTCGCAGCTTAAAATAACTAATCCTGAAGGGCCAATTTCCATTTCCCTCCCCCATTATGAAAGGCTCTTCTGGTGACAGGAATATATTATCTGTAGCTCTTAATTCAGTTTTCTGATCACAAAGCAGGTAGCCTCAAATTGCATTTTGTACTTGCTCCCTTGCACAAAAAAAGCCTTGGAAGGACTGGAAAGTCAGGATGAGAAATGACCAATAGATACTGACAACATTGGATGAGAGCAGAGAAGATAGACCACTGAAATGAACAATTTATGGTAAAAGGAGCTCAATGCTGCATTTATTTCAAAGCACAGACACACAATTTTTAAACTTCACCTCATGAGTTAGCTAGCTAGACTGCCACGTTTGATGTGTGATGGGTGTGGAGACAGAACAGATTCACAATCACAAGACTCAGCTCTACTTTTTAAAAAAAAACAGTAAAACTTCAGCATCTTTCCTTTAAAAATGCAATTGGAACCTACTAATGTTTTTCATGCAACAGCATCACCAGCTAATCAAATGAACTACAATATTAACTTCAACTGCATAACCTGGCAACTGCCATGTAGCTAAATACATGTATTTAATGGATTCTTCACCTACCCAGAAATGTCAAAGCATTCATAATTATGACAAATTACAGATTTATGTGTGGGGGTTAAGGTGGGAGGAAAAAGGGGTACACCAAAAAAAATTTGCATCATCAATTTGCTTCTTATGTCCGACTCAAGTTCAAAGGAACAAAAACCCAGAAGAGATTTGTTAAAGAAGTGTTTTTTAAAAAAATGAAACAAATACTATTAACTGAAAATAGCCACTTTACATTGCATTGATTGTACCCCGCATGGTTCTCTTTTCATGTCAAGGGCCCCACAATCCAATTAAGAGAACAGCGGTCAACTTGGCTGCGCTTCTTCCCCAACCTATCTGACCTGGACAAAGCTATTGTTGTAAATCGTTTGATACAAAAAGTCCACAAGTCAGGCAATGTTTCTTTATTAGTACAGCTAGAAGGAACTACAAATTGCTGACACTTATTGAATATTGCCGCTTTAGAGTTCCCAATTAAATAGCAGGGCAAGGGTTAAAAAGCACATGGAGCACAGTGTGTAAACTAGCCATGTACCTTCTTCCTGGCTGGAAGCCTCAGAACTGTCTTCTTTGAAGTGTTCTGCAGATTTAGACAACTTTAACACTGGCTGTAAATTTGCTGCAGGAGAAATTAGATGCAATTTAAAAAAAACTAACATCTTACCATGTTTATAATACTCCAGTGAAACAATAAAGCCCATTATGGTAATTCAAGCTAATTAGAGGTTCATACAAAAATGTAAAAAAAAGTCTAATTTGTATGCAATGAAAAGATTGAGATGTTTCTCATTCAAGCAGCTTTTCTTCCACCCCCATCAGTTCTGTTGAAAGGTCATCGACATGAAATGTTAGCTCGGTTTCTCTCTCCACAGATGCTACCAGACCTGCTGAATATTACCAGCACTTTGTTTTTATTTAAAATTTCCATCCTATGTTTAAATCCTCCCCACTCCCTTTCATGGCCTTGCTCCTTCCCATCTTTTTGATTTCCTTCAGTACTACAAACTCACTCTCCATTCCTGACTCTAGCTTCAGATGCCCACTCTTCCTTCACCCCATCACTGGCAGCCTTACATTCATCAACTTAAGCCCCAGTGCTCTAGAATTCCACCGTAAACCTTTCCAACTCTTAACTCCCGCTCCTTGGCCATCCCCACCAAATATCTCCTCCTTTAGCTTGGCATCTGTTTTTTTCTTTATGCCTCAGTGAAGTCTTGGGACATTATTTTCAGTGCCTTTAACATAGAGCAAAGACAAGCAAGCATTTTAGGAAGGTCGGTAAAAAAAAAAGATCAGGGAAAACAGGTATACTGATTAAACAGAGCAATTTAGTAAGTAGAATAGTCATGCAACAATTTTCCATTAAGCAACTTGAAGATCATTAACTCCTCGTCTGTGATTGGAGTGTCTTGTTGCTGCCCCTGCCTCCTGACTTTACTAATGTACTTGCTTAACTTTTAGTTTTCTGAGTTTTCTGTTCTGATGAAGAGCTACCCCTGAAATGCTGAAGTCATTTCTCTTTACAGGTACTGATTAACCTGTGGATTTCGAGCATTGTTTTTCAGATTTCCAGTTTAAAGAACTCAGTTTTAACTAGCTGAATCAAAGGGAGCCCAAGATTTAAAAAAATAACCATGAAGTTGAATTTTATTTTACAATTTTCCTTGTAGGAAACAGATGAAGACGCACATACTCCATATGTTTATTTTATTAAAGTATTTCATCAATCCCGCAGAACGTTGGTCACTTACTGAGATGCTGACTGCAGTCAGATGACTTCCCAAAGAAGAATTCACGAACGTGGTCACTTTTTAAGAAAGCTCGAGATGGAGACGAAAACAGTTGCCTAATGGATAAAGATAAGAGATAACTTTAGTGTATGTACTAGACAATTAGAGTTGGGCAACATCCCACACCAGAAGCAAAATACAGCATACAGAATGAGCACTTAATCTGGTCTAAATTATAGTTAGTTATAGTGTCATAGGGTCACAGCATTGATCCTCAAATTAGCATCAAGAAAGCCATCTCAGCATTCTGCAAAGCAACTATTAGGGTACAATACTAGAAACGAGAATCCCCTTCTGATGGCATTTCTACTTACAGTCCTCAAGCTGTAGTTTTACAAAGTACAAGCTCTGTTTTTGTAGTAACAGGTATACTATGTGCTTACAATGATTGGAGGGCTCGACTAATGTGCATTCAAGTGCATGGTGACTGCCATTTAGGATGCACGTCTACATTTCGTTTTGACTGAAGATAATCAACAGGACAGTTTGCTCTTTCCATTCAGAACGAACGATTATCAAAAGATTTTTTTAAAAATCCAATCAATTCATGAACTTTGTGTTGGATAGCAGAAGCAGCATAGGATTAGGCAGGTAAATGTGTGGCTACATAGTACAGGAGGGAAGGATTTAGATTTATTTGTTTTATAGGACATGGCCGCTACTGGCAAGGCCAGCATTTGCTGCAAATCCCCAATTGCCCTCGAGACGGTGGTGGCCTTCTTAAACCACTGCAGTCCACCTCGTGCGGGTATACCCACAGTACTGAGGGAGTTCCAGGATTTTGATCCAGCGACAGTGAAGGAACGGCAATATATTTCCAAGTCAGGATGGTGTGTGGTTTGGAGGAGAACTTGCAGATGGTGGTGTTTCCACGCATCTGCTGCCCTTGTCCTTCTAGCTGGTAGAGGTCCTGGGTTTGGAAGGTGCTATTGAAGGAGGCATGGTGAGTTGCTGCCATGCATCTTGTATATGGTACATACTGCTGCTGTGTATCAGTGGCAGAGGGAGTGAATGTTTTAAGTGGTGGATGGGGTTCCCATTAAGTGGACTGCTTTGTCCTGGATGGTGTTGTACTTCCTGAGTGTTGTTCGAGCTGCACTCGAGGAGAGGATTCCATCACATTGCTGACTTTTGCCTTGTAGATGGTGGACAGACTTTGAGGAGTCAGGAGGTGAGTTACTTGCCACAGAATCCCCAGGCTCTGACCTGCTCTTGTGGCCACAGTATTTATGCAGCTGCTCCAGTTCAGTTTCTGGTCAATGGTAGCCCCTAGGATGTTGATAGTGGGGGTTTCAGCGATGATAATGCTGTTGAATGTCAAGGGGAGATAGTTAGATTCCCTCTTGTTGAAGATGTCATTGCCTGGCACTTGTATGGCACGAATGCTACTTGCCACAGCAGTGATTCTGGATAAACTTGTTAGAATTTTTTTTTTTTTTTTTTAAAGGAGGTACCAAAGCTTGTGGACAAAGGAGACTTTGTGGGCACTGCTCATCAATTAGTGCCACTTAGCAGGTTGGTCAAAAAGGTAGAAATGTATGAAAAAGGATGGCAGTTATTGAAGTGCATTGCCATGAGCTGCATAACAGAACAGAGGAAAGTGACTAGTTAGGTGCTCAAGTGTCAGTGCTTGGACCATTGCTACTCACATTGTACATTTATGATTTGGAAGTGGGAAGCAGTAAGTAGAAGTAAAAGTTTGATCATGACACGACAGAGGTGATGATGGGCAGAAGGGTTGCAAACAAGAGCAGGCTCATTGTGCACAGAGGATTCTTGGATAGATTGAGCAACTAGGCGAATGGTCAGTCGTGTGTGCGTGTTGTTCTAATGAAAGGTCACAACCTGAAGCTTAACTTCGTTTCTCTCGGTGGGCTGAAGATGCTGCCTGACCTGCTGAGTATTTCCAGCATTCTGTTTTTGTTACCTTTACCATCCCTGGCACTAGGCAAGTGAACTATGGGAGATGAATGTGTTTCCATTGGAGAAGAGAGAGATGGGATCTTATTCAAGGTATTTAAGATCCTCAACTGCATTGATAGTCACCACCCAAAGGAAAAATGTGAAATAGATGAAGCTCAGAAGAGGGATGGTGAATGACAGATCAAATATAACTATTTCACACAAGCCAGAAATTCATATTTGGAATGGACCTCCCAGGACAGCAATCAAGGCCAGTAACAACAGCAATTTTAAATGGATGTTAGACAGGCATTTGGCAAGAAAATCAATTGAGACATATAGGTAATGAATTCTGCATTGTGCTTTTGAACTCTGGGGCCAGCCAAATTGACTGAAATTGAACTTTTCCAGTCCTGTACATTCCTATGCTTATACTTTTAGCTCATCTTTCAATGACAATGCATTTTGTGATCTGATGTTACATCTGACCCATTTTCAACTGGTCCCATGTAGTATGCATCTTGCTTTGGCCAACTGTTTTTCCAGCAAGTTTATAGAGTAGCATTTAAAGATTCAGGCCTTACAATAAGCACCAGAACATTCATTTCTAACCATGACAATAGGGATAACCAGTAAGCAGAGAAGTGGAGTTTATTTTATAGAATAAAGTCTTACCACACATTAACCTCTATACACAGCCAAAAAAAGGACAGCTAAAGGTCTAATGTTTTCCCTTCAGTTTTTTTGTGTCTTTAGATACTTTCAGACAGCCAACAGTTAACAAAATACTACAGAAATCATTTGCATCTGAAATATAAATAGTGGAAACAACTTTAATCCTTTCCCTCCTAAAAAGGAGCTTATGTTCTCTCCTGAGGGTAGATTAAAAGCATTGCAGTTCTCACCATTTCTTGCTAAATTAGGGAAGGCTGTCAGACAGCTCAGTATGAAGTAGTTTGCAAGCACGCTACAGCACAGTTCACATTTTCCACTTGTGTAAGAAAGCAGAGTCATCTATTTGTAGTTTTTTAAAAATTGATTTGCTCAATACTATTTTAGCTGCATGCAAGATGTCCGAGAAATTCCTTACTACTATCCTGGCAGTAGCTCGATGCAAGGACGGTGTAATTTGGTCATAGCTCTTATTGGGCTGACAAATTTAAGTATAGTCCTTAACTGGATAATTGATGGAAGTACTTATTTAGTCTCCGAGGAGATGTAGAGGACTGCAAAAGACCATTTTAGAGGCTGGAATGTTCCTTACACCTAAGGAAGTAGACCCAAAGTTAGAGAATCTTCTCTTGGGCAAAGAACCCTACAAGTCAACCAGTGCAGAAGAGAAGCTCAAATGTACCGCGAGAAGCGTTTTAGACCAAATATGGACGAAGGGCAGCTGATGAGAGGGAAACAAAGAGGGGGGAAAATGGCTACCATCATTAATTTTAACTCAAGTTGTAGAAAAATAGCAACGAGTCAAATTCTAAAGTCATGTAAAGGCCTGTTGCTGAAAGTAGAGTGCTGGAAATGTCGATGCTAACAGGCAGAATAAACTACAAAAAAAAAAATGGAACAAAAATTAGACGAGAAAGATACAGCTAAAGACAGAAGAGAAATAGCAAATGAACTAAAGCAAGAAAGCAATGTAAAATCTAGCTAAAGGAAAGGGGAATTAAAATGCAAAAAATGAGGTAATCAGTAAATAAGGACACCCCTTCCAGCTCACTAATCTCTTTATAAGTCTGAAGAGATTCAAAAACTGACCAGCACAACAAAAACATAGGCCAAGAGAAAATAATCAGTCATAGCAACATGTCACCAAACTTCAAAAATGAGTCAAGACGTTGGATTTAAAAAGAAATAAATTTTCTTAACCTGCTGGCAACACGAGCAAGTGCAATAGCCCAGGTGAGACCCACTAAATTAAATTGCCAATACCACTTAGGAGACAACATGTCCGTTAGGTGTAGCTCACACCAAGAACTCAGTCCTTATCATAACACAAGTGAAGAGTTATAGATTTCCCCTTCTCATTGTCAAAGGGTCACCTACCAGTACAGCAACTAACTTGAAACACTGCAAACGAGAGATTTAATTCCTTACAGCATGGATACTATATGAAATTCAGAAAAGCACAAGTTCATTCAGCCACATGGAAAAAAATTGAAGAATTTAAATAGAGTAAATTCAGAGTAATATGAAACAGTAATATGGCCTATCAGACATGTACACGATAACTTATGCGTAGATGTGGGCAGGGTTCTTAATGAATATTTTGTCTGTCTACACAAAGGAGAGGGATGATGCAGACATTGTAGTTGAAGAGGAGTGTGAAATATTAGATACGATAAGCATGAGAGAGGAAGTACTAGAGGGTCTGACATCTGTGAAAGTGGATAAATCATCAGGGCCGGATGGATTGTATCCCAGGACGTATAAGGAAGCCAGAGAGGAAATAGCAGATGCTCGGAGGATCATTTTCAAACCCTCACTGGATACAGGCGAGGTACCAGAGGACTGGAGATCTGCGATCGTTGTACCATTGTTTAAACAAAGTAATTCATGACAACGCTACTTCATCGGACACGTCATCAGGATGCGCCGCGGTGCGCACATGCGCAGACGGTCTCATGCCCCCTGCGCATGCGCTGCGGTCCGGCTTACCAGGACCGCTTTGCGCATACGACGCGGTACGCGCATGCGCACACAGTCTCCTCATCTCTGCGCATGCGCTGCGGTCCGACCTGCCAGGACCGTTGTGCGCATGCGCAGATGACGTCATCGCGTTATTTCGTCTTCCTCGCCGACGCGCCAGTTTGGCCTCTGCGCATGCGTCAAAGCTTCGGCGCGACTTTTTGAAAGTGGAAGGAGGGGAGGTTTCGTCGGGCATTTTCTCGCATTTTATCTGAATTATTTATTCGTTTTGGAGACTTGCTTCATTTTTATTTGACACAGGAGATTGTTCCAAGGTAAGCTGCTCTGCCTTTGTAAGTTGCTCTGAAAACATTTCCGTTATCTGGGCCACCGCATGTTCTCCAGTCCCTGTTGTGAGTTGCTCTGAAAACATTTCCATTGTCTGGGCCACCGCATGTTCTCAAGTCCCTGTTGTGAGTTGCTCTGAAAACATTTCCGTTATCTGGGCCACCGCATGTTCTCCAGTCCCTGTTGTGAGTTGCTCTGAAAACATTTCCATTGTCTGGGCCACCGCATGTAGCAGGATGAAGGCACAGTGACTGTGATTTCTGGCGCCAAACAGTACACACTGCAGATACATGATGGCCAGGCTACCTGCAGCTGCATCTTCTCCATTCAGACTTTGTTGCCCTGCAAATATGCTGTTGTTGTGCAGAGGCATCTGGGTCTGCCTTTGGACAGGCTCGCCCCCAATTGTCGCTGGCATGCATCGCAGACACCAACGACGACAGGCATGGCTGCTGCCATTGTGATTACAGAGGAACAGCCAAGGCCCCTCAGCCACAATGAAAAATACCGCTTGCTTTCAGATCAATTGTACCAGCTACAACAGGCCGTTCTGCAGAGTGGAATGGCAGCATTCATGAGGAGACTGGACTGGCTGCGGCAACAGACTCTCCGCTGGCAGCAAGGACTGGCTGATGAGATGGAGCCATTTACTATGCCCAACAATTGCCCGGAAGCACCTTCGGATGGAGGTGGCCGCGCGCTGGACATCAGTCACGTGTCACAAACCCTGGATCCTGAGCGTCTCACCCCCTGGCCTAATGATCTGATGGACCATACATATGCCTGCCTGTTCAAATCTCCACTTCCCCTACCTGCGGTGCCCTCTCCTTGCTGCTCAGTTACACAGTCACCTGCTCCTACACCCATCAGGGCAGTGCTCATGGGCACACAGTTACCTGCTCCTACACCCATCAGAGCAGTGCTCATGGACACACAGTTACCCAGAATTGTTGAGGTTTTGTTTTGCATGTTATTTCCCCGACTTTGCAACTGCACTTCAGATATTCAACTATGGTGGGGGGGTAGAGGGGGGGGGTGGGTGAAAAGAGGGGGAGGGGTGGGTGAAGAGGGGGAGGGGTGGGGAGTGCCGGGAGGGGTGGGAGAGGGAGCATGCAAAATGCAGGGACCAAACAGTCCCCTCCCCCCACCCCTCCCTCCCACTCCCCCCCCCTCCCTCCCACTCCCCCCCCCTCCCTCCCTCTTCCCCCCCCCTCCCTCCCTCCCTCTTCCCCCCCCCTCCCTCCCTCTCACTCACCCCCCCCTCCCTCCCTCTCACTCACCCCCCCCTCCCTCCCTCTTCCCCCCCCCTCCCTCCCTCTTCCCCCCCCCTCCCTCCCTCTTTCCCCCCCCTCCCCTCCCTCTCACTTCCCCCCCCCTCCTCCCTCTCACTTCCCCCCCCCTCCCTCCCTCCCTCTCACTTCCCCCCCCTCTCACTCCCTCCCTCCCTCTCACTTCCCCCCCCCCCACTCCCCCCCTCACTCCCCTCCTCCCCCCTTCCCCTCCCTCCCCCCCCTCCTCACTCCCACCCTCCCCCCCCCCCACCCTCCCCTCCCTCCCCCCTCCCTACTCCCCCCCCTCCCCCCCTCCTCACTCCCACCCCCCTCCCCACCCCTCCCTCCCCCCCCTCCTCACTCCCCCCCTCCCCTCCCCTCCACCCTCCCCCCTCCTCACTCCCCCCCTCCCCCCCCACCCTCCCCTCCCTCCCCCCCACTCCCCCCACCCCTCCCCCCCCACCCTCCCCTCCCTCCCCCCCACTCCCCTCCCCTCTTCCCCCCCCCCACTCCCCTCCCTCCCCCCCCTCTTCCCCCCCCCTCCCCCCCCCTCTCCCCCACCCTCTTCCCCCCCCCCCCCACCCTCTTCCCCCCCCCCCTTCCCTCTCACTCTCCCCCCCCCCTCCCTCTCACTCTCTCCCCCCCCCCCATCACTCTCTCCCCCCCCCCCCTCCCTCCCACCCCCCCTTCCCTCCCACCCCCCCTTCCCTCTCACCCCCCTCCCCTCCCTCACTCCCCCCCTCCCCTCCTCACCCCCCACCATCCTCACCCCCCCCACTCTCTTCCCCCCCCCCCACCCTCTCACCCACCCCCCCTCCATCCCTCTCCCTCTCACCACCCCCCTCCCTCCCTCTCACCACCCCCCTCCCTCCCTCTCACCACCCCCCTCCCTCCCTCTCACTCCCCCCCCTCCCCCCCCTCACTCACCCCCCCTCCCCCCCTCCCCCCTCTCACTCTCCCCCCCTCCCCCCCTCTCACTCTCCCCCCCCTCCCCCCCTCTCCCTCTCACTCTCCCCCCCTCTCCCTCCCCCCCCCTCCCCCCCTCTCACTCTCACTCCCCCCCCCTCACTCTCACTCCCCCCCCCTCCCCCCCCTCTCACTCTCACTCCCCCCCCCCCCCTCTCACTCTCACTCCCCCCCCCCTCCCCCCCTCTCACCCACCCCCCCCCCTCCCCCCCCTCTCACTCCCCCCCCTCCCCCCCTCTCACTCCCCCCCCTCCCCCCCTCTCACTACCCCCCCCCTCCCCCCTCTCACTCCCCCCCCCCCCCCCTCATCCCCCCCACCCACCCCCCTCTCACTCCCCCCCCTCACACTCCTCCCCCCCTCCCTCACTCCCCCCCCTCCTCCACTCCTCACCCACCCCCCCTCCCCTCCCACCCCCCCCTCCCACTCCACCCCCCCCCCCCTCCCCTCCACTCCCCCCCCCCACTCTCCCCCCCCCCCCCCCTCCACCCCCCTCCCCCCACTCCCCCCCCTCCCTCTCTCCCCCCCCCCCCCCCCCTCCCCTCCCCTCCCACTCTCCCCCCCCTCCCCTCCCCTCCCACTCCCCCCCCCCTCCCCTCCCCTCCCACTCTCCCCCCCCTCCCCCCACCCCCCTCCCCCACCTCCCCACCCCCCCCTCCCCACCCTCCCCCCCCCCCCCCTCCCCCCTCCCCTCCCCCTCCCCTCCCACCCACTCTCCCCCCCCCCTCCCCCCCACTCTCCCCCTCCCCTCTCCCCTCTCCCCTCCCCCCTCCCCTCCCACTCCCCCCCCCTCCCACTCCCCCTCCCACTCCCCCCCCCCTCCCACTCCCCCTCCCCCCCCCTCCACTCCCCCTCCCCCCCCCTCCACTCCCCCTCCCCCCCCCTCCCAACCTCCCCCCCCCTCCCACTCTCCCCCCCCCCTCCCACTCTCCCCCCCCCTCCCACTCTCCCCCCCCCTCCCACTCTCACTCTCCCCCACTCTCACTTCCCCTCCCCTACCCCCCTCCCTCTCCCCTCCCCCCCCTCTCCCACTCTCTCCCCCCCCCACTCCCTCCCCCCCCTCCCACTCCCCCCACTCCACCCTCCCCTCCCACTCCCCCCTCCCCTCCCCTCCCCCCTCCCACCCCACACTCCCCCCCCTCCCTCTCTCCCTCTCACTCTCCCCCCCCCCTCCCTCCCTCTCACTCTCCCCCCCCTCCCTCCCTCTCACTCTCCCCCCCTCCCTCACTCTCACTCTCCCCCCCCCCTCACTCTCACACTCTCCCCCCCCTCCCTCACTCTCACTCTCCCCCCCCCCTCACTCTCACTCTCCCCCCCCCCTCACTCTCACACTCTCCCCCCCCCCTCACTCTCACACTCTCCCCCCCCCTCACTCTCACACTCTCCCCCCCCCTCACTCTCACACTCTTCCCCCCCCCTCCCTCTCACACTCTCCCCCCCCCCTCCCTCACACTCTCCCCCCCCCCTCCCTCACACTCTCCCCCCCCCCCTCCCTCACACTCTCCCCCCCCCCCCTCCCTCACACTCTCCCCCCCCCCTCCCTCACACTCTCCCCCCCCCCTCCCTCACACTCTCCCCCCCCTCCCTCACACTCTCCCCCCCCTCCCTCACACTCTCCCCCCCCTCCCTCACACTCTCCCCCCCCTCCCTCACACTCTCCCCCCCCTCCCTCACACTCTCCCCCCCCCTCCCTCACACTCTCCCCCCCCTCCCTCACACTCTCCCCCCCCTCCCTCACACTCTCCCCCCCTCCCTCACACTCTCCCCCCCTCCCTCACACTCTCCCCCCCTCCCTCACACTCTCCCCCCCTCCCTCACACTCTCCCCCCCTCCCTCACACTCTCCCCCCCTCCCTCACACTCTCCCCCCTTCCCTCACACTCTCCCCCTTCCCTCACACTCTCCCCCCTTCCCTCACACTCTCCCCCCTTCCCTCACACTCTCCCCCCCTCCCTCACACTCTTCCCCCCCTCCCTCACACTCTCCCCCCCTCCCTCACACTCTCCCCCCCCCTCCCTCACACTCTCCCCCCCCCCCTCCCTCACACTCTCCCCCCCCTCCCTCACACTCTCCCCCCCCCTCCCTCACACTCTTCCCCCCCCCCTCCCTCACACTCTCCCCCCCCTCCCTCTCTCTCCCCCCTCCCTCTCACTCTCTCCCCCCCCTCCCTCTCACTCTCTCCCCCCCCTCCCTCTCACTCTCTCCCCCCCCTCCCTCTCACTCTCCCCCCCCTCCCTCTCACTCTCCCCCTCCCTCCCTCTCACTCTCCCCCTCCCTCCCTCTCACTCTCCCCCTCCCTCCCTCTCACTCTCCCCCTCCCTCCCTCTCACTCTCCCCCTCCCTCCCTCTCACTCTCCCCCTCCTCCCTCTCACTCTCCCCCTCCCTCCCTCTCACTCTCCCCCTCCCTCCCTCTCACTCTCCCCCTCCCTCCCTCTCACTCTCCCCCTCCCTCCCTCTCACTCTCCCCCTCCCTCCCTCTCACTCTCTCCCCTCCCTCCCTCTCACTCTCCCCCTCCCTCCCTCTCACTCTCCCCCTCCCTCCCTCTCACTCTCCCCCTCCCTCCCTCTCACTCTCCCCCTCCCTCCCTCTCACTCTCCCCCCTCCCTCCCTCTCACTCTCCCCCTCCCCCTTCCTTACCTCCCCCTCCCCGGCACCGCTACCGCTGGTCTCCCCGCGCTGATCTCCCCGACCCGCTCCACACTCTCACTCCGGCCATTGTATTCTGCCACGTGTTTGTTAGGTTTCATCTCTGTGATTTTTTGACCCGCGCCATCTTTAGTCCTGGCAGCTGCTACAGTCGCAGGCTGTGATGTTTTCGTGGCACATGCTGTAACTGCGCATGTGCCAAAACAGCGCCACCTACCGATCGCATTGTCAACAATTGCGGTCTTGTTTAAAAAGGGTGCGAGGGATAGGCCAAATAATTATAGGCCAGTCTGTCTGACCTTGGTGGTGGGAAAATTATTAGCATCAATTCTGAGAGATCGGATAAATTGTCACTTAGAAAGGCGTGGATTAATCAGGGATAGTCAACATGGATTTGTTAAGGGATGGTCGTGTCTGACTAATTTAATTGAATTTTTTGAGGACGTAACAAGGAGGATTGATAAGGGTAGTGTAGTGGATGTTGTCTACATGGATTTTAGTAAGGCATTTGACAAGGTCCCACATGACAGACTGGTCAGAAAAGCAAAAGCCCATGGGATATAGGGGAATGTGGCGAGTTGGATCCCAAATTGGCTCAGTGACAGGAAACAAAGGGTAATGGTTGACAATGTTTTTGTAAATGGAAAGCGGCTTCCAGTGGCGTTCCACAGGGTTCAGTGTTGGGTTCCTTGCTGTTTGTATTATCTGTTAATGATTTAGACTTAAATGTGGGAGGCGTGATTGGAAATTGCAGATGACACAAAAATTGGCCGTGTAGTTGATAGTAAAGAGGATAGCTGTAGACTCCAGAAATTATAACAATGGTTTGGTTGAGTGTGCAGAAAATGGCAAATGGAATTTAATCCGGAGAAGTGTGAGCTAATGCATTTGGGAGGGCAAACAAAGCAAGGGAATATACAATAAATGGGAGGATACGGAGAGGGGTAGAGCAAGAGAGAGGCCTTGGAGTGCATGTCCCTGAAGATGGCAGGACAGGTAGATAAAGTGAAGACATATGGAATATTTTCCTTCATTGGCCGAGGTATAGAATACAAAAGCAGGGATGTAATGCTGGAACTGTATAAAACGCTGGTCAGGCACTGCTGGAGTATTGTGCCCAGTTCTGGGTCACCACATTACAGTAAGGACGTAATTGCTCTGGGGAGAGTACAGAGGAGATTTACAAGAATGTTATCAGGGCTTGAAAATTGCAGCTATAAGGAAAGATTGGATAGGCTAGGGTTATTTTCCTTAGAAAAGCAGCTGACGGATGACTTAATTGAGGTGTACAAAATTATGAGGGGCCTAGATAGAGTAGACAGGAAGCATCTGTTTCCCCTAGCGGAGAGGTCAATTACCAGGGGGCACAGATTTAAGGTGATTGGTAGAAGGATTAGAGGGACATGAGGAAAAAACTCTCTCACGCAGAGGGTGGTGGGTGTCTGGAATTCGCTGCCCAGATCGGTGGAGGAGGAAGAAACCCTCAACTCATTTAATTGGACCCATCTCTGAGGTGCTGTAACCTGCAAGGCTACGGACCAGATGCTGAAAGGTGGAATTAGAATGGGCGGCTAGATTTTTCAGCTGGCGCAGACACGATGGGCTGAATGGCCTCTTCTGTGCTGTAACTTTTCTATGGTTTCTAAATTGAGTCAGGCAAGTGGAGTGCATCACAGTGGATGTGGAGGAAAGAGGGAAAATAGATTTTTAAAATAGCATCTGATGAGAGGACTGCCAGGGAAGAAAATTAACAGGGCAAAAGAATACAGTATTTCTCAAAAGCAGGAGGGAGAAATTTGAAATATAAAGTTTGCCATTCAATCGAACTGGGAAAAAACCTGGCAGATGACTCTTAAAACCCCAAAAGTAATATATTTAGGTATAAAAAGATATATGTGTATGGTAAGAGACCAAACATATTTAAGGATGAAATTATTTCTCGCACTTGCTTGCAACAAAACCTCAAAATCTGCATCTTTGAAAGAACACACGGCAAACTACATCAAAACAGATTCTACTACAGAACAATCTTCGAAGCCTATAACCACAGAATTGGAATTTGGTCACAGCATCCAGGAGGGGCTAAATGGCCTACTCCTGTTACTAATCAGAAGTGCCGAACTACTATAACTGACAAATTTCAAGGCTAGGAAATAAGAATCTCATTATAACTGCATGTTTCCTGATAGGAAAGTTTCACTTTGACCTGCCTATTTAACTTTTGTTTTCAACCATTAAGTGCTGTACTGGAGTAGCCGCTTGAACGGAATAATCCTGGCTTTAGGAGATGTGCACAGCCAGGTGAAAACAGCATTGGGTATGTTCCATAAATGGAGGGGAGATCATGCAAGATGAGGCAAAATCAGCACTGTAGGTCCACTGTAGTCCTGAAGAAGGGTCACTGACCTGAAACGATCTCTCCATAGATGCTGCCAGACCTGAGTATTTCCAGCATTTCTTGTTTTTATTTCAGATTTCCAGCATCCACCGTATTTTGCTTTTATTTTAATGTAGTTCCACTACTACTTTAATACCTGTGCCCAGTGGTTACCTTATGATTGACTCCAAATCTGAGTGCCGCCTGTCTTCTCTCATCTGCGAACTGTGACTTAATGCCCGCAATACAGTCCTGCCAGAAGCATCAACAGAAAGATCCTTAGGAAGCTGTACGAGAAAACAGAATATAATGTTTTAGAATCACAACAAGGGTGTGGACTTGGGTTATGCACAATTAATTCAACCCACCACTGGAAATACAACTAAGCTCTAAAACATCCGAATTAGGGAATGGTGACATTCAAGAAGGTAGCTCACCACCACCTTCTCAAGGGCAATTAGGGATGGGCAATAAATGCTAGCTTTGCCAGTGACACCCATATCCCACGAATGAATAGAACAAAATTATGTCAACTGGTAGTCTCTATTACAAGCCCAAAAGTCTGCATGGTGGCTAATATGCACAGATCTACCAGTTAAGAACTGCTTGCATTTATAAGCATTATTCAGTACCCATTTGTACTTCCCAATACATGATCGGCAATATAATTTCACAATCCTTCAGGGAAAGAATCAAGCCAACTCAATAGGGAACTTCATCAGAATTAGACAATTAACCAATAGGTAGTGGTGTGGAGGCCAAAAAAGCCTTTATGATTTGATTCTGAAAATCATATGTGGGGATATATTGCTACCTTCACAGTGCAGAGAAAAATGCTTTACCAAAGAACAAATAGTGGTAAATAGGAACATAGGAAAGAGGAGTAGTTGGCCATATGGCCCCTCGAGCACGCTTCACTATTCAACTAGAGCATGGCTGATCTTCTACCTCAACGCCATTTCCTGCCTTTTCCCCATATCCCTTGACATCTACACTACCTAGAAATCTATTGATCTCTCGTCTTCAATATACTCAATGACTGAGCCTCCATAGCTCTCTGGGGTAGAGAATTCCACAGATTCACCACCCTCTGAGTGAAGAAATTCCCCCTCATCTCAGTCCCAAATGGCCTACCTCTTATTCTGAGACTGTGTCCCCTGGTTCTAGACACCCCCCCCCAGCTAGAGGAAACAGCCTTCCTGCATCAACCTTGTCAAGCCCTGTAAGAATTTTGTATGCTTCAATGAGATGAAATAGGAGTCACCTTGAAAGATGAGACTGCTGCAAGAAACAGCCAACTAGTTTGTGTAGCTAAATTGCTATGACTCCCCCCACAAAAAATAACACTCATTCCCTTTACTGCAATATGCCAATTTCAAAAAAAGCACCCTCTCCTACAATACCAGTATAACACCTGTACTTTCTATATTAATCATTCGTGTAGTAACTTGTCAATGTCTGCTAAAGAATGGTGGCTATTAAAATGTGTAGGTCTTCATGCCACCATAATCCCCATGGGTACAATACAAAGGCTCACCTTCACCAGGGCAATTAGGGATTGGCAATAAATGCTGGCCTTACCAGCAAAGCTCACATACCATGAATGAATAAAAAAAAAATCTTATGAAAAATTTGCAACTACAGGACACTTTGAATTATCAGATATTACCTAACGAATGGCCTGAGCAAAGTTCAGAAAAGCAAAGATAACTAGCAGAGTGTCCTTTGAATAATTATGTTGGTTCTTTAACTCGTGATAGACAGTGAGGACTCTATTCTAAAATGTATTTCACTCGTTTTTAATTAGAATATAAAAAGCAAACATCAAAGATTTTGCACAATGCATGCGATTTTTTTTAAACTGCCCGACAAGCATCATATGGGAGCGAAGCCTAACCAGTTTAGGTGTGGATAAAAAGCAAGTCTCCTAATGGTATACTAAGAAACCACTTTAAAAATAGGAATTCAGGGTGGTATGCTCAGCTGTTCAGTGAGTCAATGCCTGAAATTCACTGAGCTGTTGCATCTCACCTGTCTTTGGAATGAAGAGAGTTAAGATCTGGCCAAGATCCCATTCCTTCCACTCACCCAAAATAGGAAGGACCCATACTCTTAAACATGACAAACAGACTAATGGCATAAGACTCTGCCAAGCATCAATGAATATTAGGTTCTGCTTTGGCTCCAACAAGAGCACGGACTCCTTGTAAACGATGCTTGGTTGAGAATTTGTCTCCTCCAGACACTAGGACTAATATACTGCCTTCACCTTAGAACTGTTTGGTAAGCATGTACTCACTTCAACAAAATAAATAAAACCAGAATCCTTGAAAGGTAGAGAAAGATCCAATCCACTGGCACAGCTGCTTAGGCAGGCTCGAGAAACTTTTGACAAGACAATCATCTAAATACAAATGGATGCATAAGTGCTGGAAACACTAATACATTCCAACAATGGAAAAATATTCCATAAACACTTGGAGGCCCATAGGCCATGGAAATGGGCCTTGTATTTGCAACTTTTAGAGAGAGAAAGGTGAACTGCAAATATTCTGGGATAATGTGGAAGTACACATCGTTCACCACACAAAGCACAACTCGAACTTCTAACTTTTCAGTAGTCCATTTAATTGCCAGAGATCAAGGACCTCCCTCTCTACCACCTCCTCACCCAATGTACTGGGAGACTATGAAGTAACAATAGAATCTGTTCCATTCCCAGTTAACTAGAACCATCAATCTAGAAAAAGAAGCAAGGCAACTTTTTAATCTCAAAATAGATTTCTGATCAGGACTAAATAGGTGACTAGAATGCACAATTCCAAGAAACTCAATGTACAAAAGAAACCTTCTGTTGGCTCTCCTGATCAAGCACTTCAGACGCTCAAGTCAGGGAAATCATAATTTCATTTTATATTTAGCTATTAACAGCAAAGGGTCGCCAACCTTGTGGGGCTCTATCTCAGGGAATCCGGGACTGCATAAAGGATCACAGAAGTATTATTGTTCTGCTTCAGCTTGCAGGTGGGCCACCTATGCCCACCGGCATTGAATATACTCCTATGTGTCATACGAGGGATACCACTGATCACGTATTTGTCCTGTAACAGTCCTCCAGTTCTCAAACAGTTCTTCAGTCAAAAGGAAATCAGCAGTCCTCATGTCTGGAGGAGACAGAAATTCTCAACCAAGCACTGTGACAAGGAGCCTATGTTCTTATACTAGGCTATTCACTGCTGCAATAAAGTGATGTCAATCCTCTAACAAAGGTTGGTAGCTCTCTACCAAGAATAGAAGAACTGCCTCAATTCAAAGTTGCTTCCCTATCCCCTTCTAGAGAATCACCTTGAACGAGGAACTTAATGTAGATATGGATTTCAATTAGCTCACCCCATATCTGAAGAACTAAGCCTAAAATGAGTAGCTTTTATAACAATGTAGTGAAAATCCAGCATCATTAAGGTGGATAATATTGATCAAGCATTACTACACAACACAAAATTCTTAAATATCTAGCAGGACAGAAATTAAAACGTTACCACGTATTAATTTTTCCAATATAATGCAAGTTAAAATTGATGTGGAACAATAACACGAACAATGGAAGTTGTCTATGCATCATTTCTTCTCACCTCAACTCCCTGCAACTTAGAAATTTTACTGAGTAAAAAACTTACTTTAGTTAAAAACTCCTGCAGCTCCTGGTGTGTTTTTCTCACAGTACACATCGAGAGATCCGTCCGCACAACCTTAAATACAATTTTACAACCGTTGTGAATATTGGTACAAATGCGATACAAAGATCATAGAAAGTTAACAGCACAGAAACAGACCACTGGCCCAAAGAAACACATGGGGAACATCTAAGCACTGCCTGCAGCATAGAGCAAAGTCACAAATCTGATCCCTAGTATCCAAGTTGTGAAGAAAGGAAATAAAAAGGTAAAATCAAGGCTATTATTTTGAGTTACATAGCAAAGATAGGATAAGGGAACACAGATTCAGGCTAGTAAACAGCAAATTTAGGACTGACAACAGGAATTTCTCCTTTATATTGACAGTGACCAATGCATAGAATCGATTTTCAGGAAGATTAGAAGGCAAAAGACTGGCTGAGAATTGCTCTTGCAGAGAGCCGGCATGGACACGATGGGCCAAATGGCAAACAGCCTCCTCCTGTGTTGTAGCCATTCCATATTTCTATGATTCTAAGTGAACGCTAAAAATAGGGACTTTAAGAACTTGCATTTATATAGCATCTTTCACAACCTCAGGAAATGTCAAACAGCTTTACAGCAATGAAATAATTTACGTGTCGTCACACAGTTATAATCAAGGGAAACAAGATAGCCATTTTGCATGCAGCAAGATCTCAAAACAGCTTTGAAATAATCATAAAATCCGTTTGAGTGATATTAGTCAAGGGATAAATATCGGCCAAAACACTGGGTGAACTTTCGTCCTCAAATAGTGCCATGGGATCTTTTACATCTCTTCTGTAAACAGTACCAACACTCCGTCAGTACTGCACTGAAGTGTTAGCCTACATTATGGGCTCACGTCTCTACGGCTTGAATCCAGAACCTTCCGATACAGAAAGAAGAATGGCAACACTGAGCAAGGCTGAATTTGTTTGGGTGAGTGAACAGGGAAGAATCTTCTTCATCCATAATTATTGCTTGATCTAATGAGGCTACTTTCAAATTAAAATAAACGTGGTAATTATGTGCACGAGTCTTGTCAATCTCAGATATTGTGACCATCTTGTGCCCTTTAATCCATGACTGTGTGCTTTAAAGGCTAATTTAATTGCATACAAATGTCTGGTTAAGTCAAGATTCCTCTCTCCAATTACACATTTCAAGTTTTTAAAGAGGTTCGAGTACAGCTTCTAAAAAAGCTCCAGAGCAAAAAACTTTCAGAATACATACAGTCTCTGATCTAAAGTAGCAATTAAATATTTTTAAACACTCAACTTGCCCTTTGCCTTATGTTGCTTAATTCAAATTATTGGATAGTTCAAATTTCCTCCTTGCAAAAACACAACTAAATTGTCACTATGCTATATCCAGGTCTAAATTGCATGGCCGTGTAATATTCTCTTTTTCATGAGCAATAGATCATTTGGTAACATTTTTATCTTCGATTTATTCCTCTATTGTAGGCAATGATGCATGAGTATACCAAATCAAAACAAACACTGGAAGCGCCAATGTCATTTTTCAAAAGCCTTAGTAGCAAAGGGTTCCTGCACTACTACAAAGAGCAACAGTGAGTGTAACAATCTTATCAATCCTAATCATATGAAGCTAAAGGCGATATTAATAAAGCCATCATTCAGTTCAGCTACACAAGCCAAATAAATCCTTATCCACCTACAATCTTGGACAGCAACAAGCTCCTGACTAGATTTCCATTCAACTAATGTCAACGTTAGGCAGAAAGTGAAGGCTCCAAACCTGAAACATGAACTCCTCTACTCTCACCATTTATAGCAGCTAACCTGACTCATCCCAGCATTTTCTGCTTTTACTTAAGATTTTCATCATCTGCTCGGTTTTTCTTTTTGTTAATATACAAAGCAAATTCAAGATCATCTTTTACTTACATCAAATGTGTACTCCCAGTAGTTGTCCGATCTCTTTTTTGACACAGTTTTGAAGGTAATATTTTCAATCTGCACACCTGAAAAAAAACACAGAAAACCTAAGTAGCAAAATAAAGGGTCAATGATCAGCTGGAAATAACTTCTGCCGCTAGGACACAAGGAAATGAACATGCGGTCAGTTTGTATATCATTCTTAACCACTTTAGTGACTATTATTATTACTGGACCTATTGGGAAACACTGTATTTGTGCATTTCTTTTTCAGGAAACTCTTCTTTCTTCTTCTTCTTTCTTTTCTACAACAAATGATTTATAGGAATTCTGGAGCCTAAGTTTTAAATGGTGCATTTACATTGCAGTTATGGGTTGCAAATCAACAGGTCCACCAAATGGTTTATAAACCATGTGCGACCCCACTCTGGATTTACACTGTCATATTGAAGTAGCATGACCCTAACCCACCCCTGCCCTCCCCCCACAGAAAGTCTCATGCCACTTTGGAGTCAGGACTGGGCCTTGACTGCATATTTACTAA
The DNA here is from genome assembly GCF_036365525.1 of Heterodontus francisci. Lineage (NCBI taxonomy): Eukaryota > Metazoa > Chordata > Chondrichthyes > Heterodontiformes > Heterodontidae > Heterodontus > Heterodontus francisci. The sequence goes on along the minus strand of NC_090372.1, from coordinate 8,192,566 downwards.
CTCAGGTTCAGCCAACATCTAAAGTGGAAATTAGTTTGCACCAATGCTGAACTTGAAGTGTAAACGGAACCTTAAAAAGTAAACTGACACTGATCTGAACACAGAGAATTTTGTCTCCAACTGAAAATACCTGAATTCCACTTCAGTCGCAGTTCCCTGCTACACCGGAGAACGGCTCAACTGTGAGAGTCAAAACAGCACTAGGTGAAGCCAATAAAAGATGGTACTCTAGATTAAAGAGGAAACCACCAAATTGGACTAAAACTTCAAAAAAGCTCTACTAACTCCCTCAGAGCTATACACATTTGTCTGGCAGTTGTCACAACATCCTTGCAATAAATTGGAAGTGCAAATTTCAAACCATTTCCAACATTCTGATCAGTTTCTTTTAAAAAGAGGGTTTGCTCATACTTGAAAGGCACTTACTTTGCAAACAAAATGCCGTGGTTCAAATTTGTAAACAGCAGAAAAACTAGAGGCAACTTGTTTCAAACTTTAAATGAGTTAAATGTAAAATAGGAAAAGTGAACAATTAAGCAATTGCAGTGGCAAGTCTTTCAAACTTTATTCACATAATCCATCAGTTCTGCCTTTTGACTGCTTTACAACATTTTTCTGAGCAGAACATGGTTTTTTAGCGTATATACCAGTCAACATTAATATTTAATCAAATCTTAGTATTTTCTCCAATTAGTCTCAAACATTTCAGTGTCCCATTGAGAACTTTGCTCACTCAGAGCATCACATGATCCTCACACTTACGACATAGTTAAACAGCCATGGTGCCAGAGTAGTTCTCGTCTGTTGCAATGCCTCTCAAACAACTGAGAACTTGCTTATACAGCAAGTAGTAATTTTTCAGTAAAAGACTTAAGTGAGGAAAATTTCAAAATAACCAAAGCTCTGTATCTGAGGTGGAAGAAAAGGAGGTGGTGGTGGGAGAGAGAGCAGGCAAGCAGGGCAGGTGAGTGAGAGAGAGGGAGTGTACAATTTACTTTTATCCACAAGAAACATCTTGGCACATCATCTAATGAGGCATGAAGTTTAAAGAGAACAAGGACAATTCCTTATTCATTTATAGTGGCACACTGAAGTACATGGTCAATAAGAAATGCAGGTCATCCTTTAGAATTTAATCTGGTTGAAGTGAGAAGGAAAAGCTAATGGAAGTACTTTCTGTACAAAATACCAAACATTACCACTACATCATCTGCTTGTCAAGAGCTAATAAAATTACCCACTTCTCGTCAACCCCAATGACTCAATATTTAGGTCTCCAATCTGCTCCTTATCTTTTCTGGTGATGTACGGAGACACGTCAGCAGATGCGCATCTTAGACCATCTCTACCAACAGTAATTATACTTTACAGACACACAAAAAAGAGCTACTGGTTCAGCCAGCCTGTCCTACAGTTATGCTGCCTTATACATAACACAGACACTCCCTAGCCACTTGGAGAAATGTAATCTCTGAGTTAAAAATAAAAAAGGTAAAAACTCTGACCAGCTAGGGCAAAGAAAACCTGGACAATTCCTTAATGACACCCTTAGGTGATGAAAACTGGTCCAGGAGATCACACTGACCCTGATTTATGTTAGCAGGATAACTACCACTTACGTAAAGCGATCTCAACCCCAAGAACAGGTCCAGTACTTGCTTTAAGGACTACAGTGAATCAGTGCTTGCATGAGCTGCCTGGCTGTTCCAAGATCCACTGTCTTCTGGAAAAAGAACATTCCAATGTCCAACACGGTCCTGCCCTACATAACTTACAAGCTCGACCCCTAGTCCTTCCTAACTGATACAGTTCAAATAATTGGTCTGCACAAACACAATCTGGCACCTATATCATTTTGTGAACCACTATCAAATTACCCCCACATCCACACTTATCTAAAGTACAGTTGAGCCTATTTGAATAACTAAGGAGTTTTAAACAGGAAATTAATCTAGTGGTCCTCCACATTCACCATTCTGGGTTCATCCGACAGTGTTAAGGGTTGACAAAAATGAGGATCATTATTAGGCTGTTAGAGTCATAGTGTTTTACAGCACAGAAACAGGCCCTTCGGCCCAACGCATCTGTGCCGACCATCAAGCACCCGTCCAAACTAATTCCATTTCCCTGCACTGAGCATGGAGCCTTGTATGCTATGGCGTTTCAAGTGCTCATCCAAATACTTAAATGTCCTGCGTGTTCCTGCCTCTACCATCCCTTCAGACAGTGTGTTCCAGATTCCAACCACCCTCTGGGTGAAAAACTTTTTCCTCAACTCCCCTCTAAACCTCCTGCCCCTTACCTTAAATCTGTGCTCCCTAGTTATTGACCTCTCCGCTAAGGGAAAAAGTTTCTTCCTGTCTATCCTATCAATGCCCCTCATAATTTTCTATACCTCAATCAGGTCCCCCCTCAGCCTTCTCCACTCCAAGGAAAACCAGCGCAGCCTATCCAGTCTCTCAACGGAAATGCTCCAGCCCAGGCAACATCCTGGTGAATCTCCTCTGCACCCTCCCCATTGCAATCACATCCTTCCTATAGTGTGGTGACCGGAACTGTACACAGTACTCCAGCTGTGGCCTAACCAGCGTTTTATACAGCTCCATCATAACCTCCCTACTCTTATATTCTATGCCTTGGCTAATAAAGGCAAGTATCCCGTTTGGCTTCCGAACCACCTTATCTACCTGTGCTGCTGCCTTCAGTCATCCATGGACAACTCTGACCCTCTGTACTCCCTGGGGTCCTACCATCCATCGTATATCCCATTGCCTTGTTAGTCCTGCCAAAAGTGCATCACCTCACATCTCTCAGGATTAAACACCATTTGCCACAGCTCCGCCCATCGATATCGCCCTGTAATCTAAGTCTTTCCTCCTCACTATTTACGACACCACCAATTTTTGTGTCGTCTGCAAATTTACTGATCATACCTCCTATATTTACGTCTAAATCATTAATGTACACGACAAACAGCAAGGGTCCCAGCACCGATCCCTGCAGGATCCCACTGGTCACAGGCCTCCATTCGTAGAAACAACCCCCTGCCTCCTGCCACTAAGCCACTTTTGAATCCAATTTGCCAAATTACCCTGAATTCCATGGGCTCTTACTTTCTTAACCAATCCCCCATGCGGGACCTTATCAAAAGCCTTATTGAAGTCAATGTAGACTACATCAACTGCTTTACCCTCATCTACACCTCTAGTCACTGCCTCGAAAAATTCAATCAAATTTGTTAGACACCATCTCCCCCTGACAAAGCCATGCTGACTATCCTTGATCAATCCCTGCCTTTCCAAATGGAGATTAATCCTGCCTCAGAATTCTTTCCAATAATTCCCCTACCACTGACGTTGGACTCACAGGCCTATAATTACCTGGTTTATTCTTGCTACCCTTCTTGAATAATGGTACCACATTCGCTGTCCTCCAGCACCTCTGCTATGGCCAGAGAGGATCTGAAAATTTGTGTCAGAGCCCCCGCTTCTCCTCCCTTGCCTCATATAGCAGTCTGCAGTCTGGGATACATCTCATCTTGGCCTGGGGATTTATCCACCTTTAAACCCGCTAATACTTCCTCCTTTTCAATGCTAATTTGATCAAGTATATCACAACCCCCCTCGCTGATCACTACACCGACATCGTCCCTCTCCATAGTGAACACCGATTACTTTTCAGCTTTCAAAACCTCACCTATGTCCTCCTGCTCCACGCACAGATTGCCTCTTAGATCCTTAATGGGCCCCACTTTTTCCCTGGTTATCCCCTTGCCTCTAACATACTTATAAAACGCCTTGGGATTTTCCTTCACCTTGTCTGCCAGTGATTTTTCAGGCCCCCTCTTTGCTCTCCTAATTACTTTAAGTACTCCCCCTACACTTTCTATACTCCTCTAAGGCCTCCGCTGTTTTCAGCACTCTGAATCTGCCACACGCCTCCTTTTTTTCCTAATCCAATCCTCTATATCCCTTGGCATCCAGGGTTCTCTTCACCTTTATTAGGACCACATGCAGGACCCGAACCCTCACAATTTCCTTTCTAAGTGACTCCCACTGGTCTGATGTAGACTTTCCTAGAAGCTACTCCCAGTTCACTTTGGCCAGATCCTGTTTTATCATATTGAAATCTGCCTTACCCCAATTCACTACTCACTTCCAGTCCCTCTACGTCCTTTCCCATAACCTTAAATCTGGTTATGGTCATATCCCCAAAATATTCCCCCACTGCCACTTCTACCACTTCCCGGCTTCATTCCCTAGGATTAAGTCCAGTACCGTTCCTCCTCTTGTAGGACACGCTACATGCTGGCTCAACAAGCTCTCCTGAATGCATTTGAAGAATTCTGCCTCCTTTAAGCTTTTTGCACTAATACTATCCCCTCTAATATAGGGGAAGTGGAAATCCCCTATTAATACCCTAATATTTTTGCACCTCTCAGATTTTCCTACATATCTGCTCCTGACTGTTTGGAGGCCTGTAGTACACTTCCAGCCAAGTGATAGGCCCCTTTTGTTGTTAAGTTCTATCCACATGGCCTCATTAGAGGAACCTTCTAACATATCATCCCTCCTTAGTGCAGTAATTGACTCTTTAACCAACAGTGCAATGCCACCTCCTCTTTTACCCCCTCCCCTATCACATCTGAAGATTCTATACCCTGGGATATTAAGCTGCCAGTCCTGCCCTTCCCTCAACCATGTCTCAGTGATAGCAATATCATATTCCCATATGTTAATCAACACCCTCAATTCATCAGCCTTACTAGTAAGACTCCTTGCATTAAAATAGATACAATCCAGCCTCGTATTATTTGCTTGAGCCTTAACAGATCTACATTTACTCTGCCCTCCAGACTGACTTAGCTTCTCATTTATATTTGATTGTACAACACCCCCTACTGTGCTTCCACTCTGTATTCCATCCCTGCCAAATTAGTTTAAACCTCCCCAACAGCACAAGCAAACCTCCCAGCAACGATGCTGGTCCCATTCAGGTTCAGTTGCAACCCGTCCATCTTATACAGATCCCACCTTCGCCAGAAACAGGCCCAGTGATCCAGGAAATTAAAGCCCTCCCTCCGGCACCATCTCCCCAACCATGCATTCATCTGCTCTAACCTCCTATTCATATACTCACTAGCCCGTGGCACTGGAAGAAATCCAGAGATTACAACCCTTGAAGTCTACTTTTTAATCTGCTACCTAGCTCCCTAAATTCTTTTTCTCTGCAAATGTACAATCATACCTTGGAGAGATACCCCAATTATTTTGAAAGTGGTCCATGGAAATACTGAGCAGTTCTGAATCTAAAGATTTGATCGACTAATGGGCAATAATAGAGAGTGTAACTTAAGTGGGATGTAGCAATTTAAATTAGATTAAAGATTACCTGGTCGCTGAGCAATTGCTTCTGCCCCTTCACAAGATGATGGAGAAGTTCTTTCATAGTAGTTACTCTCTGTCCCTAACGAACAATTTTTCCTGGAGAGACGCTCCTTTTAAAAAAAGATGCAAAGAAGAAATACATATCACCAAAAGCTATTTTATAGAATCACCAAACCAATTTTCACAACTTCTTTTCCCAAAAGATGAAATAACTCTTTTAAATATGGGATTTGTATTTACTGTCAAATAATGCACGTTTACTTTGAAAGCTGCTACGTCAACAATTTTGATAGTCAGGAGCAGCAATTTTTAACCAGCTTATTGAGGTTTTCTTCAAGGGCTTACTTTAAGAACAACCTCCTACCAGCTGATGCAAGTAACTTTTTCCCAAATATTGATCAACATAAGGTACTTTAAAAAAATCCCAAAGAATTTTAAGAACACTATTTAATGCGACATCGTAGAATATTAAATTGATTCTGGTGGCAAACTGTGCAGCACACAGGTAGCAGATGCCAGTGGACAATTAAGAGATTCCTGCAGGTTCAGAACAATGCAATATTTGCCTGCAAGTAAAACAGACCATTTTATCAGTTCCTCCAGGACACCCCACTTTCTGTACTCTCTACTACCCTCCCAATCCCTCTCAGACCATGCAACTATCTTTTACTGTTGACATTGTCAATGGCACCCTTCTCTCAGGCTGTACATCACCCCATCCTCAAAACCTGAATGTGACCTCTCCACCATGCCTCCTGTCTCATTTCCCTTTTATCTGGAAAATCTTGAAAGTGCATCATCGCCACCAATTTTCACATTTGCCTCTCCAACCAGTAGGGTTGATTCTCTTCAGTTTAACATCACAGCCAGCTGCACTGAGGTTGCCCTGATCAAAGTAGCCAATAGTCTTCTCAACCACAACTATGGTGCTTTACCCCTTTTCATCTTCCTTGACCCCTGAAGCATTCAATACTTTTGAACACTCAATTCTCCTTCATTTTACCTCTTTGGCACTGGCTTTACTTGGTTGCACTTTCATCTGTTACAACATAGCCTGTGTATCTCTTGGGAACAACCTCACCTGGTTCCCACAGAAGTGCTCCCTCTTTGGCCCCCTCATTTTTCTGCATGTTACCCCATGGTTACATTATCCACAGACATGAGGTTAGTTTCTATATGCACACTGACACCCAGCTCTACTTCTCCACACTGCCCTCAAAATAACCATAGCCAGATGTTAACATTGCCAAATAAGCGAGAACTTTCTCCAAAGCAATACTGCAGGACCAAAGCCACCTCAAAACCTTGCACCAAAAATCCTGCATCAAAATTCTCAGTCCCTGGCCCCTTCTGAACTACTTATCCAGAGTAAATCCAATAGTGTCCAATTTCAGTCTACTTTAAATTTACATAACTCCAGGTATTTCAGAAGTTTGGTCCACAATTTTTAAAAAAATGTTCTCCAGCAAAACTTAATTCAAAACTAGTTAGAAGTCAAGGACGGACTGGCAGATAGATTTGGCTTAAAAATGCACACTTAAATTGTTAGCTCTACACACTGACTCATCCTAGTATGAAACACCATCTGTGCAAACATAGGGCCAAGGTTGATTGTTGTGGCTTTACTAACCCTCAACTGGGATACAAGCTACTTAGCAACCAGCATGTCATCAAATCAGTGACAGTATACTTGTGATAACTGATCACCAAAGCAGTAGGATAGGTTTGCTCTGGTCCCCAACTCTAATCTGTCCTAATGAATGGAGCATTGAGCGAAGCCATTCCAACCCATTTCTTTTTGCTTTTTATAATGGAGAGGTGCAAAGGAAATTCATTATGATACACAAATGACAAGCTTAAGTTATAAGGATAATCTTTAAAAAAACACTTCTGTTCATTAGAATAGAGGATTAAGAGAAAGTCTGATAGTGTCCAAAATCATGAGGGTATTTGATAACCAAATTGGGAAAAATTCATTTCTATTAGTCAGTAACTGATGGAATAAATTTAAGACCATCACTACCCCCCCGCCACCAAAAGGGAGGGGTTTGCAGAAAAAAAATAAACTGTCTTTAGGGCATGAAAATGTCTTTTGACTAGAAACAGTGGCAGCACTACAATACACGATAGAGAAAAAAATTGAAATAGAAAATAATTAGAAGGGTATGGGGAAAGGAACTAGGTCGAGATGTTTATCAGAGAGCTGGCCCAGATGCAATGGCCAAATGGCCTCCTTCAATTCTTTAGTTCTCAGAATCAAGATTCTGTAACATTTTGATAAAGTTTCTCAGACTTTGGCTATAAGCTTACAATGAAGAGAAATAAAGCCAGTATAGAATGACTTCCCAACTCTGTCTGGGACAAGTCAAATGTTCCTGACGGTGTGGATCCAAGAAATCAGGGAGGACTCTCCTCCTGAACTTGTTATCCCATGACCTCTGTTGTAAAGTATAACAGCAACAACTTGCATTTATATAGCACTGTTAACATAGTAATACATCCCAAGATGCTTCACAGGACTGTAAGCAAAATTTCACGCCAAGCCACACAAGGCGATATTGGACAGGTGACCAAAAGCTTGATCAAAGAGTTAGATTTCAAGGAGTGTCTAAAAGGAGATAGAGAATTGGAAGCATGCAGAAATCTGACGGTTTTCAGGCTGGAGAAGTTAGAGATAGGGAGGCAGTGAAGCCACAGAGGAATCTAAACTTGAGGATAGACTAATGGTCCAGCTAGGCAGCGATATCCATGATGGCAAGAGTGCCTGGTGTTCATTCTGGTCTGTACCTTGAGAGTGATCATTTGGATGATGTATCGGAGAGCGGCTGGCAGCTGTTGAAGCATACCCCAAGCAGGAACAACCTTTAGGAAGGGCGCAGATAAGAATTTTTGTGGTGGTGGGGGGGGGGGGGGGGTGGTAGCCAACAGACAGGGGAAAGATGATTCAACAACAGTAAGCAAGCATTCCATGTTTGGTGGGAGAACAAGATGGTGCATGTTATTAAGATGTTATCAGAATAGGTGATTTACAAAATAGCTTCAAGACATAGCTGTAGTAAATCAATGATTTTAATTTGAACTTCTGGATCCTAGTCCTAGCTTTCACTAGGATATCGACAACTGTACCCTTTCTTCAATTTATTCCAACACCGGTGGCACAGCTCAGTAACTACTACAAATGTTCTGCTTTGAGTACAAGAGGCAATGAACCACAACTAAAGTTCAGCGCCACTGGGAACTGGAGAGTTGTGTTATCAGGAATTGCTGGTGCATGCACACTTCATTTCCAACTGATGGGTTTACAGCAGCGAGCAGCAGTGTGGATGCTTCACATTTTTAAATACTGGAGATTCAGCTCCCCCCCCCCACCCCCACAATAAATACACTCCCGCTCAGATGTTTGCATTGGTGAAGACTGTAGCCTCCCTACCCTAAACACCCCTGGTCTGAACTAATGCATAAAGAAAAGTTCGTACTTTTCATGTTACTCCTTTCTCAACCCTCCCACTGCAACCCCCGCTCCCCCCATCTCAGCCAACTAACTTTCTTTCCCACATCTCCCTTGGTCACTTTCCAGCATTGTGTCCAAGCAACCAGTCACCACGTGTTAGCTGGACAGCAAATGTCAACAAACTAATTAACTAGTAACAGCCCAAATGCATTCCTAATGATACTCCAGCTGAAGTAAGGTTAGCTCAATATACACCAGAGATTGAATCTGGGACTTCCCAATCTCTATCCTGCAGCTAAGTACCACCCTTACTAGTTCAAAAAGGTGCTTTTACAAATCCTTCACTTTCATCTTCATTTCACTGTATCCATCAAGTTCTGTTATTTATCTTTTACACATACATACATACAGTCATTCATTCATTCACTTCTCATTTCAAATTGCCAACACTAACATAAATGAGGTGGCACTGCAAGGGGAGCCAAGAACCACCTCAGCAGATATATTTTTGAAGCTCTTACAGAGGTAAAAGGCCTGCCAAGAGTGAAGGTAAATAGTCAGCAGTGTTAGATGTTGTAGGCCACCATTTCTTGTATCCATGAACCTGTAAGAAAGTGAGATTTACTTTGTCTGTGGACCTTACATCATGATTTTGAATCAACTACACAGGTAGTCTTGTTTCTGAATTGCCAGCCATACTTGACATTCTGTCCCGCAACAAATAGGGCACATTAGAAAGAGAACCCAACAGGCAGCACAGAACTTCCAAATAATCGCATTTCCCCAACATAAATGAGCCCTACAATCCCATTTGCCACTGTTATTTAAGCTTTGAATTCCTCCTCAATGGGAAATATTTTGTCTTCAAAAAGGAAATGACCATACTGTAGTTTAGTTTTGGCATTCAGGTGTAGACTAAATATTCTAAGCATAGAATACCTCCAACTCCAATGTGATTTCCCCTCCAGCTCGTTATCTCCAGGGCTTGTAGCATTCAAGCAGAACTACTAATTTAATGCAGTGTGCTTAGAACTTGGGGCAATTCTGTGCTACAGACAGACTCTTAAAATTGCTGAAATTCATTTTACATTAGGAGATTTGTGGTCCATTTTCTGGCATGGATTCAAACACATATTGAAAAGGTGAAAGGGCAGCATGTCAGTGCAGGACTGAGGGAGCGCTGCAATGTTGGAGGTGCTGTCTTTCAGATGATTAAACTAAGGCCCTCTCTGTTGAGCATAAAATATCCCATGGCACTATTTTGAAGAGAAGCAGGGGTGTTACCCCTGGTGCCCTGGCCAATATTTATTCCTCAATCAACATCACCAAAACAGATAATCTGGTCATTATCATGTTGCTGTTTGTGGGAGCTTGTTGTACACAAATTAGCTGCTGCATTTCCCACATTACAACAGTGACTACACTTCAAAAAGTAATTGATTGACTGTAAATTGCTTTGGGAAAATCTAAGTTTGTGAAAGAAATTGAATGATCAGATAATTTTAATTAAACGCCTGAATTAAGAACAGACTATATATATGATAATTAAGCAACTCGCTACTGATTTGTAACATATTTCAAGCATTTGGAGCTTATTTATCAACTGAAGGTTGATAATGGCACTCATCCTGCTTTATTCGGTCTAATGTTCATGAGGCTTGTGCAGCCAATTTATATGCAAACTATTTCTGTGTGCCAGCTACAGGTCAAAGGCAGCAAGCTCTCATCATTAAGTCACACAACTTGAAATGCTGCAACATCCACTTTTATTTTGCGACATTACTGGAGAATGTACACCATTTATAATACGCTGCCATACATAATTATGACACTATTGTAACTTTATAAATCCAATAAAGCTTTAGTTAGTGCAATGATCACAATTAATGTATAGATTTAGAGTGCTAAAATAGTGCATATATCCAGACTAACGGGTAACAAAAATTATTTTCTATCCATTTAACTACTTCCTTAATTTGCCAGCTAATTAACAAGATGGCCAAAGTTGTATATTTGTCTCTGGTCTGATTCATTATATTTGAGAGAGACTGATGAAGAGTTGTCTAAAGCTATCCTACCCAACATTTTTCACTCAAGCACCAAAAGCAGATTAAGTGGTCATTGGCCTCGACCATTTGTTGCATCTTAATATGAATGGCTGCAACACTTGATTAGAAATGTCACTATGTTAAGTCGTGAGGTTTAAAAAATGCAAGAAGCTATGGCATAAATACAAGACTTCTGTACTCTTGAAATTCCTGTCACTTGACAAACTTCATTACCAATAACGAGACCCATTTGAGGCACTATAATGTTCTTGAAATTTTAAGAACTTCCAGTTCAACTGGTGTTAACAGGATGACCTCAGCCTCTGTTTATAGGAACATAAGGAGCAAGAATAGGCCATTCAGCCTGCTCCACCATTCAACTAGATCATAGCTGATTAACTACCACAACGACACTGCCACCATATTCCTTGATGTCATTAGTATCCAGATTTCTGTCTTGAACATGCTCAATGATTGAGCTTCCACAGCCTTCTGGGCTAGAGAATTTTTAAAACTCAAAATGCTATTAGCGTTTTTAAAAAAATCACTATCTAATTGCACTTGCTGATTCAAGGAGTTGTTTGATCTCCTCAATTTCTCGCTTCACCCACACTTTTCAGCACCTCTCTATTCGGGTGTATATTTATTCCTGGTTTGCCTTCCAAAATGCATCACCTCCCACTTTCTCTACATTCACCTGCACCTGCCAGCTATCTTCCCAATTCACTAACCCATATATTCCTGAAGTCTTTTACAGCCCTTCAGTATTTTCCAAACTCCCTACTTTTGTGTCAGAAAATTTTGAGATGGTCTTCCTTATGTTTAATTCCAGTTCATGTATATAACCACCAGACCGAGCACTGACCCAAGTGATAAACCATTTCCAACCCCAGCAATATCCAATCACCCTCACTCACTTTGCCAACCAACTTCCTATCCACACTGATACAATTGCTCTTGTACCATACACGTGAAAGATCCTTCATATAAAGGCCAGATACTTTAAAAAATATACCTTATATAAAGCAGTATCAGGTCTTCACTGGAATGTAGTTTAGTTCCAAAATATATTTGTTTAAATGACCAGATCTGACCATAAGTATTAAAGAATACTTGCACCTAAAAAGGCCATAAACCAGCTACTGCAAAAGTGAAGTTTATTTTTTTTTTGATTCGCTCATGGGATGTGAGCAAAGCTGGCAAGACCAGCATTTGTTGCCCATCTTGAACCGCTGTGGTCCATGTGGTGTAGGTACACCCACAGTCCTAATAGGAAGAGTTCCAGGTTGTTGACCCAGTGACAGTGAAGGAACAGTGATATAGTTCCAAGTCAGAATGGTGTGAGGCTTGGAGGGAAACCTGCAGATGGTAGTGCTCCCATGCATCTGCTGCCCGTGTCCTTCTACGTGGTAGAGGCCACAGGTTTGGAAGGTACTCTCAAAGGAACCTGGGTGAGTGCTGCAGTGCATCTTGTAGATGGAATACACTGCTGCCACTGTGCGCTGGCAGTGGAGGGAGTGAATGTTTAAAGTGGTGGATGGAGTGCCAATCAAGTGAACTGCTTTGTATTGGATGGTGTTGAGAATCCCGAGTGTTGGCGGAGCTGCACTCAACCAGGCAAGTGGACAGTATTCCTTCACATTCCTGATTTGTGCCTTGTAGATAATGGACAGGTTTTGGGGAGTCAGAAGATGAGTTACTCCCTGCAGAATTCACAGCCTCTGACCTGCTCTTGTAGCCACAGTATCTATATGACTGGGCCAGTTAAGTTCTTAGAGTCAGAGTTATACAGCACAGAAACAGGCCCTTCAGCCCATCATGTCTATGCCAGCCATCAAACACATATCTATTCTAATCCCATTTTCCAGCCCTTGGCCTGTATTCTTGGTCAATGGCAACCCCAGGATGTTGATGGCGGGGGATTCAGAGATGGTAATGCCAAGGAACATCAAGGGGTGATGGTTAGGTTCTCTACTGCTGGAGATGGTCATTGCCTGGCACTTATGTGCTGCAAATGTTACTTGCCACTTACCAGTCCATGCTTGAATATCATCCAGGTCTTGCTGCATGTGGGCACAGACTGTGAAGAGTTGCAAATGGTACTGAATTCTGTGCAATCATCAGCGAACATCCCCACCTCTGACCTTATGATGGAGGGAAGGTCATTGATGAAGCAACTGAAGATGGTTGGGCCTAGGACACTACCCTGAAGAGCTCCTGCAGTGATGGCCTGGGGCTTAGATGATCGGCCTCCTACAATCTACTTTGTGCTAGGTATGACTCCAGGCAGTGGAGAGTTTTCCCCGCCAACTCCCATTGACTTCAATTTTGCTAGGGCTTCTTGATGTCACACTCAGTTAAATGCTGCCTTGATATCAAGGACAGTCACTCTCACCTTACCTCTGGAGTCCAGCTCTTTTGTCCATGTTTGGACCAAGGCTGTAATAAGGTCTGGAGCCGAGTAGTCCTGGAGGAACCCAAACTGAGCATCAGTGAGCAGGTTATTGCTGAGCAAGTCTCACTTGATAGCACTGTCGAAGACACCTTCCATCATTGTGTTGATGATTGAGAGTAGACTGATGGGCAGTATTTGGCCGGATTGGATTTGCCCTGCTTTTGTGGACAGGACATACCTGGGCAATTCTCCATTTTGTCAGGTAGTGAATAATAAGCTGGAAGCTTCTTTCCAGCAAATGCTGGAAATACAAAATACATAAAGGGCTACACACACACACAGACGGATGCATCAGCGTAGAGATACATTGGGTTAACATTTGAGCTTGATGACCCTTTTGTTAGAACTGCAAATGTTCACCAATCTGAAATGTTAACCTGACATTTCTCTCTCCACACATGTCTGACCAGAATGTTACCAGCATTTTTGTTCTTATTTGAAAAATATGAACACCTGAACTCTAAAGGCCCTTTCAGCTCAACAGTTGCACAGATCAAGTATTCTGCACTAAGGTCAGATTCATAGAAGCCTCCATCACAGATATGAAAGGGGAGCCTGAGAATGTAGCTGATTACAGTTCATCAATTGCTGTTTAGCTATTTTTAAATGGAGAAATTTAATAATTTAGAAACTGGATAGAAAGAGTTACCCCAATGAGTATTTACACTTTTAATATTTGCTTTTATTCTGTCCTCACTAAACTAGTTTATTTTGAAGTGTCTCAATATATCTAGCAACGCTAATAACTCATGCTCAGTAGCGTGTAAACATTTCATAACCTCTACCCATCATACACAATTAATCCTTCTGTGAGTATATCCTGGGAACAGGCTCAAAGGCTTTTCAATAAACTAGCCCTGCACAAAAGGTACATGAATTCAAGGCTTCAGTATTACTGTATAAACCTTTGGGACGTAGGTCTTTCAGCCCTCGAGTCGGTCCCCATGGACAAATCACAGAATAGTGCCCGAAGGACAGAGGTAATTAAAGGTTTACACAGTACTGAAGCTGGGGCATTCATTAGAGTGTTCCTAGTTATATTGTGACACTTTTTTGCTCCCAACTTCCATCCTGCAAAAAGAGCATGACTGGGCTCTTTGATGCAACCAACATTTGAATATTCCACTAACACTGTACACCTTCACATATGAAAAATCAGATACTTGCATGCAATCCTGGAAGCTACTTGTAACTGAGGAACTGTACATCACCAAACAGTCAATACCTTCAGGAAGGGAGGTTTGGTTTGGGTGGGGGAATGAAGAAAGGGATCTAGATAAAAAAGCCATCGTCTATATTAAAAGCAACACAACTTTTATTTTAATTTTATTTATTTATTTTTATTTAGAGATGCAGCACTGAAACAGGCCCTTTGGCCCACCGAGTCTGTGCCGATCAACCACCCATTTATACTAATCCTGCATTAACCCCATATTCCCTACCACATCCACACCTTTCTCCTACCACCTACCTATACTAAGGGCAATTTATAATGGCCAATTTACCCATCAACCTGCAAGTCTTTGGCTGTGGGAGGAAACCGGAGCACCCGGCGGAAACCCAAGCGGTCACAGGGAGAACTTGCAAACTCCGCACAGGCAGGACCCAGAACTGAACCCGGGTCGCTGGAGCTGTGAGGCTGCGGTGCTAACCACTGCGCCACCCAACTTGAGGTTTTGTAGTTGTGAACAAGTGCAATCATACCACTTGCAAGGCAAGCAACTGGTACAGGACACACTTGGGGCAGTTTCCCTCAAGTAAATATCAGATACTTTGGGGAGGGGGGAGGGGGAAAAAGAGGGGGGGTTGCAAAATAAAAAGGTGCAACTACTGCAGCTCTACTGATGAAACACTCACTCCCCTCCCACCTTTCATGACCACAGGACATCCTAAAACACTTCAGTCAATGAAGTACTTTTGAAATGTAGTAACTGTTGCAATATGTATAGCAAGTGCCCACTGACAGCAATATGACACAATGACCAGATAATTCGTTTTTTCTGTGATATTGATTAAGGGATAAATATTAGCCAGGTCACTGGGGATAGCTCCTCTCCTTGTCTTCGAAATAGAATAGGATCTCTTACGTCCACCTGAGCAGGCAGACAGAGCCTTGGTCTCCAATGAAAGATGGCACCTCCTACAGTGCAGTACTCCCTTAGTACTGAACTTGGGTGTCAAACTAGATCCACAAGTCCTAGAATGGACCATAACCTTCTGACTCAGAGGCAAGATTGCTACCAACAAAGCCATAGCTGATACCTGTGCTCAGAAGACAGCTAGCCTGTAAATCCAACGTGCAATAAAACTATTTTAAATAACTGATTTATCAAACTTAACTGTAGCACCTTCATACCAGTGCATACCCGGGAGAGGCAATACCTTAAGTTAGGTTAAAGGCAATAGCTTTAAGTTAACCATTACCACATCGTTCAAGTAACACTTCCTTCTGAATATGTAATTACAGCGGACCTTTCCTTCGTGGCAACCAGGAAAGGAAGAAAAGTGGAATGAGTGGTGTGGGGCGGGGTTCCATGAAGATTAGTGTGAGATTAGTGATCAAACACATCCTGCATTAAACTTGTGATCTGGATTCTACATACAACACTTTCTCTCCTTCGTCCCACCCCCACGCACCAACTAACCGACAACGACCCGAGTGCGCCAGCCCATTGGTTGCTTTCAAGCGCTAACGGCCCATTCAAAAAATAACCAGAAACTCCACCTCTCTTCCACACTCGGGAGTGCGCCTGCGCCTAGCGCTCCTATTGGCAACGGGGAGGGAGGAGTGTGTCGCCCCACCCCCTATCGGCCGGAGGACCGAACAAGCATTTAATTAGAGAAAAAAAAATGAAGCATTAAATCGCCGATTTTTAAACCGCTCGAGTCGTTAGATGTTTTTTTTAAAAATCATAAGTATAAAATTACATTTTAAAGTTAAGGGAATTTTTTTTTTAAAAATGAGGGGACAGTCAGCGCTCCGCACGGCAGTGGCAGTTGCAGCAGGTTGGGCTCGCGCTCTCCCGTCACAATGGGCGAGGGTTCCATTTACCTTGGCGACGGCGTTCTGGAACTTGCGGCCGTTGCCGGGCCGCCGCTGCAGGTCGGCGAGCTGCTCGCGCAGCGTCTCCTTCTGGTGGAAGGAGAAGGCCGGGTGGTTGGAGGCCATGGTGAGTAGCAGCAGGAACTCCTGGACGCCGCGCTCTGTCAGCGGCAGGCCGCAGTTCTTGACGGCCGAGTCGATGCGGGCGAGGGCGCGGGCCAGCACGGCGGCCGCCTCGCGGTTCTCGGAGCCCAGCAGCGCCAGCGACACCACCAGCTTGCTGCGCACCACCTCGTCGGTCGGGTCGCCGATGCCGGCCAGGTCGGCCACGCTGTTGGCGCGGATCTCCGAGTCGCGCAGTGAGTGGTAGTCCTTACGGGCCAGGTCCTCCAGGCAGCTGCCCAAGAAGCGCAGCTCCAGCGGGTGGCAGAGGTCGAGCAGGCCGCAGCAGAACTCCAGGCGCTGGGCCGAGGTAAGAGCCGAGCCGAACCACTCGTACACACCCTCCTTCCCCGGCTCCGAGAGCAGTGGCGGCGGCATGGCAGGAGCCGCTTTCTCCTCCTCTTCCTCGTCGTCCTCCTCCTCTTCGGGGTCTGGCAGCTTCATCAGCACCTTCATCTTCATCGTCATCAAGTTGATGCAACCCCCCAAAAAAAAAACACACGTAATTAATCAATTGGAACTGTCAGCAGTTACTCCATACATTTTGGTACCGAGCGCAGATTGCTTGGTGCTTTTTTTCCCCCTCCTCACGTCTCCTCTCCTCACTAAAGTCCAGCTCCGTAATGGCAGCGGAGCGCCGACTGAGGTGAAAGTCTCCGCCCGCCTACTCTCCCTCCTGTCAATCACCCACGCCAAACTCCGCCCGCCTACTCTCCCTCCTGTCAATCACCCACGCCAAACTCCGCCCACGCTGGCAAGCCCCTCCCCCTCACCGTCTCTCTCCCGCCACCAGCTCGATGAAAGTCACCCAATCTGAGTTGGGGCCACATGGAAGCCAGGGTTCTCCCCCCCACAACTTGTATGTTCAGCATCCAGCGATTTTTTTTCCTCCTGTGCCAACTCACCCGCATCCCCTTCCCGTTGAGAGAAGATTAAGAGGTGTTCAAAATCATGAGGGATCTGGATAGAGTAGATAGAAACTAAAACAAAAGCAAAATACTGCAGATGCTCGAATTCTGAAATAAAAACAAGAAATGCTGGAAATACTCAGCAGGTCTGGCAGCATCCGTGGTGAGATGAAGGGTCACTGACCTGAAACGTTAACTCTGCTTCTTTCTCCACAGATGCTGCCAGACTTGCTGAGTATTTCCAGCATTTCTTGTTTTTATTTTATATTATATTAGGGAGAAACTGTTCCCGTTGGCAAAAGGATCAAGAAACAGAGGACACTGAATTAAAGTGATTGGGGGGAAAAAAGCAATAGCGACATGAGGAAAAACCTTTTTATGCAGAGAGTGGTTAGGATCTGGAATGCACTGCCTGAGTATGGTGGAGGCAGATTCAATCGAGGCCTTCAAAAGAGAATTGGATAACTATAAAAGAAAAAAAATGCAGGGCCACGGTGAAAAGGCAGGGAAGTGGGACTAGGTGAGTTGCTTTTTTAGAGAACCAGCAAGGACATGATGGCAAATGGCCCCCTTCTGTGCTGTAACTATTCTATAATTCTATGTTAACTTTGGTCTTGAGAGGAGGATTGGAGAAAAATTGGGGAGTAATTTTTTCACCCAGCTGGTGTTGGGAGTTTGGAACTCACTTTCTGAAAGGGTGGTGGAGGCAGAACCCCTCATCGCATTTCAAAAAAATACTTGGATATCCAGTTGAAGTGACATAACCTACAGGCCTACAGACCAAAAGCTGGAAGGTGGAATTAGATTGGATAGCTCTTTTTCGGCTGGCACAGATACAATGGGCCAAATGGTCTCCTTTTGTGCAGTTAATCTTTTTATGTTTCAGTGTTTCTAAATCTACCTTTAGTAGAAGGGGAAGGGTACCTGCCATCAAAACTCAGTCATGGGAATGGGAAAAAATCAACTCTACAATTAGAGCTGGGGTCATTCAAGGGGTGATGTCAGGAAGGACATCCTCACACAAAGAGTAAATGGATATCTGGAATTCTTTTCCACCCAAGAAATACTGTTGAACTACTAAATCAATTGAAAATTTTCAAAACTAGGATTGATATTATTGTTAGACAATGGTTATTAAAGATTGTAGAACCAATGCAAATAGATGGAGTTAAGATACAGATCAGCCATGATCGACTTAAAAAGATGGAACATGCTCAAAGGGCTGAATGGCCCACTCCTGTTTGTATAGAAGGGCACCTTTGCATCAGAAGGTCCTGGGCTGAAGTCTTGAGCGCAAAATATAGATGACATTCCCAATGCAGTACTAAGTAAGTGCTGCACGTACAAAGTGCCATCTTTCAGATGAGACAGGAAACAGATGGACGTAAAAGATCCCATGGCACTTTTTTAAAGAATAGCAGGGAGGGGTTTCCCTGGCTAATATATATCCCTCAGTCAGCATCACTTAAAAAAAGATTATCTGGTCATGATCTCATTGCTGTTTGTAGGACCTTACTGTGTGCAAATTGGTTGCCATGTTTCCTACATTACAACAGTGACTACACTTAAAAAGTTCTTCATGGCTGTAAAGAGTTTTGGGACATGCTAAGGTTGTGAATAGCACTATGTACATGTAAATCCATCTTTCTTTTATTGTCTTTAACGTAGAATAGAAGTGTAATCAAAAGGGTGGGGAAGGACACCTATAGATTATTAATATAAAAACATTTTAATACATTGAGTGGGGAAGGGTACCTGCAGTTTATCTTTAATACAACAAGGAGGGAAAATATGTTTTAGGTTTAATAGTATAAGGGAAGAGTTAATTCTACTTTCTGCTTTTGGCTGTCAGTTACGTTTCTTTTGGAAGACTAGAAATGTAGGTTTCAGTTTCATTTCCAGTGAAGTGAAAAGCAAAGACAAGGACAAGCAGCTGATAAGAGATCAGCCGAGGCAAAAAAACAGATATTTGCATAAGTTGGAATTTTAACCCTCAGGGTGGTGGGAGGGAGAGTAAATTCGGAAAAATCTGAAACCGGACCCCAACCCGCCATGAAGATGCACAACAGGGCGGGGTGGTTCAGTGATTTTAGTATGCTAATAAGACTATGTGCCTCAGGTTTTAATGGACTTATATATTTCACAGTTAGAGGCAGTTTCCCCAGGACTCGGTAATCCCAGCAGTGAAGAGAGGCGAGACTGGTCAGATCCAGCAGCTAAGTGCTTTCCCAGCACTGCTTGAGGGTCATGAGTAGCTAGAGTGCTTCCTCCCAGCCCCTCAAGCTAATCTGCTGCGATCGGCCTCTCTCCCTGCATTCAGTCAACCCACGTTTGTCACCTCACGATCGCTCCCTCCTCTCCAATTCCTGGCTGTCTGAATCTGGCTGGCAACCAGTTGGGAAACTGAGAGAAAAAAAAAATCAACAGGACCTCTCATTACCTGCATTTTACGGCCGCTACAATTCTTACCCCACCCCCATAAATATCTAGCAGTAGCTTCTGGAACACACAAAAAAGTCAGTCTCTGCTGCTGCTAGAACAAACGAAGTTACCATTATCGGCAGATTTAAAACATAAAACTTCCCTTTAATACAAGGAGTATCCACCATGGTTTATCTCTAATACATATGTGGTTCATCTTTGACAGAGTATGCTCAATGGGATGAGCCGTATTCACAGGGTCACATGATAATTATTAATAAGGAAGACCATTTGATTTTTTGCTCCAAAGAAATCCTTATTCCCTTTCCCTGCATTGTAGCATCTAATTGGTTCCTAAATGATTACAGTGTTTTGACTCCAATTTTGTATCTGGAAATTTATTTAACATGCAGATTAAGCTATGTGAAGAAGAATTCTGGGATATCAGTCTTAAAAGTTCCTTTCTTTTTGTTTGAACCTTGTTCCCTAGTTCTATTCTCGCAGTTTAAAGTAATATTCCAGATTAAACATTTCTATATCCTTAACAATTTTATATATGTCTATATAAGCATGTCTCAGATGCCTCCTTTCCAGGCTGAACATGCGAACTAGGAGCAGAAGTAGGCTATTCGGCCCTTCGAGCCTGCTCCGCCATTCAATAAGATCATGGCTGATCTGTTTGTGTTTCAAATTCCACACTCCCGTCTACCCCGATAACCTTAGATTCTTGTTAGGCAAGGGAATCAATCTACCTCTGCCTTAAAAATATTCAATGACCCCGCCTCCACCACCTTCGGAGGCAGAGAATTCCAAAGTTGCACAACCCTGAGAGAAAAAAATTTCTCCTCACCTCTGTCCTAAAAGGGTGACCCCTAATTTTAAAACAGTGCTCCCTAGTTCTGGACTCACCCACAAGAGGAAACATTCTTTCTGCATCCACCTTGTCAAGACCATTCAGGATCTTATATACTTCAATCGTCACAGTCATTTACGACACAGAAGGAGGCCATTCAGCCCATCGAGTCCATTCTGGCTTTCCACAGAGCTATGCAGTCAGTCCCACTGCACATAGCCCTGCAAGTCTATTTGGCCTGATGAGTCAAGGTGAAAAGCTTCAACAAAATATCTCTGTTTTCTGCAATACTAAAGTCTATTTCTCTCAGATGACCATCCAACGTCCTCTTGAAGTTATTGATCATCTCCTCTTCCACCACCCTTGTGGGCAACGAGTTCCATGTCATTACCATCCACTGCGTAAAAATGATCTTCCTCATATTCCACCTGCATCTTTTGCTCAAAACATTCAACTGTGTTCCCTAGTCCTTGCACTATCCGTCAATGGGAACAAATTTTCCCCTTATCATACTTATCGAAGCCTGTCATATTCTTGTACTCCTCTATTTCATCTTCCCTCAAACTCCTTTATTCCAAGGAGAGGAAACCCAACCCCTCCAACCCAACCCTGCAAACAAAATCCCCCATCAAGGAACCATTCTGGTAAATCTCCTCTGCACCCTCCCAAAGGCCCCCACATCCCTCCCAAAGTGTGGTGACCAAAACTGGACGCAGCACTCCAGTTGGTGCCCAGCCACAGCTTTATAAAGATTCAGCATAACTTCCCTGACAGTATCCATTCATGAAGCCCGAGATCATATAAGCTTTACCAACCACTCTCACAATATGTGCTGCCACCTTCAAAGATCGATGCACATGCACCTCCAAGTCCCTCTTTAGAACTGTGCCATTAAGTATTTATTGTCTCTCCCTATTCCTTCTGCCAAAATGCATCAGCTCACACTTGTTAGTATTAAATTCCATCTGCCACCTCTCTGCCCATTCTGTAGCCTATCTATACCCTGTTACAGACGGTTCATATCATCCTCACTGTTTGCCGCACCTCCAAGTTTGGTAAAGTCAGAAAATTTTGAGATGCTACTCTGTATTCCAAGATCCAAGTCATTTATATACAGCAAAAATAGCAGTCCCAGTACTGACCCTTGGGGAACACCACTGTCTACTATCCTCCAGTCTGAAAAGCAACCATTTACTACGACTCATTGTTTTCTGTTTGAAGCCAATTTTGTTATCCAATTGGACACTGACCCTCCTATTCCATGAGCTTCAATTTTGTTAACCAACCTATATATGGTACCTTATCAAATGCTTTCTTAAAATCCATATAAACAACATCCACTGCATTTCCTTCATCAACCTTCTCTGTTACCTCAAAGAATTCAATTAGTCAAGCATGATCTGCCTTTTACAAATCCATGCTGGCTATCCTTAATAAACTCAAACCTCTCTAAGTGTGCGTTGATATTTTCCTTGATTATTGTCTCTAAAACTTTACCCCCCACTGATGTTAAACTAACTGGCCTATAGTTGCTAGGACTGTCCTTACACCTTTTCTTGAATAAGGGTGTCACATTTGCCACTCTCCAATCCTCTGGCGCACCCCCCCTGCATCCAGGGAAGATTGAAAGATTATGGCAAGTCCTTCCGCAATCTCCATCCCTACTTCCTTTAGCAAACGGAATTAAACTTATCCTGTCCCTTCTGCTCCCACATCCTCTCAAGTCCACTCCTGCTGCCGACTCCCTCTCCAGGTAGATTGTCCTCACCAATCTACCTATTGCAGATGCACGACAGCCTTGGTAGGAATAGCCACCATACAAGTTCTTGTGGAGACTAAATCTCATCTTCACACTGAGGACACCTTCCATAGTGTTGCATGGCACTACCACTGTGCTACATGAGATAGCTTCAAAACAGATCAAGCAGCTCAAAACTGGATATCCAGGAGGGGCAGTGAGCCATTAGCAGCTGCAGAATTGTATTCCACCACAATCTACAAACTCAAGGCCCAGCATATCCCTTGCTCTACCATTACAATAAAGGCAGGGGCCCTACCTAGCTCAGTGTAGGACAGCATGCCAGGAGCAGCATTACACATATCTAAAAATGAGGTGCCAACTTGATGAAGCTAAAACACAGGACTACATGCAGGCTAAGAGCGGAAGCAGCATGCTATAGACAAGAGCTAAGCGGTCCCCCAATAAACAGATCAGATCAAAGCAACAGAGTACTGCCACATCCAGTCAGGAATGGTGGCAGATAATTAAACAGCAAACGGGAGAGGAGGCTTCAAAAATATCCCCATACTCAATGATGGCAGAACCCAGCATATCAGTACAAAAGAAAAGACTGAAGCATTTGCAACTATTTTCAGCCAGAAATGCAAAGTGGATGATCCACCTCAGCCTCCTTCTGAGGTCTCCACCATCATAAGTACCAGACTTCAGACAATCAATTCACTCCATGTGATATCAAGAAACAGCTGAATAGACTGACGTTATTGGCCCCGAGAACATCCTGGCTGTAGTCTGGAGACTTAGTTTAGTTTTAGTTTAGTTTAGAGATACAGCACTGAAACAGGCCCTTCGGCCCACCAAGTCTGTGCCGACCATCAACCACCCATTTATACTAATCCTACACTAATCCCATATTCCTACCACATCCCCACCTGTCCCTATATTTCCCTACCACCTACCTATATTAGGGGAAATTTATAATGGCCAATTTACCTACCAACCTGCAAGTCTTTTGGCTTGTGGGAGGAAACCGGAGCACCCGGAGAAAACCCACGCAGACACAGGGAGAACTTGCAAACTCCACACAGGCAGTACCCAGAATTGAACCCGGGTCGCTGGAGCTGTGAGGCTACGGTGCTAACCACTGCGCCACTGTGCCGCCCTTGCTCTAGAACTGGCTGCGCCCCCAGCTCTGCAGTTCTGCCTCCAGTCTCATTACTCAAATCCCTGGTACTAGGGAGTAAACTCTTCTTCCAATGTTTGAATGTCTCTCTTGTTTCTTGGCAACCAGAACTAGATGCAGTATTCAAGATACAGTCTGACTAGAGCTCTACAAAGTTTGGTCGATATTCTACTCTTTTGGCTGTATAAGTTGACATGCTATTGGCTTTGTTGATAGCTGTTCTACAGTAGTTGGCCAGATTTAGCGTTGAGTCCAAGACTCCTCGGTCTCTTTCAGTTTCCACCTTAGCATGTCTGTCATCAATTTTTTCTTCATATGAGTAATGCATTTGACTGCGTTAAATTTCATCTGCCATTGTTCTTACCATTTATATATCTTGTCCTACTAATTCTGTAGTTTGAGCTGCCTCTTCCACTGCCCACAGTTTGATCATCTCTGCAAATTTGATCATTTTACATTTTTTCTGAATCCATGTTGTTTATGAATTAGAAACAGCAGTGGTGGTCCCAGCATGAAGCCCAGCAGCAGTAATACCAGTATTTCTCCCACTCTGATATAACTTTTCTAACTTGTGGTTTCTTACACTTCAACTAGTTTCTTAACCATTCCCAGAGTTCAGTCTAAATACCCACTGCATTCCAATGTTGTGACCCATTGGGGTGTGACCCTGTGGTTTATCTTTAGGACACTGGAGAGAGGGCAAGAGATCCACTAGATCTGCTACATTCCAATGTTGTGAAACACTTTATCTTTAGTACACTGCAGAGGGCAAGAGATCTACCAGATTTGCTTGTCAAATCTCATTTGTCAGATTACAAATGTGACCAATTTTGTTGCATTCCTTTTTTTTTAAAAGCCCCATGTATTTAAATAGTTTTGTGATCAGACTATTTTTTGTTAAATTATACTAAATTTCATAAACATTTTGCCAATGTTGGCAGCAATGGAAATACAAATAAGTTATTTTTGTTTTAATGATTAACGATTTTGATATCTATCACTTTTAACCTGCAGGATAAATTCAGTGAGAATGTGATCCCAGCACTAAAACTTGCTTGTGGTGAGCACAGATTTCAACAGGGTTATAACGCTATAGCCCCAATCCTCCAACCCCCACTAACAACAAGTGAGACCATACGCTGGAAGCACAGCCATGTCAGACATGCCTGGTGTGCATTGACATAGTGGTGTAATTTACAATAAACAGTTTTCCTGTTTCATGGAGATGTGTTTGTATTACGTTTTATTGACTAAGACTGTTGCTTTTCCTTTGAAAAATAATTCAAGGAGAAATTTTTAGTTTTGCTGTGCACAAATTGGCTGTTGCGTTTCCTACATTACAACAGTGACTACACTTCAAAAAGTAATTCGTTGGCTGTAAAGCACTTTGAGAGGTCCAGTGGTTGTTAAAAGCGATTATATAAATGCAAGCCTTTTTTTTAAAGCATTCTAAATTCACTTCCCACAATCGTCTAATTGCCACTGTCATGCAGGCCCCCACCTGCCCCCCAACGAGGCACACATTATTTCACCACATGAACATTAAAACTTAAAATTGCTGCTGGGAAGAAAAGAGGGCCTATCACAAGGAATTGCCAGGCTCCTTGCTGGAAAGACCTTTTTTGCATAGTAACGGACAGTACTTGGAATGGACAAAGGGGCCACTCCCCACTCCAATTTAATCCACAATGGGCTTTTGATTACCAGACGTTGAAGGTGGAGAGGCTAGCATTCCAGGTTAACTGCTAAGATGACTAAATACACAAACAGACATGGTCAGACCTGTTTAGTCACATGAGTTTTTTTGAATTTGAACTTGTCACAGGGAACTTGAACTCAGAAAGCTGTTTGCTTCTGGACTGAAAAGACCTCTCTCCTGTCTGCTCTCATCTCACTCACACCAGCTTCAGAAACCATTGAAGACACATGAACCCCCAAGAGAGAAAAGTCTCCTACAGTGAAAAAGGTTTAAGAAGAGTACTGGGCCCTAACGAAAAGCAAGAATTACCTACAAAAGGACTACAGTGAGCTCGAAGCACAGTGACAAGAAACTATTCTGATATTGCCTCAAACCTCTCTACTTTATTTTTTCTTCTGCGTATCGCTTATGCATGCTAGCATGGGCGCGGCGTGTATCCATAGGCTGTTAACCGAATTAGAGTCTAAGTTTTAATAAATTTCACTTTTCTTCTTTAAACCTAAGAAAGCCTGGTTATGTTCATTTCTTTGCCTTATAATTGGAAAGCAGTGAACAAGGATTCACCAAGGGGGAGCTCAAAACAGTGTGTTAAAAATGAAACCCTGTTACAATAAGACCAGGTGAAGACAGTAAAAGACCCCTAGACACCTTTCTCACCTGGTCGTAACACCACCCACAATGCTACAACTGCAATGATACTGAAACCAACATTTTCATCTATTAACCCAATTCGTTCCCTGATGTTTAATATGTAATTTTAACAAAAGTGCATTATGGGTGCCAGTGAGATATGATCTGTACCTCATGCATGATGACCAGATAACTCAGGTTTGACAGTCATGAGTGAGCTGACCTGATAAAATATTAAATATAAATTATATCCTGTTCATAATGTATCTCCTACACCTGATTTTAATTTAAAATATATATTTCAATGTTTTATGTGCTTTTATTAATTATGTAATTTGAATTACTTTTTACATTATATTTAAATAATTGCAAAGTTAATTCCCTCTATCCAGCTGGTTCAACCTTCCCAATTCTGGCTTTGGGTCAGCTGGAGTGATAGATGCAGTCCCATGTGCCTTGTGGAAATCAGCATTAGGCTATAAAAATGTTGCAGTCGTCTGTTCATGCTGTCCACAGAGAGTTATAGTTCCAGTGAGATATCAGAATAAAAAGAAAACTAATCTCCAGAAGAATGACAGAACATGAAAATTGTATTAAATAGTTTCTTTAAAAACAAAATCAAAGCATTGAAAAATTAACAGTCACTGCAACTTTGAGAACCACTGTCTAGGATCTCTTACAGTACAGTCGTTATGTTATTAATTAAGAAGTGCAATTGAAAATAGCACCAGCTGAAGAAGCGCATGATTGTAAATACAAGCTGGTAGCTCACCTGATGGTTTAGCAGGTCAATGGACTACTCAGTAAAGCTATGAGCCATGTAGATCAGAAGGTCCCAAGTTTGAAGTGGTAAGATGGCACTTAGAAAATCATAATATGATTAGATAGAGTCAGCATGGTTTTATGAAAGGGAAGTTGTGTGTGGTCTTTATTGCAAGGGAGTTAGAGTAGCAGAGTAAAGAAGGCTTGCTGCAATGTATCGGGCTTTGGAGAACTGTGTACAGTTTTGGTCTCTGTACCCAGCCAAGGATATATTTGCCTTAGAGGTGTGTCATGGTCCTGTAGTTTTTTTTTCCGGGAATATGCAGTTTGCCTTTAAGGCTTGCAAAGGATCAGTATTGCTTTAAGAAACAGCAAACCTCAGGAGTTTATAGGAAGGTGCACTTTTGTTGCCATAGAAGCAACCATTTGGAGACTGCGATTCAAAGGGTGCATTCTCGTTCCCATAGATACAGCCACTGGGAGTGAGTATCAAGCTGCTGTTACAATTCAATTTTGAACTGGCTTTTTCATTGAAGACAGTTTGTTCTAACATCACACACAGAGGACACACAGACAGACAGCTGTGGTGTTTAGCACCTGAACAAAGAGCTCTCATCCATTTAAACTGAAGGAATAGGATTTTAGTCTGTTTAATTATTATCTCTCCAAGTTCTAAAAAAAGCCAAGCCAAAACTGATAATTTGAACTGAAGGAAGGGAGGTTAGACTGTGACAATCTTTTATCCCTCAAAAACCCTAAAGTCAGATTGATTCTATTGAAAGTGTTAATTGTTGAAATTCGCTGGAGAAGGAAAGCATCACTTACTGCTGGAGTTTTTTTGTCTATTCATTCATGGGAAGTGGGCGTCACTGGCTAGGCCAGCATTTATTGCCCATCCCTAATTGCCCTTGAGAAGGTGGTGGTGAGCTGCCTTCTTGAACCACTGCAGTCCAAGTGAGGTAGGTATACCCACAGTGCTGTTAGGAAGGGAGTTCCAGGTATTTGACCCAGCGACAGTGAAGGAATGGCGATATAATTCCAAGTCAGGATGGTGTGTGACTTGGAGGGGAATTTGCAGTTGGTGGTGTTCCCATGCATTTTCTGCCCTTGTCCTTCTAGTTGGTAGAGGTCACGGGTTTGGAAGGTGCTGTCAAGGAGACTTGGTGCATTGCTGCAGTGCATCTTGTAGATGGTACACATTGCTGCCACTGTGCGTCGGTGGTGGAGGGAGTGAATGTTTGTGGATGGGGTGCCAATCAAGCGGGCTGCTTTGTCCTGAATGGTGTCGAGCTTCTTGAGTGTTGTTGGAGCTGCACCCATCCAGGCAAGTGGAGAGCATTCCATCACACTCCTGACTTGTGCCTTGTAGATGGTGGACAGGCTTTGGGGAGTCAGGAGGTGAGTTATTCGCCGCAGGATTCCTAGCCTCTGACCTGCTCTTGTAGCCATGGTATTTATATGGCTACTCCAGTTCAGTTTCTGGTCAATGGTAGCCCCTAGGATGTTGATAGTGGGGGATTCGGCGATGGTGATGCCATTGAATGGCAAGGAGAGATGGTTAGATTCTCTCTTGTTGGAGATGGTCATTGCCTGGCACTTGTCTGGTGCAAATGTTACTTGCCACTTATCAGCCCAAGCCTGGATATTGTCGAGGTCTTGCTGCATTTCTACACGGACTGCTTCAGTATTTGAGGAGTCGCGAATGGTGCTGAACATTGTGCAATCATCAGCGAACATCCCCACTTCTGACCTTATGATTGAAGGAAGGTCATTGATGAAGCAGCTGAAGATGGTTGGGCCTAGGACACACTGTTCTAGACTACACACTGTTCTACTGCGGAAGAACCTACGTTCCACATCAGACTGCTGTGAGGACTTCAAGCAACATTGGACTGTAAATTTGCAAGGACTCTAATTTTTTCTATTTTAAATGTTGTTTATAGCTTCATAGTGTTTAAGAATTTAGTTCTTCTAATTAAAGAGTTAATTTGTTAATTTAAAGACACCTGGTTTGGTTAGCCTCATTCGGGGGTTAACAGATGGTCCAATTTGGCTGGGTCTTTTTTTAATTTGGAAAGTTTCAAATGATATGTTAGGTGATCTGTGGAGCGACGGGATTGAATTAATAGTGCGTTTCTCCCACCACAATCAGAACCATATATTTTGATTGGGGGCTTTGACTGGAGCGGTCGGTCGTAACAGGTGATGCAACAGAGGTTCACAAGATTGATTCCTGGGATGAGAGGATTGTCCTATGAGGAAAGATTGTGTATAATGGGCCCATAATCTCTGGCATTTAGAAGAGAGAGGGCTTGACAGGGCAGATCCGGAGAGGTAGTTTCCCCTGCCTGGAGAGTCTACAGCTAAGGGACATAAAATAAGGGGATAGCCATTTCAGACTGAGCTGAGGAGAAATTTCTTCACTCAAAGGATTATGAACCTTTGGAATTTTCCACCCCAGAAAGTTGTGGATGTTCAGCCATTGAGTATATTCAAGGCCAAGATTGATAGATATTTGGTCCCGAAGGGAAACAAGGGATATATGAGAATTGGGTGGAAAAGGGGAGTTGAGGTTGAAGATCAGCGATGATTGTACTGAATGGCAGAGCAGACTTGAGGGCCGAATGACCTACTCTCATATTTCTTATGTTGATCCCCAGTATTTTCTGAGTGAAAATTGACCAAAAATTTGTGGCAATTCGCAATTCATGTGATATTTCTTCCTCGCTGCAATTTGTTGGCTAATTTGCATAATATGACATGCACTCTTTACCCACATGTTTTCAGCAAAATTTGGGCTTGCACATTTAACTTTTTCTCTGTGTGTGAGGTCTTAAATTCTCTCCATCACAAAGCTGAAATTACATACAACTTGTTGTCCTGTTGCTATTCTCTGCTTTCACTTGCACAATTTAGATGTGGGAACTAACCCATGAACAACCCAGGTTGACTTCTGAAATAGAGTGGGTGATTTTTTTTTTCTGTCTCTCTCCTATTTTTCATCCAACCCCTCCATATCTTTCTGCAAGAGGATGGAATAGCTTGTTGGAACGGCATTTATATGGCTACTCCAGTTCCGTTTCTGTTCAATGGTAGCCCCTAGAATGTTGATAGTGGGGGATTCAGCGATGGTAATACCATTGAATGTCAGGGTTAGATTCTGTCTTGCTGGAGATGGTCATTGCCTGGCACTTGTGTGGCGCGAATGTTACTTGCCACTTATCAGCCCAAGCCTGGATATTGTCCAGGTCTTGATGCATTTCTACACGGACTGCTTCAGTATCTGAGGAGTCACGAATGGTGTTGAACATTGTGCAATGATCAGCAAACATCCCCACTTCTGACCTTATGATTAAAGGAAGGTCATTGATGAAGCAGCTGAAAATGGTTGTGCCTGGGATACTACCCTGAGGAACTCCTGGAGTGGAGATGATTGACCTCCAACAACCACAACCATCTTTCTTTGCACTCCAACCTGTGGAGAGTTTTCCCCCCCGATTCTCATTGACTCGTTTTGCTAGGGCTCCTTGATGCCATACTTGGTTAAATGCTGTCTTCGTGTCAAGGGCAGTCGCTCTCACCTCACCTCCTGAGTTCAGCTCTTTTGTCCATGTTTGAACCAAGGCTGTAATGAGGTCAGGAGCTGAGTGGCCCTGGCGGAACCCAAACTGAGCGTCACTGAGCAGGTTATTGCTGAGCAAGTGTCGCTTGATAGCACTGTCGACGACACCTTCCATCACTTTACTGATGATTGAGCGTCGACTGATAGGGCGGTAATTGACCAGGTTGGACTTGTCCTGCTTTTTGTGTACAGGACATACTTGGGCAATTTTCCATATTGCCAGGTTGATGCCAGTGTTGTACTGGAACAGCTTGGCTAGGGGCATGGCAAGTTCTGGAGTACAGGCCTTCAGTACTATTGCCAGAATGTTGTCAGAGCTGATAGCCTTCAGTTGTTCTTGATATCACACGGAGTGAATCGAATTGGCTGAAGACTGGCATCTGTGATGTTGGGGACTTCAGGAGGAGGCTGAGATGGATCATCAACTCGGCACATCTGACTGAAGATTGTTGCAAATGCTTCAGCCTTATCTTTTGCACTGAAGTGCTGCGCTCCCCAATCATCGAGGATGGGGATGTTTGTGGAGCCACCTCCTCCAGTTAGTTGTTTAATTGTCCACTACCATTCACGACTGGATGTGGCAGGACTGCCGTTGGTTATACAATTGCTTAGCTCTGTTGATCGCATGCTGCTTATGTTGTTTGGCACGCGAGTAGTCTTATTGTAGCTTCACCAGGTTGACACCTTATTTTTAGGTATGCCTATCACTGCTTCTGGCATGCCCTCCTGCTCTCTTCATTGAACCAGGGTTGGTCCCCCGGCTTGATGGTAATGGTAGAGTGGGGGATATGCTGGGCCATGAGGTTACAGATTGTGGTTGAGTACAATTCTGCTGCTGGCCCACAACGCTTCATGGATGCCCAATTTTGCATTCCTAGATCTGTTTGAAATTTATCCCATGTAGCACAGTGGTGGTGCCACAAAACACATTGGAGGGTATCCTCATTGTGAAGGAGGTACTTCATCTCCACAAGGACTGTGCGGTGGTCACACCTACCAATACTGTCATGGACAGATGCATCTGCGGCAGGCAGATTGGTGAGGACGAAGTCAAGTATATATTTTCCTCTTGTTGGTTCCCTCACCACCTGCCGCAGACTCAGTCTAGCAGCTATGTCCTTTAAGACTCGATCAGTAGTGGTGCTACCGAGCCACTCTTGGTGATGGACATTGAAGTCCCCCATCCAGAGTATATTCTGTGCCCTTGCCACCCTCAGTGCTTCCAAGTGGTGTTCAACATGGAGGAGTACTGATTCATCAGCTGAGGGGGGGCTGTAGGTGATAATAAAGTTTCTTTGCCCATGTTTGACCTGATGCCATGAAACTTCAAGGGGCCCGGAGTCGATGTTGAGGACTCCCAGGGCAACTCCCTCCCGACTGTATACCACTGTGCCACCACCTCTGGTGGGTCTGTCCTGCCCGTGGGACAGGACATACCTGGGAATGGCGTTGACGGTGTCTGGGCCATTGTAATATATGATTCTGTGAGTATGACTATGTCAGGCTTTTCCTTGACTAGTCTGTGGAACAGTTCTCCCAACTTTGGTATAAGCCCCCAGATGTTTTTGGATCAGCGATAGTGCGAGCGAGGGGGCAGCTGGGAAGGTAAGTTTCAGTATAAAGTAACTTACCTTTTGTTTCGGCAGCTTCTTTTGGATCAGCGATAGTGCGAGCGAGGGGGCAGCTGGGAAGGTAAGTTTCAGTATAAAGCAACTTACCTTTTGTTTCGGCAGCTTCTTTTGGATCAGCGACAGTGCGAGCAGAGGGGCAGCTGGGAAGGTAAGTTTCAGTATAAAGTAACTTACCTTTTGTTTCGGCGGACATGGGGACTGCTGGGTAAATAAACTTATATATTCGGGCAGTGGCTAAACCCGAAACACTACACGTGTAGTGTCTCCCACCCATCCTCCTCCTCTAACCAAAAAAAAGGACTCTTGTGTGGAGGGTTTGGTAAGGTAAGGTTTTCCTTTTCCTTTAATCTCTGTTGTCAATTTAGTGCGGAGGGGATGGAAGCTAGGGCAGTTGCATGCTCCTCTTGCAGGATGTGTGAGGTAAGGGTCACCACTTGTGTCCCTGCTGACTTCACCTGTGAGAAGTGCACCCAACTCCAGCTCCTCGCAGACCGCGTTAGGGAACTGGAGCTGGAGCTGGATGAACTTCGGATCATTCAGGATGCTGAGGGGGTGATAGAGAGCAGTTATAGGGAAGTAGTGACACCTATGTTACAGGATAAAGGTAGCTGGGTGACCGTCAGGGGAGGGAAAGGGAATAGGCGCACAGTGCAGGGATCCCCTGTGGCCGTTCCCCTCAATAATAAGTATACCGTTTTGGATACGGTTGGGGGGAACGACCTACCAGGGGAAAGCCACAGCGGCCAGGTCTCTGGCACTGAGCCTGGCTCAGTGGCTCAGATGGGAAGGGGCGAGAATAGGAGAGCGATAGTGATAGGAGATTCAATGGTTAGAGGAACAGACAGGAGATTCTGTGGTCGCGAACGAGACTCCCGGATGGTATGTTGCCTCCCGGGTGCCAGGGTCAGGGATGTCTCGGATCGAGTCTACGGGATTCTTAAGGGGGAGGGGGAGCAGCCAGAGGCCGTGGTACACATCGGTACCAATGACATAGCTAGGAAAAGGGATGAGGACCTGAAAAGCGAATATAGGGAGTTAGGTTGGAAGCTAAACCGCAGGACGAGCAGAGTAGTAATCTCAGGATTGATACCGGTGCCACATGCTAGTGAGGCTAGAAACAGGGAGCGAGTGCAGCTGAACACGTGGCTACAGAGCTGGTGTAGGAGGTAGGGCTTCAGATATGTGGATCATTGGGATACCTTCTGGGGAAGGTGGGACCTGTACAAGAGGGACGGGTTGCATCTGAACTGGAGGGGCACCAATATCCTGGGCGGGTGGTTTGCTCGAGCTCTTCAGGAGGGTTTAAACTAGTTTGGCAGGGGGATGGGAACTGGAGCTACGGATCAGTGGATGGGGTAGCTGTTGAACAGGCAGATACCGAGTGCAGAGAGTCTGTGAGGAAGGTTAGACAATCGACACGACAAAGTTGCAGCCAGTATGATGGGTTGAAGTGTGTCTATTTTAACGCAAGAAGTGTCAGGAATAAGGGTGATGAACTTAGAGCATGGATCAGTACTTGGAGCTACGATGTTGTGGCCATTACGGAGACGTGGATATCGCAGGGGTAGGAATGGATGTTGGATGTTCCGGGGTTTAGATGTTTCAAAAGGAATAGGGAGGGAGGGAAAAGAGGTCAGGGAGTGGCATTGCTCATCAGAGATAGTATCACAGCTGCAGAAAGGGAGGTCGTCGAGGAGGGTTTGTCTACTGAGTCATTATGGGTGGAAGTCGGAAACAGGAAAGGAGCAGTCACTTTGTTGGGAGTTTTCTATAGACTTCCCAATAGCAACAGAGACACGGAGGAACAGATTGGGAGGCAGATTTTGGAAAGGTGCAGAAGTAACAGGGTTGTTGTCATGGGTGACTTCAACTTCCCTAATATTGATTGGAACCTCCTTAGTGCAAATAGTTTGGATGGAGCAGTTTTTGTCAGGTGTGTCCAGGAAGGTTTCCTGACTCAATATGTAGATAGGCCGACTAGAGGGGAGGCTATGTTGGACGGTGCTTGGCAACGAACCAGGCCAGGTGGCAGATCTCTCGGTGGGAGAGCATTTCGGTGATAATGATCACAACTCCCTGACCTTTACTATAGTCATGGAGAGGGACAGGAGCAGACAGGATGGGAAAATATTTAATTGGGGGAGGGGGAATTACAAAGCTATTAGGCAGGAACTGGGGAGCATAAATGGGAACAGATGTTCTCAGGGAAATGCACGACAGAAATGTGGAGGTTGTTTAGGGAGCACTTGCTGCGACTGCTGGATAGGTTTGCCCGATGAGGCAAGGAAGGGATGGTAGGGTGAAGGAACCTTGGATGACAAGAGATGTGGAACAGCTAGTCAAGCGGAAGAAGGAAGCTTACTTAAGGTTGAGGAAGCAAGGATCAGACAGGGCTCTAGAGGGTTACAAGGTAGCCAGGAAGGAACTGAAGAATGGACTTAGGAGAGCTAGAAGGGGACATGAAAAAGTCTTGGCGGGTAGGATTAAGGAAAATCCCAAGGCGTTCTACACTTATGTGAGGAACAAGAGGATGGCCAGAGTGAGGGTAGGGCCGATCAGGGATAGTGGAGGGAACTTGTGCCTGGAGTCGGAGGAGGTAGGGGAGGTCATAAATGAATACTTTGCTTCAGTATTCACTAGTGAGAGGGACCTGGTCGTATGTGAGGACAGCGTGAAACAGGCTGAGGTTAAGAAGGAGGATGTGCTGGAAATTTTGAATGATATGAGGACAGATAAGTCCCCGGGGCCAGATGGGATATACCCAAGGATATTACGGGAAGCGAGGGAAGAGATTGCCGCGCCTTTGGCAATGATCTTTGCGCCCTCACTGTCCACTGGAGTAGTACCGGATAATTGGAGGGTGGCAAATGTTATTCCCTTGTTCAAGAAAGGGAATAGGGATAACCCTGGGAATTATAGACCAGTCAGTCTTACGTCGGTAGTGGGCAAATTATTGGAGAGGATTCTGAGAGACAGGATTTATGATTATTTGGAAAAGCATGGTTTGATTAGAGACAGTCAGCATGGCTTTGTGAGGGGCAGGTCATGCCTCACAAGCCTTATTGAATTCTTTGAAGATGTGACAAAACACATTGATGAAGGAAGAGCAGTGGATGTGGTGTATATGGATTTTAGCAAGGCGTTTGATAAGGTTCCCCATGGTAGGCTCATTCAGAAAGTAAGGAGGCATGGGATACAGGGAAAGTTGGCTGTCTGAATACAAAATTGGCTGGCCCATAGAAGACA
The DNA here is from genome assembly GCF_036365525.1 of Heterodontus francisci. NCBI lineage: Eukaryota > Metazoa > Chordata > Chondrichthyes > Heterodontiformes > Heterodontidae > Heterodontus > Heterodontus francisci. The sequence continues at coordinate 8,157,327 of NC_090372.1, read as the reverse complement.
GAGGGTGGTAGTAGATGGAAAGTATTCAGCCTGGAGCTCGGTGACCAGTGGTGTTCCGCAGGGATCTGTTCTGGGACCTCTGCTCTTTGTGATTTTTATAAATGACTTGGATGAGGAAGTGGAAGGCTGGGTTAGCAAGTTTGCCGATGACACGAAGATTGTTGGAGTTGTGGATAGTGTGGAAGGCTGTTGTGGGTTGCAACGGGACATTGACAGGATGCAGAGCTGGGCTGAGAAGTGGCAGATGGAGTTCAACCTGGAAAAGTGTGAAGTGATTCATTTTAGAACGTCGAATTTGAATGCAGAATACAGGCTTAAAGACAGGATTCTTGGTAGTGTGGAGGAACAGAGGGATCTTGGGGTCCATGTCCATCGATCGCTCAAAGTTGCCACCCAAGTTGATAGGGTTGTTAAGAAGGCGTATGGTGGGATTGAGTTTAAGAGCCACGAGATTATGCTGCAGCTCTATAAAGCCCTGGTTAGACCACACTTGGAATATTGTGTTCAGTTCTGGTCGCCTCATTATAGGAAGGATGTGGAAGCTTTAGAGAGGGTGCAGAGGAGATTTACCAGGATGCTGCCTGGACTGGAGGGCATGTCTTACGAAGAAAGATTGAGGGAGCTAGGGCTTTTCTCATTGGAGCGAAGAAGGATGAGAGGTGACTTGATAGAGGGGTACAAGATGATGAGAGGCATAGATATAGTGGATAGCCAGAGACTTTTTCCCAGGGCGGAAAGGGCTATCACCAGGGGGCATAATTTTAAGGTGATTGGAGGAAGGTTTAGGGGAGATGTCAGAGGTAGGTTCTTTACACAGAGAGTGGTGGGTGCGTGGAATGCGCTGCCAGCGGTGGTGGTAGAAGCAGATACATTAGGGACATTTAAGCGACTCTTGGATAGGTACATGGATGATAGTAGAACGAAGGGTAGGTAGGTAGTTTGATCTTAGAGTAGCTTAAAGGTTCGGCACAACATCGTGGGCCGAAGGGCCTGTACTGTGCTGTACTGTTCTATGTTCTCTGTTAGTAAGGAGGACTTTGTAGGGTTGACAGGGCTGGGTTTGCCATTGTCTTTTCCAGTGCCTAGATCGATGCTGGGTGGTGCATCCAGTTTCATTCCTTATTGACTTCGTAGCGGTTAGATACAACAGAGTGGCTTGCTGGGCCATTTCAGAGAGCGTGTAAGAGTCAATCACATTTCTGTTGGGCTGGAGTCATATTTAGGCTACACCAGATAAGGACAGCAGATTTCGTGCCCTAAAGGACATTAGTGAACCAGATGGGTTTTTACAACAATCGACAATGGTTTCATGGCCATCATTAGACTAGCTGTTTAATTCCAGATTTTTAAAATTAATTGAATTCAAATTCCACCTTCTGCCACACTGTTGGAACTGCAGCAGTCACCAGACCAGCAGTAGTGATGGAATCCCGGACTGCAGATAAGTGGAGGCGGACACACTGGGGCCAGTCAGGCAGACCCCGGTGGGGGGGACTGGGTTGTTGAGGGCTGAGTGGGTGGGTAGTGGTAAAATGCCAGCGGTAGTAGGAAGAGGCCCTTAAGGAGTCATTAATTGGCCATTTAAGGGCTTCAATTGGCCTTTGGGTGAAAGGCTGTCCTCGACCTTCCCCATCCCAGACTAAATTCAATGGCATCAGAAAAGCAACAGGCACTCCATCCCTGCCTTTCCTTCCAATTTTATGGGCCCCCTGCCTGTCCCTGGAGGTATTCATAAAATTCAGTCCATAAGTCCAAGCTGCTGTGGAAATCCACTCAACGCTTTCCTATATTCTGGCATGACAATGTAGATTTTACAAATGGAGAGAAAATTTGCTTTATGACCTCAGCTATGTCCTTACATCCAGGTATAGCTGAGAACCAAAACACATGTTGTCGTTAAGATCAAAGACATCTTACTAAGAGGGTAAGGAAGTCTCTTAAGTAGATAATCATATGTTGCAGATATGCCAGTTACCTCCAGGTCATAGAGAGCTTGAAAAACCGCCATTTTATTTTGAAAGCCCAAATATAATGCTTTTATAGGTTGATCTGGGGGGCATTCCTGGTTACATTGGGAATTCTGCCCAGATTGCTCCTAATGGGCCCAGTGGGTCTTATGCCAACTGAGAGCCCAAAGAAAAGAAACAAAACCAAAACATAGGTAATCAATCCATTTGCTCCTTGATGAATTGAGATTCTTTTTTTTAAGTTTGGGCACTTTGGGCCTTGGGGGTCTTCTTTCAGAGCAGCATTCCACCTTTTCAGTTGGGTGGATGCCTCTGTTATGCTACTACAAGCCCTGATGCCCATCCCAAAGTTTCAATGGTGAACGGACATCCTGTTTTGCCCTCATTTCCTCTCCCTCACAGAAATCTGTGACGGTTCTAATTTAGAAATTAGTGCAGTGCTGTTAGAACTAACTGCATATTCTCACTCACCTGTGATTCAGCCTTTATTGCTAGATTTATCACTAACATTAAGGTTCCATTTTTTTTCCCTGCGAAATATTCAGCAGTAGAAATCACATCAGTAGGAGACACTGTAAAATAAATACACATACGCCATTTGACATTAAAGGTTGTCAAAGCAGTGTTATTCCTACAGAAAACCAAAGTCTTGTCATTAATGCAAGGCATTTATAAAGTCCTTATGCAACTTTAAACTTTAATAACTTTGGATGTACACAAGATAGAAGGAAACTAGACAGCATATGAAAACAATACCGTAGATCTCGGCATATGAGTCAACCTTTGAAGCCTCCAACTATCGTTCCAAAAATGGGGGTAAACTTATATGCCAAGTATAAAATGTGATCCACCAGTGTGAGTGGTCGTCATTTTGAAATGTAAAAAAACATTAATTCATATTAAATTAATTAGTGGTGCGTCACGGTTTATTGAATAAGTTAATTCTACAAAGATACCTTTAACCACAATCAAAGCATTCTAAAACCCATCAAATTCATTGCCTTTGGCATTTGACGCAAAGAGTTCATCGAATTCAGTCTGAGTCACTTTGGCTATGGCATCATTGTTAGGATCCCACTCTAGATCAGATGAGATGCTTTCAGTTCCATAACCATCCCTCTACAACAAATCATCTTCCTCTCCATCCATTGAATTGGATATTCCGCATTTTTTTGAATGATCTCATCACAGTTTGTGCACTAATAGCATCCCATGATTTGATGACTAAACCACACAAAACATCAAGCAGGCAGCGTGCATATTTCCACTCTTGGTGAAGGTTTTTTCTCCGTCAACCACCCACCTATTCTATTTGGCGCAAACATGATCCTTGAATGGATTGTTGAGGCACACATCCGAAGGCTGAACTATAGATGTTAGACTCCTGGTATAACGGCAACATGGGTGTTATTTCTTCACAGTCACATCTTGATCTCATTGGTTATATGGGATCTGAACATGACCCACACTAATAAGCTGCATTCTTTACATAGACCACTGGGATGCCTATTCCACATGTTACTGATCCATAACTTCACTCTGTCCTCATCCATCCAAACATTGTCATGGACATGCACAAAAGCTCCTGCAGGGAACTTGATGTTCTATATGGTTTTACATTTGAAAATTGACATAGGCTTTAATTTCATTCCATCAGCCACGCACTATGAATTTTGTCTTCTCATATCCTGTAGTTTTCACTAGAACTGTTTTCGAATCTTTCTACTCCACAGTTCTGGCATTATAGAAATTCATGGGCGTTTCATCCATGTTGCTAATGTGGCATAATGGGTACTCATGTTTTTGCCGCTGTCTGATGAAGAATTGCTGAAAACTGGTAATTTTGGCATCGAGATCTTTTGGTAGTCTCTGAGCAATCTTAGTCTTCTGCTGCAACACTAGACATTTTCTTTCCATAAAGCATCTACACCAACTAGCTGTTGCTCTGAAATCTTTGCTGGACCTAGTGTTTGATTTGGCCCATTTAAGTGCATTGCATTTCTGGTGACGCTGTAAGCATTCTGACGGTTTTCGAGCACCCATTCCGATACATGCTTCTCAAGATCAGGCCAGTGACTGGTCCCTGTTTTCGTGGCACATTTGGTCTTGGGCACCTTCTTCAGGGCGGATTTCTTCTTCTTCAATTCTCATACCAGTTTTTCACTAACACCAAATTCCCTGGCTGCAGCAGTTATTTGGTGAGTTAGAAACTGTTGCAATTTTTAGCTTGAAATCAGCTTCAAACTTCATTCGTGTTTCTGGAGGACCCATTTCTCTTTGTCATTCGCCATGCGGGGTCTGCTCTGTGTGGGCATTTCTTAAATTCCGACGCATCTTCGCAACACAGCCTGTATTACTTGCTTGCTCCCTTGCGCCCAGTTATAAGGTAAATAAAACATGCATTTATGAGGTGAAAAATTGAGGTTGATTACTAATGTGAGTATAGCATGTCGTTGCTAAAAAGGGGGTTAGACTTATAGTCCGAGTATATGCAAAAACATGATTTTTGGGGCTGGAAAAATGGGGTCATCTTATACTCACCAGGTTGATTTATACACCACAATCTATGGTAATTTATAATAAAAGCAAAATACTGCGGATGCTGGAAATCTGAAATAAAAACAAGAAATGCTGGAACCACTCAGCAGGTCTGGCAGCATCTGTGGAAAGAGAAGCAGATTTAACGTTTCGGGTCAGTGACCCTTCTTCGGAATTGACAAATATTAAAAATGTCACAGGTTATAAGCAAGTGAGGTGGGGGTGGGGCAAGAGATAACAAAGGAGAAGGTGTAGATTGGACAAGGCCACATAGCTGACCAAAAGGTCATGGAGCAAAGGCAAACAATATGTTAATGGTGTGTTGAAAGACAAAGCATTAGTACAGAAAAGGTGTTAACGGACTGAATATTGAACAGCAGCAAGTGCAAACATGAAAAAAAACAGTGGGTAAGCAAATTGAACAAACTAAGATGAAATGAAATAAATGCAAAGAAAGGTTGTAAAAAATGTAAAAAAGAGAAAACAACTAAAAATTAAAGTAAAATGGGGGGCTGTCATGCTCTGAAATTATTGAACTCAATGTTCAGTCCGGCAGGCTGTAGTGTGCCTAATCGGTAGATGAGATGCTGTTCCTCGAGCTTGCGTTGATGTTCACTGGAACACTGCAGCAATCCCAGGACAGAGATGTGAGCATGAGAGCAGGGGGGAGTGTTGAAATGGCAAGCAACCGGAAGCTCTCCGGCTTGCAGACTGAGCGGAGGTGTTCCGCAAAGCGGTCACCCAGTCTGCGCTTGGTCTCCCCAATGTAGAGGAGACCACACTGTGAGCAGCGAATACAGTATACTACATTGAAAGAAGTACAAGTAAATCGCTGCTTCACCTGAAAGGAGTGTTTGGGGCCTGGGATAGTGAGAAGAGAGGAGGTAAATGGGCAGGTATTACACCTCCTGCAATTGCAGGGGAAGGTGCCATGGGGCAGGGACGAGGTGGTGGGGGTAATGGAGGAGTGGACCAGGGTGTCATGGAGGGAACGATCCCTTCGGAATGCTGGAAGGGGATTATGGTAATTTATATCGTTTTAAACAAAATGCAGTTCAAATTTCCAGGATTCAGCATAACTACCATTTTTTGTGGTATTTGTTTCAATCCGGTTTTCCAACAGTTTGCCTTTTCTTCTGTTGCCATTTTCAATCTGTTTCAGCATCATTAGCACAGCATTAACATTAAAAAAGTAGGAATTATGATTTCATATGCTGCCTACAGTTTGTTTCTATCGTATGTACATCCAAAGTTACTAAAGTTTATACCTGTAACGTACAATTATAGGGTAAATTTAGTATTCCCAGCATTGAGCTGCACTTGGAGAGAGCAGATTGGCAAGCTAGTGTTGCAGCCAAAATCTCATGACCCATACTTCCCTTGACTGCAGCTCAATGCTGGGAGCATGGGATGGGTGAACTTTACAGCCTGAGAAATTTGAGTCGATATAATGCAGTCAAATTTTGCAATATGGTATGTTGGCATGTTTTCTGAGTTCATCTCATTTATATTGTGGCCCTGATTCAGAAATCAGCTGCAACAACTGGACAAGAGGTGTATGGGCAGTTGTTTCAAAGTCGCCTCCAGAGGCTTGGCTGTAAGTAATCACAGGGCCTTTGTAACTGGGTTCTAAGTAACGAAACAATCGAAGGACCCATATGCAGCAGTGATAAACTGCACTTCCTCTCAAAAGCCTGTCAACCAGATCCACAGGAGGTAGATTCTGGCTTGAGGTATTTTTATATTTGTATGTAACTTAATTTGGTATTAGGAGAAGGAGGTCCACAGGTTGTGCTCCCAATTCTTGAGATTAGATAGCCATTATAAATAAGCAAGTTTGGTTCCACTTTTATGTGGAGATGCACAGAGGGTGAATGTGCAGGTTTGGCTTTCCATTTTAGGTGAATGAAACCAGCACCTTTATCCTGATAGCATTTGCAGGCCCACATTTCTGTAGATCTGCAATGTCAGAGATAGGTTAGCTAGACTAGTTTATAATATCGAGTGCAGTTGAGCGTCTCCCTCCATCAGGTGGACTTAAATAATATGAAAGCAAGTAGAGTGTACACTGAGAGAGAACAAAAAGAAGTCAAACATCTTTCTCCATCAGTTTACAGCAGTAGACTTCTCTAAGATTTATGGAAACAAGAGAGAGAGAGAGAGAGAGTGAGTGAGGGGGGCATGCATGTTGCGGTATGTAGGAGAAAGCCAGATAGAACTACATGCATCAAGCTGTAGCCCTTTGCTTCCAATACCTATAAACAGATTACCAAGCTTTGAACTCATTTAGTGTTTAAACTATCTAGTTGCTAAGAATTGTAAATATGCAAGTTAGTCAGTTTTGTGAGATTGTTATTGAATTGCCTTGTATTTGTTCTAGGGATGTGCACAACACTCGAAAAGCCAAATTTATTGCCATCCCTATGCTGAGAAGGTAGATAGACCTTCTCCTTGAACCACTACAGTCCTTGTGATGGTGTTGCTATGATAGTATTAGGCGGGGAATGCCAAGATAATGACCCAGCAACAATGGAGGGACAATGTTATATGTCCAAATGTGTGACTTAGAGGGGAACATGGAGAGGATCTTGTTCCCGTAACATTACTGTTCTGTCCTAGTGGTAGAGGTTGTGGCAGAGGAAGAGTTGTTCGATCAAAGCAACCTCGGTGAGTTGAAGTGCATCCTGTAGATCCTACATACAACCGCCATAGTGTGCTGGTGGTGGATATCGAGTCCAGTGGCAGTGGTGCTGATCAAGCAAACCATCCTGTCCAAATGTTGTCCGACTCTTGAGTATTGCTGCAGCTGTACTCATCCAAGCAAATAGCGAGTACTCCATCACAATCCTGACAAGCCTCCTAGATGGTGGAGAGGCTTTCAGTGATCCAGAGGTGGGTTACCTCCATCACATAGTACCCAATCATTGCCCTTATTTTGAAGTCATGGTACCGATATTAGTTTTTGGTCAGTGGTGATCTTCGAGCAGTTGATGATGAGGGACTCAGCAACAGAAAGTCAGTAGTTAAAGTGCCTTGGCATGCTTTCCTATTTTTAAAAAGGGTTATAAAAGTGTAAGTTGTTTTTTTATTGCGGGCAATGATGAAACAGCCTGCGGTCCTTACATCCTGCTGGAATTGAGCTTTTATTACACAGATGCTGATTATGTAGATTATAAACACAACCTCTAATCTGTCCAAGTGTGTAAAGTTTAAAATAGAGCATAAATTGGGAAAGAAAATGACAGGCTGTGAGCATTTCCTGAAGAGGTACATGAATTCCTGCTGGAAGAGACTTGAAAATAAGAAAAGTAATATTTGGTTCTAAAGATACTTCACTTTGCAGTCAAATAAAATTAAGATAAGCATTGCAAATAATTTCTAATAAAATAGATGTGATATTTGAAGTAACTATCAGAAGAATTACAGGAAGCACTGTGAAGTGGTGGTCCAGAGACAAAAGGAGTTAATTTAAATATCAAAAAGCCAATGTTTACATCTGGGCTGGTGCCTGAGTTTGTCAAAGTAAAGGCTGGAAAAGATCCAACTGCTAAACACCCAAGAGTGATTCAGCCTTCACAATCTCTTATCTTCTGTCGTGAAACATTTTATATTAGATCAAGTGTACATAAAATACTATGGTCCCAAAATAATATGTACCATACCTTCATAAAGAGATTACCCTTTTCCTTTCTGAATCTCACATTCATCTGCAGTAACACAAACCTAAGAAGCCAACTGCAAACAGCTGCTGTTAGGTTTTTAATCCCCTGAAGAATATTGATAAATTGGCTGTTAATCAATATAAATAGAAGTTTGTTTCCAAAGAAGGCTGTATTGCACTGGAAATAATACAAATAAGGAAAAGATCTCAAAAAGGTGGAGGCTGACTCCCAGCAGGCAGTTATTCATGGGATGGATCATCACAAAGGTGTGATTTTTGGCTCATTGGGATAGCCTGATGAGCCCAACATAATTTGCCAGGCATGGCTGCAAATCATAAAGTAAATACTGTGTTCAGAACATGTTGCATTTGAGATAAAGCGAGGAAGAATTTTTGGACCTCAGAAAAACTACCACATTTTAGTGATGTTTGTACAGGTATTCTAAATTTATTAGCCACTTTGTTATCAGCATGCTGTACAGTAGATTAAATTTACAGTAGTGTAAGAATTAAAACTATTTTATCTGCAGCAGATCAGCAATGTTACAATTCCCTATATTAAGCAGTACAAGTAGAGTTAATAAACTATGCTGTATAATTTCATTGTCACATCTGCTTCAATGTAAGCCATATTATTCTCTTCCTGGGTTAAGTTAGTCTTCAATAACACTGAGCAATGAACAATGAAGGTGGTGGCCCCTTTCAACACAAAGTTTACACTTCTTCCAAGCAAGCCCAATGAAGATGATGGGCATCGAGTCCAATAAGGGAATGGAGGAATCAAAAGTTACAGGAGAACCATGTGGGAATTCTCCTCCTTCCCCTGACCCCCACCCCCCCACCATATATTTTGCCCATAAAGCTAATCAAAACTGAACTGAAATATTGTTGTTGCACTGTTCTGTTCTTTTAATATGTTCTTACCATGTTATGAGGGAAATAGAGAAGACAATGCTGTCCAATCCAAATGATGCTGATTTTTCTCTTTCCAGAAATACTAGAACCCACTGGGAAGCCATGTGCGTAACAGCAAAAGGCATTGCTCAGCAATAGTACACATCACCATCCTAGAGCCAAACAAGTACCAGTTTAGATATATACCTATAAGGGACATGAGGGTGAACTGAAGGGACAGTGTTGGTGGTGAAATAATGCCTGCTTATAATATACAGAAGCTTGATATGTGCATGGGCCCAACAAAGTTTATTCAAGATTTAGGTTCCCCTGGAATGTTAACCCTGATTCTCTCTCCACAGATGCTGCCAGACCTGTTAAATATTTCCAGCATTTTCTGTTTTTATTTTAGGTTCCTTAGGTCCTCCTTTCAAGAGGAGGATTTTATAGAATCGTGAAAATATGTGTTAATTGCTTGACTCAGTAGAAATTAGGCTGCAAGATGTTCAATGTAACATGGTGTCCAGCATTTGGCTTGTGTCTGCTACCACGGAGCAGGGTCCAGCATGCCCAGCTCAGTGGCAGAAAGTTTTGAACATTAGAAATGATGTTAGATAGATTCTTGATTGACAAGGCAATCAAAGGGTATAGGGAATAGACTGGAAAGTAGAGTTGAGGCCACAATCACATTATCCATGATCTTATCAAATGGCGGAGCAGGCTTGAGGGATCAAATGGCCTACTCCTGCTCCTAATTCGTATGTTCGAATGATGCTGACTACTATCGCCATGGATATAACAGCTGGGTTTTGTTCCCTTGGTGAAATTATGTAGGATACTTTGAGATAAGATTTCATATATTTTGTGGAAGGCAAGAGGTCTTAATTCCAGGGGATCAGGAATGTTTGCGAAGATTTAGCCTCATGCAGAACATGCAGGTTGGCTTGCAGTATGTGCCAACTGCACTGCATGTGAGTAACACTGCTGTCTTCTGTCAATGCAAAGATTTGACAACGGCTCTCCCAGGCTGCCAGAACATCTGCCTTTTTCATTGTAGTGACATTGCTTGGGAGCAGAGCACAAGGTAAGCTACGTAACACTTCTATAAGCGGTAGGCTTATCAACACGGGTTGGACGTATTTTGGAAGGTTTCATCACCTGACCTCCAAAGTCCCCACCCATGCTCTTGCCATTGGTCACCTGACACACCCACCCTTGCCATGCACCACTTTCCCACGCCAATTGAAAAGCAAACTTACTTTTCGTTATCCACTTGGTAATTGATGACTGTCCATCAAACAGCCTTTCCCCTCCAACGCCAGCTCCAATATTTTTATAACTGATAAACAAAAGTGCTCAAAACAAAAAGGAAATGAAACACTTTAAAAAAAAAATGCCTCATGATTTTTCTCCTAGGTAACTTGCGGCAGTGTCAAGAAGATTAACTTTTAATTCCTGGAGACTTCAGGAGATGTTTGGAGGATTTGCAACCCTAATAAAGGTTACAGAAAAGAACTAGGGCATTAAGATGCACATGGGAAAAGACAATGCACATTTTCTTTTTGATTCATTCATGGGATGTGAGCGTCGCTGGCCAGGCCAGCATTTATTGCCCATCCCTAATTGCCCTTGAGAAGGTGGTGGTAAGCTGCCTTCTTGAACCGCTGCAGTCCATTTGGGGTAGGTATACCCACAGTGCTGTTAGGAAGGGAGTTCCAGAATTTTGACCCAGCGACAGTGAAGGAACGGTGATATAGTTCCAAGTCAGGATGGTGTGTGACTTGGAGGGGAACTTGCAAGTGGTGATGTTCCCATGCATCTGCTGATCTTGTCCTTCGAGGTGGTAGAGGTCGCGGGTTTGGAAGGTGCTGTCTAAGGAGCCTTGGTGCGTTGCTGCAGTGCATCTTGTAGATGGTACACACTGCTGCCACTATGCGTCGGTGGTGGAGGAAGTGAATGTTTGTGGATGGTGTGCCAATCAAGCGGGCTGCTTTGTTCTGGATGGTGTCGAGCTTCTTGAGTGTTGTTGGAGCTGCACCCATCCAGGCAAGTGGAGAGTATTCCATCACACTGCTGACTTGTGCCTTGTAGATGGTGGACAGGCTTTGGGGAGTCAGGAGGTGAGTTACTCGCCGCAGGATTCCTAGCCTCTGACCTGCTCTTGTAGCCATGGTATTTATATAGATCATAGATTATAGATAGATACAGCACTGAAACAGGCCCTTCGGCCCACCGAGTCTGTGCCGACCAACAACTACCCATTTATACTAATCCTACATTAATCCCATATTCCCTACCACATCCGCACAATTCTCCTACCACCTACCTACACTAGGGGCAATTTACCATAGCCAATTTACCTATCAACCTGCAAGTCTTTGGCTGCTATGATTCAGTTTCTGGTCAATGGTAGCCTCTAGGATGTTGATAGTGGGGGATTCAGCGATGGTAATGCCATTGAATGTCAAGGGGAGATGGTTAGATTCTCTCTTGTTGGAGATGGTCATTGCCTGGCATTTGTGTGGCGCAAATGTTACTTGCCACTGATCAGCCCAAGCCTGGATATTGTCCAGGTCTTGCTGCATTTCTACACGGACTGCTTCAGTATTTGAGGAGTCGCGAATGGTGCTGAACATTGTGCAATCATCAGCGAACATCCCCACCTCTGACCTTATGATTGAAGGAAGGTCATTGATGAAACAGCTGAAGATGGTTGGGCCTAGGACACTATCCTGAGGAACTCCTGCAGTGATGTCCTGGAGCTCAGATGATTGACCTCCAACAACCACAACCATCTTCCTTTGCGCGAGGTATGACTCCAACCAGCAGAGAGTTTTCCCCTGATTTCCATTGACTCCAGTTTTGCTAGGTCTCCTTGATGCCATACTCGGTCAAATGCTGCCTTGATGACAAGGGCAGTCACTCTCACCTCACCATCGGGGGAAGTAGAGGCTTCTTGGTCTAGGCGAGGCAGCCCAGAGCTTGTCGTACATGTGGTGAATCTGTTCAAATGGCGGCTAAACGCAGCACAGTCATCTGCAAGAACTGCAAGAAGGAAGGCTATTAGACCAAGGACTGTTAACAGAGCAAGTGCTGCAACCTGTGCGGTGGGACAGGCCACCTCTACAAAACCTGGCCCAATCGCTGCCTCAGTTATGCACAACAGGCGGCAAGGTCCAAGGAAAGGCCAGGAGAAGAAACGGTGAACGTATCTGGCGCTGGGAGGGAGACAAGCCATACTCCCCACAGTGAGGGAAGTCTATCTGAGAAGGAGAGGAAAGGGGAAGCAGCTGCACCCAACAACACAACACCTACCCTGTGCCTGGAAACTGCTCCTCTACAGACAGAATCAATGGAGGAGGAGGCAGCAGATGGACAAACTGGTCAGTGGCAAGTGGTAAAAAGGAAAACCACAAAGAAGAAGCCTCCAAGAAAGGAACAGATCAGCACCCAAACCAATGGCAAGAGGAGGCTACCATCTGAGACAGACTACAGCAGCTCCTCCTCCTTGGACAAGGAAGGGCCCGAAAGACAGCACCTGTAGAAGAAGCAGCAGAACTCAAAGGAGCTGGAAGAGCAAGGCCCCCAGTTCCAGGGCACTGGAAGCTGTGACGGGCCCAGCGCGCCCCAACCCCAAAGCACCGAAACTAGCGAGATGCCCAGCGCAACCCAGCTCCGGGAGACCGAGAGCAGCGAAGCGTCTGGCGCACTCCAGCTCTGGGAAGCTGGGAGCAGTGATGTCTTCGAGGAGGGACAGAAGGGTAAGACATCACAAGCAGAGGACAGCTCAAACCTTGCTGCTTACAAGACCCCCCCCCCCCCCCCCACCCCCCGGATGTCAGCCCAGCAGAACAAAAGCCCATCAGTAACCAGGAGGGGTTTCTAAGCCCAACGAATGTAAAACAGCTTGTGTACACTATGGGTATGCAGGAACATACCCAAGGACTGGGACTAGCAAGGATACCTGGTGTGGTAAGCAACACCCAACTTTAAAATGGGTATAAAGATTGCTTCGATTAATGTGAGCAGCATTAAATCCACTATGCGATGTGTTTCGACCTTGGACTACCTCGGCAAGGTCAAAGCCGACCTGCTGTTTATGCAGGAGTGTGGAATCCCACACCTCAGTGCTTACAGGCGATGGTCGCGATGGTGGTCCCACGGGCCATCGATCTGGTCCGGGGGAAATGATTCTTGTTCCTCCAGCCTGGGTATTCTGCTGCGGGGAGGCAACTGCACCATCTCTGAAGTTAAGGAGGTGGTGGGCGGTCGCCTCCTCTTAGTGGATGTAATGTACAACAATGCTCCGCTCCAGTTAAACAATGAACGTCCTGGTTCAATGCAGCGAGCGACTGACTGTCCTCCAGCAGCTTCCACTGCTGCTGGCAACATCCAGGCCGGTCATTCTTGCCGGTGACTTTAATTGCATTATTGATGCAGCTGGACGATCCGGCAGTGATGACAGCAAACTGGACACTACGTCCAGGTTCCTAATGGAAACAGTAAAAGATGCCAAGCTGCATGACGTCTTCAGCAAACCTGCAGGCAGAGCACAGCATAGATACACCCAGTCAAAACTGTATGGGTCTGCCCGTTCCAGGATTGATTTCCTGTTTGTGTCCTGTGCATTCACGGTCAGATCCCACCGACATCAAGCCAATGTTCTTCTCTGACCACTGCTTCCTACAGGCCGACTGTCACTCACAGGATGACCAGCGGGTTGGCAGGGGGACATGGAAGTTGAATGTTACACTGCTAACCCCAGAGAACATTGAGGAACTCAAAAGGGATTACAAAGGTTGGAGAACTGTGAAACCCTTCTTTGAGTCTCTGGTGCACTGGTGAGAGGCGATCAAGGAGAACATCACAAGGTTCTTTATCCTCTAAGGTGTTCAGAGGGCAAGAGAGAGACCGAGAGGGAAATGTCCCGATTCCAGAAAAGAATGCAAAATCTGCTCCAGTCAATGGAGGTCTAGGTCAAGGAGGATCTCCAAGGGGTGAAGAGCCACAGGCCTCGCTCTTTGCCATGGAGGCCTCCAAAATCATCTTCCAGTCCAAAATCTGCTCCATTGAGCAGGATGAGATGTACTCATGTTTCTTCTTCCAAAAGGTACACAGAGAGAGTTCTGTGATCAGCAGCCTGAAGGAAGATGATGGCTCGGTAACGTCTTCACAGTCTGACATGCTAAAGATTAGCAAATCCTTTTATGCTGGGCTGTACGACGTGAAGCCCACAGACAGCATAGCCTCCTAGTCCTTCCTGTCATCTATCACGGAGGTCTTAGATGACAGCATGTGGGACAGTCTGGACAATCCCCTAACTCTGGATAAGCTGCCAAAGGCCGTCAGGTCCTTCGAGATGAGTAAAACACCCGGAAGTGACGGCTTACTGGTTGAGTTGTATTCGGTTTTGTGGGACTGGATCAGCCCAGACCTGCTAGGTGTACGAGAATATGCTTCTGGTCGACAGCATGTCAGAATCCATAAGGAAGGGCATCATCACCCACATCTACAAGCGGAAGGGGGAGAGGGCAGAAATCAGAAATTGGCGGCCCATCTCACTGCTTAATGTAGACTACAAGATTATGTCCAAAGCCATTGCCAGTCGGGTCAAGACTGCTCTGGAGTTGGTGATCACCTGGGACCAGACCTATTCTGTACCTGGCAGGAAGATCTCTGACAGTTTCATGCTACTCAGGGATATGATCGCCTATGTACGGGACAGGGGGGTGGTCACCTGCCTCATCAGCTTGGACCAGGAGGCCTTTGACAGGATATCGCATACATACATGATGGATGCGCTCTCCAAAATGGGGTTTGGGGAGGGAATCTGCAATTGGATCAAACTGCTCCACACAAACATCAGCAGTGCCGTCTCAATCAATGGGTGGGAATTAGAAAGTTTCCCGATCCAATCTGGAGTCAGACAGGGCTGTCCTCTCTGTCCAGCCTTGTTAGTTTGCTTTATTGAACCTTTTGCTGAGTCCATTAGGAAGGATGCGTCATAAGAGGAGTGACAATCCCAGGTAGCAGAGGCACTCAGGTCAAAGCCTCCCTGTACATGGATGATGTCGTTGTCTTCTGCTCGGATCTGCTGTCCATTCGCAGACTGATGAGCATTTGCGACCAGTTCGAACTGGCCTCGGGAGCCAAAGTAAATCGCGGCAAGAGCGAGGCCATGTTCTTTGGAAACTGGGTCAACCGATCCCTTGTCCCTTTCACCGTCAGGTCAGACTACCTGAAGGTGCTGGGGATATGGTTTGGAAGGCGTGCACCAAAACCTGGAAGGAGAAATGCAGTGGATTTGTACACTATAAACTGAACATGTGGGAATTGCGTTCTGTCTCCATTGTGGGTAAGAACCTGGTCATCAGGTGCGGGGCGATCACATTGTTGCTGTATGTGGCGCAGGTCTGGCCCATACCCATCTCCTGTACTGTAGCGGTCACCCGAGGCATTTTCCGCTTTATCTGGAGATGCAAAATAGGCTGGGTCCAGAGGGACACCAAACCTCCGGATAAGGGCAGAAAAAACGTACCCAACGTTGCCCTCATCCTAATGACCACCTTCGTGTGCAGCTGTATCAAGCTGTGCATAGAGACCCAGTATGCAAACACCAAGTGTCACTACATGCTGAGATTCTATCTGTCTCCGGTGTTGCGAAGGATGGGTCTGGCCACAATGCTGTGGAACGCTCCATCCAGTTG
Organism: Heterodontus francisci; assembly: GCF_036365525.1. Lineage (NCBI taxonomy): Eukaryota > Metazoa > Chordata > Chondrichthyes > Heterodontiformes > Heterodontidae > Heterodontus > Heterodontus francisci. The sequence goes on along the minus strand of NC_090372.1, from coordinate 8,141,560 downwards.
GACCGTGCCGTTACACCTATCCTTCATGGAAAAGTTTGTGCAGAGAAACACCTTTGACCACCAATCCATCAGGCAGTGGTCTGCACGGAATGTCCTCAAGGCCCAACGGGAAAAGGAGATCCTGTCGGATGGTTCCCCGAGCAGACTGCCAAAGTCATTTGGCGGAATGCCTCATCACCAGAACTTTCAAACAAGCACCAAGACGTAGTTTGGCTGGTGGTGAGAAGGGCCCTCCCCGTTAGATCCTTCCTGCATGCCTGGAATCTCATCGCCTTCTCCTGCTGCCCTCGAAATGGCTGTGGTGGGGAATATACTGTTGCCCACCTCCTTCTAAAATGTGCCTTTGCAAAGCAGGTGTGGAAAGAAATGCAGTGGATTTGTCGAGGTTCATCCCAGGCAGCTCTGTAATGCAGGACTTAGTGCTCTATAGGCTGTTCCCAGGGACACAAACCGAGATAAACATCAACTGCTGCTGGAGGACCATCAATTCGGTGAAAGACGCTCTTTGGCCTGCCTGAAACTAGTGATCTTCCAGCGCAAAGAGTTGTCCACAACCAAGTGTTGCAGACTGGCACATTCCAAAGTCCATGACTACGTGCTGAGGGACGTACTAAAGCTTGGGACAGCCGCCGCAAAGGCTCAATGGGGAAAGACCACTGTGTAAGGTCCTCCCGCCATAGTGAACCGAGGGGCTGGACCCATGGAAAACCCCTTGGGCTGTATACACCAAATATGGATTTGCTGTAAAATGTATGTCAAATGGAATGGAAGGGTTGTGAAGCAACTCACTCCTGTATTGAAGAAAACTGATTTCCCTTGAACTTTCTGGAATGTCAATTTGGGGCTGTTTTGAACTGCTTTGTGATGTATTTTGTTTTACAGATTTTTATGAATAAAGTATATTTTTGAGAAAAAAAGAGCCATGTGACCATCTCGTCATCTCTGAAGAAACTAGGAGTTGTTACACAGACAGAAGACAAGCAGTAACAGAGTGTGCAGCAGCAGAAAGCTGCATGCTTCCCTTTCTCTCTATCTTTCTACCCAGAAAACATCAAGTTTGAAAATTGTCTGCAACTGGGAGATCCTCCAAGCCTACAGACCGACACAGCCAGCAACCAGGAGCAGAGAGCCAGCTACAGATTTTGCCTTCAGGAAAACCCTGAGCAAAGCAAGCCAGCCAAAATCACTTTGACCAACCAAGAACTTCAAGAATACAGCTTCAGACGGGGACTACCGGATCATCCATTTTACAGATTGTATTTAAGTTCCATTTATTCTGGACTTTAATCCAACCACCAAATCTATTTTCCCTCCTGTAATCTATTTGTGTGCATGTGATTCTCGTGTGAATGTGTGTGTGAATGTGTAGCATATTTTTAGATCGGGTTAGAGTGTTAAGTATAATAAACTTACCTCTTGTTTAAACTCAAGAAAACCTGTCTGATTAGTTCTTTCGTGATCACAGTAAAAGAAAAAGGTAAAATGCTCATGGAGGTGGTAAGCACAACCACTGTTTAAAAGCAATAAATCCTGTTGCGGTCAAATAAGAGGAAGGGGCAACAGGATTGATTTGAACTTCCCCTATATTGACTGGGACTCACTTAGTGCTAGGGGCTTGGATGGGGCAGAATTTGTAAGGAGCATCCAGGAGAGCTTCTTGAAACAATATGTAGATAGTCCAACTAGGGAAGGGGCCGTACTGGACCTGGTATTGGGGAATGAGCCCGGCCAGGTGGTCGAAGTTTCAGTAGGGGAGCATTTCGGGAACAGTGACCATAATTCCATAAGTTTTAAGGTACTTGTAGTCCTCGGGTGAAGGTGCTAAATTTGGGGAAGGCTAATTATAACAATATTAGGCAGGAACTGAAGAATTTAGATTGGGGGCGGCTGTTTGAGGGTAAATCAACATCTGACATGTGGGAGTCTTTCAAATGTCAGTTGATTAGAATCCAGGACCAGCATGTTCCTGTGAGGAAGAAGGATAAGTTTGGCAAGTTTCGGGAACCTTGGATAATGAGGGATATTGTGAGCCTAGTCAAAAAGAAAAAGAAAGCATTCGTAAGGGCTAGAAGATGGGAACGGACAAAGCCCTTGAGGAACATAAAGAAAGTAGGAAGGAACTTAAGCAAGGAGTCAGGAGGGCTAAAAGGGGTCATGAAAAGTCATTGGCAAACAGGATTAAAGAGAATCCCAAGGCTTTTTATAGGTATATAAAGAGCAAGAGGCTAACCTGGGAAAGGGTTGGCCCACTCAAGGACAGAGGAGGGAATCTATGTGTGGAGCCAGAAGAAATGGGCGAGGTACTAAATGAGTACTTTGCATCAGTATTCACCAAAGAGAAGGACTTGGTAGATGATGAGTCTAGGGAAGGGAGTGTAGATAGTCTGGGTCATGTCGTTATCAAAAAGGAGGAGGTGTTGGGTGTCTTGCAAAGCATTAAGGTAGATAAGTCCCAGGACCTGATGGGATCTACCCTAGAATACTGAGGGAGGCAAGAGAAGAAATTGCTGGGGCCTTGACAGAAATCTTTGTATCCTCATTGGCTACAGGTGAGGTCCCAGAGGACTGGAGAATGGCCAATGTTGTTCCTTTGTTTAAGAAGGATAGCAAGGATAATCCAGGAAATTATAGGCCGGTGAGCCTTACATCAGTGGTAGGGAAATTACTAGAGAGGATTCTTCGGGACAGGATTTACTCCCATTTGGAAACAAATGAACTCATTAGCGAGAGGCAGCATGGTTTTGTGAAGGGGAGGTCATGTCTCACTAACTTGATTGAGTTTTTTGAGGAAGTGACGAAGATGATTGATGAAGGAACGGCGGTGGATGCAGTCTATATGGACTTCAGTAAAGTCTTTGACAAGGTCCCTCATGGCAGACTGATACAAAAGGTGAAGTCACATGGGATCAGAGGTGAGCTGGCAAGATGGATACAGAACTGGCTCGGTCATAGAAGACAGAGGGTAGCAGTGGAAGGGTGCTTTTCTGAATGGAGGGATGTGACTAGTGGTGTTCCGCAGGATCAGTGCTGGGACCTTTGCTGTTTGTAGTATATATAAATGATTTGGAGGAAAATGTAGCTGGTCTGATTAGTAAGTTTGCGGACGACACAAAGGTTGATGGAGTTGCGGGTAGTGATGAGGATTGTCAGAGGATACAGCAGGATATAGATCGGTTGGAGACTTGGGCAGAGAAATGGCAGATGGAGTTTAATCCGGACAAATGTGAGGTAATGCATTTTGGAAGATCTAATACAGGTGGGAAGTATACAGTAAATGGCAGAACCCTTAGGAGTATTGACAGGCAGAGAGATCTGGGCGTACAGGTCCACAGGTCACTGAAAGTGGCAACGCAGATGGATAAGGTAGTCATGAATGCATACGGCATGCTTGCCTTCATCGGTCGGGGCATAGAGTATAAAAATTGGCAAGTCATGCTGCAGCTGTACAGAACCTTAGTTAGGCCACACTTAGAATATTGCATGCAATTCTGGTCGCCACACTACTAGAAGGATGTGGAGGCTTTGGAGAGGGTACAGAAGAGGTTTACCAGGATGTTGCTTGGTCTGGAGGGCATTGGCTATGAGGAGAGGCTGGATAAACTCAGATTGTTTGCACTGGAACGACGGAGGTGGAAGGGCGACATGATAGAGGTTTATAAGGTTATGAGCGGCATGGACAGATTGGATAGTCAGAGGCTTTTTCCCAGGGTGGAAGAGTCAGTTACTAGGGTACATAGGTTTAAGTTGTGAGGGGCAAAGTTTAGAGGGGATGGGCGAGGCAAGTTCTTTACACAGAGGGTGGTGAGTGCCTGGAACTTGCTGCCGGGGGAGGTGGTGTAAGTAGGTACGATAGCGACGTGTAAGAGGCATCTTGACAAATACATGAATAGGATGGCAATAGAGGGATACGGTCCCTGGAGGTGCAGAAGGTTTTAGTTTAGGCAGGCATCAAGATTGGCGCAGGCTTGGAGGGCCGAACGGCCTGTTCCTGTGTTGCACTGTTCTTTGTTCTTTGGGAGCCTGAGAACCCCTCCTCACCTGACCGTAACACTGGTTCCTGTGTGCTGGGACTGCATTATCAGCCCAATCGCATGTTATTAGAAATAAATAATGTGGCTTGCTGCTTCTCAATCTTGCCCTATCATACAAAGCGTTTGATTCAATGAGCAACAAAATCAACAAACATGGCTTCTTTCCTACGCCAAATCATCATCTACATCTGCTTGCTTTTTATCATTTTCCTCCTCTCGGTTGAGCTCCATGTGTGGTACCTCAATAACGAAATTCCCTCTTTCCTTTACAATATTGTAGCATGCAACAGGCTATCATGGTTTTTCTAACAAATTCAGAAGCACATTGTAAAGCGTCCTCTGACCAATTCAAGCACGGAAACCATTGACAGTTCTCATTCTCTTTTTAACATTATATCTATTGTCCACCTCAGAATAAAGATACTGCCATTCTTTGCCCTGTACTCAGGGAGATGATTTCTATAGGCAGATCAAGCCTCTTGTGAATTGAAAGCAGCATCTTTATGTGTGCTGTGAATGAGCTAGCATGACACTGATCCACCAATACCCCTTCATTATGGCATGTTGCACAGGAGATCATGTAGGGTGTCCATCAAATTCTCTTGCCGCTCTGAAAGGTGGTTAGTCTTCTTTGGCCTCCTTGTCTCGAAAGACAATGGGTAAGCTCCTGGAGGTGGTCAGTGGTTTGTGAAGCAGCGCCTGGAATGGCTATAAAGGCCAATTCTAGAGTGACAGACTCTTCCACAGGTGCTGCAGATAAAATTGGTTGTCGGGGCTGTTACACAGTTGGCTCTCCCCTTGTGCTTCTGTCTTTTTTCCTGCCAACTGCTAAGTCTCTTCGACTCGCCACACTTTAGCCCCGCCTTTATGGCTGCCCACCAGCTCTGCCGATCACTGGCAACTGACTCCCACGACTTGTGATCAATGTCACAGGACTTCATGTCGCTTTTGCAGACATCTTTAAAGACATGGATGGCCAGTGCGTCTGCTACCAGTGACCAGCTCGCTGTACAATGTGTCCTTGGGGATCCTGCCATCTTCCATGCGGCTCACATGGCCAAGCCATCTCAAGTGCCGCTGGCTCAGTAGGGTGTATATGCTGGGGATGTTGGCCGCCTCGAGGACTTCTGTGTTGGAGATACGGTCCTGCCACCTGATGCCAAGGATTCTCCGGAGGCAGCGAAGATGGAATGAATTGGACATCACTCTTGGCTGACATAAGTTGTCCAGGCCTCGCTGCCATAGAGCAAGGTACTGAGGACACAGGCTTGATACACTCGAACTTTTGTGTTCCATGTCAGTGCGCCATTTTCCCACACTCTCTTGGCCAGTCTGGACATAGCAGTGGAAGCCTTTCCCATGCGCTTATTGATTTCTGCATCGAGAGTCAGGTTTCTGGTGATAGTTGAGCCTAGATAGGTGAACTCTTGAACCACTTCCAGAGCGTGGTCGCCGATATTGATGGATGGAGCATTTCTGATGTCCTATCCCATGATGTTCGTTTTCTTGAGGCTAATCGTTAAACTAAATTCATTGCAGGCAGCCACAATCCTGTCGATGAGTCTCTGCAGACACTCTTCAGTGTGAGATGTTAATGCAGCATCATCAGCAAAGAGGAGTTCCCTGAGGAGGACTTTCCATACTTTGGTCTTCGCTCTTAGACGGGCAAGGTTGAACAACGTGACATCTGATCTTGTGTGGAGGAAAATTCCTCCTTCTGAGGCCAAAGAAGGAGAAGAAGAAGAAGGGCTGGTACATCTGATTGAGTCTAGTGCATTGCTGCTTTGCCCCTTCTTGAGGTGATTGTTGAGCATTTCAAAAGATTGCTGCAGGGCTGGAGATAATGGCAGTCTCACACATGGTTGCCCAGCCTTCATTCCCACTTTCTTTCCCCCACATTAGAGAACCAAGATGCAGCTATTGTGGCTGTCTGGATTATTGAAACTAGGATACTTAGCTCTGACCTTGCAAATTTTTGTGGAGGAGGGAGTAGAGGTTCCCATGGATTTTTGGGTCCTCCATCTAAAGTATTATGAGAATGCTCACTTGCTCAAAATCCCTCAACATCCTGTTCATGAAGTGAACAAATGTGCAATCCAGGGGTGTTCAACCTTTTAGAACAGGAGCCAAATCCACATGTTACAACCATGGAGTGAGCCACACTAAAAATCCAAGCCAAGCTTTCTGTTACAACCAGGTGAGAAAGAGGTCTAGGGTTCCTTTTCAGCCTTCACCTGGTCATACTGTAACAGGGTTTTATTTTAAACACATCGTGTTTTTAGTTCCCCTTTGGTGAATCCTTGTTCACTGCTTTCCAATTATAAGGCAAAGAAACCAACGCGCGCGCACACACACACACACACGTTTTCTTAGGTTTAAAGAAGAAAGATTGAAATTTATTAAACTTAAACTCTAATTCGGTTAATACACAATGTGCCCACGCTAGCATGCATACGCAATACACACATGCAGATAGGGTCAGAAAGAGCAGAGGAAAAAAATAAAGTGGAAAGGTTTGAGGCAGTATCTGAAGAGTTGTTGTTACAGTTCTTCGAGCTCACTGTAGAGTCCTTGATTGTAGGTAGATCTTGCTTTTCGTTGGGGTCCAGTATTCTTCTTAAATCTTGTTCACTGCAGGAGACCTTTCTCTCTTGGGTCCATGTGTCTTCAGTGGGTTTTGGAGTTCCGTGAGAAAGAGATGGGAGCAGACAGGAGAGGCTGTGGCAAGCCAGCCAGGAGAGGTCTTTTCAATCCAGGAGCAAAGAGCTTTCTGCTTTTTGCTAGTTCAAACACTGTCTCTACAATTTAAAACTCCCCAAGTTGGCCAGCAGGGTAGTCACGTGACCAACTGGTATAACCACTTCTGGCTTTGTGTATTGTGTGTGTTCAGGGAATGGTCCTTTGCCTACACACACTGTCTGTTAGTATGCAAAAATGTCTTTCCAGCCAGGGGCCTGGCAAACCTCTTGTAACAGGCCTTCTCTTCTTCCCAGCAATAATTTGAAATTTAATGTCCATGTGGTGAAAATAATGTGCCTCATTCTTGGCAGGTGGAGGCCTGCATGACAATAGATTAAATAATTTAAGTTCTCTGCTTCTGCCCCTTCCCCACACCACCCCCCCCCCCCCCCAACAAAACACACACAAAAACTGTACTTCACTTGTGTTTTTTGTTCTTTGTAGCCTGAACTCTATGCTCCTGTGTGTTTATCAACTACTTGGCCTGGTCCTTCATTTTCTGCTCTTGGCTGCTGCTTCAGGCTGCTAAATGGACCATTCAGGAAGCAACCTTTTGCCAAACATTCCTTGCACACAAACACACAACTCCCATAGGATCAATGGGTCACGTTGAAGGAGCTTGCAGGCCAGATTCAAGCAGCGCTTTTCGTACTGCTGGTGCAATCTGCAAGTTAATACAGTGAGAATTCTCATGGGGGAAGATAATGCAGGCTTCTTCTGTTGTGGGTGCTAATAAGAAGTGCTGCCTTTCAAGGGACAACTAAGCCAAACAAGTAATATTCAACATGTGTGTATTAACAATGAAGCTGCTTAATTGGTTATGCATGGGCAACACAGACATTTCCTGGGAATTCCCATTGCTCAACAAAACACAGGAGCTGTGCAAAAATCTTTCACCATAAAATGGGGATTAGAACTGAGTAATCTTTCCAAGTCCATTGGCTTTTCAATATAGTTGGCTTTTTTCAATGAATATAGCCGATGCTGCATTTTGTGTCTTGCACTCAATTCTTTCAGGTCCATGTTATTGTCCATATTAGGTTTCATTGCCCTTTAATGTTTTCCGACTGATTTCCTAAAACATTTCACTTTCTTGGATGGAACAATCATAAAACTCTTGCCTGTAATGCCAACGTAGTTGTATCTTTTTGTTACTTTTCTCCTTTCCCCTCCTGAAAATGCTGATTCTTGTTGGAGTACAGACCCACAAGAACAGAAGCCCTCTGGCACCTTGCCCAAGGGGCTGGTCCTCACATGTGAATCCTGACAATCAGACCTCGGTTTTCTAGCCCCCCTCCCGCTGATTTGTTGGTGGATCTACTTTGGGTGGGAACTGGAATTTGCTCTGTCAGTATTCTAATAACTTTCTGTCTTTTTTCCCCATCGGTGCCAGTTGCCAGCTTTAGACTATTACTAGCCCATTTACATCTTCCATTATAAACTGAAACATGGCACCTCCTGCAGTTCATTTAACTGGAGTTACATCAACACCAATCTCTGCTACAGGAATAATTCTTGAAGACTCACAAGATAGCAGTTGAAAGGAGGAGTTGGATTATGAAGAGGCAGTTACATTCTTCTTCTTCTTTCGCCTCCTTGTCTCGTGAGGCAATGGGTAAGCGCCTGGAGGTGGTCAGTGTTTTGTGAAGCAGCGCCTGGAGTGACTATAAAGGCCAATTCTAGAGTGACAGGCTCTTCCACAGGTGCTGCAGATAAAATTGGTTGTCGGGGCTGTTACACAGTTGGCTGTCCCCTTGCACTTCTGTCTTTTATCCTGCCAACTGCTAAGTCTCATCGACTCACCACTCTTTAGCTCCGCCTTTATGGCTGCCCGCCAGCTCTGGCGATCACTGGCAACTGACTCCCACGACTTGTGATCAATGTCACAGGACTTCATGTCGCGTTTGCAGACGTCTTTAAAGCGGAGACATGGACGGCCGGTGGGTCTGATACCAGTGACCAGCTCGCTGTACAATGTACATTTTCCATGCGGCTCACATGGCCAAGCCATCTCAAGCGCCACTTGCGCAATAGGGTGTATATGCTGGGGATGTTGGCCACCTCGAGGACTTCTGTATTGGAGATACGGTCCTACCACCTGATGCCAAGGATTCTCCTGAGGCAGCGAAGCTGGAATGAATTGAGACGTCGCTCTTGGCTGACATGAAGAGGTAGTTACATTACAATTGTGATAACACTATGTAGGTATTTCATTGTCCCAAAGCACTTTATAACCATTCTGAATTTGCGAAAGATGCTATATAAATGTAACTCTTACTTTCTTTAATTAAGACTGATAATGATAGGGAAGATGGACACTGCTTGGATCAGGTGCTGGTCAAAGAACAATGTAGAATGAGGAGAATATTTACTACCTACTGCCCTCCCTCAGCTGATGAATCAGTGCTCCTCCATGTTGAGCACCATTTGGAAGAAGCACTGAGGGTAGCAAGGGCACAGAATGTACTCTGGGTGGGGGATTTCAATGTCCATCACCAAGAGTGGCTCAGCAACACCACTACTGACTGAGTCCTGAAGGACATAACTGCCAGACTGGGCCTGCAACAGATGGTGAGAGAACCAACTCGGAGGAAAACCCTACTTGATGTCGTCCTCACAGATGCATCTGTCCTTGACAGTCCTTGGTAGGTATGAGCACCACATAGCCCTTGTGGAGATGAAGTCCCATTTTCATACTGAGGACAGCCTCCATCGTGTTGTGTGACACTACCACCGTGCTAAATGGGAAAGGTTCAGAACAGATCGTGCAGCTCAAAATTGGCATCCATGAGGCGCTGTGAACCATGAACAGTAGCAGAATTGTATTCTACCACAATCAGTAACCTCAAGGCCCAGCATATTCCTCACTCTACCAGAACGATCCAGCCAGGGCACCAATCCTGGTTCAATGAGGAATGTAGAAGGGCATGCTAGGAGCAGCATCAGACATACCTAAAAATGAGGGGCCAACCTGGTGAAGCTACACCACAGGACGACATGCAAGCTGAACGGCAGAAGCAGCATGCTATATGGAGAGGTAAGCAATCCCACAAACAATAGATCAAATCAAAGCTTTGCAGTCCTGCCATATCCAGTCATGAATGGCAGTGGACAATTAAACTATTAACAGGAGAAACAGGCTCAATGCTGGCAGAGCCCACCACATGAGAAGGCTGAGGTGTTGCAACCATCTTCAGCCAGAAGTACTAAGCAGATGATCCATCTCAGCTTCCTCCTGAGGTCCCCAGCATCACACAAGTCGGTCTTCAGTTAAATCAATTTATTCCACGTGATGTCAAAAAATGGCTGAGTGCACTCGATACAGCAAAGGCTATGGGCCTGATAACAGCCCAGCTGTAGTGCTGAAGACTTGTGCTCCAGAACTAGCTGCGTCTCTAGCCAAGTTGCTCCAATGTAACTACAAGATTGACAACTACACGACAAAGTGGAAATTGCCCAGATATGGCCTGTACACAAAAAGCAAGACAAATCCAATCCTTCCGATTACCACCCCAGTACTCTACTCTCAATCATCAAGCAAAGTGATGGAAGGTGTCGGTGACAGTACTATCAAGCAGCACTTGCTCACCAATGGCCTGCTTACTGACCTTCAATTTGGTTTCTGCCAGGACCACTCAGCTCCAAACCTTGGTCAAAACATGGACAAAGGAGCTGAATTCCAGAAGTGAGGTGAGATTGTCTGCCCTTGGCATCAAGGAGCCTTAGTAAAATTGGAGTCAATGGGGATCAGAGGGAAAACTCTCCACTGCCTGGAGTCATACCTATCACAAAGGAAGATGACTATGGTTGTTCAATGCCAATCATCTTGACCCCAAGATATTTCTGCAAGAGTTCCTCAAGACAGCACCCTAGTCCTAAATATCTTCAGCTGTTTCATCAATGACTTTCCCTCCATTGTTAGGTGAGAAGTGGGGATGATCACTGATGATTGAATAGTGTTCAGTTCCATTCACAAGTCCTCAGGTAATGAAACAGTCCATACCCGTATGCAACAAGACCTGAACAATATTCAGGCTTGGGGTGATAATTGGCAAGTAACATTCATGCCACACTGGTGCCAGGCAATGACCATTTCCAGCCTTTCCTTGACATTCAGTGCCATTTCCATCATTGAATTACCCATCATTAATAAATATTCTGTGAGCCACCATTCACCAGAAACTTAACTGGAGCAGCCATATAAATATATGGCCACAGGTCAGAGGCTGGGTATGCTGTGGCGAGTGACTCACCTCCTGAATCCTCAAAGTCTTTCCACCATTTACAAGGCACAAGTCAGTAGAGCGACGGAGTACTCTACACTTGCTTGGATGCATGTAACATTCGTGCCATACAAGTGCAAGACATTCAATGGCATGTCTATCGCTGAATCCCCCAATATCAACATCCTAGGGGCTACCAAGGACCAGAAACTGAACTGGAGTAGCCATATAAATACCATGCCTACAAGAGCAGGTCAGAGGCTAGGAATGTGGCGAGTAACTCACCTCCTGACTCCCCAAAGCCTGTCCACCATCTACAAGGCACAAGTCAGGAGTGAGATGGAATTCTCTCCACTTGCCTGGATGGGTGCAGCTCCAACAACACTCAAGAAGCTCGACACCATCCAGGACAAAGCAGCCCACTTGATTGGCACCCCATCCACAAACATTCTCTCCCTCCACCACCGACGCACAGTGGCAGCAGTGTGTACCATCTACAATGCACTGCAGCAACTCACCAAGGCTCCTTATACAGCACCTTCCAAACCCGTGACCGCTACCAATTAGAAGGACAAGGGCAGCAAATGCATGGGAACACTACCACCTGCAAGTTCCCCTCCAAGTCGCACACAGTCCCGACTTGGAACTATATCACCGTTCCTTCACTGTCGCTGGGTCAAAATCCTGGAACTCCCTTCCTAACAGCACTGTGGGTGTACCTATCCCACATGGACTGCAGCGGTTCAAGAAGGCAGCTCACCACCGCCTTCTCAAGGGCAATTAGAGATGGGCAATAAATGCTCTCCTAGCCAGCGACACCCACATCCCATGATTGAATTTTAAAAAATGTAGCTTCAACAATTCAAGAAGCTCTACACCATCCAGAAATAAGCAGCCCACTTGATTGCTCCCCGCCCGCCCCCACCCCTCCCGCCCTCACCCACCAGCTTAAATATTCACTCCTTCCACCACCAGTGCACTGTGTACCATCTACAAGATGCATTGCAGCAACTCATTAAGGCTTCTTTGACAGCACATCCGAAACCCGCGACCTCTGCCATTTAGAAGAACAAGGGCTGCAGGTGCATGGAAACACCACCGCTTCCAAGTTCCCCCATAAATCACACACCATCTGGACTTGGAAATATGTTGTCATTCCTTCATCATTGCTGGGTCAAAATCCTGGAACTCCCTACCCGATAGCACCGTCGGAGTACCTTCACCACACAGACTGCATCAGTTTAAGAAGGCAGCTCATCATCACTTCTTCAAGAGCAATTAGGAATAGGCAATAAATGCTGGCCTCATCAGTGATGGCCACATCCTGTGAATGAATAAAAAAATTGCCCCAAAGTTCAAGGATCCATAAAAGGATTTTGTCAATGTCTGCAATGACTTCTCTTAGGCAATTATATGTGTGCAAATGGCAAAGGCATGAGGCAGTCTCAAAAACATTGAGTCATAGAGTTATACAGCACAGAAACAGGCCCTTCGGCCCATCGTGTCTGTGTCGGCCATCAAGCACCTAACTAGTCTAATCCCATTTTGTAGTACTTGGCTGCATTATTGAATGTATTACAAGTTACCAAAGTTTACCTGATTGCCCAAATTATCTAAATGGTAATGTGGCTTAAAAGCCATATAGTTCATGGCTCTTTCTGGCCAGAACCTCCATCTTCACAAATAGAGCAATCATCTTCAGTTTACAAGGACTGAACAGAAGCGGCAAGCATTTAGAAAGCTGCTGCACCTGTCAGCTGAAAAGTAACTTTTTTTTTTAACTTGGTGCTGTTTGTCTTGAATAGCATTTCTCCTTTGTTGTTCCTTGAGTTTGTACATATTCTATGTTTGAATGATATTAACTTACCAATTTGGGTGTATCCAGACCGAACAAAGGCTGGCTAAAACAATACCCACACAATTGTTGATGGTGATATGCAAATTCATCATGTTAGGCTATTAAGAAATAACAGTGTAAAACAGGGGTTAAACATAGTCACAAGATTATGACTAATGATACATTAATTTAAGCTGTGAAAAACAATGATTTGAGCTTTTCACACACAGTAAGAATTCTACACTAGATGGCAAAAGAACCAATGAAAGGTGTGGCACTTCATTGGGGGATACATTGTTTTTGAAGAGAAAATTGTAGCATATCGTATATCAATCCAAAATACCAGCAATATCAAGATAGCAGGACAGCCAAATATTCCTTCAGTCCAATGTCTGGTGACTTAGTCCACAACACTTTATTATCTTTACTAGAATGGGAATAGAGCATTGGTAACAACAGCCAGAGTTTTAGACTTTAGCCATTGTCATGCATCCTCATCCACAGGGGAAAATACCTAACTGCAAACCCCATCTCAACTTGCTTATGAAGTGATGACTGGAATAAAATAAAAATGTGTCAGAATCCAAGGAAATTTGCATCACACAGGTGATGAGCTATTTTGCTATCACAGAAAATGTTCCAGGCACATCACTTTAACCAAGCCAGAGACCAAGCGCAGACTGGGTGACCGCTTTGCGGAACATCTCCGCTCAGTCTGCAAGCAGGACCCTGAGCTTCCGGTTGCTTGCCATTTCAACACTCCCCCCTGCTCTCATGCTCACATCTCTGTCCTGGGATTGCTGCAGTGTTCCAGTGAACAACAACGCAAGCTCGAGGAACAGCATCTCATCTACCGATTAGGCACACTACAGGCTGCCGGACTGAACATTGAGTTCAATAATTTCAGAGCATGACAGCCCCACATTTTACTTTCATCTTTAGTTGTTTTTTCTTTTTTCTTTTTTTCTTTTTTACATTTTTTACAACCTTTTTTTGCATTTATTTCATTTCATCCTAGTTTGTTCAGTTTGCTTACCCACTGTTTTTTTTCATGTTTGCACTTGCTGCTGTTCAATATTCAGTCCGTTAACACCTTTTCTGTACTAATGCTTTGTCTTTCAACACACCATTAACATATTGTTTGCCTTTGCTCCATGACCTTTTGGTCAGCTATGTGGCCTTGTCCAATCTACACCTTCTCCTTTGTTATCTCTTGCCCCACCACCACCTCACTTGCTTATAACCTGTGACATTTTTAATATTTGTCACTTCCGAAGAAGGGTCACTGACCCGAAACGTTAACTCTGCTTCTCTTTCCACAGATGCTGCCAGACCTGCTGAGTGGTTCCAGCATTTCTTGTTTTTATTTCACTTTAATATGGTAGCATTTTGGACAGGGCAGAATGAATGACCAGACAAATACTCAACATATTTACTTTGCCTGAATGCTTGTTTTACAAAGAGTTGTCCATGAGCGAGTGTTGCAGACTGGCACATTCCAAGGTCCAGGACTACGTGCTGAGGGACACACTAAAGCTTGGTGCAGCTGTGGCAAAGGTTCAATGGGGAAAGACCACTGTGTAAGGTCCTCCCACCAAAGTGAACTGAGGGGCTGGACCCATGGGAAACCCCTTGGGCTGTATACACCAAATATGAGTTTGCTGTAAAATGTACATGGCATGTAAAATGGAATTGAAGGGATGTGAGGCAATTCATTCCTGTATTGAAGAAAACTGATTTCCTTTGCACTTTTTGGAATGTCAACTTGGTGCTGTTTTGAAGTGTTTTGTAATGTATTTTTTACAGATTTTTATGAATAAAGTATATTTTTGGGAAAAAGCCCTTCCCTAATTAATTCCCTAATATAAATGTAAGTCTCTCTTTTCTTCCTTTTCGTCAATCAGCATTGATTTAAAACATGAACTCTGATTAGAGTGCCATTTAAGGATAGATACACGACCCTCTTGTTATTTTCTTGAGTTTGAATCTAATATCTGAAAGAATTTTTCTTTCTCACAAATTTTTAAACACAGATGCTAGATTTGAGTACAGATTGTTGTGGTTTGCAAGATTATTTTATCTGTACAGTAACACTAGATGGTATAGTAACACACGGACAGTAACAGGCAGCAGTGTTGCTTTCATGGAAGAGGCAGGCAAGGGGGACTGGACACAAATGACGTGCATGGGCAACGCATAAAAATCCTGTTCTTTCCATTTTTCTAATACTGCTGAAAATGGTCAGGAAATACATATTGTGGTCTTACACTCTAACCAGTGCAACTGGCTTATTCATTTGGATATAGCAAACTGACTGTTAATTGTCAGATTACATTCTGGGTATCAACAGCATAGAAGGTGAGAGTAAATGTCAGCTACACTACCACTGTAAAACTGTGTTCCCACCCTAAACCTCTCCATCTCTCCTTCTTTAAAACACTCCTTAAAATCTACTTCTTTGACCAAGCTTTTGGTCACCTGTCTGAATGTCTCCTTATTTAGCTCGGTGTCAGTTTTTGACTGATTACGCTCCTGTGAAGTACCTTGGGAAGTTTTACAACAGGGTTTTCCAACATATGGCCTGCAGGCCAGTATCCGGCCCACCAAAGGTTTCCATCCGGCCCGTGGATGTATTTCAGAGATGAGAAATTTTCCATTGTTTTCTTCTTTCAGACTGGATTTTTAAAACTTTCACAGCTGACAGGTGCTGACATCGGGAACAGCGCTTTCCCAAATTCGGACATTTTCATGGTTTTCTGGTGGGTGCCGACTTTCTTTTAAAAGCCCCCTAAAAAACCCCAAATCTGCCCAAAGTTGGGAAAGCTCTGTTCCCAACGTCACCACCAGTCAGCTGTGAAGCTCACTTTCGATTTTTAAAACAAAAATTGACCAACCACAAAGCTGCTGTGCTTAGCACACCCGCACCCTGCAATTGTCAGAGAGAGGGAGAGAGGGGAGAGAGCAGGGGGAGGAGAGAGAGAGGGGAGAGGGGGAAAGGGGGAAGAGAGAGCGGAGTAAGGAACAGAGAGAGAGGGGGGACAGAGAGAGAAGGGGGGCAGGGAGAGAGAGGGAGGAGAGACAGAGGGGGAGAGAGAGAGGGGGGAGAGAGAGATATGTGGAGGGACAGGGAGAGAGAGGGGAACAGAGAGGGGGGACACAGTGTGAGGATGACACTGAGAGGGGGGACACAGGGAGAGCGAAGAGGGAGAGAGAGTGATCAAGATCACTCCTGACATACAGACATCTATCTGGAATACTCCGTCTTGCTACAAGAAGTGTGCAGGCAAACATTGATGTGCAAGCAAAAAACTGCCAGAGAGAGGGGGTGGGGGACGATCACTAAATCAGTGTCCAACATAGTGATGAGATAGTAAGTCAATAAATTAATCTTCTCATTTAAAGCTTCTTCACAAAAATGCACATTTGTTGTTGTTTTGATTAATAATAAGATAAATTTTTAATGCCTTTATCTTTCTGAAATTTTCTCATCGGTCCCCTGTGTAAGACAAAAATTGTAATGTGCCCCCCCCCCACGTGAAATGGTTGGACAACCCTGTTTTACAACATAAAAGGCACTAGGTAAATTCAAGTTGTTGTTCGTTGCACTCATTACTGAATCTGCTCTCAATTCTGGAAAAAAAATTGAGAACCATTTGTTTTGTCAACCAAAACCTCTGCCAATAGGAGTTCTTAATTAAACTGTAAATGATTTATTGGAGATTTCTGGGGGGATAACTTTCATATTTTATTGTTCCTCTTCACTTTTTAGATGAAAGAAAAAGCTCATGAACTTGATGTATTCTAGTGTGCTGCTTATCATCAAGACCTCAGTCTTCAAATCTCCTTAAAACATTAATGAGATGTTAAAAAAACTCTCACTCTGTCCACGGACTTGAGCATGGGATAATTAGGGCAATGTGCTCACCACTGTGTTAGTTTGGGTGATGAAAGATGGTAGAGAGTACAGCTAGGCAGGGAGGCTTCAGTAAGGGCCAAGGCAAATTTTTGACAAAGCCCTGAAGCCAATACAGCCATCCACAATAAGGTTATGGACAGCAAGGGCCTTGTTCGAGACTACAATGGACTAGGCATTGCTAAAGTTGAATGGCCAGGTTTCTGTTGCTACTATTCCTCTGTTTGTTGCTGGAATGGATGTACTAGGGCACAAAAAGAAGAGAACGCAGGGATAGGTGAGCAGTACAACTGCCACTTCTCACCTGCTTTCCTGTCTCCCATGGCGTCTCCCATATGGCTGCTGATAAATTCCAGGGCTTCTTCCTTGTCTGGGGTAAGAGGCTAGAGTTCAGGGTTTCACCATTTGGTATTGCTAGTGGGCCATTTACTCCCGAGAAGAAGGTGCATGGCTTGAATGTTCTGCAATTGGTGTCTTTGGAATGGCGACCTGGTATTGGTAATCAGTCCCTCATGTGGGTGAAAGCAGATATAGGAAAGCTACTGCTACATAGGCTTTTCATGCTTGCCTTCCCGTTAGGATGTGAGTGAAGGCAGGAGAAGGAAGGAGATGTGAAGAGTGCTGCAGTACCTCATGCAGATTTCAGTTGTAGATGATGTTCGACACAGTGAGGGCCAAATGGACAGTAACATAAACCATGCTTTCTGTATTGTATTGTTAAGAGGCGTGGCTGATCACTTTTACCTTGGTGTTCCCATTAAAGAAGTTAAACACCTTCCACTGTTGTTTTGCCACACAGGATTGAGGGAAGTCGTACTAACTACCAAAATCATCTTGTTGCTATTATACCATTTCTTTGGCTTCATTGCTAAATAACTTCTTCCTTTCCCTGATTTCGGCAAATAAAACCTCTACAGAATCTGTAAACCAGGGGTTTGGCGATCTGTGGCAAAACAGACATACTTCTTCTGGTCTCAGTTTGTGAAGGCATTGCTCCCACTTTCAAAATGATAACAATGTCCCTTTAAGCTGCTATACCCAGTCTAATATCAAAATTCCCTTCCCCAAAGACTCAAGCTACAAACAGAGGATGCAAGTAGCACTGGAAGGTCTGTTCACAGTCTTAAAACAAATTGAGGACAATAGGATGTGTAAATCTCCTTTGTACTCTCTCAAGGACTTTCATATCCTTCCTGAAGTATTTTGTGCTTTTTTTTTTCATTTAAGGTATATACTTATCCCCTTAAATGCATCTTATGCTAGTCACTTCAACTACTCCCTGTGGTAGCGAGTTCTACATTCTAATCATTCTCTGGGTAAAGAGATTGCTCCTATTGAATTTGTTAGTGACTTATATTTCTGTCCCCTCGCTTTGGATACCACAATGAGTGGGAACATCTTCTCTATGCCTATCCTATCAAAGCCCTTCATAAATTTTAAGGACCTCTATTAAAGATCGAGGCTAATGTGCTTACAGACATGGGAAAGAGTGTTGTATGCAGGAAGCTGATGCATGACATATGAGCATTGCTGGTTTCTACTTGCTGAACCTCCATTGTTGTATTAAAAACCTGAACTATAATCACTTGGTTTTCCTCTCAAAGAAAACACTCTTCATTCCCTTAGCCTGTACCATAGGTCTTGTGGTTCCTCAATTAAGTATATTATTGTAGTTAACAAAAAGTCTGTAGTGACAAAGCACTGCTATTAATCAAAGGGAACATATCAAAATGATATTGGTAAGTAACTACCTTTGTTAAACAGGTGACATTCACATTGCTGTGGTGTGTTTTCCAGGTGCCTCACTCTTCAGTGACCAAGTGGTTGCCAAGCATTTTTGCAACTGTAGAGAAACAGCAGTTACATCACAAAAACACATTCCAATTACATCATGTAGGTTCCAGTATCCACAACACCTGCTATTTGAATAAATACTTATTTGTTTGTCGATGCCATAGTGAAAGATTGTTGTGTCACTGTAACTGTAAATTGATGGAAGTTACTGATGTCACAGGACTGTCATCTAATGTCATTTGCAAACATGATATGTAGAGTTAGGGACAATTGGGAATAAGCACTAAGGCACGACATGCATTATTCTGCTAATCCATTTATAGAGGTATTTTGAACTGCAAACAATTTCCTCTATTATATCCTCCCACAATACACGTGAGATCATGATATTGTAGTTAGAACATCATAGTTGGCAGTTGGTCAAGTGACTGGAGAAGATGTTTCAGGATAGATTTTCCATGTCCATGCTCACAGCGAGGTGCCTTGATTGTTGCAAGTGCACTTTAGAAGCTTGTGGACCACTGCCCTTGGTTTTCCGTCTGTTGAAATCATATTTTTTCATACAAACAGACAAATTAGGAGCAGGAGTAGGCCACTCGGCCCCTCGAGCCTGCTCTGCCATTCAACAAGATCATGGCTGATCTGAGTGTAACCTCAACTCCACATTTGCACCTACCCCAATAACCTTTCACCCCCTTGCTTATCAAGAATGTATCTACCTCTGTTTTAAAAATATTCAAAGATTCTGCTTCCACTGCCTTTTGAGGAAGTGAGTTCCAAAGACTCACGACCCTCTGAGAGAAAAAATTTCTCCTCATCTCTGTTTTAAATGGGCGACCCCTTGTTTTTAAACAGTGACCCCCTAGTTCTAGATTTTCCCACAAGAGGAAACATCCTTTCCACATCTACCCTGTCAAGACCCCTCAGAATCTTATATGTTTCAATCAAGTTGCCTTTTACTCTTCTAAACTCCAGCGGATACGAGTCTAACCTGTCCAACCTTTCCTCATAAGAAACCTGCCCATTCCAGGTATTAGTCTAGAAAGTCTTCTTTGAACTGCTTCCAACGCATTTACATCCATGGTTAAATCAGGAAACCAATACTGTACACATTACTCCAGATGTGGTCTCACCAATGCCCTGTATAGCTGAAGCATAACCTCCCTACTTTTGTATTCAATTCCCCTCAATAAACGATAACATTCTATTAGCTTTCCTAATTACGTTCTGTACCTGCATACTAACCTTTTGTGATTCATGCACTAGTTTACCCAGATCCCTCTGCATCTCAGAGCTCTGCAATCTCTCACCATTTAGATAATATGCTTTCTTTTTTATTCTTCCTGCCAAAATGGACAATTTCACATTTTCCTACATTATACGCCATTTGCCAGATATTTGCCCACTCACTTACCCTATCTATATCCCTTTGTAGCCTCCTTACGTTCTCTTCACAACTTACTTTCCTACCTATCTTTGTGTCAACAGCAAAACTTAGCAACCGTACCTTCGGTCCCTTCATCCAAATCATTTATATAAATTGTAAAAAGTTGAGGCCTCAGCATGATCCCTGTGTCACACCACTTGTTACATCTTGCCAACCAGAAAATGACCCATTTATACCTACTCTCTGTTTCCTGTTAGCTAGCCAATCTTCTATCCATGCCAAAATGTTACTCCCTATACTATGAGCTTTTATTTTCTGCAATAACTTTTGATGTGGCACCTTATCAAATGCCTTCTGGAAATCTAAGTACAACACATCCACCAGTTCCCCTTTATCCACAGCACTTGTTACTTCTTCAAAGAACTTCAATAAATCTGTTAAACATGATTTCCCTTTCACAAAACCATGTTGACTCTGCCTGATTACCTTGAATGTTTCTAAGCGCCTTGCTATAACATCTTTAATAATAGCTTCTAACATTTTCACTATGACAGATGTTAAGCTAACTGGCCTGTAGCTTCCTGCTTTCTGTCTCCCTCCCTTTTAGAATAAAGGAATTACATTGGCTATTTTGCAATCTAATAGAACCTTCCCCGAATATAGGGATGTTGGAAAATTGAAACCAACGCATTAACTATCTCACTAGCCACTTCTTTTAGGACGCTAGCATGAAGTTCATCAGGAACCAGGGACTTGTCAGCCCGCAGCTCCAACAATTTGCTCAGTCCCACTTCCCTGGTGATTGTAATTTTCTTGAGTTCCTCTCTCCCTTCCATTTCCTGATTTACAGCTATATCTGGGATGTTGCTTGTATCCTCTATGGTGAAGCCTAATGCAAAATACCTGTTCAGTTCATCTGCCATCTCCTTATTTTCCCTTATTAATTCCCCAGACTCACTTTTTATAGGGCCAATGCTCACTTTGTTAATTCTTATATCTTTAAAATATCTACAGAAACTCTTACTATCTGTTTTCATATTTCTAGCCATCTTTCTCTTGTACTCTAATTTTCACCTTCTTATTAATATTTTAGTCATTCTTTGCTGCTTTTTATATTCTGTCCAATTTTCTGACCCACCACCCCATCTTTGCATAATTATATGTTTTTTCTTTAAGTTTGATATTATATTTAACTTTTTTATTTAACCACAGATAGTGGATCTTCTCCTTGGAATTTTTCTTTCTTGTTGGAATGTATTTATTTTGTGTATTCTGAAATATCCCCTTATATGTCTGCCACTGCATCTCTATTGACCTACCCTGCCAGTTCACTTTTGCTAGCTCTGCTTTCATGCCTTCATAATTGCCCTTATTTACATTTAAAATACTAGTCTTAGACCCACTCTTCTGTCCCTCAAACTGAATGTAAAATGCAATCATATTATGATCACTGCTCCCTAGGGGTGCCTTCACTATGAGGTTATTAATTACTCCTATCTCATTGCACAATCCAGGTCTAGTATAGCCTGCCCTCTGGTTGGCTCCAGAACATGCTGTTCTCAGAAACTATTCCAAAAATATTTTATGAACTCCTCATATACTTTTGCCCATCTGATTTTTCCAGTCTATATGTAGATTAAAATCCCCCATGATTATTGCCATACCTCTCTGACAAGCACCCATTATTTCTTTCTTTATACCCCATCCTACCATGTGGTTACTGTTAGACTGTTAGGGGGCCTGCACACCACTCCCACAAGTGACTTCTTGCCTTTATCATTTCTCATCTCGACCCAAACCGCTTCTACATCCTGGTTTCCTGAACATAGATCATCCCTCTCTATTGTGCTAATACATTAATTAACAGAGCCACCCCACTACCTTTTCCTAGCTTCCTGTCCTTCCTTATTATCATGTACCCTTCAATATTCAGGTACCAATCTATGTCATCCTGCAGCCATGTCTCTGTACTGGCTATAAGATCGTACTTACTTATTTCTATTTGCGCTATCAGTTCATCTGTTTTGTTTTGAATGCTATGTGCATTCAGATACAGAGCCTTTAGTTTTGTCCTTTTATTATTTTTGTAACCTCTAGCCTTGTCTGTTGATTTACTCTTAGATTTGTAATCACTGTCCCTTCCTGTCTGTTTATCTTTTCCATATTAATATCTTTCTCTCTTGCGTTGTCTCTACTCTTTGATTTACCACATCTTTCCAAATTTGATCTCTTGCCCCCACTATTTAGTTTAAAACTCTCTCTATTTCCCTAGTTATACGGCTTGCTAGAACACTGGTCCCAGCATGGTTCACCTGTAGACCGTCCCAACGGTACAGCCCCACTTTCCCCAGTACTGGTGTCAGTGCCCCGTGAACTGGAACCCACTTCTGCCACACCAGTCTTTGAGCCATGCATTGATTTCTCTAATATTATTTGCCCTATTCCAATTTGCACGTGACTCAGGTAATAATCCAGAGATTATTACCTTTGAGGTTCTGCAGCTGAATTTGGTGCCTAGTTCCTCATATTAACTATGCAGAACCTCTTTCCTTGTCCTGCTTATGTTGTTGGTACCTACATGGACCACAATGATTGGATCCTTCCCCTCCCACTGTACATTCCTGTTCAGCTCTGAGCAGATGTCCCAAACCCTGACAGGCAACACAGCCTTCTGGACTCTCGCTCTTTGCTGCAGAGAACATTGTCAACCCCCCTCACTATACTGTCCCCTACTTCCACTACATTCCTTTTTGCTTCCCCTGCATGAACGACTTCCTGTACTATGGTGCCATGGTCAGTCTGCTCATCCACACGATAGCCCTTGTTCTTGTCCCTACAAGCTGCAAGAACCTCGAACTTGTTTGCTCAGTTGGAAGGCTGAGCCTCCTCCCTTCCCACCTTCTCGATCCCGTAACCTGTCTGACTCGCAATCACACCCTCCTGTCCCTGACCACTGACTAAAACAGATGACCCTATCCTGAGGGGTGTGACTGCCTTCTGGAACTAAGTGTCCAGGTAACTTTTCCCCCTCCCTGATGCATCGCAGTGTCTACAGCTCAGCCTCCAGCTCACTGACTGAGTCGAAGCTCCTCAAGCCACAGTCACTTACTACAAAAATGGTTGTCATGGATTGCCATGGCATCCAGGAGCTCCCACATACGGCAGCCGAGACCTATCACATGTTCTGCCATCTTTATTGTGTTAATTTAATTAAATTTATTTTTCTTAATTAATTTATAGTTCCCCTCCTTACCAAACTCCCTTCTTCACACTCTGTGCCCACCAGCAGTGCTCAATGTAGACAAGCAACGCTGAGAGTCCTCTGACTTTATACTCTCTGAAAACAATGATGTCCAGCTTTGCTCGAGCTCAGAAACCAGTTTAAGCTAGCTACCTAATTAACTAGCTACAGCTACTTTTGCTTCCAAAGTGTACAACATGCCAATGTATGCTCCTGGAATGTGAAGAATCTTGCCATGTGTGAGGGCTCAGGAGATTTTGATACCCTCAGCTGGGGGGAGACAGGGCTGTGTAAGAGATAAAATGCAGATGGTAGACATACCATCCTTGTTCTTGCTCCATCACTCACCTGAATTGGACCGGAGCCACATTAATCTATGTACATCCCTCTCTAATGCCTTTTTAACATTTTACTGGATAGTGTGTTGCTATGCTGAGTAAAACTTGCCAGAACGGCAGAAGAGGCCCAAAAAAGTAAATGCATAAATTATATTTTTGGGGCCAGGAGAAGCAAAAGTGTTCCTCCAGGCTCTACGAAAATAATGTGGGCTGCCAATGCCCTAGGTTCACACCTTTCCTCAACACAATCATAACCGCCCCTCCTCCCCACCACCACTCCGGATCTACCTTTATCCTAATTGTATTGCTCTCTAGGCCATGCAATATTGCTCTAGCACAGAGCTGGTGAGCTCTGATTTCCTCTGCTTAAATATTGGGATGACTGAAGCCATTGTTTTCGGTCCTCGCTCCAAACTCCATTTTTTAAGCTAAGGACTCCATCCCTCTCCCTGGCAACAGTCTGAGATTAAGCCAGTTTGTTCACAACATTGGTGTAACATTTTGACCCCAAAATGAACTTCTGACCTCTTATTCGTGCCATCCCTAAGACCGCCTATTTCCTCCTCCATAACATTGTCTGACTTTGCCCGTCTCAGCTTACTTGCTGCTGAAACCCTCATTCATGCCTTTGTTACCTCTAGCCATAAATGTTCCAACGCACTCTTGGCTGATCTCCCACATGTTATTCTCCGTAAGCTTGAGGTCATCCAAAACTCTGCTGCCCATGTCTTAACTCGCACCGAGTCCCATTCCCCTATGCTTGCTGACCTACATTGGTTCCCGGTCAAGCAGTGTAAATGGAGGTGGTGGCATAGTGGTAATGTCACTGGACAAGTAATTCAGAGGCCCGGGTTAATGGCCTGGGGCCACGGATTCATTTAATTAATAAAAATATCTGGAATTGTAAGCTAGCCTCAGTAATGGTGCCATGTAACGATCATCAATTGTTGTAAAAACCCATTTGATTCACTAATGTCCTTTAGGGAGGGAAATCTGCTGTCCTGACCAGTTCTGGCCGACATGTGACTCCAGACCTACAGTCATGTGGTTGACTCTTAACTGCCCTCTGAATTGGCCTAGCAAGCCACTCAGTTGTCAAGAGCAATTAAGGATGGGCAACAAGGCTGGCTTTGGCAGCAATGCCCACATCCCATGTGAGAATAAAAAAAATCTTGATTTTTATTCTTGTTTTCAAATCCCTCCATGGCCTCTCTCTATCTCTGTAATCTTCTCCAGCTCCACAACCTTCCAAGATATCCGCACTTCTCTAATTCTGGCCTCTTCTGCATCCCTGACTTTAATCGCTCCACCATTGGTTTCCTTGGCCCAAAGCTCGGAATGCCCTTCCAACACCTCTCCGCCTCTCCACTTCACTTTCCTCCTTTCAGATTTTTGTATGATTGCCTTTAAGAGTGATGTCCCTTTAAGAACTCAGTGTGCTAATGAGCTAAGTACCAGGATGTAGTCGTGTGACTACAAACCATAGTCACTCTGCAACTGTGACACCTAGGCGAAGGTTCTGTAAATAGTTTGCTCTGTACTATATATAATAGTTTAGCTATTAATAAACCTGTTTGAGATCTTCAGTAAACTGGACTCCATGCATCTCATTTACATTGTATCAGACAACATAAAGAACTCATTACATGGTGGCACCTGTGGTGAAAAGACAAAGTCTAAGTTTGAACACCACAGGTAAAACAGCTGTGAAAACAATCATTACTACAGCCAAAAGAGAGAAAGTTCAACAGAAATACTGGTCCAAACAGTGGAAAGAAAAAATAACTTACCTCCAGCTGTAGAAGACAGAGTTCAGAACAACAAGCTTCAAGTAAATTCCTGCGATCGGGTGAGTCATTGTGCCGACGGTTGAGGAATCCCCGTTTTTAAAAAAAGCTTTGAAGTGCTTAAAAATTGATTTTTTTCAAAGTTTCCATGGGAGAGACAGAGAAAAAACACGGGGAAAACCAGATTCCTCTCCCAGGCTGATCGGGGTCGGCGCCATTACAGGAGGCAAAAAGTGTAGGAAAGGCCCAAACACTGCAGAGTCTCCAGTCACACAGCCACAGTAAAAAAAATCATTAAACTACTCAAGCGTGAACAACATAAACAAACTCTAGCAAAAAAAGCAATTGAACTGCCTATTGAACAGCTATGTAAACAGACAAGCTTAGTCCTGCAAGCAAGGTAAACAAAGAACACCACCAAACACCTGCTCTTCTCCATCAAAGCATCCAGTCTAAATAACAAAAGAGAATTTCTTAAAGGGGAAATAGCGCAGAGTGAACAGAACAAAGTTAAATAAAGACCAGAAAGTAAAATAACAGCAGAAAGATGGATGTCAAATTTCCCAGCATGAACTGGAAGGCCATTGATATCCTATCTGAGCTCAAACTTTTTAAACAAAGAACACAGTTATGCTTCACAGACCAAGTGATTGTAGAACCAGAGAAACAGGCTGTAAAAATACTAATAGTAGTTGGAAATGAGGGATTACACAGAATCAATACCTCTGGCTTATCTGAAGAGGACCAGAAAGATCTTGCAAAGATATGGAAAGTGCTAGAAGATCAGCTCTGCCTGGAATTGATGTCCTACAGCCAACAGCCACAGGAATCAATAGATCAGTTCGTCAGTAGATAGCGTAGTAAGGGAACAAATGCAATTTTTTGGAAACTGAGCTGTTGGACCGAATAATGGAGTTGGTAATTGTCTCAACACCTATTGAAGCATTTCAGAAAGACCTCTTGGGGAAAATGAAAGGTCACAGCATTGATGCGCTGTTAGAAGATGGCAGGAAATATGAAGCCATTGCAGCTGGACAATAGCATCTGCAAGCACTCGGTGCCGCCAACAGTATCAGCACGATAACCAAATCGAAAAGAGCAAGCAAGCTGTGTGGCAAGTGTGGTTGCTCCCACTCACCGTGAAGTTGTCCTGCATTTCAAGATCTGTGCAAGGCGTGCAGTGTAAAAGGACATTGGGCCCACCTATGCAAGAAATCTGGCTCCAAAGATGCAGTCAGAAGTCACAGTAGGACACAAACAAACAGAAGACAGGGGCAGCAACAGGGCAACAACAGCAAGGAAAGCTCCAGAGACCTGTGTAAATGCAAACCGATACACGAAGTCCACAGTGGAACAGACATGAGACAAGACTCAGAGCGAAGCAATTCTCAGCCAGAAGACGAGCGGGCATTTCACATTGTGAACCTGACAGATTGTGTGGATGAAGTCAAACAACTGGAAGCTTTGCTACCATTAACATCATGTGCTCAAAGAAAGTTGGCAAACACACACTCATAGAAAATCATAGAAAGCTCAAGGCACGGAAAAAGGCCACTTGGCCCATCGTGTCTGTGCTGGCTGAAAAATGATCCACTTATTCTAATCCCACCTTACAGCATTTGGTCCATAGCCCTGCAGATTACAGCACTTGAGGTACATATCCAGACTCTTTTTGAATGAGTTGAGGGTTTCTGCCTCAACTACCCTTTCAGGCAGTGAGTTCCAGACCCCCACCACCCTCTGGGTGAAAAAATTTTCCTCATCTCCTCTCTAATTTTTCTACCAATCACTTTAAATCTATGACACCTCATCACTGACCTCTCTGCTAAGGTGAATAGATCCTTCACCTCCACTCTATCCAGGCCCCTCAACATTTTATACATTTCAATCAGATCTCCCCTCAGCCTTCTCTGTTCCAAGGAGAACAACCCCAACCTACCCATCTTTCCTCATAGCTGCATTTTTCCAGTCCTGGCAACATCCTCGTAAATCTCCTCTGTACCCTCTCTCGTGCAATTACATCCTTTCTGTAATGAGCTGACCAGAAATGCACACAGTACTCAAGTTGTGGCCTAACCAATGAGTTATACAGTTCCATCATAACCTCCCTGCTCTTATATTCTATACCTCGACTAATAGAGGAAAGGATTCCATATGTCTTCTTAACCACCTTATCGACCTGTCATGCTATCTTCAGGGATCTGTGGACATTCACTCCAAGGTCCCTCACTTCCTCTACACTTCTCAGTAATTTCCCAATAATCGTGTATTCCTTTGCCTTGTTTGACCTCCCCAAATGCATCACCTCACACTTCTCTAGCTTGAATTCCATTTGCCACTTTTCTGCCCATCTGACCAGACCATCAATATCTTCCTGCAGCCTTCAGCTATCCTCCTCACTATCTAACACATTTCCAATCTTTGTGTCACCTGCAAACTTCTTGATCATGCCCCCCAGTTACATCCAAATCGTTAATATATACCACAAAAAGCAGGGGACCCAGTACTGAACTTGACGGAACGCCACTGGAAACAGCCCTCCAATCGCAAAAACCCCTGTCAACAATTACCTTTTGTTTCCTGCCACTGAGCCAATTTTGTATCCACCTTGCTGTATTTTCCTGGATCCCATGGGATTTTATTTTTTTAACCAATCTGCTATGTGGGACCTTGTCAAAAGCCTTGCTAAAATCCATGTAGACCACATCAACTGCACAACCCTCATCTAACTTCCTTGTTACTTCTTCAAAAAATTTGATCAAGTTGGTCAGACAAGATCTTCACTGAACAAATCTATGCTGACTATCCTTGAATAACTTGTGCCTTTCTAAGTGACAGTTTATCCTGTCTCTCAGAATAGATTCCATAATTTGCCCACTACTGAGGTTAGACTGACTGGTCTGTAATTATTTGGTCTATCCCTCACTCATTTTTTAAACAGAGGTATAGTTAGCAGTTCTCCAGCCCTCCGGCGCCACACCTCTATTCAGTAAGATCTGGAAAATGATGGTCAGACCTTCTGCTATTTCCTCTCTTGCTTCTTTTAACACCCTGGTGATTTATCAACTTTCAAGGATGCTCATCCCATTACTACTTCCTCTCTCCCTATGTTTATCACATCCAATACTTCACACTCCTCCATAACTACAATATCTGCATCGTCCCCCTCTTTTGTGAAGACAGACGCAAAGTATTTATTAAGAACCATACCAATATCTTCTGCCCCTACACATGGGTTACCTTTTTGATCTTTTATGGGCCCTACTCTCTCCTTAGTTATCCTCTTACTCTTAATGTGTAGATAAAACATCTTTGGTTTCATCTTGTATTTGCTTGCCAATATTCTTTCATGCTCTCTCCTTGCTTTCCTAATTTCCTTTTTGATTTCACCCCTCCACTTTCTATACTCCTCTCAGCTTTCACTCAGGATTAAGACTGACACTGGAGCTAGTGCAAATATCCTACCAGTCTGAATTCTGAAGGATATGTACCGGAGTTGTTGGAAATTAATGATACAACTGACAACTGCAAAGTTATCTTCATATAATAGGTCACCCATCCTTTGCAGTGGGCACACTAACAATGCAATGCAGCTTTGGCAAATCAGCATGGAAACCACAAATATTTTACCTGGTAGATATGAGTGGAACAGCAGAGGCAGGACTACCGATGTGTAAGGACCTCAACATCATAACTATCCATGAGGTCACCAAGGTACCAATTACAGCAGAAGAGACCATGAGCACTGAGTCACAGTTCCTCCAGGTGCTCAGTAGTTCTGTTTTTTTTTTAAAAAAATTTTATCGGCCCTTTCTCAGAGATGCCACACCAAGAGAATGAAGATCCAAACTCAGATGGTGAAAGTTCACTGTCAACAGGCAGTGTTTCATCACGCTCCCGCGACTCAGAAGAAGGAACTGACATTGTAACCACTGAGAAGCAAAGGCTGGCAGTGGGGAGCATTGCCAAGGGAAAGCTCCAAAGTCTAGAACCGCTCGCAGACTCTGACCAGCGGTAAATGGTGCAGTCTGGAAACCCAGCAACAGCACAACTATGCCGCGCCCTCACTTCTGCTCTCTAGAGAACCGCCAGCACCACAACGAGTCAGAACAGACAGGTACCTCCACGAGGCCAAGTACTCCTCTCCCAACAAGTCCGCGACATTGAGCCTCAGGCCTTCAGATGCAGAGGATGAGGAGAGGTATGGGACACACAATGTCCTGAGGAGGCAGAGGAGGAATGAGTTGAAGCATTGTCTGTTGGCTCTTCGAGATGAGGTGCCAGAGCCTTCCAAGAATGAAAAGGCCTCAAAAGTGGTCATCTTGTGAAAAACAACAGAGTATGTTAGCAGGCTGAAGGCAGAGCAACAGGAACTGAATGCAGAGAGGGAGAAACTTCAGAAAGAACAGCAACAGCTGAGACGTAAATTCCTTAAGCAAGAGTTGTCAAACCACCGATACGATATATGGACTTTTAAGCCTCTGCACTTGTGAATTTCACAATCTCTATCCTTGTACCTGTAAACTTTATAGTCTCTATCCCATATAACTAATTTTGATGTTATCTAATTTTATGTGTTTTTACTTGTAGCATACGAGATTTACCTTTGGAAAGAAAGGGGATGTTGTACAATTGCCTTTAAGAGTGATGTCCCTTTAAGAACTCAGTATGCTAATGAGCTAAGTACCAGGATGTAGTCATATGACTACAAGCCATAGTCACTTTGCAACTGGAACACCCAGACGAAGGTTCTGTAAATAGTTTGCTCTGTACTGTATATTCTAGTTTAACTGTTAATAAACCCATTTGAGATCTTCAGCAAACTGGACTCCATGCATCTCATTTATGTTGCATCAGACAACATAAAGAACTCATTACGCAGACAGTCCTTAAAACCTACCTCTTTGACCAAGCTTTTCGTCATCTGACCTAATATCTCCTTTTGTGTTTCAGTGTCATATTTGTTTTATAAATTCTCCCGTGAAGCGCTTTGGGATGTTTTATTATGTTAAAGGCGCTATTTAAATATAAGTTGATGCTGTTGTTGCAATACCACTACGACAAACTTTCAAGTGGTAAAGGGTAACAGTTCCATTTCACTGCCCCCATGGTGTGCACCAGGATTGTGCACTTGCAACCTGTGCCTTTCCGTCCAATATTCTGGACAGAAAACCTTGAGCTAGAAGTGTGTAATTATGTGATTTGCTGCCCCCAGCATGCACTAAGGAACAGTGCATTCAAATTTTTAATCTCAAGAGGCGACAATTACTCTAGTGTGCATTGTTAACAATGTCAGCTTGGTGTTAGACACGTGAAAACAACCACCATATTTATGAGTCTCCAGTTCAAGCACCAAGACGTAGCTTGGCTGGTGGTGAGAAGGGCCCTCCCCGTCAGATCCTTCATGCATACCCGAAGTCTCGCCCCCTCCGCACAATGCCCCCGCGTTGGCTGTGGTGGGGAAGAGACGGTCGCCCACCTCCTCCTGGAATGTGCCTTTGCAAAGCAGGTGTGGAAAGAGATGCAGTAGTTTTTGTCAAGGTTCATCCCAAGCAGCTCTGTAACACAGGAGTCTGTGCTCTACGGGCTGGTCCCAGGGACGCACACCGAGACAAACATCAACTGCTGCTGGAGGACTATCAATTCGGTGAAAGACGCCCTTTGGTCTGCCCGAAACTTGCTGGTCTTCCAGCGCAAAGAGTTGTCCACCACCGAATGTTGCAGACTGGCACATTCCAAGGTCCAGGACTACGTGCTGAGGGACGCACTAAAGCTTGGGGCAGCCGCAGCAAAGGCTCAATGGGGAAAGACCACAGTGTAAGGTTCCCCCACCAAGCTGGACTGAGGGGCTGGATCCATGGGAAACCCCTCGAACTGTATCGTTAATATTCTCAATTGCTGTAAATGTAAAACTGTAATTGACATGACAATTGTGAAACGGAAGGGTTGGGAAGAAACTCATAACAGTATTGAAAGAAACTGATCTCCCTTGCAATGTTTGTATTTTTTGGTGCTGTTTGGAAACTGTTTGGCAATGTAATTTTTACAGATTTTTATGAATAAAGTATATTTTGGAAAAAAAAAGATAAATTTACCTCAGCACCTACAGGCAGTGGTCGCGATGGTGGTCCCACGGGCCATCGATCTGGTCGGGGGGTAATGACTGCCGTTCCTCCGGCCTGGGTATTCTGCTGCGGGGAGGTAACTTCACCCTCTCCGAAGTTAAGGAGGTGGTGGGCGGTCGCCTCCTCGCAGCAGACGTAATGTACAACAACGCTCCGCTCCGGTTGATCAACGTGTACGCCCCGGTACAACGCAGCGAGCGGCTGACCGTCTTCCAGCAGCTCCCACTGCTGCTGGCGATGTCCAGGCCGGTCATCCTAGGCGGTGACTTCAACTGCATCATCGATGCGGCTGGACGATCCGGCAGTGACGACAGCAAACTGGACGCTACGTCCAGATTCCTAATAGAAACAGTTAAAGATGCCAAACTGCACGACGTCTTCAGCAAACCTGCAGACGGAGCGCAGCGCAGATACACATGGTCAAGATCGGACGGGTCTGCCCGTTCCAGAATTGACTGCCTGTTTGTGTCCCGTGCTGTCATGGTCGGATCCACCGACGTCAAGCCGGTGTTCTTCTCCGACCACTGCCTCTTACTGGCCGACTGTCACTTACAGGACGACCAGCGGGTTGGCAGAGGGACGTGGAAGCTCAATGCGACACTGCTGACCCCAGAGAACGTTGAGGAACTCAAAAGGGATTACAAAGGTTGGAGGACCGTGAAACCCCTCTTTGAGTCTCCAGTTCACTGGTGGGAAGCGATTAAGGAGAACATCAAGAGGTTCTTCATCCACAAAGGTGTTCAGAAGGCGAGAGAGAGACAGAGGGAACTGTCCCGACTCCAGAAAATTATGCAAAATCTACTCCGGTTGCAGTCAATGGGGGTCGAGGTCAAGGAGGACCTCCAAGAGGTGAAGAGCCAGCAGGCTTCGCTCTTTGCCAAGGAGGCCTCCAAGATCATCTTCCGGTCCAGAGTCCGCTCCATCGAGCAGGATGAGACGTGCTCGCGTTACTTCTTCCAAAAGGTACACAGAGAGAGCTCTGTTATCAGCAGCCTGAAGGAAGAAGATGGCTCGGTAACGTCTTCGCAGTCCGACATACTAAGGATCAGCAAATCCTTTTATGCTGGGCTGTATGACGCGAAGCCCACAGACAGCAGAGCCTCCCAGTCCTTTCTGTCATCTATCACAGAGGTCTTAGGTGACAGCAGGAGGGAGAGACTGGACAAGCCGTTAACTCTGGACGAGCTGACAAAGGCCGTCAAGTCCTTCGAGACGAGTAAAACTCCCGGGAGCGACGGCTTACCGGTCGAGTTGTACTCGGCCCTGTGGGACTGGGTCGGCCCGGACCTGCTGGAAGTATACGAGAGTATGCTCCTGGCCGGCAGCATGTCAGAATCCATGAGGAAAGGCATCATCACCCTCATTTACAAGCGGAAGGGGGAGAGGGCAGAAATCAGAAATTGGCGGCCCATCTCACTGCTTAATGTTGACTACAAGATTCTGTCCAAAGTCATAGCCAGTCGAGTCAAGTCTGCTCTGGAGTTGGTGATTCACCCCGATCAGACCTGTACTGTAACCGGCAGGAAGATCTCTGATAGTCTCACGCTACTCAGGGATACGATCGCCTACGTACGGGACAGGAGGGTGGACACCTGCCTCATCAGCCTGGACCAGGAGAAGGCTTTTGACAGGATATCGCACACCTACATGATGGACGTGCTTTCCAAAATGGGGTTTGGGGAGGGAATCTGCAATTGGATCCAACTGCTCTACACAAACATCAGTAGTGCAGTCTCAATCAATGGGTGGGAATCGGAAAGTTTCCCGATCAAATCTGGAGTCAGACAGGGCTGTCCTCTCTCCCCGGTCTTGTTTGTTTGCTGTATTGAACCCTTTGCTGAGTCTATTAGGAAGGATGTGAGCATAAGAGGGGTGACAATCCCAGGCAGCGGAGGCACTCAGGTTAAAACCTCCCTGTACATGGATGACGTCGCCGTCTTCTGCTCGGATCCGCTGTCCATGCGCAGACTGATGAGCATCTGCGACCAGTTCGAACTGGCCTCAGGAGCCAAAGTTAACCACGGCAAGAGCGAGGCCATGTTCTTTGGGAACTGGGCTGACCGATCCTTTGTCCCCTTCACCGTCAGGTCAGATTACCTGAAGGTGCTGGGGGTATGGTTCGGAAGGGCCGGGGCGTGCACCAAAACCTGGGAGGAGCGAGTAGCCAAGGTACAACAAAAGTTGAGCATGTGGGGGCAGCGATCTCTCTCCATTGTGGGTAAGAACCTGGTCATCAGGTGCGAGGCGCTCACGTTGTTGCTGTACGTGGCGCAGGTCTGGCCCATACCCCACTCCTGCGCTGTGGCAGTCACCCGAGCCATTTTCCGCTTCATCTGGGGATCTAAAATGGACCAGGTCCGGAGTGACACGATGTTCAAATCGCTGGACAAGGGCGGGAAAAATGTACCCAACGTGGCCCTCATCCTGATGACCACCTTCGTGTGTGGCTGCATCAAGCTGTGTGTAGACCTCCAGTACGCAAACTCCAAGTGTCACTACGTGCTGAGGTTCTATCTGTCCCTGGTGTTGCGAAGGATGGGCCTGGTCACATTGCCGCGAAACGCTCCATGCAGTTGGACCGTGCCGTACCACCTATCCTTCGTGGAGCAGTTTCTGTGGGAAAACACCTTTGACCACCGGTCCATCAGGCAGTGGTCTGCACGGAATGTCCTCAAAGCTCTACGGGAAAAGGAGACGGTGGATCCTGTCGATGGTTCCCCGAGCAGATGGTCAAAGTCATTTGGCGGAATGCCTCATCACCAGAACTTTCAAACAAGCACCAAGACGTAGCTTGGCTGGTGGTGAGAAGGGCCCTCCCCGTCAGATCCTTCATGCACACCTGAAGTCTCGCCCCCACCGCACAATGCCCCCGCGGTGGCTGTGGTGGGGAAGAGACGGTTGCCCACCTCCTCCTGGAATGTGTCTTCGCAAAGCAGGTGTGGAAAGAGATGCAGTGGTTTTTGTTGAGGTTCATCCCAAGCAGCTCTGTAACACAGGAGTCTGTGCTCTACGGGCTGTTCCCAGGGACGCACACCGAGACAAACATCAACTGCTGCTGGAGGACGATCAATTCGGTGAAAGACGCCCTTTGGTCTGCCCGAAACTTGCTGGTCTTCCAGCGCAAAGAGTTGTCCACCACCGAATGTTGCAGACTGGCACATTCCAATGTCCAGGACTACGTGCTGAGGGAGGCACTAAAGCTTGGGGCAGCCGCAGCAAAGGCTCAATGGGGAAAGACCACAGTGTAAGGTCCCCCCACCAAGCTGAACTGAGGGGCTGGATCCATGGGAAACCTCTCGAACTGTATCGGGAAAATTCTGTGTGCTGCAAATGTAAAAATATATATGGCATGAAAATGAAATGGAAGGGTTGTGTGGCAACTCATGATTGTATTGAAGGAAACTGATCATCTTTGCACTGTTTGTATTTTTTTGACTTGATGCTGTTTTAAACTGTTTGGGAATGTAATTTTTACAGATTTTTATGAATAAAGTATATTTTGGAAATAAAAAATAAATAAATTTATAGATTCACAACTCTCTGAGTGAAGAAATTTCTCCACATCTCAATCCTAAATGGCCTTAGACAGTAACCCCTAGTTCTAGACTCTCCAGCCAGCGGAAACATCCTCGCAGCCTCTACCCTATCAAGTCCTCTCAGAATCTTATATGTTTCAATGAGATCACCTCTCATTCTTCTAAACTCCAGAAAGTATAGGCCCATTCTGCTCAATCTCTCCTCATAGGGCAGCCCACTCATCCCAGGAATCAAACTAGTGAATCTTCATTGCATCCCCTCTAAGGCAAGTATGTCCTTCCTTGTGTAATGAGACCGAAACTGTACACAGTACTCCAGGTGTGGTCTCTCCAAAGCCCTATATTGGTTCGGAAATGTAATAAAATAATGTTATAACAATATTATAAAATATTATTACTTTCGAATTGTGTTAGATCTGGAATTTATATTGGTAGAATACACTGACCAAACCAATTTGCTGCAATGCCCGTGGATCTATATGAATAATTATAGAGGGTGGACATGTTATACTCCTGAAAGCTTGCTTTGAAGGATTATGCTGCAGCCAATCTTTACACAGCCTTACATTTATTATACAAAGTAAAAAGATTACAAACATGCAACTCCTCACTCAAACCTTCACCCAGTTTCACTAAGTGTCTCCATATACACTCAAGTCCACCTGCATATGATTAAACACAATGGATACAGTACTTGTGTGTTATGTGGACTGAGAACAATGGAACATCCCTTAGGGCACAAAGTTATGGTGGCATTCTTACAATATCAAGGAAGCACAAATACATTGCAGGTGCTTTGTCCAACCCAAATGCACATAACAATACCAGAGGGTGAATTCCTTCTGTCTTTACTATTATTTCTCATATTACTTATTTATAAAGGGACTGAAATTCACCACAGTGCTGCCTTTCATACAGTGGCTAAAACTGCTGATATTTCCAAGCGGTTTCTCAGTGCTCAGAACTTTGTGCAGTCAGGAAGCATCTGGATGAATTTATCTGCTGCAAATTATTCAGTTCTGGATACTTACTGGAGTTATCTGCAACTTGTAAAGATTCTTGATAAGCTGCAAAATCTCAGCTGCCAAATGTAGTATAAGAGCTCTCTCTGGTGGCATTAACTTGCAATTCTTTTTCTATCCTTTTAATCTGCTTACCTGAAAAAATGCTACCTCTGGGTTGCACTCTGAACATTTTGATAATTTTTCGATAGCACAAGAACATAAGAAAATATGGAACAACAAAAGGCTGCTTTGGCCCGTCAAACCCATCCCATCCACAGAATATGTGCGATCTGACCTATGCCTGTCTACCCAATTAATCTGAAATACAAAGATAAAATGCTGAAAGTACTCAGGTCAGGCAGCATCTGTGCAGAGAGAAACAAGAGTCACTGTTTCAGGTCTGTGACCTATCATCAGAGCTGGAAAAAAATGTG
Source organism: Heterodontus francisci (assembly GCF_036365525.1). NCBI lineage: Eukaryota > Metazoa > Chordata > Chondrichthyes > Heterodontiformes > Heterodontidae > Heterodontus > Heterodontus francisci. The sequence continues at coordinate 8,105,171 of NC_090372.1, read as the reverse complement.
ACAGGTTTTAAGAAAGAGACAAAAGGAAATCCCACCGGAGAGAAAAGCAGAACTTCCTCAAGGTGGGCATTCCTGGAAGAGAAGTGGCAGTGAAATAATCACAAATCTTATCTTTTCCTGAATATTTTTACATAATGCGGAACAGGTCGCAGTTCATTTGTGATCTTTGCCAATATCTAGCTAACAAAGTCAAGATCAATTGTGACTTTGTAGAACAGGATTTCAATAATGTTGTTGGCTGTGTACTTGAAATGTCTATACCAGTTATATACCGCATTACATCAGTAGTGGCTTTGTTAAGTTTTTTGACTAAATTAAGTGTTCCATCATAGGGTCTGTAAAATCTTCCCTTTCAAAGAACAAACAAAGAACAAAGAACAGTACAGCACAGGAACAGGCCATTCGGCCCTCCAAGCCTGCGCCGATCTTGATGCCTGCCTAAACTAAAACCATCTGCACTTCCGGGGTCTGTCTCCCTCTATTCCCATCTTATTCATGTATTTGTCAAGATGCATCTTAAACGTCGCTATCGTACCTGCTTCCACCACCTCCCCTGGCAGCAAGTTCCAGGCACTCACCACCCTCTGTGTAAAGAACTTGCCTCACACATCCCGTCTAAACTTTGCCCCTCTCACCTTAAACCTATGTCCCCTAGTAACTGACTCTTCCACCCTGGGAAAAAGCTTCTGACTATCCACTCTGTCCATGCCGCTCATATCATTGTAAACTTCTATCATGTTGCCCCTCCACCTCTGTCGTTCCAGTGAAAACAATCCGAGTTTATCCAACCTCTCCTCATAGCTAATGCCCTCCAGACCAGGCAACATCCTGGTAAACCTCTTCTGTAACCTCTCCAAAGCCTCCACGTCCTTCTGGTAGTGTGGTGACCAGAATTGCACGTAATATTCGAAGTGTGGCCTAACTAAGGTTCTGTACAGCTGCAACATGACTTGCCAATTTTTATACTCTATACTCTACTCCCGACCGATGAAGGCAAGCATGCCGTATGCCTTCTTGACTACCTTATCCATCTGCGTTGCCACTTTCAGTGACCTGTGGACCTGTAGGCCCAGATCTCTCTGCCTGTCAATACTCCTAAGGGTTCTGCCATTTACTGTATACCTCCCACCTGTATTAGACCTTCCAAAATGCATTACCTCACATTTGTCCAGATTAAACTCCATCTGCCATTTCTCCGCCCAAGTCTCCAACCGATCTATATCCTGCTGTATCCTCTGACAATCCTCATCACTACCCGCAACTCCACCAACCTTTGTGTCGTCTGCAAACTTACTAATCAGACCAGCTACATTTTCCTCCAAATCATTTATATATACTACAAACAGCAAAGGTCCCAGCACTGATCCCTACGGAACACCACTAGTCACATCCCTCCATTCAGAAAAGCACCCTTCCACTGCTACCCTCTGTCTTCTATGACCGAGCCAGTTCTGTATCCATCTTGCCAGCTCACCTCTGATGCCGTGTGACTTCACCTTTTGTACCAGTCTGCCATGAGGGACCTTGTCAAAGGCTTTACTGAAGTCCATATAGATAACATCTACTGCCCTTCCTTCATCAATCATCTTCGTCACTTCCTCAAAAAACTCAATCAAGTTAGTGAGACACGACCTCCCCTTCACAAAATCATGCTGCCTCTCGTTAATAAGTTTGTTTGTTTCCAAATGGGAGTAAATCCTGTCCCGAAGAATCCTCTCTAATAGTTTCCCTACCACTGACGTAAGGCTCACCGGCCTATAGTTTCCTGGATTATCCTTGCTACCCTTCTTAAACAAAGGAACAACATTGGTTATTCTCCAGTCCTCTGGGACCTCACCTGTAGCCAATGAGGATGCAAAGATTTCTGTCAAGGCCCCAGCAATTTCTTCCCTTGCCTCCCTCAGTATTCTGGCGTAGATCCCATTAGGCCCTGGGGAAATATCTACCTTAATGCTTTGCAAGACACCCAATACCTCCTCCTTTTTGATAATGAGATGACTGAGACTATCTACACTCCCTTCCCTAGGCTCATCATCCACCAAGTCCTTCTCTTTGGTGAATACTGATGCAAAGTACTCATTTAGTACCTCGCCCATTTCCTCTGGCTCCACACATAAATTCCCTTTTCTGTCCTTGAGTGGGCCAACCGTTTCCCTGGTTACCCTCTTGCGCTTTATATACGTATTAAAGCCTTGGGATTTTCCTTAATCCTGTTTGCCAATGACTTTTCATGACCCCTTTTAGCCCTCCTGACTCCTTGCTTAAGTTCCTTCCTACTGTCTTTACATTCCTCAAGGGATTCGTCTGTTCCTAGCCTTCCAGCCCTTACGAATGCTTCCTTTTTCTTTTTGACTAGGCTCACAATATCCCGCGTTATCCAAGCTTCCCGAAACTTGCTAAAATTATCCTTCTTCCTCACAGGAACATGCTGGTCCTGGACTCTAATCAGCTGACGTTTGAAAGACTCCCACATGTCAGATGTTGATTTACCCTCAAACAGCCGCCCCCAATCTAAATTCTTCAGTTCCTGCCTAATATTGTTATAATTAGCCTTCCCCCAATTTAGCACCTTCACCCGAGGACTACTCTTATCCTTATCCACAAGTACCTTAAAACTTATGGAATTATGGTCACTGTTCTGGAAATGCTCCCCTATTGAAACTCCGACCACCTGGCCGGGCTCATTCCCCAAAACCAGGTCCAGTACGGCCCCATCCCTAGTTGGACTATTTACATATTGTCTCAAGAAGCCCTCCTGGATGCTCCTTACAAATTCTGCCCCATCCAAGCCCCTAGCACTAAGTGAGTCCCAGTCAATATAGGGGAAGTTAAAATCACCCACCACTACAACCCTGTTACCTTTACATCTTTCCAAAATCTGTCTACATATCTGCTCCTCTACCTCCCGCTGGCTGTTGGGAGGCCTGCAGTAAACCCCCAACATCGTGACTGCACCCTTCCTATTCCTGAGCTCCACCCATATTGCCTCGCTTCATGACCCCTCCGAGGTGTCCTCCCGCAGTACAGCTGTGATATTTCCTATTTTGAAATAAAGTGTTTCCTCTTTAATTAAGATTGCATTTGATGGTTTAATAGCAAGGTATAGCCTCGATGGCAAGGCCTCCTGTGATAGAGTGGACTAGTTATAGAGTAAAGTGGGAATATATGGCACAGTTTACCATGCAGGAGATGCTATAGAATCATCGAATTGTACAGCACTGAAGAAGGCCATTCGACCCATTGTGCCTATGACCAGATTAGAATGACCGCCCTGTAATGGCTATTTGATTTACATTCAAGAGAAATTGCCATTTTCTTTAGAAAGGAAATTCAATATTTTGTGGATACTAAAGGAAAAATTGACAAACAATTTGCAATCAGAGAGCATTCCAGTGTTATCAGTTCCATCAACGGTTCCTTTTTAAACCTTTGCGGTGCTATTTGGGCTCAATCACTTCTCAAATTCAGTTTCATGCACAAATAAAAATATTCAGAATCCTCTCGGAATAAAAGAATGTGAAAGTTGATAACTTGCTTACATTACTGATGTGTAAAATTTGTTCTAGTGACATTTCCTCTTTAAATGTTTGCAGTGCTTTGCAGCTTGATAGGCTTCCCTGCCCCTTGAAATTAAAAATGGCTACATCACATCATCAGTGGTGTTTCTCAAGCTGCTCAGATTAAGATGTAAGGAGAACTGAAATTGAGGGACAAATTGGAAGCTCTAAAGGAACCAGGGAAGGAGTCCAAATAAGCAACCCAGTTAAAAGTGAATGTTGGTGTGAATAAATGCAAGTTTCAGACAAAAAATAAAAAAAAAATGTACACATTTCCCCTTCTTAATTCCCTCTTTCTTTTGCACCCTTCAAAGGTTCCGAAGACATAGGCAAGCAATTAATAATGCTGCATGTCCCATACAAATAAACATAGAAAGATTTATAGCACAGAAAGAGACCATTCAGCCTATCTGAGTGAAAAATCTCCCCTCAACTTCCCTCTAATCCATCCATCAACTACTTTAAATCTCTGCCCACTGGTTATTGACCTCTCTGATAATAGAAATTGGTCTTTCCTTTCCACTCTATCCACTCTATTAATTTTATACAATTAATTAAATCTCCCCTCAGCCTCCTGTGTTCCAAAGAATAAAAACCAAGCCTATCCAATCTTTCCTCATAGCTTAAGTTCTCCATTCCTGGCAACATCCTTGTGAATTTCTTCTGTACCCTCAGAGGGGCAGTGGAATCTGGGGTGCAAATGCATTGATCTTTGAAGGTGGCAGAACATACTGAGAGAGTGGTTAGTAAAACCATCAGGATCTTGAACTTCATAAATAGAGGCATTGAGTATAAAAGCAGGAAAGTTATGCTGAACCTTTATAAAGCTCTGGTTAGGCCCCATCTGGAGTATTGCATCCAGATCTGGTTACCAGACTTCAGGAAGGATGTGAGGGTCCTTGAGAGGGCGCAGAGGAGATTTACCAGAATGGTTCCAGGGATGAGGGATTTCAGTTACAAGGTTAGGTTGGAAAAGCTGGGTTTGTTCTCCTTAGAACAAAGGAGATTGAGGGGAGATTTAATAGAAGTGTACAAAATTATGAAAGGCTTAGATGAATTAGACAAGGAAAAGCTGTTCCCATTAACAAATGGTACAAGGACTAGCGGACACAGATTGAAAGATTTGGGCAAGAGATGCAGTGGGAATATGAGGAAGCAGTTTTTTATGCAGTGAGTGGTAATGACCTGGAACTCGCTGCCCACAAGGGTGGTGGAAGTAGAGATGATCAATGACTTCAGGAGGAAGTTGGATGGCCACGTGAGGGAAATAGCACGGGATTTTACCAGCCCTTCGATGCTGTGGATGGTGGCGGGGAGGCCCGTAAAATACTTGCGGTAGAGGCCCAGCGGTGGGGCTTTCATTAAAATATTGAAATGAGGTTACCTGCTGCTGGTGACCATCCCACGCTGATTTTACGACCACCGGCCGCAACTTATACACCTTCGGAACTCCATACGGAATTCCGAGGTGAGACACTGGTGGGGAGGGGGGGGGAGGAATGAAATTATCAGCGTGGGGTTGGTGGGGGGAAAGCAGGAAAAACAATAATCATTGGCAGTGGGGATGGTGGAAAGGGGTTGAAAGGCTGATGTGGTGAGATTGGGGGGAAAGTTCATGCTGGGACTAAAATATATTTCAATCACAACAGACAATAAAAACTCCATTGTGGAGTTTGGGAAAGGGCCTCCATGTTTTAATGTTTTATTTGAATGAAAAGTGTTGTGACAGCACTTTAAACATTTAAATTTACCTGAAGGGCTCAAAGCCCTTTAAAAATGGCGCCTGCGCCTGCGTGGTGGCAACGGATGTCGTTGCTGGGGATGCGGCTGCCGCCCCTCTATGTTATCAAGGCCGCTCCGCCCTCTCCATTTAAATGAGCCTCCGCGCGTAATATTGCGGGGGCTCAGCAGCAGCCGCTCAGTGTGGGCATGCCGCCGACTTCAAAGTGCACCACTGCGATGTGCCAGGGAGTGGGACTGACTGCATAGCTCTGTGGAGAGCCGGCATGGTCTCAATGGGCCGTAAATGACTCTATAATGTGATGACATCCTTCCTGTAATGCAATCGCCAGGAAACTCTGGGGATTAATACGAGCACACATTTAGAAATTTCAAAATCTGAATTTAAGTGTCAGCTTGTACTTACAGGTTTTTATTTCTGATAATAAAAATATACCTTATGAGAAGAATAGGTTGCTTGTTAAAAAAAACATGATACCACTCTGGAAAAATTGATCCCATGGAAAATTATCAATCACAACTGTAAACTGCAAGTGCTGTAGCCGAGATGTCAAAATGGGAATTCGTCAACTAACACACAAGGTTGACCATTTAAATTAAAAAATGTTTTGAGAAAATAAATGTATGTATTTAAAGATATGATGGGCTCCAAAGTAAAAAATCTGAATGAATGGATTATGCTTTCACGCCATTCCACGAGGTAACTTCAGCTTTTAAACCTTTAGTCTATGGACAGTACAATTCCTGAAATAAATCACAGGGCTGGTGTTTGAAAATTGATTGCTGTGTTTGTCTACAAATCAGCAGTGACCACACTTCAAAAATAATGAATTGCTTTGTGATGGCCTGGGGATGTGAAAGAAAAGGTAAGTACATTCTTTGGTTTTGCTCCTTTCATGTCAGTTGTGGCTCAGTTGGAATCACTCTTGCTTCCGTGTCACTTAGGATTTAAGCATAAAGATCTACAATGACACTCCTGTATAGTACTGAGGAAATGCTGTACTGTTGGAGCTACTGTCTTTTAAATGAGATGTTAAACTGAGCTCCTGCCCGCTCTCTCAAGTGGATGTAAAAAATCCCATGGCACTCTTTTGAAGAAGAGCAGGGGAGTTATCCCCGGTGTGCTGGCCAATATTTATCTCTCAACATCACAAAAACAGTTATCTGGTCATTCTCACATTGCTGTTTGTGGGAGCTTGCTGTGCACAAATTGGCTGTCACGTTCCCTACATTACAACAGTGACTACACTTCAAAAGTACTTCATTGGTTGTAAACGCTTTGGGATGGCCTGAGGTTGTGAAAGGCGCTATAGAAACGCAAATTGTTCTTTCTTTCACTTACAAGAAATTAATTTGTCTGCTATTTTAATGGAGGATTAGCTCTTTAGTTTTTTTTTAATTTTAAATGGGTTGATACATAGAAAATAGAAAGCAGGAGTAGGCCATTCGGCCCTTCGAGCCTGCTCTGCCATTCATTATGATCATGGCTGATCATTCAACTCAGTAGCCTGTACCCGCTTTCGCCCCATACCCTTTGATCCCTTTAGATCCAAGAGCTATATCTCGCTCCTTCTTGAAAACATACAATGTTTTGGCATCAACTGCTTTCTGTGGTAGCGAATTCCACAGGCTCACCACTCTCTGGGTGAAGAAATTTCTCCTCATCTCAGTCCTGAAAGGTTTACCCCATATCCTTAGACTATGACCCCTGGTTCTGGACTGCCCCACCATCGGGAACATCCTTCCTGCATCTACCCTGTCAAGTCCTGTTAAAATTTTATAGGTTTCTATGAGATCCTCCCTCACTCTTCTGAACTCCAGCAAATATAATCCTACCTTTGTTAAAATAGAAGCATTTTATTATGAACACATTAGCCGATTTACAAAGTGAGAATTTGATTTTGTCTCCTGCCTTTTCACAACCTCAGGATCTCCCAAAGTGTTTGACAGCCAATGAAGTGCTTTCAAAGTGTATTCACTGTTGTGTGGCAGGAAAACATGGCACCCTATTTGTGCACAGCAAGCTCCCACAAACAACAAAATAGATAACTTGATCATCTGTTTTTAGTGAGGATGGTTGAGGAATAAATAGTGTCCAGGACATGAGGGAGCGCTTCAAGCCGTGCTGTAGGATCATTTACGTTTACTTGAAAGAGGAGACGGGACCTTGGTTTAACATCTCATCCAAAAGGCAGCACTCCCTCAGTCCTACACTGAAGCATCAGCCTGGATTATGTGCTCAAGTTCTGGAATGCAGCTTGAACCTGTGACTTTCCGACTCAAAGGTGAGAGTGCTGCCAGCTGAACCAAGGCAGACACAGTACATTTTAGCCACAATGGGGGTAGAGGGTGCAGTGGGTGGGTGTGGCGGGGGTGGGGGGGTGGGGTGGAATTACAACTTTCTAGGCCCCTTGCAAATGATAAACCAATTTCCCATACAATGTTCTTTAACTATTGCTTGATGTAAAAAAGAAAAAGAAAAGACTTGCATTTATATCGTGCCTTTACAGCCAGTGAAGTACCTTTGAAGTGTAGTCACTGTTGTAATGCAGGAAACACAGCAACCAATTTGTGCACAGCAAGCTGCCACAAACAACAATATAACGACCAGATAATCTGATTTTGTGATGTTGATTGAGGGATAAATATTGGCCAGGACACAGGGGAGAACTCCCCTGCTCTTCTTCAAAATAGTGCCAAAGCTTCAGAGAGTATATTCGAAAATTGGCAAGAATACTGAAGATTTTCGGGTTTTGTTTTGACCACATTTTAAATCTTTCTGTTGCATATTTTCAATGTATCCTGTTACAACCAGTTGAGAAAGGTGTCTAGGGCTCGCTTTCAGCCTTCAGCTGGTCTTATTGTAATAGGGTTTAATTTTTAAACACACTGTGTTTTGAGCTCCCCCTTGGTGAATCCTTGTTCACCACTTTCCAATTACAAGGCAAAGAAATGAGAACAAACAGGCCTTCTTAGGTATAAAGAAGAAAAGTGACATTTATTAAAACTTAATCTTAAACTCTCATTCAGTTAATGCCTACGGATACACACCATGCCCCACGCTAGCATGCATACGTGATACGCACATGCAAATAGAGACAGTAAAGAGCAGAAGAAAAAATAAAGTAGAGAGGTTTGAGGTAATATCAGAAAAGTTTCTTGTTACTGTGCTTCGAGTTCACTGTAGTCCTTTTGTAGGTAGTGTTGCTTTTCGTTGGGGCCCAGTATTCTTCTTAAACCTTGTTCACTGCAGGAGACTTTTCTCTCTTGGGGTTCATGTGTCTTTAATGTGTATTCAGTTTCATGAGAAAGAGATGGAAGCAGACAGGAGAGAGGCTTGTTCAGTCCAGGAGCAAACAGCTTTCTCAGTTTTAAAACTCTGTGGCAAGTTCAAATTAAAAAAACTCCAACTGCCAGTTAGTCATGTGACTAAACTGATCTGACCACGTCTTTGTGTATTGGGGAAGCAGGGACGGGGTTCTTTGTTCCAACACTTCTGCTAGCGTGCAAAAACGGTCTATCCGGCGAGGGGCCTGGAAATTTCTAGTAATAGGCCCTCTTTTCTTCCCAGCAGCAACTTTAAGTTTTAATGCTCATGTGGCGAAATAATTTGTGCCTCATTCTTGGCATGACAAACAAACGTCCTTCTTTTGCTAAGTATGTATGTACATGGTGAAAAAATTGTTACTTTTGAGTGTCATACATCACATTTTCAGGTATCATAGCATTTTTACAAGAATTAAAAAATCTAAAAATAACACTAATCAAATTCTTCACTCTTTTAATGCCATGTGCTAATTTTCCCTGATTAGCATTATATCCCTTGTATTTTAATGATTGGGAGCACAATGCCATCACACAGAAATCAGAGGCAGTAGATTATGTAGTACTGACTCAGGGAAGTAAGTGATAAGGGACAGAAATTCAGGGCATTGAGAAAGGTGGGACCAGAATCAAGGATAGTGAAGAAACTGGGACCAGAATGGGGGCAGTGAGTAAAGAATCGACAGCCTTCGCCCTCATTCACTCTGTGGAGAAAGATCTTAACAACTCAGTCACTAAACGATGCACACATATTAAATTATCTTGTCAATGAACTTTTTCCATTGGTGGTGAGGATTCAACTCATGATACCTCATGTTGTAGGGGCAATGGTTTCAAATGCCTTAACAAGTTCCTGAAGTAAGGTATTATGTGGCTGAAATTCTAGGTCTTCTTTAAATAGGAATCACATAAACATGGCCATAGCTACAAGATAACATTCAATGTAGGAGCAATCAACTGAAGGGGTTTCTCCTTTGAATCCAAAAGTTGTGTTAACTGTGATCCTGGATTAATTGAAAGTCCTGGTGGATGGGACTGCTCTCCTTAGAGAAGAAAAGGTTGAGAGGAGATTTGATGAGGTGTTCAAAATCATAAGGGGTCTGTATAGAGTATATAGAGAAAAACTGTTCCCATTGGTGGAAGAATTGAGAACCAAATGACACTGATTTAAAGTGATTGGCAAAAGAACCAGAGGCGACATAAGGAAAAACTTTTTTACACAAGCGAATGGTTAGGATCTGAAATGCACTGCCTGAGAGTGTGGTGCAGGCAGGTTCCATCATGGTTTTCAAAAGGTAATTGGATAATTATCTGAAGAGAAAATAATTGCAGGGCTACAGGGAAAAGCTGGAGGAACTGGACTAGTTGGGCAGCTCTTGCAGAGAGATGGCACGGACACAATTTAAGGTCATGGGCCAAATGGGAGTTGAAATTCTTACCTTGATATAAGAATGGTTTTTACATTTCAAAAAGCCTTACAGAAGGTGGAGAACAGAACAAGAAGAATGATCCCAAGCGTGAAAGGAATGGGCGATGCGAAAACGTTAACTTTTACATTTAAAGTGGAGGGAGTTCAAAGAGAGGGATCTAATCTGAGGTCTATTAAGTACCAATAGATTTGGTGAATTGAGAAATTGCTTTCAGGTTAGTCAGGTCAGCAGAACAGGAGGAAATAAATTTAAATCAGACTTTGGAGAAAGTAGATAAGGAAAGGACAGTAAACATTTGGTGTAATCTGACATAAACTTGTGGAGTTATCGATGGCAGAAGGGTTGAAATTACAATTGGAGGCTAGACAGAGTGGGTTAGAATATCAAAGGGACAGACTAAACGACCTTTGGTCAAGCTTGGCATTTTTCATGGATGTCAAGGCTCCTCATAGCAGAGGCCTCGGCATATAGGGTCACTAAATTGTATGTACCTCTTATTACATAGTAATTACCGAACAGAAACAGACCTTTTGGCCCAACTGGTCTATGCTGGTGTTTATACTCCACACAAGCCTCCTCCCACCTCTCTTCATCTAACTCCATCAAATTCACAGTGCACAGTGGCGCAGTGGTTAGCACTGCAGCCTCACAGCTCCAGCGACCTGGGTTCAATTCTGGGTCCTGCCTGTGTGGAGTTTGCAAGTTCTCCCTGTGTCTGCGTGGGTTTCCTCCGGGTGCTCCGGTTTCCTCCCACAGCCAAAAGACTTGCAGGTTGATAGGTGAATTGGCCATTATAAAAATTGCCACTAGTATAGGTAGGTGGTAGGGGAATATAGGAACAGGTGAGGATGTGGTAGAAATATGGAATTAGTGTAGGATTAGTATAAATGGGTGGTTAATGGTTGGCACAGACTCGGTGGGCTGAAGGGCCTGTTTCAGTGCTGTATATCTAAATCTAAAAATCTAAATATCCTTCTATTCCTTTCTCCCTCGTGTGCTTATCTAGCTCACTTTAAATGTATCAATGCTGTCCACCTCAACCACTTCCTGGAATAGCAAGTTCCACATTCTCACCACTCTCTGGGTAAAGAAGTTTTTCCTGCATTCCCTATTGGATTTATTACTGACTATATTTATGGCCTCAATTCTGGTCTTGCCCACAAGTGGAAACATCTTCTCCACATTTACCCTATTAAGTCCTTTCATTATCTCTATCAGGCCACCCCTCGGTCTTTTTTCTAGAGAAAGGAATATCAGCCTATTCAATCTTTCCTGATAGGTTCTAACTTTTCAGTTCTTGTATCATCCTAGTAAATCTTTTTTTCACCTTCTCCAGTGCCTCTATACCCTTTTTATAATATGGACACCAGAACTGTGCTACAATACTCCAAGTGTGGTCTAATCAGGGTTCTATCTATATTAAACATAACTTTTCTGCTCTTCAATTCTATCTCTCTAGAAATGAACCCTAGTGCTTTGTTTTTTAATGGCCTTATTAACATGTGTTGCTGCTTTTATTGAGTAATTGATCCTTCTTATTTACAGGTCTTTAAGTACAATACATTGCTTCATTTTTTTCTCCTCCTCAGTTCAATCTTTGTGATGCTCTGCATTATAGACCTTGGCATTTCACACGGGTTTCTCAATTCAAAAATGAGTTTTTTCTAAACTTGAGTGATATTTCTCCTTTTTTATGTTGGTGTCACTTGCCATAGAAGACAGCTATCTCCTCGTTTCCTCATAAGTAGCTAGCATTAAGTAAAACCAAATGTAAAACAAGAACTTTTTGACATGTGGTTTTACTTTTCTCTTACAAAACAAAAACCTGGATTTTAAAGACTCTGTATCTAGGGGCCCAATTTCCATCAAAATGAGTTATGGAAAGCCAAAACTGTGTTTTTAAATGTGTGCATAAAGAAACCTCATACTTATACAAGTCACACATAAACAGATCTAACAATAAAATATTCTTTCTTTCTTCTTTGGCTCCTTGTCTCGAGAGACAATGGGTAAGCGCCTGGAGGTGGTCAGTGGTTTATGAAGCAGTGCCTGGAGTGGCTATAAAGGCCAATTCTAGAGTGACAGACTCTTCCACAGGTGCTGCAGATAAAATTGGTTGTCGGGGCTGTTACACAGTTGGCTCTCTCCTTGCGCTTCAGACTTTTTTCCTGCCAACTGCTAAGTCTCTTCGACTCGCCACACTTTAGCCCCGCCTTTATGGCTGCCCGCCAGCTCTGACGATCGCTGGCAACTGACTCCCACGACTTGTAATCAGTGTCACAGGACGTCATGTCATGTTTGCAGACGTCTTTAAAGCAGAGACAAGGACGGCCGGTGGGTCTGATACCAGTGACGAGCTCGCTGTACAATGTGTCTTTGGGGATCTTGGCCCCCACCCCCAATAAAATATATATCAATATAAAACAGATATATACAAATCCCTTTGAATGCACATTTATTCTTTGTTTCAATTTTTTTACAGTAATACATAGTCAAATCTCTCTAGTTATATTCAGCCTTTTATGTCCATCCTAAACTATTGTATATAAGGGACACTTGGGCCTGAATTTTACCCCGCAGGTGTTGGGACCCTGACGTCAGGGGGAAAAGCGGGTTCCGAGCCCGCATTTGTCGGCAGCGGGACCAGTTTGGCGATTTTACCACAGGCGGCCTCCTAATTCTGCCCTTTATTTCAATAAAAGTTTTTGTTGGTGTACGAAAATAAAAGCATGATTAGTATAACCTTTTCCAGCAGATGGACCCATAATTCACATAATAATCACACCAATCTACTCTGTACATTCACTTCAGACTTTTTCAATAGTGGTGGGAGATTCCCAAACTGCTAAGTCTCACGCCACTCAGCAAAAAATCCTGCAGTTCCCCTTTCTCCATGTGGAAAAGGTTGGTGATTGAATTATCCAAATCTTTCAAAGTTGCACATGTATTAATGCTTTTCTTGGTATGAGCTACATCTTTCACTGAAGTACTTTCCTATTTTGGTCATGAAAATTTTGCATAAAGAGGAATACTTGTAAAAACTGAGCATCCCTGATTTTAATCACTCCACCATTGGTGGCTGTGCCATCAACTGCCTGGGCCCTAAGCTCTGGAATTCCCTCCCTAAACCTCTCCACCTCTCCACCTCTCTTTCCTCCTTTAAGACCCTACTTAAAACCTACCTCTTTGACCAAGCTTTTGTGACAGACCTGTCCTAATATCTCTTTATGTGGCTCCACGTCCAATTCTGTTTGATAATGTCCTTGTGAAGCGCCTCGCGACATTTTACAACATTAAAGGCACTATTTAAATTCAAGTTGTTGTTGAAGTATGACCTGCAATCTTTTAATGTTCTACTGTCCTCCTGTATTGTAAACAAAACTCTCTGCCGTTGACATTGTTAACATCTCCTTGAGGCTGAAATTAATTCCAAACTGGCTTCAAAATAGCAGAAAAGGCATCATTTTGGTGAACATATAAAAAAACTAACAAAACAATTTCCTTAGCCTCCTGTATGTAGAAGTAATAAGCCTCTCCCAGAATATTAGTGTACAATCTTTGGTTATGTCTATTGTTACTTTCAAAAGACATGTATAGTTCTGAACTTCAATGAAGCATTTCAAGTTACTCATCAGTCTCTTCTTTGCTGGGTAAATGTTCAGATTTTCCATCTTCTTGTACGGGAATGAACGTACTTTCTTTGGGATTCTCCCAACTTTCCTGCCTGACTGTTTTATTGGCGAAGCTCAGATTTCCTTCCAAGCTTTCCTTGCTGCTTTGCTCTGGGATTGGAAAGTTCACCTCATGGCCATGAATGCTGTTTTGTTCTTCTTGGACAGGGATGCACACAGTTTCCTTGAAGTGTTGTTCTTGCACAGGGAATCCTATGTCTGTCACAAAGTCACACTCGCTGCCTGGTTTCTCCTCTCTCCTGGGGAATCTATCATTTTCTCTGCAGTTTTCTCTCCTTGTGGAAAAGTCGGCTCTGTCATTCACGTCTTCTCTGCTGTCCTGTTCTGCAGTGGGATTCATTTTGACAATTACGTTGAAAATAACCGAACCACCAACACTCAACACCGACTGGCCACTGGAATTGTATGTCGCATTACTGCCACAAAAAAAACCTAATGAATTAAGTGAAAAAAAAGTTTAATAAAGTGTTTTACAGACTTATTTTTTAGTTTCAAATACTTGAATCACTGAATTGGTGTCCTGCTGCAAACATGGGAGAAAATTTCAGTAATTTAGAAGTGGCAAACATTTGGAAAAGTATAATATATTTAGTTATGACATATTGATAAGAGCTGTGTGTATGACTTCAGAGAATAAAAATACAAAGAATAAACTGCATTGTGGAATTGAGAGAATCCACTGAAAGGGAAATAACTGCAAAGAAATTCGACAATTTTAGAAATGGACATTTGGTAAATAATGCACTCCATTGATAGCAAGACCTGGGCCAAAATGAGTTAAGAGGTAATGATAAGAAGTATAGATGATAAAAAAGCAAGCATTAAGCATTTTGCCAGTTGTAACTGTTGGAGAAGCAATGACAACAATGAGATTGTGAATTACTTCAGTCCACTGTGTTGGTAGTGGGAAATAGATTCTGTGTGCTAAACTTCGACTAAAGTTGATACCTGCATAATTTCTGATTAAGAGATGAGTCAGCCATATTGCTGAGCTTATACATTGGATGCCCAAAGTGTTCTTTACATCCATAGAATTTGGGTTTTGCAGCTGAGGTGGCAACTGTAGCAGTAGTGAATCCGGAGTAGACACCAGATTTCTGCAGCAGTGGGAGTGATTCTCAAGCAGCTGTTTTTGACAGATTGTGCTATATATACACATGGCATAATAGAGACTCCACTCAATGATCCTCTCGCCAAGGAAGATGAACAGCAGAAACCACAGGAGTGGGCAACCAAAGATGCCAGATAGAGCCAACGACTTACTGCCCCTGACATCCTGCTGTCAGGTATACTGTCGCAGGTACAGTTACCTGGGCTTTACCAAAGAGCAATGCTTTAGGAAGCTGCAGCTTAATATGGCAGCAGTGACTGAGCTATGCTACCTTCTAAGCTCTGGGATTCCCTCCCGAAGCCTCTCTACCTCTCTCTCCTCCTTCAAGATGCTCCTTAAAATCTACCTCCTTGACCAAGCCTTTCGGCATCTGACCTGATATCTCCTTAAGTGGCTTGGAGTCAAACATTGCCTGATAATGCTCCTGTGAAGTTCCTTGTTCTATTATGTTAAAGGTGCTATATAAATGCAAGTTGTTATTATTTGAGGAGGAGGTATAGAGTTTAAGGGTGACTCCAGGGAGACCGATGCTACAGTCCTCAGTGTTGGCTAGCCACAGACAGACACAAAGTATACAAAATAAAACTGAGCCCAGTAACCACCAGAATTATTATTGAGCTGGGAATGAAAGCAGGTGCCAAGCCCACGTGGGCAATTTTACCAGGACGGCCAGTTAAGAGATTGCCGCCGGCATGGCTGTTCAATTGAGGACAGTGGTCTGCCTCTCAGAGCTGCTGGCCCAATCAGAAGGCTGGCTACCTTGGCAGTGGCACTGATAGAGGCGGCCGAAGCTGAGGCTGCAGGGTGAAGGAGAGGGTGCCTCCATGTTGAGTTGTCCTTAAAGTGCAGGTAAGAAATTTTTTTCATGTGGCGGGGCCAAGCAGGCAGGGTCTGGCGATCGGAGGGATGAACCCTCCAGCGTCGGTGCCAGTGTGGGGGCTGGGGAGTCGCGGCCACTGCCACCAGGAGGCCCCTCCATTGGCCATGGAGTGGCCGGAAAGGAAGGCCCCCCAGCACCCCGGAAGCCTCGATGTATCTGGTGGTCCTCCCACCTGGCAGGGGGCCGACCCGACATCGGTAAAAATGCCGGTGAGGGAGTAAAGTGGCTATTAATTGGCTAGTTAATTGAATTAATTGGCCATCCGCCTCCGGTTGGCGAACGGCCAAGCTACTGTCATTAGTGGTGGCTGTGGCATAGTGGTAACATCCCTAGACTAGTAACCTAGAACCCCAGCCTAACACTCTGGGGACATGGGTTCGAATCCCATCACGACAGAAGGTGAAATTTGAATTCAATTAATAAAAATTCCCGCTTCTGGGAATATCCGGTGGCAGTGGGAAAACATTGGGCTTCCCTCCCGACGCCTCGTCGCTATTTTACAAACCCTCCTGCCTCTAGAGGGGTTATAAAATGTCGGCTACAGTCACTACAATCATTGGGATGTGTTGTATACTTCAAGCATTGCACTGCAAAGAGTCCTAACCAGGAGAAGAAAAACAGAATCCAAAAACAATATAGGTGGAGAGGGAAGCAATGAGAAATAAATAGCTCCAGAAACATTAATGCAACCTGGAAGACTATTGTGAAAGGCGATAATACAAGATATCTGTGATGGCTTTTTAAGGAACCCTCTATCCACATGTATCAAAGATACTGACCCAAAATGGCGCAGTGGTTAGCACCGCAGCCTCACAGCTCCAGCGACCTGGGTTCAATTCTGGGTACTGCCTGTGCGGAGTTTGCAAGTTCTCCCTGTGACCGTGTGGGTTTATGCCGGGTGCTCCGGTTTCCTCCCACAGCCAAAGACTTGCAGATTGATAGGTAAATTGGCCATTATAAATTGCCCCTAGTATAGGTAGGTGGTAGGGAAATTGAGGGAAGGTGGGGATGTGAGAGGGTAATGGGATTAATGTAGGATTAGTATAAATGGGTGGTTGATGGTCGGCACAGACTCGGTGGGCCGAAGGGCCTGTTTCAGTGCTGTATCTCTAAATAAATTAAAAATAAGTAAATAAAAACCTTAGTACTTAACACTGTCAATGCTCATCTTTCAGTCTGGTGCTGCATTAATCTGTCCAACCCCAAAAAGATTCTTGGCAGAATTTTCAAATTAAGGGCATAAACTGAGTGAGGTTTTATGGTGATACACTGTCGCTTGGTACTTGTGCTTTGTTTCAATGTATGACAATTAATATAACAATCCTTCTACATGCTGCCATTTTGAAAGAGGTAAGGATGTTGACTTCAGAATTTCATGGATAACCTATTGGAATTGTGTTGGTCCGAGACCTCCATGAGTTGAGTTGTGTCCCTCTTCTTCCTTGAGTCCTTGTACCAGGATTTACAGCCCCTGGCTTGTCAAACTAGTTCTGGTCTCCATATTATAAAATGGATATAAAGACACTGGAAAAGGTGCAAGGAAGATTTACTGGAATGATAACAGAACTGAGAGGTTACACAAGTCAAGAAAGGCTGAGCTGGCTGGGTCACTATTCTCAAGAAGACAGAAGAGAGAGGGGTGACCTGAAAGAAGTCTTCAAAGTTGTGAAGGATTAGGGTAGACATGGAAAAGATATTTCCACTTGTGCAGGAGACCAAAACTAGGGGCCAGAAATATGAAATGGTCATCAATAAATCCAATAGGTAACTCGGGAGAAATTTTTTTATCCAGAGAGTGGTAAGAATGTGGAACTTGCTACCACATGGAGTAGTGGAGGCATAGATGCGTTTAAGGGGAAGCTAGATAAGCACATAGGGAAAAAAGGTATAGAAAGATATGTTGATGGGATTTGATGAAGTGGGATGGGAGGAGGCTCGTGTGGAACATAAACATTAGTATGGATCTGTTGGGACGAATGTCCTGTTCCTCTGCTGTAAATACTTTGTACAATTACTTTTCTCACTCACTTGTGCCACATATTTAAAATTTGGTGAGCAAACAGCCTTCGTACTGTAACTGCCTTCTAATTGTAGTACACAGGTGATTTAGAGGATTAGTGCTGCTCTCTTTTTAAATGGATAGCTCATTGTGTGAGAACAATATTTGCGGATAAACCAAGGGCAGTAAATATTCCCAGAAAATGTTAGTAATCCAAAGTTTCCCTGTGAATAGAATATCAATGGAAAATTCTAGGTCAAAACAAAATAAAATGGCACTGTAGGAGAATGAGAAGAAAAAGATATTTTAGTTCTTCATAACAGGCAGTAGATCAAACAAAACTTCCAGGGTAGAACATCCACGGAGAATCAAGTACAAACACTTAACACACTCACACTCATAATAGCAGAGCCCTCAGGGTAAGGGGTCGGTCATTTAGGACTGAAATGAGGAGAAACTTCTTCACGCAGAGGGTTGTGAATCTTTGGAATTCTTAACCCCAGAGAGCTGTGGATGCTCAGTTGTTGAATATATTCAAGACTAAGACCAATAGGTTATTGGACACTAAAGGAATCAAAGGATACGGCGATAGGGCAGGAGAGTGGAGTTGATGTATCAGATTGGCCATGATCTGAATGGTGCAGCAAGCACGAGGAGCCACAGGGCTCACTCCTGTTCCTATTTCTTATGTTCTTATACTACATTCTTTTTTTTAATCAAAGATGTTAATGTGCTTAAGATAAACAGGTTAACTTACCAGATGAAGCTGAATTTCCCGATTTGTGACTGCTTTCATCACCTGGATTTGGGTGTTCAGAACCTGTGTTGTTAGAACTGTGTCCCTCGAGAGCCTCAGATCTCCGACTATAGTTGGAAGAGTTACTTTGATGACTCGTGTGACAATCACACTTTGCAGTATGACCTTTGTCTGAGTGTGTGGAAGACAATGGAGTTATATTATCTGAGACTGGAGTCCTACAAGATGTTTCTGCTTGTCTGTCTCTGATGGGGACTCTCTTGATACTGTTCCTGCTTTCTTGTGTGGATGAATTACTGTGAATTAACTCTTCCACCTTCTCCCCTGAAGGTAAGAGGGGATTAATTGAAGTTCCTGCCCTTGGGTCTTCCAAACACGTTGTGCTGGAGCCTTCCCCTTCATTTCTGATGTAATATTTACCATCTAGATTCTCTCTTGGGATCCTTGGAGAATGTGTGTCACTGCACAGGGACTCAACTCCACAGCAAGGGTTCAAAATGGAGCTACAATCTGGACGCTCTGCAAACACATAGAAGATGGAGCCACTAGTTTGATCGGTTGCCTCCATCAGATTCTTCGATGGTATAAACAGCTCACTCTCTGGATCCCAGTTATGGGTATCACTTGGCAGCTTACCAATCACTGGATCAGCAGGTGGATTTCCCTTGAAAAGCAACAGAAGTTTTTTGGACACCATGATAGGAAGAGCACAAACAAGCTGAAGGAAAGCATTTAATTTGACCAAATCTTTTGTGTATATCAGTGAAACCGCAGCATCCATGCCAGGATTTTCCACTCTCAAAGCATTGAGTTCCCATGTGATAACAGGAGGTCCCTGTGCATACTGAATGAACCCCAACCTAGGAAGGTGGGTCTGAGTTTGGATGGATCCAGAGGGTCGAACAGAAGTCCTGCCCCACTGAAACGTTGTCCCAAAGGAGAGAATCCCACTCTCTCCTCCCCCATCCCTCCCCTTAAAGGTATCATTGAGAGCAAGCTGCTTCTGTGAAGAACTTTACTTTCTTCAGCCGCAGAACATCTCAAATGATCTAAGGTGAATATATACTTCTTATTGTCAGTTTCATGTGCTAACTTACAGTAAAATTAGCTTTCGTATGGAAGTTGCATCACAGATAGTGCATTGCATTGTCAGAAATCAGGGGTTTCAAATCTAAAGCAGACTGAAGGATGAAAGTGTCCTTTCATTGCTAGCTGTAAGTCTCCTCCGTGTAGTTAATTTGGGAGCTCTTCACTCAGATTCCAATAGGTACTGGCATACATACACAAAACTGTCCCTGATTCAGAACAAATTGCAATCCCACTCAGATTAGCTGCAAAATATTGGGCCTGGGAAATGGCACAATATCACGTGGGTACACTAAGGGACTGCTCTTCTGAGATTGAAGCTTGAAGCAGATTCAGTGGACAGAGCACAGGGATACCTGACAGTGCTTAATGCTGACTGAAGTGGAAAATATTCCTTCCTGAGCCTTTAAAACAGAGTTCAAAGTGTTTAGGAGGATTTTTTTGCCACATAATTCACTATGATGACACTAGCAATCCAACAAGATCTCATCCAATGATAAAGAGTTTTTAATCAAGTTTAATTCTTATGCTAAGCTGAAAATTAGTCTGAGAGCCACCATAATAGTTCAGGTCTCTCCATTTAGAACATTTTTAGATGAGTTGGTAATGCATTTCCCTTTAAAGCTCAGTGAATTTGAAAGGTTCTATTATTTTATATTGCCAAAATATCTTGACTGGTTTCTTAGTTCTACAGTTTATTGTATACGCTTTTTTTTTTGTTTTAAACTTACCTCATTTCTCTTTTTCCTGCTAATGCTGCACCAGGCATCAGCAAATCTCTGTTGAATACAATCTGCATGAAAGATAACAAGTTGCTGTAAAATACCAGTTTTCGATACAGTGTCTGAAGCAGCACAGCTGAAATTAATAGCAACTCTTATTTTCTCATAAAACCATTTATACTTTGACACGCACAGAATAAAAAGTGATTCTTAATTTACACAGATTACTACTGGTGCAATAAATTCACTAAACTACCAATGTTTGTGCAATAAACTCAGTAAACTATCACTACTGGTGCAATAAACACGCTGTTGGTAATCTTTGCTGTCATGATGATAGATAAACCATATCTGCTTCTTCCTGGAACAGACGCCCAACCAGTCCCCATCCACCACCATCCTCCTCCGCCTGGCTGAACTTGTTCTCACATTGAACAACTTCTCCTTCAACTCCACGCACTTCCTTCAAATAAAAGGTGTTGTTATGGGTACCCACATGGGTCCTAGTTATGCCTGTCTTTTTGTGGGATATGTCGAGCATTCTTTGTTCCAGTCCTACTCAGGCCCCCTCCCCCAACTCTTTTTCCGGTACATTGATGACTGTATCAGTGCCGTTTCCTGCTCCCGCCCCGAACTAGAAAACTTTATCAACTTTGCTTCCAATTTCCACCCTTCTCTCACCTTTACATGGTCCATCTCTGACACTTCCCTTCCCTTCCTCGACTTCTCTGTCTCATCTCTGGGGATAGGTTGTCTACCAACATCCATTATAAGCCCACCGACTCCCACAGCTACCTCGACTACACTTCTTCACACCCTACCTCCTGTAAGGACTCCATTCCATTCTCCCAGTTTCTCCGTCTACGACGCATCTGCTCTGATGATGCTACCTTCCATGACGGTGCTTCTGATATGACCTCCTTTTTCCTCAACCGAGGATTTCCCCCCACTGTGGTTGACAGGGCCCTCAACCGTGTCCGACCCATTCCCCGCACCTCTACCCTCAACCCTTCCCCTCCCTCCCAGAACCGTGACAGGGTTCCCCTTGTCCTCACTTTTCATCCCACCAGCCTCCATATCCAAAGGATCATCCTCCGCCATTTTCGCCACCTCCAGCGTGATGCCACTACCAGTCGCATCTTCCCCTCCCTTCCCCTGTCAGCATTCCGAAGGGATCGTTTCCTCCGCGGCACCCTGGTCCACTCCTCCATTACCCCCACCACCTCGTCCCCGTCCCAGGGCACCTTCCCCTGCAATCGCAGGAGGTGTAATACCTGCCCATTTACCTCCTCTCTCCTCACTATCCCAGGCCCCAAACACTCCTTTCAGGTGAAGCAGTGATTTACTTGTACTTCTTTCAATGTAGTATACTGTATTCGCTGCTCACAGTGTGGTCTCCTCTACATTGGGGAGACCAAGCGCAGACTGGGTGACCGCTTTGCGGAACATCTCCGCTCAGTCCGCAAGCAGGACCCTGAGCTTCCGGTTGCTTGCCATTTCAACACTCCCCCCTGCTCTCATGCTCACATCTCTGTCCTGGGATAGCTGCAGTGTTCCAGTGAACATCAATGCAAGCTCGAGGAACAGCATCTCATCTACCGATTAGGCACACTACAGCCTGCCGGACTGAACATTGAGTTCAATAATTTCAGAGCATGACAGCCCCCCATTTTACTTTCATTTTTAGTTATTTTTTCTTCCTTGTTTTTACATTCTTTTTTACATTTTTTACAATCTTTTTTTTTGCATTTATTTCATTTCATCTTAGTTTGTTCAGTTTCCTTACCCACCGTTTTTTTTCAGGTTTGCACTTGCTGCTGTTCAATATTCAGTGTATTTACACCTAATCTGTACTAATGCTTTGTCTTTCAACACACCATTAACATATTGTTTGCCTTTGCTCCGTGACCTTTTGGTCAGCTATGTGGCCTGGTCCAATCTACACCTTCTCCTTTGTTATCTCTTGCCCCACCCCCACCTCACTTGTTTATAATCTGTGACTTTTCCAATATTTGTCAGTTCCGAAGAAGGGTCACTGACCCGAAACGTTAACTCTGCTTCTCTTTCCACAGATGCTGCCAGACCTGCTGAGTGATTCCAGCATTTCTTGTTTTTATTTCAGATTTCCAGCATCCGCAGTATTTTGCTTTTATTTTAGGTCAACAATAGAGGTCAGCAAAGACCCGCCTTCCAGACTGAAACCACCTTGTTTCTCCTACAATATATTTCATGGGAATTTCTTTGGAGCTTCTCCCACTCTGTCCTACGTAACTTCAGGGGGAAACCCAGTTTGAATATCTGACCACGTCATGGTTGCAGAGTGGGGACACGCACTGAGGAAATTTCCTGGCAATCAAACATACAAAATCCTCCTCCGCACTGACAAATGTAAGTGCACGCACTTACTATGGAAAATGTAATGGCCGGGAATTTCCTCAGAGCTGTTCGGGGTTCCCACTGAAGTAATTCCGGTGTAGAGGGAGCAGTTCCAAGGAATTTCCCGGCCATTGCCTCGTAATTGCTACAGTTGAAGACACATCGAAAATTAATATTGTTTTAATAACATTACTTTGTATGAAACAAATAAATGATCTCAAAATACCTGTAAGAGTTGTCAGAGCCTTTCTGTTGGATGTTAAAGCCAAGATAAACAAAATAATTATTCCACATCCACATGCAAGGCCCACGGCGATTGCCAGTATGGAGCCAACTATAATAGAAGGATAAGACCCAATCACAGTGAGAGTATAATTGAACATCTGTTACTCCTGCATAGTAATTTCACAGATAAATTAACTAAATTGTCAAGAACACCACAACATTGCAGGTGACAGTGCAATAAATTCTTTTACTGCTGTGCATATCAGATTTAGAGATAAATAACAATAGTCTGATAAAGTACCACCTGAGGTCTTAAGTATGAGAGTGCTCAGAAAGGTCAGATTATTCAGTGGTAATTGAATGGAGAATGCTTCTCCGCGTAGAATAATGAAAATCATGTTATTGTAATTTGCAACAGATAACAAGGCCATGCTAATAGCGTATACATATATTTTGTATCTCACAGATTAATTTTCTGATGCATTTTATAACATCAGAAAGACAGAGAATAAAAATATTGAATAAAAAACTGAGTCCTTCCTGTGCTCTCGACAAACACTAAGGGCAAATTTGTTGTAATTACATCTGGCTTCAGCCTGACGCAGACATATATATTTTAGCAGATCTCTTGCGGCTTTGACAAATTAGACGATGCCCTGTTTTATAATGACGGGAATATTATAATGTATGAGAAACAATGTTATTCATTTGCCAAATTTGAAGCTGTGGTTAATTCTTTCAAGACTAGAAAGTCTAATTACTATAAGTAAACACAGCCTGGAAACGTTCTGAGTTTAATTGTTGTTTGGTCAGGGAACTTTGGAGATTGGTTTTTGCTCACCAGTTTTGGTTACAATTAGATTCTGTAGTCTTAAAGGGGCACACACTTACACTTAACAGAAGAGTAAAATGCCACATAGTATAATGTCCCTGTCCTTGTAAAGCTTCTGACTTAACTGTGAGCTGCACCAACAGAAACTTGGGAGTCCATATAAAATGATAGATCAATGTGCATCAGGCATCGCATTCCAGATGTTGCGTGCTGAAATATTGGGGCACTTTTCAACTTCAGTAACCTGAAGGGGGAGTCTCATGGGGAGTCTCCCAATCGTCTGCCGTAACTTTGGTGAAATCCTGGAGAAATGACTTTCATGGCATTTACGCTGCTTTTTTTGGTATTGCCACAGATTTTCTGCTCAAGTTATCCTTACACTAGTTAGGCCTCAGCTAGAGTATTGTGGACATTTCTGGACACCACACTTCAGGAGGTTAACCAGGATGACAGCACAGATTAGGGATTTCCGTTACATGGAGAGGTTGAATAAACTGTAACTGTTTTCCTTAGAGCACAGAAGATGAAGTGGAGACCTAATAGAGGTATTCAAAGTTGTAAGGAGTTTTGATAGAGCACATAGGGTGCAATTGGAAGGCAGTCCCAGCAGTGGCTTCTTAATTGGACGCCACTGGTAAATGCTGCCCAGGGCCCTGCTACACTCCCACCCCCACCCCCGGCCCCCACCGTGTGGGGTCAGGTCCTGCTTTTGGCAGCAGGACTACTTACCTTCTCGAAAAATTCCTGTCAATTAGTCTGTTGAACAAAGACTTCTTGTTACATTTCCCATATTACCCAGGTCAGAAGATAAACTCCTGTAGTTTTTCTTACGTTGCTTCATGTTTATGCCTTTTTCAATTAATGCAGAGATCTCTCCTGCAATGTATTTCTAAGCCCATGTGTTATCAAATAGTTAAACTAGAATATTCTGTGTGCTTGGAAGCTTCATGATAAAGACGGGCAGTTATTCAAAGATGTGGGGAAGGCACATCCACCACTGCCTAATGAGCTCATTCATGTATATTTCCAAAGAGCATGTATTACATATTCCAGTTTGGTATTATGCTCAGTCACATCATAACTACATAGTTTCACAGCCTGCAGGGATCAAAAGCTAATAGCACAGTATCTAGGCACAGTGGTACTGTAAGAAACTTGGACATTGTAAATTGTATGTAGTATCGTGGTTAGATTAGTTAAATAAATCTTGAATAAAAAGTTGGTATCAATAATGCAAGAACACACGAATTAGGAGCAGGAGTAGGCCATGTGGCCCCTTAAGCCTGCTCCGCCATTCGATAAGATGATGGCTGATCTGATTGTGACCTCGAACTCCACTTTCCTGCCTGCCCCCCCATAACCCTAGACGCCCTTGTCGAACAAAAATCTATCTAACTCAGCCTTGAATATATTCAATGACCCAGCCTCCACTGCTCTCCGGGGAATATTCCACAGACTAACGACCCTCTGGGAGAAAAAAAATCTCCTCATCTCAGTCTTAAATAGGAGACCCCTAATTTTTAAACTGTGTCCTCTAGTTCTAGACTCCCCCACAAACATCCTCTCAGTATCCACCCTGTCGCATCCCCTCAGGATTTTATATCTTTCAAGAAGATCACCTCTCATTCTTCTAAACTCCACTGAGTATAGGCCTGACCTTTTCTCATAAGATAACCCCTTCATCTGAGCTTGAACCTCAGGGTCCAGATTTCTAAAGGTATCAATTGGGTATTAAATACTGAAATTGTGCTTATACAAAATGCTGTCAGATTCAAATTGATCTAAAAGCACAAAAGGACTGAGTCTATCTGAGGTTTCCTCTTTGAGTTGATTAGGGTTTGAGAGGCTTTCAGAGATCAAAGACAGAATTTTATGCAGGGTCAGGCTCTGCCCATGGATCAAAAAGTCAGGGGTAAGCCTGCCTCCGCTGGGTCCGGAAGCTACGCTGTAATTTTGTGTGGTTCAGGCCTTGACTTGACCTCGGGCGGGACTTCTGCCCCTCTGAGACAGGAAGTCCCGCCTCCAAGAGCTGCTGGCCAATCAGCGGGCCAGCAGCTCTTCAGTCACAGCAGCGCCACCAGGATTGGAGGCCACTGCTGGGTCTGCACCCAGCGAGAGGACCAGCAATGGAGGAAGCCCTGGAATGAATGTTAGTGTGTGGGGCCTTGCCGGAGACAATCAGCTGGGCCCCGGGGAGGCAAAGGAGCGGGGGGTCAGTTGAGGTTGGGTGGAGGTGCTCCAATGGGGGCGGCTAATGGTGTTTGGGACAGGGGGCCCTCCGAGTGCCTGATCAGAGGGTGCCACCCACCCCCCCCACTCCCCCACAGCCTGCAAGGAGGCCGCCAGGTTTAACTGGATGGCCTCCAGAGCTGGCGAAGTGCCCTGTCTGCGGCTGGTACTATCCCAGTGGTGGCAGGAAGAGGCCCTTAAGTGGCAATTAATTGGCCTGGGGCGGGCGGGCAGTTTTTCACCTTCCCTGTCGCTTGTAAAATTGCAGCGGGGGGGCAGGAAGGCGACCAGAATGGCACCCCCCCCACCTCCCACTCAATTGTACGTGCACCCCCACCCCGCCTCCAGCCCATTCCCGGGAAGAGGGGTGGGACATAAAACTCCGGCCCAAGAGTTTTCCTGGAATTTCCTGCTCCCATCAAAAAAGGGTCAGGTAGGGACTTGCACCACTGCCTCAACCTCATCATGACTCCACCCCCATTAAACATGGAAGACCGGCTCCAGGTGGGATTCCTACCACCAAGAGGGAGCCTGCTCTTGCTGAGGAGGGAAAGGTGGCAGCCGGAAGCCCACTGCAGGGCTAGAATAGGAGGGGATCAGATCTAAATGGGCAGAAGAGCCTGAAGACAATCAATTTACTGAAGGCCTCGGACAGGACTGAGGATTTAAACGGATGAGTTTGGGACCTTATAGAAGAAAGCGAGGCCACTCCTAGGCCATCTCCATCTAACCAATGAATTAAGCACTAATCCAGAAACTACGCAACTCCTGGTGGTCCCAGGGTTGGCGGCATCTCAGCAATGGCAAGATATGAAGTTGGGTGGCTTACAGGTCCCTTACACTCACCAGTGGGGCAGGTGCAGCTGGATAACAGAAACAAAAAAGGAAGACAGTGAATTCTTCTTCCTGACAGGAGAGTGGGGTTCATGGCAGGTAAGTAGAGGAGAGAACACTCTATACTGAAAATTCTCTGGAGAGCATTCACCTTTAACGCTGTGGAAGTGGAAGTTGCATATCATTTGAATCAAAAAGACGCATCAGTTTCTAATCTGTAATTTCCCATTGCGGTAGCACCTATACCAGCTGTGTAACTGCAAGCCAAACCTCAACACGCTTGTAGAAATGAGCATTGAGGCTGCTCGTGAATAGCCAACCAGGCTCGGTTGGAGGAGCGGGGCACGGAAACTGAGAGATCAGAGTCAGATGCGGTGGGAAGCCTTGCTTCCCAATTTCCCAACTTTTTCCCCTGCTGTCTCTCATTCGAATTGGGAGCAGCATCGCAGAGCATATCCAGGCTGTATTGTAAGTTGTGAAAACAGATTCTTAAAAATGCAATTTGTGCAGCAAATTAAAAAAGCAATCTGTTTATTGCTAACAAACATGGAAATATGAAATGTACTTAAATAAGTTATTTCATAGTTCAGTTATACAGGGCATTGGTGAGACCACATCTGGAGTACTGTGTACAGTACAGGTCTCCTTATTTAAGGAAGGATGTAAATGCGTTGGAGGCAGTACAGAGAAGGTTTACTAGACTAATACCTGGAATGGGCAGGTTGCTTTACGAGGAAAGATTGGACGGGCTCGGCTTGTATCTGCTGGAATTTAGAAGAGTAAGAGGCGACATGATTGAAACATATATGATTCTGAGGGGCCTTAACAGGGTGGATGTGGAAAGGATGTTTTCCCTTGTGGGGGAATCTAGAACTAGGGGGTCACTGTTTAAAAATAAGGGGTTGCCCATTTAAGACAGAGGTGAGGAGAAATTTTTTCTTTCAGAGGGTTGTGAGTCTTTGGAATTCTCTTCCTGAAAAGGCAGTGGAAGCAGAGTCTTTGAATATTTTTAAGGCAGAGATAGAATCATAGAGTTATACAACACAGAAACAGGCCCTTCGGCCCATCGCGACTGTGCAGGCCATCAAGCACCTAACTATTCTAATCCCATTTTCCAGCACTTGGCCCATAGCCTTGTATGCTATGAGGTAGATAGATTCTTGATAAGCAAGGGGTGGAAGGTTATTGGGGGTAGGTGGAAATGTGGAGTAATCAGTTCAGCCATGAACTCATTGAATGGCGGAGCAGGCTCGAAGGGCCGAGTGGCCTACTCCTGCTCCTAATTCGTATATGCGTATGTTCATAATCATATCTCTGGCTATTATCCTGATTTTCCAAAACCTCAGGTTAACAAAGTTTTGAAAAAATATTTATTCTGCAGAAGATATCCAGCAACTCCTGAAATACAGTAATGTCTACCTGAAAAGTTATCGATTTGTGTTACAAGTTATGAATATCAAATTATGCTAACTCTGGTTACCTTGACTGATATCCATTCTCTGTGAACAATCATGCTTGCACTCTCTGTATTGCCTGGTTTCTGCATTCAGCGTGAGTTCTTAATTTCTGACTGAATAATCTCTCCCTGCTGAGTACTCCACTATGAAGTGATTTTTTTTTTCTTTTTTATTCATTCTTGGGATGTGAACGTCACTAGCTAGGCCACTATTTATTATCCATTCCTAATTGCCCTTGAGAAGGTGAGCTGCCTTCTTGAACTGCTACAATCCATGTGGTGTAGGTACACCAACGGTGCTGCTAGGGATGAAGTTCCAGGATTCTGACCCAGCGACACTGAAGAAACTGCAATATAGTTCCAAGTCAGGATGGTCTGTGACTTGCAGGTGGTGGTGTTCCCATGCAACTGCTGTCCTTTTACTTCTAAGGATACAGATTGCGGGTTTGGAAGGTGCTGTCAAAGAAACCTTGGTGAGTTGCTGCAGTGCATCTTGTAGATGGTACACACTGCTGCCACTGTGCGCCGGTGGTGGAGGGAGTGAATGCTTAAGGTGGTGAATGGGGTGCTGATCAAGCGGGCTGCTTTGTCCTGGATGGTGTTGAACTTCTTGAGTGTTGTTGGAGCTGTACTCATCCAGGCAAATGGAGGGTATGCCATAACACTCCTGATTTGTACCTTGTACATGGTGGAGTCAGGAGGTGAGTTACTCACCACAGAATTTCCATCCTCTGACCTGTTATTGTAGCCATAGTATTTATATGGCTGGCCCAGTTAAGTTTCTGGTCAATGGTAACCCCAAGGATGTTGATAGTGGGTGATTCAGCGATGGTAATGCCATTGAATGTCAAGGGGAGATGGTTAGATTCTCTCTTGTTTGAGAAGATCATTGCCCAACTGGCACTTGTGCGGCGCGAATGTTACTTGCTGCTTATCAGCCCAAGCATGAATGTTGCCCAGCTCTTGCTGCATGTGCTTCAGTATCTAGGAGTCCGAAATGGTATTGAACACTGTGCAATCATCAGTGAACATCCCCACTTCTAACATTATGTTTGAGGGAAGGTCACTGATGAAACAGCTGGAGATGGTTGGGCTCAGGAAACTACCCTGAGGAACTCCTGCAGTAATGTCCTGGGACTGAGCTGATTGGCCTAAAACAACCACAACCATCTTCACCTGATCTGGTTTTACTTGCAACACAGTAAAATATGGGGCTTGTTTCTTAACAATTTTTCTAAATTTGCTATGTGTACTGTTGCCAGCAAGTCAGTTGATCTTAGTATTGATCTACTCGTCATTTGTGATTGTGAACAATATATTAGAGAGCAGCAATATGTTGAAAGACAGAAGCAGCCCCTTTAAATTACAGGAAGCACTCTGCTCTTTTAAGATATGTGTTGAATTTCTTGCTAACTTAATGGAAATTTCTTCAATGATTGAACGACTTGTAAAGTTTAAATGGTAAAGGCAACATGGCAGAAATCTCAGAATTGTTCTGATGAAAGGTTAACTCTGTCCCTCCCGTCGCAGATGCTGCCTGACCAGCTGAGTGTGTTCCAGAGCATTTTCTGTTCTTGACTCAGAAGATTGTTTTGGTATAGATAAGTGAGATCAATGAAGGCTCAAGGTAAATATTACAATACAGAACTCCCAAGGGTATTTATAATTGTGTCACATAAATCTTGAATCCACTTTACCTGAACTGGGTGATGCTGATGCACCAACATTGATGCACACAGCATCAGAGGTAGCATTACCAGGTACTTTTTCCTTCAGTCTAAGGGCTGTGCAACTGTAGAAAATGAAATACAGTACAAATATTAAAAAAGACTTGCATTTTATAGCACTTTTCATGACTTCAGGATGTTCCAAAGTGCTTTACAGCCAATTAAGTACTTTTGAAGTGTAGTCACTGTTATAATGTATGAAACGTGGCAACCTATTAGTGCACAGCAAGCTCCCACAAACAGCAATGTGATATTGACCAGATAATTTGTCTTAGTGATGTAGATTGAGGAATTAATATTGGTCAGGATAAAGAAAAACAACTTCCATTTATATAGCACCTTTTACAACCTCAGGATATCCCAAAGTGTTTCACAGCCAATGACATATGTCTGAAGTGTAATCACTGTTGTAATGTAGGGAAATACAGCTTCAAATTTGCATTGGCTAGGCCACAGTTAGAATACAGTGTGTCAGATTCAAATGTGCATTCGAACAAGGCAGAGGCTTGACTGTCACCACTGCTTATTCCATAGATAAAATTAGGTTGCCTAGAATATACGTTGTAACCAGTTATCCTTTTGACATGGTGAAAAATAAACTTTTCTTGTTCCAAAGCATATCAAACTGACCCCAAATAGTTGTTAGACACAACTTACCAAGTAAAACAACTAGCAATCCATAGCTTTATACATGTAGAATGTGTAAAACTTTATTATCTGAGCCTCATTTGTTTGCCTGTCTCCATGGAATAGGCAGCCAACCCTTGATCATTGACATACTTCAGGATGGTAGCAAACTGTGAATTACTCTAAAGATGGAAGAAATGCCAGTTACTGCTAACTGATGGCTTTTGCTTGTCAGTTAACTGTTGTCTACTTCTCTATTAAACGTAATCCTGAGAGGAAAGTATTGCTCTGAGTGAGGGCGTAACTGAAAACTTAGAAAAGGAGACCAAAATGTGGAACTTTTAACATTATCATCATCTTGTGCCTTCCACACAGTCAGGAAGTGATCAGACTGATGGAAGTGTCGTGGCAAGTACAATTGTGACAGATTCTCAGAATGCAATAGCACAGCAGAGGTACCATCCACCAGCACAGTCTGTGAAAGGATTGCCCCAAGGCAAGTCCACTATGTCCTGAGACAACTCACAAAATCACTTGACCAGCAACAAATGCCCACTGATGCTGAGAGGGTGTCGTAACAGTAGCGATGTACAGGAAACTTGTAGACCAGTTATACTACCAATTTTGTTTGATGCACAACCCATACAGATGTGCATTAGCATTAACCCTTTAGGATATCCATGGAGATAGGGTTGGAGGCTGGTGGTAACGGCTCCCTGATGCATTCCCGCTTCCGAGGGACAATCCCAGGGTTGGGCTGAGACCAGGGTCGGCGGCCTACTCCATGGAGACAGGCAACCAATTGAGGCCCTACTTAGGGGCCATTCTACGCCGGTGCAAGTATTTTCCTGCCGTCAGCGACCCCTCACTGTGTATGCAGGCTGCCAGCTCAGAGGAGGCAGCCTCCCAGCAACAGACCAGAAGGTGGGGGGGTGGGAAGGGGACAGAGGCTTCATGCCCCAATGATGGGGCTGTGGGGATCAAAGGCTGCAACCCTGTCTGTGACTACTCCTGCGGAGGGGTTTCCCCTCCAGCCCAACAGGCTTCAGACCTCTTATTTGTTGACTTCTCTGAAGGCAACTGAGGGTGCCTCCATATTGATTCTGCAGTGACTTATTAATTGGCCGCCTCCAGGAAGATCGTGACCAATGTCCCACCATGGCCACTTCTGGGTTCCCAACCAGGAATTGAGGCCAATGTCGGGATCATGACCCAACCGGGGAAAATCCAGCCCCAAGAGTCTGCAATCTGACTGTGAACTGCAGTGTGGCAAGAGGTGCAAGACCAACCCTAAGAAATTGTCTTAACATTGCTTTGGTTTCATATTGGGAGGGATATGACTTTATTGATAAAGTGTCTGAATGTTAGCGAGAGAACTAATATGAACTATTTTCTTGAAAAGTTAACCATTAACTGGCAATGATACATTGGTGAGAGGAACTCTATATTGTCCATGCATGGGGAGAGCATGACACATCTCAGACCAATACCTATAGCATAGAAGTCTCTTAATGCTTTAGAGTAATGCAGCAGTAGCAGGAATGATTGTTGCTGTCAGAGTATTGTTGAGACATATTGACAGGTGCAGAGGAAAGAACAAGGACATGTCTCATGTTCCTCAAGCTGCTCCCAGTCTCAGTTGGCCGACTCAATGCAGATCAGGGGTAGAGTTTCCAATTTGGGCACAGTTGGTGATCTGAGTGTAAATTAGGCCCAAAATTGCACTAGTTTTGAAAAGTTTTTTTTCCCCGAGTTTTTGCTCAAACATATTTGCACATCAGCAAATGCAAAATCTGACATGAACCAGTGCAATTGGGAAATATTGTAAAATGCAATTTAAAAAAAATGTTCCTTTAACAAATATTCCTTGATGTATGGTAACTTGGTGCAGTTTGATTAATACAGCTGAAAATGGGTTTATCACAAAAAAAGCATTTTTAATCTGAGTGTCAATCCACTACCTGTAAATTACCCAATTTTTAAAAACTGAAAATGACTTTTACAACATATACTGAGCTATTTGCTAGTTATATTGGGGTGTAATAGTCTTTGAGCTGGTGCAACGCTTTGAAAACATGCCTATTAGTGTCCTTGTGCCTAAAAGATCTAGTTTAACTTTTGGAACCTCTTTGAAAGCCTGCGAATGAGTGCAATGAGTGAAAACTCCCAATGGATGTGGCCAATTTTGAGGACAGCTCCAGCTTCTAGCACAATGTTTTTTAAACTAAAAATTCTGGAAACTTGACTTGCACTGCATGCGATTTCCATTTAAAATTCTGCAATCATTTGCGCCGATTACACCACTTTCAGACAAATTGCGGAAGCTCGAGCGCATGAAGTGCTACCTTTATAATTGAATTGTGACATTTCCCTTACTTCTCCATATCTAAAACCACATGGGATATTCCATACTTTGAGCAGGTGGTCCTACTTCACTCTCATGGAACCGTCTGGATGGGCAATATGCTGATGAGGCCTTAGGTCCAATTTTGGGTGAGCCTCAAGCCTCTGGCTCCACCTATTCTAGGCTTGAAACAAATTTCCAACCCCTTGCAGTCTATCCGCACTAGAAACTGGCAAAACCCGTTTGAATCATGACAGCCCATTACCCATAAACCAAATGTCACAATGTTCCTCATAAATTATGTTTGTTCGAAATGTAAAGATTTAGGCAGGTAAATTGGTATCAAGTTATTTGAAAAGATACTTTTCATAATGTGAAACATGCTGAAGATATATTCATTTTTTTATAATGTTGTGAGGAAGGTGCTATGACATAAGTACATAAACTGTTACAGAGGTATTTCTCAACATATGTTAGAAGGATGTGTTGATGAGGTCAGATGAGGAGGAGTAGAGGAGGCTCGTGAGGAGCATAAATACCAGCACGGATCTACTGGCCAAATGGCCTGTTTCTGTACTGTAACTACTTTGTAATAGATATTAAACAACAACTCATTCAACTCTGTAAATTAGCACACCATGCCATTATGATTCACATGAGTTGAAAACTTACTTGGTCCTCGGTTTACACTTCACTGTAAGTGAGGTCTCATTTGAAAAGTACATTGGAGGACATGGCCCACATCTAGTATCAGATTTCCTGTTTGCTGTGGAAGATAATAATAGTCGATTAGAAAATGGAATGCAAGGAAAATTTTAAAGAGAACATCAGTGGCTGAAGACTGTTAGTTTTTCTTATCATTTGTTTACAGGGTGTGGGTGTTGCTGGCAAGGCCAGCCTTTATTGCCCATCCCTATACAACTGAGTGGCATGCTAGGCCATTTCAGAGGGCATTTAAGAATAAACCACATTGCTGTGGCTCTGGAATCATATGTTGGCCAGACCAGGTAAGGATGGCAGATTTCCTTCCCTAAAGGACATTAGTGAACCAGATGGGTTTTACATTAATCCTGTAGTTTCATGGTCAGTAATGTAACCTCTATGCTACTGTACCCAAAGAGAATATGTTGAGGAATGAAGCTGACAGTTTCAGAATGCTAGCCAAAAATTTATTTATTTTTTATTTAGAGATACAGCACTGAAACAGGCCCTTCAGCCCACCGAGTCTGTGCCGACCATCAACCACCCATTTATACTAATCCTACATTAATCCCATATTCCTACCATATCCCCACCTTCCCCTACCATCTACCTATACTAGGGGCAATTTATAATGGCCAATTTACCTATCAACCTGCAAGTCTTTGGCTGTGGGAGGAAACCGGAGGACCCGGCGAAAACCCACACAGTCACAGGAAGAACTTGCAAACTCCGCACATGCAGTACCCAGAATTGAATTTGGGTCGCTGGAGCTGTGAGGCTGCGGTGCTAACCACTGCGCCACTGTTGCTTAAATGTTTTACATCTTTCCCAATTTGTATTTCAATTGACTTCAATAAGAACATAAGAAATAGGAGGAGTAGACCATACGGCCCCTCGAGTGCGCTCGGCTATTCAATCATGGCTTATCTTCTTCCTCAACTCCACTTTCCCGCCAGTCCCTAAATCCATTGATTCCCTTAGTGACTAAAAATTTATTGATCTCAGTCTTGAATATACTCAACAACTGAACATCTACAGCTCTCTGGAGTAGAGAATTCCAAAGATTCACAACCCTTAGAGTGAAGAAATTTCTCCTCATCACAGTCCTAAATGATCAACTCACTATGCTGAAACATTGCCCCCTCGTTATAGACTCTCCAGCCAGAGGAAACAGCTTCTAAGCATTCCACCCTGTCAAGCCGTCTCTGAAAATTTAATGTTTTAATGAGGTCACCTCTCATTCTTCTAAACACCAGAGAATATAGGCCCATTCTACTCAATCTCTCCTCATTGGACAACCCTCTCATCCCAGGAATCAATCTCATGAACCTCTGTTGCACCCCTACTAAGACAAGTATATCCTTCCTTAGGTACACAGACCAAAACTATACACAGTACTCCAGTAAAAATGGGGATAGAAGTTAAACGGGATGCTGACTCGCCATCACTCCTTTTACACAATTGCACAAAGTCAAGATCAACTCCCCACTTTTATTCTTATCGGGCTTGTGATTACAGTTGCAGATAACAGCTGATGAATGATTAGTATTTTGTGAATGTGTGTGTGTGACAACCTTTATTGTCCACAATGTTCACAAACTTTAACATTTATTTTAAACGGTTGACAGCCCAACTAAGATAGTCATCGTCATAGAGTCATAGAGAGATACAGCACTGAAACAGGCCCTTCGGCCCACTGAGTCTGTGCCGACCATCAACCACCCATTTATACTAATCCTACAGTAATCCCATATTCCCTACCACCTACCTACACTGGGGGCAATTTACAATGGCCAATTTACCTATCAATCTGCAAGTCTTTGGCGGTGGGAGGAAACCAGAGCACCCGGCGGAAACCCCCGTGGTCACAGGGAGAACTTGCAAACTCCACACAGGCAGTACCCGGAACCGAACCTGGGTCGCTGGAGCTGTGAGGCTGCGGTACTAACCACTGTGCCGCCCCCAATAGTGGATAGAGGAATGTCATATTTATTGTATTACATGTTGATCTTCTGTTATTGTCAACAGCCGTTTCTAGCTTATCTGAAGGAGAGGAACCTATTCATCACCACTGAGAAGATAAAATTCACTTAAGATTAAGTTACAGAAAACAATTTCTATTCACTGTAAAATTTCATGGTCAAAATGAATCATGTGCAATTGTCTTACTTAAAATGAAACTAATTTTTTTTACATGGAATTTATGCTGGAGCAGATACAAAGCATTATTAGTTCTGTCACAACTGTGCCTATTCATTGACCTACTGCACAGCTGAGGTTCCTGATTTTAACAAATATCTGATGGAAATATGTTGCCAGTGAGTATTTCTGCCCTCACAGTGGAGCCATCTGTATGTTGACATCAGGGTCACTGGATAGGGATCCGGAATAAATATCCAAAATGACAACCCAGTGGAGCAGGGGCAACACAACACAGCAAAATTCTCAACCTACAAAACTTGAAATTTGAAGATGTGGACACTATAAGTTAGCCACACTTTATTTTTCTGTGCATAGCTCTATAAATATTCAAATTGCCTCATGACTAGCATTTTTAAAATATTTTATTTCTTAATCATGTGCCTGTTTTTTATGTAGTCAGAGCTGCTCTTTGTTCTGCTATTAACACCCTCTCTGGACTAATGCTTTGTCTTTCAACACAAGCATTAACACACTTCATATTTAACAATTGATCTAGCATCAATTACCTTTTGCGCCTTTGTCCCAGGACAGCTTTGTTATTTAATCTCTCCTGCCCTCTGTCCTATCAAACAACTTCCCCTTTGTTCTCTCCCCACACCCCTGCCCTTCACTTGCTTATAACCTATTTCTTTTCTCACCTTTGCCAGTTCTGATGAAGGGTCACAGACCTGAAACTTTAACTCTGCTTCTCTCTCCACAGATGCTGCCAGACCTGCTAAGTATTTCCAGCACTTTTTGTTTTTATAGCAGATAGGGCAGATTGGGAGAAACTATTTCTGCTAGTTGGGGACGCTAGGGCTGGGGGAATAGTCAAAAAATTAGAGCCCGACCTTTCAGGAGTGAAATTAGGAAACACTCCTTCACACAAAGGGTGGTGGAATTTTGGAACTCGCTTCCGCAAAAGGTAATTGATGCTAGATCAATTGTTAATTTTAAAACTGAGATTGATAGATTTTTGTTTGCCAGAGGTATTAAAAGATATGGGGAAAATATGAAGTTAGATCACAGACCAGTCATGATCTCATTGAGTAGCGAAACAGGCTCGAGGGGCCGAATGGCCTACTGTTCCTATGTTCTTATGTTCTTAATGAGAGTAATGCTTTGCTATAGTTCCCACAAATTCAAATAAGAGGTGTTTGTTTGCAATGTGCTTAATTTCCACACTATGTAGTGTCGAAATGGCACAAATTGTTAATCTCTCTGATTTAAAAAAAACAAATTAAGCATCTATTAGATTTCCTATATTCACAGAATCTTTAAAGATGAAATAGTCTCATGAACAATTTAAAATTCAGGAGTGCTGTTTTGAAACTGGACAGAACAGAAATTGATCTGGAAAATTGTAATGTCTCAATTAAATTGGGGCTTTGAGATGTATGCTTGGGGGCAAACCTCTGACCTTTTTAATCATGAATTCATCACTCAGTACTGGCTTTGGGAGATCCTGTGAGAATACAAGAGAGCCGCTGCACCAGAGGAGATAAAGCCAGTACTGAGTGATGAATTCATACTGGACTTCCCATTGATTACTCTACCCTCCTGTCAGCTCAGCACCTCTCATCCACTTTGTGCCCTGTCTGACAATTTGGCTAGAATTACTAACCTTCCATATGGGGAAGAGCTAGTGAATTGAGATGTTCGGACTGGAACCCCAATCTCAAAAAGCGATGCCCAACTCCCACATTAAATCACTTCCTTTTTGACTTATATAAAAACTGCAGCTTTAAGTAGCCTCCATGGAATTCAATTTTTTTTCTTTAAGCCTACAGCGTTCCCATAACACCTGCTCACCTTTTTCCTTCACTTCAAAACCTGGGAAGCACGGACTGTCCCTGAGACAGTATTCGCAATCCTGTGAACAGTGGTAATTGGCTCTACATACACACTTTGTAGCAGTCACTGCATCTCCTTTATGGAGTACTTCAAATCCTTTCACTGTAAAGGAAAAAAAATAGTCTCACACTCAATGATAACCAGTGACCACGTGTAACCAACGGATGCTGCATGCTGGCATGTGCACGATAATATCCAGTTCAAATGTCGGACAATAGATGTACAAATTAATATATTTTTGTGGTCTATGACTCCACTTACAATATGGTGAAAATCTGGGTTAAAACAAAGGCAAAATAATAATAATTTGATACAACTTAGTGATTATGATAAATATAAACAAGCAAAGTACTGTCCCCTGTAAACCTTAGCTAAAGCTTACTTTTTATTTAAGTTTATAGTTAACACGCATACTTTGTAAATCAATTTAATTTGCTGACTATTCTCATTTCACACCATGTTGCCACAGGCTAACTATGAAGAAGGTTCAAATTTCCCAATTACATGCAATAAACATCACAAATTCTCCGCTGGGTGTCTCAGCAAAGGAGATATCCCAGTTTTAAGAGCAAAATCTGGTGCGCTGGCTCTCTGACACACAGTGGCCCCCGATATTTACCCATGAACAGGGTGCAGGAAGGGGCTGCGGCTGGGGGTTTAGGATTTCTGGCTGAAATTTACAGCAAGACACGCTTTAAACATTTTCTGCATGTTGTCAGCCTGACTGACAAGCCAGCTACATGTCGGGCAGGAAAGCCTGTGGCACTACGCTCCAGCCAGGGAACGGAAAAGAGGAAGGGAAATATGGGGAAGGGGGCGGGGGGTGGGGGTGGTGGGGGTGTGTGGGAAGATTGGGTTGGGGGCGTGGGAGATTGTCGAGGTCAGGGGCGGAGTTCCGGGATGGTTTGGCCAATCACAAGGGGGAGAGTTTTATGCTTGGTTTGGAGGCGAGGAGAGCATGTAATCGGGTGGGATAGTGACGAGGGGTGGGGGCGGAGTCCCTGTCATCTTCCCGCCTCAGCCAAAATAAAGTCCGGGGTGGAAAGGCCTGTGAACGACCTTCCCACCACCACCAAACCCCACCCCCCCTACCAATTGGGGCCTTTAAGTGGGCAATTAATCCTCAATTAAGGGCCTCACCCCGCCAATTAGCCCAGCAGTGGTTGGGCCTGTTGTCGCACGGGGAGCTTAGCAAGAAAAGCTCTGCAGGTCGCTTGCTGGCTCCGGGGGGTGGGGGACCCTCGCTAAAAGGCACAGTGCCTGATCGAGGGACCTGGCATCAGGGAAGGGGTGCCTGCTGAGAGTCACCACCACCCCCCCATCCCGTCCTTGCTGCTGACCACCGTACACTCCCTCCCCTGTAACACCCAAACTGCAAGACCCCTCCTGCCCTGACCTACCAGTGGCCTGGGTCCAGTGCTGCTTCTAGGCCTCAGGTAGGTGCTCCACCAGCAGTAGCCACCGTTTCTGCAGTGGCACTGCTCAGTTAAAGAGCTGCCGGCCTCTGATTGGCAGCAGCTGTTAGACAGCTGGACTTCTGTCACCAGGGTCCTTGATTCTGAGGAAGGCCCGCTGCTGTCCAGTTAAGTGCCTAATTGGCACTTGATTTGGCGGGCCTCCCACAGAAGGGGCGACATGGGGTTCTCACCGCGTTTTTGCCAGACGTCGAGATTCCCATCGCTCAGATAAAATCCCAGCCAAGGTGTGTAAAGAGGTTAATCTGTTGGCCCTAGAGGAAACATTCCTTTTCCTCTTGGCCCACAAGCAGTGCTGTAAAGGCATTTATCTCATTATCCAGCCCTTCTTGCCTCCTTCCACATGTCGAATCATGTGCTAAAAATAAAAATCGCGTAGCTTGGAGGCACAGAGCCTCCTTAAAAGATTTCAATGACAGATTCACCTCCTGAGAGCCGATTGGTCGGGCTGCCCTGTCCCACCTCCATTAAAACTGTAGATGGGTGGGTTGGAGACAAATTGGGGTCAGGGTTGAGACTTTTTACTGATCCACCCCACCCATCCTTGTTTTAACTCCTCCCATTATCCACTCAAAACAGAGAGCCAGGGTCAGAACTGCAAAGTATATTGCTTGAGGAATGTGAGCTCTTTGCTTTAATATATTAAGTGCATTTGCAGACTATTAGAATTCACTGCCACCCAACCCTCAAGAGACCTTGTATATAAATTGAGATTTCATAAAATATTGAAGTTTCTTGTAGATCCAACTCCACGAGTCTCGGGCAGCTCCCGTTGCATCAAATTAAATTTACAATATGGAAGGACTTCTGAGGAGAATTTCAAAAGAACTGCACCTTCTACTCTCTGCATTTTTAAAAATTCATTCATGGGATGTGGACGTCACTGGCCAGGCCAGCATTTATTGCCCATCCCTAACTGCCCTTGAGAAGGTGGTGATGAGCTGCCTTCTTGAACCGCTGCAGTCCACGTGAGGTAGGGACACCCACAGTGCTGTTAGGAAGGGAGTTCCAGGATTTTGACCCAGTGACAGTGAAGGAACGGCAATATAGTTCCAAGTCAGGATGGTGTGTGACTTGGAGGGGAACTTGCAGGTGGTGATGTTCCCATGCATTTGCTGCCCTTGTCCTTCTAGTTGGTAGAGGTCTCTGGTTTGGAAGGTGCTGTCTAAGGAGCCTTGGTGCGTTGCTGCAGTGCATCTTGTAGATGGTACACACTGCTGCCACTGTGCATCGGTGGTGGAGGGACTGAATGTTTGAAGATGGGGTACCAATCAAGCGGGCTGCTTTGTCCTGGATGGTGTCGAGCTTCTTGAGTGTTGTTGGAGCTGCACCCATCCAGGCAAGTGGAGAGTATTCCATCACACTCCTGACTTGTGCCTTGTAGATGGTGGACAGGCTTTGGGGAGTCAGGAGGTGAGTTACTCGCCGCAGGATTCCTAGTTTCTGACCTGCTCTTGTAGCCATGGTATTTATATGGCTACTCCAGTTCAGTTTCTAGGAACATTGGAGCAGGAGTAGGCCATTCAGCCGTCAAGACTGCTCCTCCATTCAATTAGGTCATGGCTGATCATCTCTAGCTGAATTCCAAGCTTTTGGACAGGGCAACATCCTAATGTTTGGTGACACCTGAAGACAGATTTCTCGCTATTCCACCACAGCTTCCCTCCAGACATGTTCATGATTATTTCTTCAATTGAAAATCGTAAGTCTAGAAATCGGAATGTCTGCCGCATTTTTAAGATGAGAAAACTGGCACTGAAGGGCCTAATGTGTTCTGTGGCACGCACACGCTCATTCTGTGCCAGGACAGCTCTCCATAGCAAATTGGTTGGAGTACCCTCCTTAGGCCCAATTCCTACCCAAATCCAGCATCTACCATCTGTTTTGTCAATCATGACTGACTGCAGCATATTGTGGTCAATCTTTTCAGGCCTCAACTACAACATTTTACTTACCTGAATGTTCCTCCTGGTTTCACATCGAGACTGCTGCTGGCTCCTGCTCCTCCCCCACAAACCCTGATCTCACTGTGAAGGTGACACCAATATCCCTTCCACCCTTTTCAGAACTGGCACATTGTAGTGCCCCCAACGCATCTGATGGTGCAAGATAGTCAATTTTGCTTGGTCCCCTTGTGCATCAGTTTAGGTGTGGTGATCACTGTTGTATTCAGGCAGGAACCAATTTCTGCCCTTGTAGACATATGCCACGGTGCCTGGAGCCTTTTTAAAACACTTGTGAACCAACTGGGAATGATCTGACCGGATGGAAGATAAGGGGATCAGGAGGATCTGTTATATTTTTAAAAAGTAAATAATGACAGCAGTCTGCCTCTCCAAAAGCTGTGATTTCCCAATCATGATTTTATGCTGAAAAAAATGCACTAAATGGAAAGAAGACACTTCCACAAAAGCTGGATGGAAAATCAATGGGTGATTCACCCTGTCCCAATCTTACGCATCTACCTATGGTCACACCAGCAGCTTGTTTGACTGGTCTCAGTCAGGCATGGTGTTGGAAACTCAAAGGAAGAAAATAAGATCAATAGGATGAGGTTTTAAAGAAACTAACAAAGGCATACTTCCAGCAACAACCCGAAGCACAAGTTAGAAAAGCTATTCTCTTATCGAGTATGCTGATAAGAGCATCCATGACTCCTTTGTCCATTGTACTAGTTGTGATTACCAAATTTGAATAGCCATTAGTTTATATTTAATGCTGTGGGTTAATACCATGTGAAGGCAAATTAACTTGAACGGCACTGCGATGGCAAGACAACTTGTCCTGTATTATAGGTGTGCACGTCTAGTGTAAGATGCATCGTCTCATAGAGTTGAGTGCATACATATATACATGAACAAGCAGATAGGGACACTTATGTATGCACACAGACGCAGGCAATTCATATTTCCCAGTTCTATGTCCTTTTCTAAACCCCTTTAAAAAGAGTTAACAATTGAAATGCAGTGATTATTTTCAAACTGGTCAATTGTTAACTACTTTATTTTGAACATATGGATCTTAGTGTTGGACCAAAACACAAGTAGATACTAACTTTCATCACACTCGATCTGTTTCAAACATTCTGTCTGAGAATTATTGTGCTCCAGGTACTCCCCTTCCCCACAAGGTTTGCAGTCGACAGGTTTCTCCATAGTACAGGAAGCAGAGAGATAGAAGCCTAAAAAAGAATAGACATTGTTAATATCAGTATGAGTCCTCTGACGCTGGCATGCTTCACTGGTAGCAATGAAAAGGGGAAGAGAGACAGGGACTTTTCTACAATATGCATAGGAATGTACACTATGTTATCAATACACCTGGTTTAAAATGTGTCCAACAATTGGGGATTTCATTTTTGCTGAAGGGAAGAAGGAACGCACCTTCAGTCAACACCAGACACCCACAAACCGAACCACTCATCCAAACAAAACTCAATTCTCACTTTATGCAGAACACACATTACTTTAATGACTTCTGCGCGTTGTTAGGCTCCCGTTGCGACCATTAATGTAATGTGCACACAAAATGAAATGACATCACTGGCTAGAACCTTTGTTTCCGTTGTTCATTTAAAAATATGGGTTTCATCATTTCCATTGCAGACAGCTGCTTGGCATCTTTGTTGATGGACCTGGAGCTCATTGCCATCAATTCTTGAATTTGGTGTGGTTTGAGAGGAAATGTTGCAGCAGGGACAGAAAATTGGTTGACGGACAGGAAACATGAGGCAAAGGCCTCCATTTCTGATGGTCACTGACCTGAAACGTTAACTCTGCTTCTCTCTCCACAGATGCTGCCTGACCTGCTGAGTATTTCCA
Organism: Heterodontus francisci; assembly: GCF_036365525.1. Taxonomy (NCBI): domain Eukaryota; kingdom Metazoa; phylum Chordata; class Chondrichthyes; order Heterodontiformes; family Heterodontidae; genus Heterodontus; species Heterodontus francisci. Next base: position 8,062,190 of record NC_090372.1, on the reverse strand, counting down.
GCGTTTCTTGTTTTTATTTCAGATTTCCAGCATCTGCAGTATTTTGCTTTTATAATGAGGCAAGGGCAGATGGCTGTGGTTCAGACTGGAGAAGGGTTAGGATTAGTGATGCACCCTAGGAATTAGTTCTGGGTCTGTCAGATCTCACATTGTAGATCTGCTATTGTAAATGTCGGGAAGAAACCCACAGCATTACATCCTGGATTGCTGCTGTAAACTGAAACTTTATCATTCCCTCTAGTGGCACTTTGCGCATGCTACACCAAGCATGTACGGTGGCCTCAAATGAACAATACAATACATAGCAAATGAACAACAAATGAGCAATACACTACCGGGTCCACTTGTGTTCTCAGTATATACAGATGATTTGGATTTGGGCACATAGAGCACAATCTCAAAATTTACTGATGATGCAGAAGAAAAGGGTTTGGCAGATGGGAAAGGAATCAGCCTGCTGGGAGTCGCACGTGCGCCATTTTGAAAAAGTGTAAGTCAATGTAATTTGGGAAGAAAAATAAGGAATTAAAGGGCTTCCTCTGGCCAACGTGTGAGATCCAGGACGATGCTGTGAAGTGTATTTGCAGCAGAGAGGGAAAGCAGCTGCAGGGAGGGAAGGTTCCAGCCTACACCGTGTCACTGCATATCCTGGAAGGGGGAGTCATTCTCAAAGTGAGCCCATCTCTTTGTCAAAACCCCTCACATGAAGACCTGAATTATACAGTTGATGATGAGTAAGTTTCTTGCAGGATAATTGATCTGGACATTTGGAACATCAAGGCGCCTGGTACAATATCAGCTCTGTGTTTAGGTCCTTCCCCCACAATGAAAGTGTTTGCTTGTGAGATGATGGATGAGGAAATTCTGCAGGCTTGGCATAACAGCTGCTGGAAGGTGTTCCATTGAGGCCAGGTTTGAGAACATGAGCTTGTTTACTCAGGGCTCAATGATTACTAGGATTAAGATGCAGAGAGACATGCAGTTGTTGGCGAAGCTCTAGATCTTCAAGTGGTGAAACCTGAGTTTGATAAGGTATTGTGTGTGTGTCTAAGCTGTGGTTAGGAGGATGGCGTCAATGCACTAATAACTTAGGGTCAGTTTTGCTGCTTAACATGTCACTTGTAACGGCTGAGCACCTAGCAAGGATCTGAAGACCAATTAAATGACTATTGGTGAGGGAGGAGGGGGCTAAGTGGTACCATTTGAAGTTGAGGTGTCTCCAAAATGGATAGTGATGATATTTGGAAACAGGTCAATTCTCAGTGACAGGTTCAGTAATCCAATACCTGAAGTGGGTGGTCTGTCATGTTCCAGAGCAATGTTGATGATTAATCAGCCAGCCTGGTTCCCGAAAGAGACATGGAGGGGTTGGCCTATCCCAAGGGAAACAGGATATTTCCCACTTGGCTCTGTATCTGAGTCCTTGCCTATTTTCCAGCACTTCTACTCTGTTCCTACTGGAGTTATTATGGGAATGTGCTGGAGGGGCTGATAGAAATTGCCTTTTCACTGCCAGTGCAAGACAGAAATATTGTGAAAATGCCCTAACTTCGACAATATCTACAGTAGGAAATCTTACAGACAATGACATAAAGAGGTTCACCTGCTTGACACTCATTGCAACAATTCTTTCCTTTGTCATAATGGTGAGCACAGTTTGAATTCACATGATGTGGATTTGCCTGCAAAACAGAAAAACATGTTAGAAAAATTAATTTATTTTGTGTGTGCAAGTTATATCAGTGGATGTTGTCAGCCAAGGCTCAGTTGGTAGTCTTGTCTTTGAGCCAGAAGATTCTATGTTCAAGTCACACTCCAGAGACTTGAGCATAAAATCTATGCTGACATTTCTAGTGCAGTACTGAGGGAGTGCAGCACTGTCAGAGGTGCCATCTTTGCATTGAGAAGTTAAACAATCTGCTCCCTCAGGAGAAGGCTGAAGCATTTGCATCCATCTTCAGCCAGAAGTGCTGAGTGGATGATCCATCTCGGCCTCCTCCTGAGGACCCCAGCATCACAGATGCCAGTCTTCAGCCAAGCCAATTCGCTCCATGTGATATCAAGAAACGGCTGAAGGCACTGGATACTGCAAAGGCTATGGGCCCGGACAACATTCTGGCAATAGTACTGAGGACCTGTGCTCCAGAACTAGCTGCACCCCTAGCAAAGCTGTTCCAGTACAGTTACAACACTGCCATCTACCCAGCAATGTGGAAAATTGCCCAGGTATGTCCTGTGCACAAAAGGCTGGACTAGGCTAGATGGGATTGAGGTTCACAAGGAGGAGGTGTTAGCAATTTTGGAAAGTGTGAAAATAGATAAGTCCCCTGGGCCAGATGGGATATATCCTAGGATTCTCTGGGAAGCTAGGGAGGAGATTGCAGAGCCTTTGTCCTTGATCTTTATGTTGTCATTGTCGACAGGAATAGTGCCGGAAGACTGGAGGATAGCAAATGTTGTCCCCTTGTTCAAGAAGGGGAGTAGAGACAGCCCTGGTAATTATAGACCTGTGAGCCTTACTTCGGTTGTGGGTAAAATGTTGGAAAAGGTTATAAGAGACAGGATTTATAATCATCTTGAAAAGAATAAGTTCATTAGCGATAGTCAGCACGGTTTTGTGACGGGTAGGTCGTGCCTCACAAACCTTATTGAGTTTTTCGAGAAGGTGACCAAACAGGTGGATGAGGGTAAAGCAGTGGATGTGGTGTATATGGATTTCAGTAAGGCGTTTGATAAGGTTCCCCATGGTAGGCTATTGCAGAAAATACGGAAGTATGGGGTTGAAGGTGATTTAGAGCTTTGGATCAGAAATTGGCTAGCTGAAAGAAGACAGAGGGTGGTGGTTGATGGCAAATGTTCATCCTGGAGTTTAGTTACTAGTGGTGTACCGCAAGGATCTGTTTTGGGGCCACTGCTGTTTGTCATTTTTATAAATGACCTGGAAGAGGGTGTAGAAGGGTGGGTTAGTAAATTTGCGGATGACACTAAGGTCGGTGGAGTTGTGGATAGTGCCGAAGGATGTTGTAGGGTACAGAGGGACATAGATAGGCTGCAGAGCTGGGCTGAGAGATGGCAAATGGAGTTTAATGCGGAAAAGTGTGAGGTGATTCACTTTGGAAGGAGTTACAGGAATGCAGAGTACTGGGCTAATGGGAAGATTCTTGGTAGTGTAGATGAACAGAGAGATCTTGGTGTCCAGGTGCATAAATCCCTGAAGGTTGCTACCCAGGTTAATAGGGCTGTTAAGAAGGCATATGGTGTGTTAGCTTTTATTAGTAGGGGGATCGAGTTTCGGAGCCACGAGGTCATGCTGCAGCTGTACAAAACTCTGGTGAGGCCGCACCTGGGGTATTGCGTGCAGTTCTGGTCACCGCATCATAGGAAGGATGTGGAAGCTTTGGAAAGGGTGCAGAGGAGATTTACTAGGATGTTGCCTGGTATGGAGGGAAGGTCTTACGAGGAAAGGCTGAGGGACTTGAGGTTGTTATCGTTGGAGAGAAGGAGGAGGAGAGGTGACTTAATAGAGACATATAAGATAATCAGAGGGTTAGATAGGGTGGATAGTGAGAGTCTTTTTCCTCGGATGATGATGGCAAACACGAGGGGACATAGCTTTAAGTTGAGGGGTGATAGATATAGGACAGATGTCAGAGGTAGTTTCTTTACTCAGAGAGTAGTAAGGGCGTGGAACGCCCTGCCTGCAACAGTAGTAGACTCGCCAACTTTAAGGGCATTTAAGTGGTCATTGGATAGACATATGGATGAAAATGGAATAGTGTAGGTCAGATGGTTTCACAGGTCGGCGCAACATCGAGGGCCGAAGGGCCTGTACTGCGCTGTAATGTTCTAATTCTAAAAAAAAAAATCCAACCCGGCCAAATACCGCCCCATCAGTCTGCTCTCAATGTTCTCCCTTCGCCAGCTACAGGAGAAATGCTGTGAACAACAGATGCCCCTCTACATTGCTTTCATTGATCTCACCAAAGCCTTTGACCTCGTCAGCAGACGTGGTCTCTTCAGACTACTAGCAAAGATTGGATGTCCACCAAAGCTACTAAGTATCATCACCTCATTCCATGACAATATGAAAGGTACAATTCAGCATAGCAGTGCCTCATCAGACCCCTTTCCTATCCTGAGTGGCGTGAAACAGGGATGTGTTCTTGCACCTACACTGTTTGAGATCTTCTTCTCCCTGCTGCTCTTACATGCGTTCAAGTCTTCAGAAGAAGGAATTTTCCTCCACACAAGATCAGGTGGCAGGTTGTTCAACCTTGCCCGTCTAAAAGCGAAGACCAAAGTACGGAAAGTCCTCATCAGGGAACTCCTCTTTGCTGATGATGCTGCATTAACATCTCACACTGAAGAGTGTCTGCAGAGACTCATCGACAGGTTTGCGGCTGCCTGCAATGAATTTGGCCTAACCATCAGCCTCAAGAAAATGAACATCATGGGACAGGACGTCAGAAATGCTCCATCCATCAATATCGGCGACCACACTCTGGAAGTGGTTCAAGAGTTCACCTACCTAGGCTCAACTATCACCAGTAACCTGTCTCTCGATGCAGAATTAAACAAGCGCATGGGAAAGGCTTCCTCTGCTATGTCCAGACTGGCCAAGAGAGTGTGGGAAAATGGCTCACTGACACAGAACACTAAAGTCCGAGTGTATCAAGCATGTGTCCTCAGTACCTTGCTCTATGGCAGCGAGGCCTGGACAACGTACGTCAGTCAAGAGCGACGTTTCAATTCATTCCATCTTCGCTGCCTCTGGAGAATCCTTGGCATCAGGTGGCAGGACCGTATCTCCAACACAGAAGTCCTCGAGGCGGCCAATATCCCCAGCATATACACCATACTACAGCGGCGCCTGAGATGGCTTGGCCATGTGAGCTGCATGGAAGATGGCAGGATCCCCAAGGACACATTGTACAGCGAGCTCGTCACTGGTACCAGACCCACCGGCCGTCCATGTCTCCGCTTTAAAGATGTCTGCAAACGCGACATGAAGTCCTGTGACATTAATCACAAGTCATGGGAGTCAGTTGCCAACGATCGCCAGAGCTGGCGGGCAGCCATAAAGGCGGGGCTAAAGCGTGGCGAGTCCAAGAGACTTAGCAGTTGGCAGGAAAAAAGACAGAAACGCAAGGAGTGAGCCAACTGTGAAACAGCCCCGACAACCAATTTTATCTGCAGCACCTGTGGAAGAGCCTGTCACTCTAGAATTGACCTTTATAGCCACTCCAAGCGCTGCTTCACAAACCACTGACCACCTCCAGGCGCTTACCCATTGTCTCTCGAGACAAGGAGGTCAAAGAAAAGTCTGCTCTTGATCATCAGTAAAGTGATGGAAGGGGTTGTTGATAGTGCTATCAAGCGGCACTTGCTCAGCAATAACCTGTTCACTGATGCTCAGTTTGGGTTCCGGCAGGGCCACTCAGCTCCTGACCTCATTACAGCCTTTGTCCAAACATGGACAAAAGAGCTGAACTCCAGAGGTGAGGTGAGAGTGACTGTCCTTGTAATCAAGGCAGCATTTGACTGAGTATGGCATCAAGAAGCCATGCCATTACCATTGCTGAATCCCCCACTATCAACATCCTGAGGGTTACCATTGACCAGAAACTGAACTGGCCAGCTACATAAATATTGTGGCTACAAATGCAGGTCAGAGGCTGGGAATTCTGTGGCGAGTAACTCACCTCCTGACTTCCCGATGCCTGTCCACCATCTACAAGGCACAAGTCAGGAGTGCGATGGAATACTCTCCACTTACCTGGATGGGTGCAGCTCCAACAAAACTCAAGAAGCTCAACACCATCCAGGATAAAGCAGCCCGTTTAATTGGCACCCCATTCACCACTGACAACAGTCACTCCCTTCACCACCAACGCACAGTGGCAACAGGGTGCACCATCTACAAGATGAACTGCAGCAACTCACCAAGGCTCCTTAGACAGCACCTTCCAAACCCGTGACCTCTACCACCGAGAAGGACAAGGGCAGCAGATGCATGGGAACACCACCATCTACAAGTTCCCCTCCAAGTCACACACCAGCCTGACTTGGGACTGTATTGCCATTCCTTCACTGTCGCTGGGTCAAAATCCTGGAACTCCCTCCCTCACAGCACTGTGGGTGTACCGACACCACATGGACTGCAGCGGTTCAAGAAGGCAGCTCACCACCACCTTCTCAAGGGTAATTAGGGATGGGCAATAAATGCTGGCTTAGCCATTGACGCCCACATCCCATGAATGAATTAAAAAAAAGGTGGATGCAAAAGAACCCATGGCACTATTCTGAAGTAAAGCAGGGAAGTTCTCCCCCGTGTCCTGACCAATATTTATTCCTCAACTGAGCAGGCTCGAGGGGCTGAATGACTTACTCCTGCTCCTAATTCGTATGTTCGTAAACTAAAAGATTATCTGGTCATTATCACATTTCTGTTTGTGGCAGTTTGCTGTGTTTCCTACATTATCACAGTGACTACACTTCAAAAGTTCTTCATTGGCTTTATAAAGCATATTGGGACATCCTGAGATTGTGAAGTGACATAAATGGTACAAATGTTTAGCATTGGGAAGCTTTTCCATTTCATTCAATGATCTCATCTAAAGGTGACATATAGTGTTAGCAAAGGTACCAGATAAACATCTGGTGCTTAAAGCACTGAAAAATATACACGCCAATGAAATCCCAAACTAAAATAGAAATAACCTGAGGTAAATATTCCCTTCTTTTTATATATGCATATCAGCTGTTTGGTGTTACGGTTTACATAGAAAACAGAAGGTGTGGCCAGAAGTCATGTTATGTACAGTGTTTGGCCATAGACTACTTTTCACAAAGGTTGAAGTTTCTTTCTTTTATATATATAATATATATTCCAATTTTCCACATGTTCCAGTTTGAAGCCTAATCATAAAGTTTTGAATCCCGTCAGCCAACTCCCATCAGTTTTGTTACTGTACACCTGCAGTATGTACAATTACTGTTTTGCCATTCTCTTGGTTGGGGCTATCTGTATGCTTTGGAATGTTTATTTTTGGAGGGTGGGAGATTAATTTTTGCTAACTTTGTTTAGCTTTACTTTTTTTCTGAGTAAGTTACTGAGAATTTTCTTCTCCTTTCTGATCGTTTCAATAAGTAGCATTCCTCTTTTACTTCTCATCAGCAGGGGACTCTGTGGTGCTGTCACACAACATGGTCATGTCATGTGTTTAGTGCAATGATTACATGCTTGTTACTGTTGTAGCAGTTGGAAGTATTTTTCTGCGAATGTGTCACTGGAGTTACTAATGAATCTGTCTGGTTGGCTTAACAGGTCCTCCAACAATGCAGGACAGGCAAATCTCCATTACTTGTGCAAATAATGTGAGGAGAAACCATACCTTGCAGGTGTGAAGAACAGGGTGTAAATCCACAGGTTAAATGACAATTATAACCATAAACTCTAAAACGTCTGAACTGTATGAGTCAATGAAGGTAGCTTGTTGCCCATTGACAATGATTAAATCATTGGGGAAAATAATAAGATTAATACTAATCTCAAAGTGGAGTGTTCTGGAGACTCCAATTCCAGCCTGGAAAATTTGACAGGTTCATACACAAGATAAATATTCTGTTCACTAGTGGGTTAGCTCACTCAGCTGGGAGCACTTCCACTGTCATTCCTAGTCCAGGAGAGAATGCTGGAGTCTTATGGCTGTGCAGCTTGTACATGGGATACAGTAAGGAAACACAATGGCAGATACAGTAACTGAAAGAGGACAACCAGCTCACTGAAAGAAACATTGCATTTATATAGCACTTTTCACAACATCCCAAAGTGCTTTACAGCCAATGAAATACTTTTGAAGTGTAGTCATTGTTATCATGTAGGAAATACAGCAGCCAGTTTGCAAACAGCAAGTTCCCACAAACAGCAATGTGACAATGACCAGAAAATCTGTTTTTTTTAGGGATATTGATTGAGGGATAATTATTGGCCATAACACTGTGGCCAACTTTCCTGTTCTTCTTCAAGAGAGTGCCATGGGATCTCTCATATTCACCTGAGAAAGTAGACAGGGACTTGGTTTAAGATCTCACCTGAAAGAAAGCACCTCTAATAATGCAGCACTCCCTCAGTACTGCACTAGAGTGGCAACCTAGATATTTGTGCTCCAGTCTCTACAGTGGGACTTGAACCCACAATCTGGAATCCATTATTAAGAAAGTAGTAGCAGGACATTTAGAAAATCATAATGCAATCAGGCAGTCAACATGGTTTCATACAAGGGAAAGCATGTTTGACAAATTTATTAGAGTTCTTTGAGGATGTAACAAGGGTGGATAAGGGGGAACCAGTAGATGTAGTGTATTTGGATTTCCAAAAGGCATTCAATAAGATGCAACATAAAAGGTTACTACACAAGATAAGAGCTCATGGTGTTGGGGGTAATATATTAGTGTGGATAGAGGATTGGCTAACTAACAGGGACATTTTCAGGTTGACAAACTGTATCTAGTGGAGTGCCACAGCAATCAGTGCTGGGGCCTCAACTACTTATGATCTATATTAATGACTTGGATGAAGGAACTGAGTGTATTGTAACCAAATTTGCGGACGATACAAAGATAGGTAGGAAAGCAAGTTGTGAGGAAAACACAAGAATCTCCAAAGAGATATAGATAGGTTAAGTAAGTGGGCAAAAATATGGTAGATGGAGTATAATTTGAGAAAATATGAGGTTGTCCAATTTGGCAGAATGAATAGAAAAGCAGAATATTATTTAAATGGAGAGAGACTGCAGAATGCTGCAGTGCAGAAGGATCTGGGTGTCCTTGTACATGAATCACAAAATGTTAGCATGCAGGTACAGCAAGTAATTAGGAAAACAAATGGAATGTTGGCATTTATTGCAAGGAGGGTGGAGTGTAAAAGTAGGGAAGTCTTGCTACAGCTATACAGGGCATTGGTGAGACTGTACTGCATGCAGTCTTGGTCTCCTTATTTAAGGAGGGATATACTTGCATTGGAAGCAGTTCAGAGAAGGTTCACTAGACTGATTGCTGGGATGAAGGGATTGTCTTATGAGGAAAGGTTGAGCAGGTTGGGCCTATACCCATTGCCGTTTAGAAGAATGAGAGGTGATCTTATTGAAACATATAAGATTCTGAGGGTAGATGCTGAAAGGATGTTTCCCCTCATGGGAGAATCTAGAACTAGGGGGCACAGTTTCAAAATAAGGTGTCTCCCTTAAAAGATTGAGGTGAGGAGGAATTTCTTCTCTCTGAGGGTCGTTAATCTTTGGAATTCTCTCCCCCAGAGAGCAGTGGAGGCTGGGTCATTGAGTATATTCAAGGCTGAGTTGGACAGATCTTTGATCTACAGGGAGTCAAGGGTTATGGGGGGCAGGCAGGAAACTGGAGTTAAGGCCAGAACCAGATCAGCCATGATCTTATTGAATGGTGGAGCAGGCTCGAGGGACCGAATGGTCTACTTCTGCTCCTATTTCTTACGATTTTACAACATTCTGACTGAGAGGCAAGAGTGCTACCTACAGAGTCACAGCTGTTGCAGCTATTTAATTTAATCTTCTAAAAGGTAGTTTTTAAATCTTAATTCAATTCAAAATTAGACATCAGCTTGGATGAGACTCGTGACTTTATCTGTTTGAAATTAATTGTGAATGAACAACGATTCCTTCAACAGCCACGCCCTGATGTCCGGCAGCTTAAGCAGTTGCATTTGTCTTCCAGGAGTGTTGCTGCCTCATATTCCAAGTGGCTGGATAAGAATGGATTGGGAAAAAGGTAAACTTTAAATGATGTGAGAAGGCATGAACAGAAAATGACACTTGTTCTTTGTGTACTCACTGGAAAAGATTACAGCAGCAATTACCTTTCTGCAGCATATCTGACATAGGCAAGGATGTTACTGAAACAGCAATAAGAAGAGAACATTAAAAAAGATGGAAGAAGGGAAATTTAAAGTGGCCAACTAAAATAGGCGGCAGATCCCTTACACATGTAAATGTGGCCTGCAATGAACAGGGTGGATATTAGAATTTTCAGTGACCACCATGGCTATGAGAAAGAGGGAAGAGGGTGTATAACAGACTGCCAGTTGGTTATCACCCATTTCACTCCCTTACCAATGACCAAGTTTACCCTCGGTAACAGAATGAGTCAACTAATACCCAGAGTCTCTTTCAATTTCGTCATTCACAAGTTTTAGCCTGTGTCAGCTTGACCCAGTTGCTGCGACCAAGTCAGAATATTGTGGGTTCCTGCCCTTGCAGCCTACTCCACATAATCTGGGTTGACACTTCAGTACAGTATTAAAGCGACTGTTGCATCATCAGAGGTGACGTCCTCCAGACCAGAGGTTCAACTGAAACCCAAGCCTGGAACATCTGCTCTCTGTTGAGGCAGGAGGCAGGAGTCAGGCATAGTGGTGAGAGATGGACCGAAAGTTGGGGTGGAACTCCATCTCAGCTGGGTTCCTGTCCCTTGGGAGCAGCCATAGCAAATTCTGGCAGTAGGCATGGACACATCTTATGCTTGGACCCCTCTCTCATGGCCCTAGTTTGGGGTGATCCTTGGGTGTTCCCCAAAAACCCCTAACAGAGATGCTGCTATATGTCTCAGCAGTGCTGATCCCAGCAGAGAGTAGATTAGGGCACCATTGTGGATTAAGAGAAGAAAATGTGTGTGCTCCTCAAATCTTTGGATTGTGCCCTGTTCCCACCCTTGGAGTAGCAGGATGCCAAGCAAGATTCTGCCTGCTTCATTGGGTGCTGCTGATGGTATGGTTAATAACCATTGTGTTCTTGGGATTTGGAGTAGGTCTGTGGCAGCTCAGATTCCTGTAGAAGACCCCGTCGTGATATTGAAGGCGGTCAGTGTATTCTCTTGATGCCTTGGCCAATATTTATGCCCCAGCCAACACCACCCAAAGCAAAATGTGTTCCTTTGTGTTTGTGAGGTCTTCTTGTTAGGTGCTAATTGCTAGTCATGTTTGCTGTCAAAACAGCAGAGAATGCACTTCAAAGTAACCATTGGTCATTAAGTGATATGGAACAGGAGAGGTGATGTATAAATGTAAGCTCGATCTGCATTTCCAACATGCCTCTAATTTTTACTCCTGGTTTTGCTGTACTTGGTGTTTGCCCCCTGGCAAATCACATATAATGCGACTAAACAAGTAGATCAGGCCAGTGACTTACTATCACAAACAAGGGAGTAATTTTGATTTTGTGTGATATTGTAACACAGGTAATATTGGATCAGTTGCCCTTTATTTTTCCGACCTATTTCTCGTTTCCATTGAAGTCAATGATGGATATCAACCCAGTATTCAGAGACCTGAGCTCTCGCCTCTGTCCACTGGGGCAGATGAACCAGTATTCGTATGAAATTCCTCTGCCCACTGCTTAAAAGGAGGCATTAACCCTTTAAAGCATCAAGCTTTAAAATAAATACTTTGACGTTCTGTTAAAACAGCAACAGAATCCCATCTGGATGCACAAATATGCTTGGTACTTATATGGTGCAATTACAATCTCCATGTAACAAGACTATCAAGCATGCTCTTTCTGCAGTCCATATACAACCTACCATAAAAAAGGCAAACAGAATCCTTAGTTTTGTAACTGGAGCCATAAAAATAAAGAGGTAGCGTTGAACTTTTAGAACTCCTTAGTTAGGTTGCAGTTGAAGTATTACCGATAATTCTGGGCACTCCATTATAGGAAGGACATAAGAACACTGTAAAAGTGGAGCATAGATTGACCAGCGATGAGGAATCACACAGAATCACAGAATCGTTACAGTGCAAGGCAAGAGGATAACCAGGGAAAGAGTAGGGTCCATTAGGGACCAAAGTGGCAATCTGTGTGTCGAGCTGGAGGACATAGCTGAGGTTTTAAATGATTACTTTTCATTTATGTTCACTATGGAGAAGGGCGATGTAGGTGTAGAGATCAGGGAGGGGGATTGTGATATGCTTGAACAAATTAGCATTGAAAGGGAGGAGGTATTAGCGTTTTTAGCAGGCTTAAAAGTGGATAAATCCCCAGGCCCAGATGAGATGTATCCCAGGCTGTTGTGTGAGGCAAGGGAGGAGATAGCAGGGGCTCTGACACAAATTTTCAAATCCTCTCTGGCCACAGGAGAGGTGCCAGAGGATTGGAGGACAGCGAATGTGGTACCATTATTCAAGAAGGGTGGCAGGGATAAACCAGGTAATTACAGTCCAGTGAGTCTAACATTAGTGATAGGGAAACTATTGGAAAAAAGTCTGAGGGACAGGATTAATCTCCACTTGGAGAGGCAGGGATTAATCAAGGACAGCCAGTGTGACTTAGTCAGGGGGAGATCGTGTCTTACAAACTTGATTGAATTTTTCAAGGAGGTGACGAGATGTGTGGATGAGGGTAAATCAGTTGATGTAGTCTACATGGACTTCAGTAAGGCTTTTGATAAGGTCCCGCATGGGAGATTGATTAAGAAGGTAAGAGCCCATGGGATCCAGGGCAATTTGCCAAATTGGATCCAAAATTGGCTTAGTGGCAGGAGGCAGAGGGTGATGGTCGAGAGTTGTTTTTGCGATTGGAAGTCTGTGACCAGTGCTGTACCACCGGGATCGGTGCTGGGACCCTTGCTGTTTGTAGTGCACATTAATGATTTAGACGTGAATATAGGAATTATGATCAGTAAGTTCAGAGGGACCTTGGTGTACTTGTTCATAGATCACTGAAGGCAGCAGCACAGGTAGATAAGGTGGTTAGGAAGGTATACAGGATACTTGCCTTTATTAGTTGAGGCACAGAATATAAGAGCAGGGAGGTTATGATGGAGCTGTATAAAACGCTAGTTGGGCCACAGCTGGAGTACAGCGTACAGTTCTGGTCGCCACACTATAGGAAGGATGTGATTGCCCTGGAGAGGAAACTTTTCCACTCCACTTCAAGTTGAATAAAATGTCAGCATTCTTGGATCAATAAAGAAGGCCCTTGGCCACTGATTCAATGTGAAATCTGTGAAATATCTAACAAAAGTAAATACTTCACAGTGACATTGATTTTTTCCTCCACCTCCTGTCACTGCAATCAATTTCCGCGCCCCCGCCCCCACCTCTCTGCCTACAGTTATATTCCTGGACTGTGAAATGATTGCTGAGATACAATGATTAAATCACAGGGTCTGCAGAAAGAGAAAAACTATTGAACTGTTAAAAGCATTTGCCTTTGAATTTGTTCTTTCACCTGTGAGAAGTTCCTGATTATTTGGCAGAGTGATTAATCTAGCAGTCAGGATTACCTAGATGTATGTTTGTGTGCCAAGCCCTCTGATTGTCATCTGCTGTAGAAAAGGGAAATTCCATAAAAGAGGTGGGACTGACAAAGCAGTTATTTACATTTTAATTTTTCTAATAATCCAGCCCTGGCGATAACACTTTTACAAATGTTGTAACTTCTGGGGGAAAAATGTTCTGCCATCTTCAGAGATGATGTATGGCAGTCAGCAAATGCCGATTACAGCACACACATCCTCTCACCACTCAACTCTGGTGACCCAGTGACAGTTGTGCATCCAATTCCCCGGCTCTCATAACAAAAATATCTTCAAAATATTCCTCGCTCACAGTGACCTCATTACTCAGGCTTTAGATTCCAAGGACCTGAATTTTGAATCCTATGGATCAGGGTGTCCATCTTTAATCCAGGCAACTACTTAAGATAAGTTTATTGCAATGGAAAAATAAACCATGTGATCATATTCAACTGAACAAACAGACAACAGAATACAGAAAAAAATCCCACCCCTGACCCAAATGCTACAACCCACTCACAACATTAATAATCGTACATACTGAAAATTTGACCTCTACCTCAACTTGGGTTTGTCTAGATGAATTCTGATGCTAATTTATTGGGTTGCCACAAAGGTTACTAATTACGTTGCACTTCCTTTATGATGCACCATGCTCTAGAAACTGTGCTGTAGTTGGAACAAATGACATATTGCATAAACACAAAGACTGCAGTCAATCTGTGCACTGATTGAATATTCTCGATCTTACTGACAAAGAAACCCATGAACTCCTCACACTTATTGTTGGAGGCAAGGGTGAAGAAGCCTGGGGAGAGGAATTTAAGACGAGAGTTTGGAGTAGAGAAAAGAAGCGTGGGGTTTTATTTGCATTCCAGGATTATCCTGGAATAGTGAGCTGTTTTAGCAGGCGGGAGCAGGACTCGATAGCACTTTATGTTGTCCAGCCAATTCTGGTGGCAAATGGCTAAACTAGTTGTCAGCCATATCTGTTGAAGCCTGCATCCCTTGGACTTAAGGAAGCAGAGATGAGGGCCATACCAGGGGAAATGGCCAGGGTGAGAGAGAGTAATGGCTTTAATGGGGACTAGGGCATCAAAGGTGGAGTTGAAGGTGCAGTTGAACAGATGGGTAGCTGCAGAAATATCAGGGTGACTGGAGGACCAAAAGCTAGGCAGGTGACATTTTAAGAGTGCAGTTGTAAGTGAATTTGGAAACATTTTTCCAGAGATAGATATAGAAGGAAGTTGGGTTGGGAGATGGGAGAGGGATGTGGGTGAAGAGCAGTACCTGAACAGAGATGGCCTTATATTTAAATATTTAAACAGTAAAATGGGGGTGTGTGAGCTTCCTTTTACTCATCTGCCAGACTAGGTATGATGAATACTGTAAAGCCAAGTGCCACCCCAATCTCCTACATCTTGGTATAAATGATGTGACTTCCTGTAGATGTACAGTCATTTCCAGACCTTTGGCAAAGCAAGACATTTTTTTCTGTGCTGCAGGGTTTTCTGACGGCAGTGTCTTTCCTCAATATTTTGCTACTTTGCACAAGCAACTTGCAAGCTACACTACAGTGGTTACAATGCAAACCATTACTGGAATCCTATCAAAAACAAAATGCAAGGCTCCTCGTTACTATAGCACTGGTCTCTGGACTGCCCGTGACAGGTACATAGAGAACACCAGTGGTTTTCCTGTGACTGATCTGACCACTAAAGGCCAACAGTCAGCTAACTTCCATATTGTGCATTTGCTCGGGATGAATGCTGCTTTGGGGGTGCTCCAAATCTGGCTGATTCAGATTAATTTGTAAAAACAAATATTCAGCGTTTATCTTAATTTGATCCTGGATTTGGAAAGCCCTTTAAGGCATTTGCTTGCACCATACCATTTGTCTTTGTGACTCTGTGGCTTTATCCAGTGCAACTGAATTCGGCGAATTTATAAATACTACAATTTTTAACTGTACATTTTCAGCATGATGCTAAATAATACTTGCCTCCACATAGCACTGTTGCTGATGCTGATGCTTGTTTCCCCTGGCTGGGGACTCTAGAACACGGGGCCATAGTCTCAGAATAAGGGGGACCAGCCATTTAGGACTGCGATGAGGAGAAATGTCTTCACTGCAAATCTTTAGAATTCTCTACCTCGGAGAGGTGTGAATGCTCAGTCGTTGAGCATATTCAAGACTGAGACTGATAGATTTTTGGGCACAAATGGAATCAAGGGATCTGGGAATTGGGTGGGTAAGCCAAGTTGATGGAGAAGATCAACCATAATATTGAATGGCAGAGCAGACTTGAGGGCCCCTACGACCTACTCCAGCTTCTATTTCTTATGTTCTTAGCAGATTATCAAGATTTCAAAGCACTGCACTTAAATTAGTTTTGAAGTATATAGACACAGTAATTGTTGTTATGTAGGCAAAAGAAAAATGACATTAGGATGTGTAGCCAGAGTGTTAAAATGCTAGTCCCAGGAGCTGTATAGAACATTAGCATAGCCCTATCTGGAGCACTGCCTACAATTCCAGTCATTGTATTATAGTGGAGACACCCTGGGGCAAAAATTCTCATGGGTGTCATCTACCAATACATGTGCGGCAGGGCTGTCCTCACGGCTGCAAATCGATAGCTACAGGTTCCAACGCACATCGTGGGTTGGGGTCATTTGCAAGGTCAGAACAATCTGCCAAGGCCTGCAGGGATGCTTCAGAGATGCAAGTCCCAATCCGCTGTTGTAAAGGCCACGGAGGGGGGTCCTCCTGGGTTGAAGGCTAAAATCATTGAAAGAAAACTTTAGCTGCTAAGCAAGCCTGTGCTTGTGGCTTCCAAGACCATCGATCCCTCTGGCATTGATTAATTTTCATCAAGTGCCACCATGAAATTCTTAGCTGGATGGCAATGGGTTCCACCCCAGATTCCAGTCCCCCACCTGCCCTCTCTCTACCGCAGGGAATTTCAAACCTTGGTCGAGTGTACAAAGGAGACCAATTAAATTAATACTGGGGATCTTAGATAGAGAATAAGGAAACAGTGAACACTGCCTTAGGGAAAAGAAGGCATCAGAGAAACGTTAAGTTTTATGAATTCTAAGGGGTATACACAAACAGAACCCTAATACACAACAACAAACTTTATCATCAACGATGATTGCCTCAAGTACAGAAGTGGCCACCTTAGATGATGTGTCAGCCATGACTCAGTGGACAGCACTCTTGCCTCTGAGTCAGAAGGTTCATAGTCTCACTCCAGGACTTGAGCACAAAATCTAGGCTGCCACTTCAGTGCAGTACTGAGAGAGTGCTGCTCAGCCAGAGGCATCATCTTTCAGATGAGAGGTTAAACCGAGGCTCAGTCTGCCCTCTCAGGTGGCTGTTAAAGATCACGTGGCACTATTTTGAAGAACAGCAGGACTGTTATTCCTGGCATCCTGACCAATATTTATCTCTCAATCAGCATCACAAAAAAAGCTGATTATCTAGTCATTATCACATTGCTGTTTGTGGGAGCTTGCTGTGTGCAAATTGACTGTTGTGTTTCCTACATTACAAAAGTGACTACATATCAAAAGTACTTCATTGGCTGTAAAGCACTTTGGGATGTCTTTGGGTTGTGAAAGGTGCTATATAAAATCAAGTATTTTTTTTAGATTTAGATACTTCACACAGGTTAGTGAACGAGAAAAGACGGAACAGTTGCCCTGGGAGGCAGAAAACATCAACAAATTCAAGGGGGAGCTGGGGAGCAGTTTTGCAAAAGAAGCAATTTAGAGATACGAGAGATGAGACCAAAAATCAAGAGATGGGAACACAGCTAATTGGTGCTCACTACCGACCATCATACCAAATTTGCTGATCCATGCTGTCAGCAAGGAAACACCTCCACTTTTCAGCTTATAGAGTACAGAATAGTTTCTGACCACAATGGTGTCTCCAATGTTGCAAACCGCAGCAGAAGCAAACAACAAAGGAACCATTTTGTAGATCGCCTGTGATCACGTATCAAGTGATAACAGGTTGCACAGGAAAGTGTAATTACTACTATTCTACAAAAGCGTAAGAGGTGAACATTTTACATGGGACCCCAAATATCTCCCTACAGAAACCCTCAGTGCTACAGGGATGTCCTGCGTAAACCTGGATAGCATCACATGCCCCAGATAAAAATAATTCCACTCAAGACAGGACTGGAGGTGAGGCCAGATACTTGAGACTTAACAGTGGAAATCCCAGGGATTATTTTGACAAGAGTTGGTACAGTCCCAGGTGTCCGATTTTCTCTTAACAAAAGTGTCAGTTCATTTCAAAGTGCATGGAAGAAAATGCTGATCCTTAAGAGGGAAGTGTGAAGCTGCCAACAGTTTGATATAACAAGGCAAGCATCAAACAATAGAATAAAAACTATGAATGTAGGATCGGATAGTATAATTGACACTATTCCATATTCCTGAATTGCAGGAAGTTGTGAGGCAAAGGGAAAAAAAATAATCAATCAATCACTACATAGAAATCATGGGAATTGGAGTCGAAAATGAGATCCAAAGACATTGGAGTCTATTGGCCTAACACATCCACAAAGACAAGTCTGAAACAACAACTTGCATTTATATAGTGTCTTTAACGTAGTAAACAATCCCAAGGCACTCCACAGGAGCATCATCAGACAAAATTTAGCACCAAGGCACAAAAGGGGGTATGAGTATCAAAAGCTTGGTCAAAGTGGTAGGTTTTAAGAAGCGTGCTAAAGGAGGAGAGAGAGGTTGTGAGCTGGAGAGGTTTGGAGAGCGGATGGTGTAATTCCCAGCTTAGGGCCTAGACAACTGAAGGCATGGTTGCCAATGGTGGGGCGAAGGAAACTGAGGATGTGCAAGAGGGCAGAATTGGAGGAGCATAGAGATCTGAGGGCTGAAGGGCTGGAGGAGGTGTAGAGATAAAGGTGAAGTCATGGAGGGATTTGAACAGAAGGATGACAATGTTAAATTCTAAGCAATAGATATCGATGAAGGAGCCATTCTGCACTCAGGCACAGAATCATCTCATACTATTACATAAAAACACACCTGCGAGTAGAGCCTGAAAAACTTTCTGACGACAGTTTGAGGGAGTGGAGAAGCATGGTTATGTAATGAGAATCATAAAGGATTTCACAGTTATGTCCTATGGATCTTATTTCAATCACCTGTAAATCTTAAACCAACAGGAGTCATTTTCTGATTGTGGTGATTGCAAAGTGGAGTCCCACCAGGTACTGGAACTTCAGATGAAACTGAAGGTTGGAAAAGTTTTCATTCTATATGCCTGATCATTTTTCTGAATGCGCTTGTGTTGGAAAAGACTCCCTGCCAGACACATAAAGCTGGAAAATTACCCCTTAAATCTTTCCTAGTCTCTTGACACACTTGTGTCTGTCAATGGCTGAAATAATCAGCTGTGACTCCTGGAACTAATCTATGAACACATGCAGTGGACGCTCAGCTTTTTCCTAGAAGTTGTAGCCTAGCAATAAACATGTCTGGGTGTGAGCTGGGAACTGATAAGTTTAAAAAGACTTTAGTAACTGTATTTTTGCTTCCTGGGCAGAGAATTTTAGACACTTACAACACATCAGCTCCATTTTGCTGTGCCAACACTCATTAGTTATCTACTTAGCCTATTCCCCTTCTCTTACCCTTTAATTTTTTTCAAATGTTGTCCACTTCCCTTTTAAAACCTATTAAAGATTCTGCTTCCACCATTGCCGAAATGTCAGCAATGGACTGGTTGGCAGAATGACTTGCTGCTGTGTTATGTATTCTTTGTAATTCTAGATCATTGCTTATGTTAGGACATAACAACCTAAAAACTTCCTGCATAACAAAATTCTCTTAATCCCTTTCTTCATGGCTTTTTTGTATACATTCATTCAGCTGACTCTGCTGCTTCCCTCCGTTCACCGAGCCCACAATGTCAAACTTCCTTTAAGGTACTCCCTGCCCTAACCTGGAATTTACATCTTTCTCTAGTTTCTTTACTGGCTCCCCTCATGCCCTGTCCAAGCTCATCTAGTCCACGAGACCCACCTCTTGCTCTCTAGACCAGATTCCTCCTAAACTGTTGACCACCCAACTTCCCTTCCTGGCTCCAATGTTTGTTAATATTGTTAACAGTTCCCTCTCAGGTTCTGTCCCTCTCTCCTTCAAATCTGCCATCATCACCCTTCTCCTCAAAAAA
The DNA here is from genome assembly GCF_036365525.1 of Heterodontus francisci. Classification (NCBI taxonomy): domain Eukaryota; kingdom Metazoa; phylum Chordata; class Chondrichthyes; order Heterodontiformes; family Heterodontidae; genus Heterodontus; species Heterodontus francisci. The sequence continues at coordinate 8,042,650 of NC_090372.1, read as the reverse complement.
CTAACCCTGGTCCCCTCTGTCCATGCAAAATATCACCCCATCTCCAACCTCCCTTTTCTCCCCAAAGTCCTTGAATGTGTTGTCACCTTCATGGCTTAAGCATGTTTGTACATTTCATACACCAACCCTGCCATTCATTCATTAACTTCACAAGGACCAATACAAGAATTTCCAATACAACTGGGTTACAATGTCCTCTTCTTTTACCTTTCCTTTCTGTCTCTTTTTTCTCTTTCTTGATCCACTCTCTTTCTTTCCCTCTTTATTTCTCTGTCTCTAATTTGACTCTAATTCACACTATTTCCTTCTGTCATTCACCATATTTATTTCTCTATTCTTTTGTTTCATTGGGTGAAGAGATTGACCAATGAACATAATGTTTTTGTGATCCCAGATGCGATATTCAGTAGACCAGGTAGAATTTGTCCTGCATGGCTATCAGACATTCCATGCAATCTAAGCTTCAGGCAAATCTGATGAGCAGGTCAGACCTCACACTTTTCTCTCCAGTAAAATGCTGCAATACTTGTAGAATATCTCTATTTAAAAAAATCAGATTACCCTCCTACATAAGAACAGGAACAGCAAGGGGCTATTTAGCCCCTCGAGCCTGTTCCACCATTCAATGAGATCATAGTTGATTTGCAACCGAACTCCATATACTCGCCTTTGCCCCATATCCTGAATACCTTAGGCTGACAAAAATCTCAAATTTAAAATTAACAATGGATCTAGCATCAATTGCCATTTGCAGAAGTTCCATTTTTCTACTATCCTTTGTGCGTAGAAGTGTTTCCTAATTTCACTCCTGAAATATCTGGCTCTAGTTTTAGGCTATGCCCCCTAATTCTCAAATCCCCAACCAGTTGAAATAGTTTCTCTCTATCTACCCTATCTGTTCCCCTTAATAGCTTGAAAACCTGGATCAAATCACCCCTTAACATTCTAAATTCCCAGGGAATACAACCCTAATGAAGTAACGTGGACAAAAATGCAGCAAATGATTTTGTATTGAAAGCAACATTTCCACTGGTTCAAGAAAGCAGACAGAAAAGTGAAGCAACCACTTAAAGGTAAGGACACCACCTGACTCTGAACCACTGACCCATTCTGAAACTCTAGAGGAAATCTGAATTGTAACAAATATATGGTAAGTGATTAGGAACTATTTATAACTAAAACAACAACAAAACAATCCCTCTGGCTTTTGAGATGATTCATAGAAATAGTTTCAACATTAGTTGCATTGAAACCTGAGATAGAATCAGAGAATCTTACAGCACAGAAAGAGGCCATTTGGTCCATCGTGTCTGTGCTGGCTCTTTGAAAGAGCTGTCCAATTTAGTTCCATATCCCTATTCCTGATAGACCTGCAAATTAATCCTCTTCAAGTCCATGTATGTAAAGATAATGAGTTATTGTAGCCAAAATTGCATATGCAATTAAAACTCCTATAGGCTGTCAACCTGTTCTACCCCCTGACACAGTTATCATTCTTTTCCCCCCCCAACTAATTTCCTTTCTTCTCCTGAAGGCACTGACCTTTGCTGGGATACAATTCAGCAAGTGGCAATCCTGTGCTGGATTAGCTGACCTTGGACAATGTGACATACTGAATCTCATCTGGGGCCAGGAAACAATCAGCGACAATTCTTCATGTGTGGGCCTCGACACTGAGTGGTGCCAGGCAATTTGACTGTGGGGGCATCACAGCCAAGCACAGTTCTAGGAAAGTAGAAATTGCTGGATTGAAAAAAGACCAAGGCCCCTCCAGTTCACCTTCTACCATCTTGGTAGCATCTTGATGCAATGGTAATAAGAGTTAATTCAATCACAGCGATCAATCTCGATCAATTAGTCGAGAACAGACCCAGACATAAGGCAAGGAAAACCCCCAGTGGTGGAAAGTTTGGGAACTTTACCCAATTCTATCCTTATTCAACATCCACACATTCACTTTTCAGCCATATTTATTGGATTGTGATCAGGAGCAGGACCCCAAACTGATTGTTTGTCTTCTTGGATAATGTTTGGTTTATCACATTTGCTGAGGTTAGCTAACTCAGCAGAGGGCACAGTTATCCTTCGAAGTGATGTGGTATAATGTTGTCATATAAAACGCCAGAATATTAATTCACCTTTACAGCCAACATTATTGATCTTCCGTCAGCTGGTAGATAAAGGATCCCAGCAGTACAGAAACCAGTTTACTAATAATAAATATAATGTAAAGTAATTGATCATAAGAATTAAGAAATGGGAGCTGGAGGAGGCCATTTGGCCCTTCAATCCTGCTCTGCCATTCAACTAGATCATGGCTGATCTTCTACCTCAATTCCACCTTCCTGCACCCTTGGTACCCAAAAATCAATCAATCTTTATCTTGAACATACTCAACAATTGAGCATCCAAGCCCTCTGGAGTAGAGAATTCCAAAGATTCACAACCCTTTAAGTGAAGTAATTTCTCCTCAGTCCCAAATTGCTTACCCCTTATTGAGACTGTGATCCCGTGTTCTAGATTCCCCAGCCAGGGGAAACATTTCCTCAGCACCCACCCTGTCAAGCCCTTTAAGAATGTTATATGTTTCAATTAGATCATAGAGAGATACAGCACTGAAACAGGCCCTTCGGCCCACTGAGTCTGTGCTGAACTGACAATTACCTCTCCAACATGTCCAAAACTCCAAGGTCACATTTGGTCCCACCCACCTGTCAATCCATAGCCTCCATTAACTTGCTGTCCCCCAGTGCACTGAATTTAACATCCTCACCATACTGTCGAGGTGCATGCCTTTTTGCTGTTAAGCTTCTCAGCCAGATAGCCTCCCAATACAACTTCATAACCGCTGTACCTTGTTACTTCCCTCTACACCTTTAATACTCTTGATAACATCTTTGTCTTTGACCACTCTATCGGTCAATTATCCTGTTGTCTCACGGTTGGGACAGGTTATCAAATGTATCCTGCAAATGCAAGTTGCTATCATATCACTGACGATGCCATCTGCAATATATCTTTTTCCTGTTGGCTGACTCAGGGCAATAGAATTATACCTTTGAGTACCATGGTTGAGTTCACTTGTCTGAATGCCATTGAGCTATGTGATCAACTGATGAGTTTACCGATCAAATGCATTGTGAAATTTAATATATTATGTTCTTATCCTCTTCTAGAAACACCTCATAGAATTCCAATGATTGACCTGCCTTGTGTGATGAATTCATTTCCATCACTTTCACTGGATACTCTTGAATTGTTTATGCTAAGACAGCGCTATTTTTCTCACCTTAGATATCAAGCTAATAATTATAATTCCCTGCCTTACGCTTGTGGATTTTTTTTTCAGAGATTGAAGTCTTGTTATCCATTTTTCAGTCCCCTATGAAACACAATGCTTGTATACATTTATTCTGCTTAACTTATCAGAGTATTTGTTTTATTTTGAGGTTGTATTGGGAGGGAAACTGGCTGAGGAGTTCAACATTCGTGGTGGGTCATCAAAAGGTGAGTGTTTTAGTGCAGCTGAGATTTGGCACTTGCGAATCTCACCACAGTACAGACAGAAGGGAATAGTACAGAGGAATATTCTGTCTGAGTGCAGAGTTTGAGTAGCCATTGGCAGCTTTCTCCCAATATAGGGAGAGTGTGGTGGAAGAGTGAGCAGTGCAGGAGAACTGAGGCTTATCACACGTATACCAGATACTACTTCAGGCTCACTTTCCTACACAATGGAAGAATGATAGGTGCAATGGGAGTCAGTTATCTGGGCAGGTGGGAAAGGAATATCCTTATCCTCACCAAGTCCTGTTCAACCTTCACCATGTACTCACTGACGTACATTGGCTTCTGGTTTGGCAACCTGTTGATTTTAAAATTCTCGTCCTTCTTTTCAAATCCCACCAGAACCTCATCCCTCCCTATCTCTGTAACCTCCTCCAGCCCTACCACCCTCAGTTCTCTGTGCTTCCCTAATTTTAATCACTCCACCATTGGCAGCCGTGCCTTTAGTTGCTCTGCTCTGGAATTCCCTCCCTAAACCTCTCTGTTTCTCTACTGTCTCGCCTCCGTTAAGATGCTCCTCAAAATCTACCTGTTTGACCAAGATTTCAGTCACTTGTCCTAATATCTCCTTAAGTGGCTTGATGTCAAAGTTTGTCTGATAATGCTCCTGTCAAGTGCCTTGGGATGTTTTACTATGTTAAGGGAGCTATATAAATGCCAGTTGTTGTGGTTGAGTAGACGAGGGGGCTCAGGCTTAGCAAGGATGGTTTAAAAAGGGCTGCTGGATTACCAACTATTCACATTGTGTGAGGACAAGCAGTGACAATAATGTTCATCAGTGCCAGAGGGACTTCATAGCATCCACATCTCTTTTTGATTATTTTCCGCACTTGCTCGTGGCATTTTAGAGATCTATGCACCTGAACCCCCAAGTCTCTTTGGATATCCACTGTACTTAACCTCTTCCCATTTAGAAAGTACCCTGCTCTATCCTTTTTTGATTCAAAATGGATAATCTCACACTTGCCCACATTGAAATTCATCTGCCACAGTTTTGCCCACTCACCTAGTCTGTCAATATCTCCTTGAAATTTTATGCCATCATCTAGACTGTCTACAATGCTGCCTAACTTTGTATCATCAGCAAATTTGGATATATGACTTACTATGCCATCGTCCAAGTCATTAATGAATAATGTGAATAATTGAGGCCCCAACACAGATCCCTGTGAGACACCACTAGTCACATCCTGCCAATCGGATTACTTACCCATTATCCCCACTCTCTGTCGCCTACCACTCAACCAACCAACTTCCTAACCATGTCAATAATTTGTCCTTAACTCCATGAGCTTCTACCTTAGTTAACAGTCTCTTATGTGGGACTTTATCAAATGCCTTCTGGAAGTCCATATAATTAAATAACATCCATAGACATTCCCCTGTCCACTACCTTAGTCACCTCTTCAAAAAATTCAGTGAGATTTATCAGGCATGACCTTCCCATCATGAATCCATGCTGGCTGTCCCTGATTAACTGAAATTTTTCTAGGTGTTCAGTCACCCTATCCTTGATTATAGACTCCAGCAACTTGCCCACCACAGATGTCAGGCTAACTGGTCTGTAATTTCCTTGGTTCCCCCTTTCACCCTTCTGAAACAGTGAAGTGACATGTGCAACTTTCCAATCCAGAGGGACCACTCCTGAATCTAGGGAACTCTGAAAGACTATAGTTAGGGCATCTACAATGTGCTCCCCTACTTCCTTTAACACCCTCGGATGGAAACAGTCAGGTCCTGGGGAATTCTCACTCTTTAGTTCCATTAATTTCCTTGTTACTGATGTTTTACTTATGTTAATTGTATTAAGTCCCTGTCCCCTATCGGCTATTAATTTTTTCAGGACTAGGAGCAAGAGCCATTTGGCCCCTTGAGCATGGAATTATTTGCAATCTTGTTTTTAGTAAACCTGTTCTTGGTGTGTGACCTGAGTCAGCCATTGATTGATGACTTCAGTCTGCAGAGATGCACCAATATGGTAACTATCAGTGCATTGCTGTCCAGTTCTGCACCTCAGCCTGAAAGACTGGCATTTGCAGGATTTCTGCCACATTTACACTGAGGTCCAAATTCAGGTTGGAGGGTGAGTGAGACTTTTGCTTTTTTCAGCTCCATCCCCAGTCAGCTCTGAGGACCATTTCTGCTGGCCCAATAATTCCAATTAAAGAGGGTTGATTAATTCATAGTGCCAAAGTTTTGATCCTGGGAGAAAGCATTTATTTTGTTATCTTTTGGGCCAATTAAGCGTCTTTAGCTCCCTCCATCAGATTGGCATTCTGACACTCCAATTTTCCATCCTTTACTCAGGGCAGACACTTTGGGCAGAGTTCTTGCAGCAGTGGTGAAGGAAGATTCAGGTTCCCATAGGCAATATCCAATTGCACAGCTCTAGTTTTTGCCCCTGTCAAAAGTGGGGTCCAAAGATACGAGTGCATCACATTCATGATGTTAACACGGCAGTGGAGCACGCATGGGTGCTGCTATCACAGACCTGACTTCATCTTTGGCTTTAAAATAGGGAAATTTACTTTTTAGCCCCAAAGAAATCAATAGGAACTGACTTGAATATTCTTTATCTGTACGTCATGCTCTTGGCCACATTCTCTCCCTTCCTTTTAATTTAATATAAATAAAGGAAGTAGGAGCATAATGATTCTTAGTAATACTTACTTGGAAAGTAACCCTCAGGCACCTTCAACTTCACAGGACACGGTTGCAATTGGTAAATGTTGCGGTTGTTAATAGTTTTGGAAAAGTTTTCTTCTCAATGCTAAAAGTGAGTTTGAAGGTTTTGCACTATAATACAAATTTACAACAAGTTGTCTTTCTCAGGGTAAAGTAGCTGACAGCAGGTGACAGACCGAAGGAGATGAGCGTTTGACAGCCGAGCTGCACGGCTGACAACTCCGGCCCCTCCGTTCACAGAGAGAGTGTGGAGAAAGGTGCAGCAGACACTTACATGTGCGGCTAGAGCCGAGACACAGAAGAGAATCCCGGTCCACTTCTGGAGAATGCAGGGCGCTGACAAACTGCGTTTCATTGTCGGTGACGAATGCACGGGTGAAATTAAACACAATCTCTTCCTCAAGCCTCAGCCTCAGCTGCCCAGAGCGATGGGACTGTGTCTCAGGACCTTATCCTTGTGCTTGTGCTGGTGAGCTCCCGGGGTAGACACACATCGCCGCTGAGTTTGTGCGTTACCTCGCTGGTTTGGAAAAATCTGACTGCAGCATGAGTTTGCGGAAGTTTACCAGCCAGTAACATGACACTGACATAAACTCTGCGTCCCAGCGATATGCTGCAACGAGATAAGGCTGCTACCATATCAAACCCACATTGCTCTATTACACACATGCAGAAGTGATTCCTTTTTTTTTGGTTTTAAGAACAGTTTGTATTTTCTGTTTTCTTAATCCTGTCATGGATTTGTGAATGAACAGGTACACCATTATTTATTTGGGATTCACTGTCCCAAGAATTTTCATTTTCTTTATTGGATGGTTCAATATGTGTACCCCTACCCTCCCTCCGCCAATATCAGGGTTGCCAATTCTGGTTGGAGGCATTCCTGGAGGTTTCATCACATTGCACCCCACCTGCAACTGCCTTGTCCAGTCAAACAGTCTTTTTTCAACACCCATTACCCCCAATATTTTTATAACTAATAAACCTCTTCAAAGAATATGAAAAATCCCACAAGTGTTTTAGTTTCCCTTATCTTGTTTCTCCCAGTTTTGCTCTCAGCAATCTTAATTAATCTTTGATTCCTGGAGACTCCACGACAACCCTGGAGGGTTGGCAACCCTACTCTCCGCCCTTTCTCTTTCCCTATTTCCCCATTCCCCCTCTCCCTTTCATCTTTCCATGTCTGTCTTTTTCTCTCTTTTTCTTTTCTCTTCTCTTCTGATAATTTTTCTCTCTCCCATGTCTCCTCTTTACCTCTCTGTGCCTGTTAGCCAAGAGATTGCTGATAGTGTGCTACTCAGCTGTTAATTGTGGGTTACATAATGGTTTCTGAGAGGAGTTACTCTCATCATGCCCCATGATGTTGGTTTTCTTGAGGCTGATGGTTAGGCCAAATTCGTTGCAGGCAGCCGCAAACCTGTCAATGAGACTCTGCAGGCACTCTTCAGTGTGAGATGTTAAAGCAGCATCGTCAGCAAAGAGGAGTTCTCTGATGAGGACTTTCCGTACTTTGGACTTCGCTCTTAGACAGGCAAGGTTGAACAAACTGCCCCCTGATCTTGTGTGGAGGAAAATTCCTTCTTCAGAGGATTTGAACGCATGTGAAAGCAGCAGGGAGAAGAAAATCCCAAAAAGTGTGGGTGCGAGAACACAGCCCTGTTTCACACCACTCAGGATAGGAAAGGGCTCTGATGAGGAGCCACCATGTTGAATTGTGCCTTTCATATTGTCATGGAATGAGGTGATGATACTTAGTAGCTTTGGTGGACGTCCAATCTTTTCTAGTAGTCTGAAGAGACCACGTCTGCTGACGAGGTCAAAGGCTTTGGTGAGATCAATGAAAGCAATGTAGAGGGGCATCTGTTGTTCACGGCATTTCTCCTGTATCTGACAAAGGGAGAACAGCATGTCAATGGTCGATCTCTCTGCACGAAAGCCACACTGTGCCTCAGGGTAGACGCGCTCGGCCAGCTTCTGGAGCCTGTTCAGAGCAACTCGAGCAAAGACTTTCCCCACTATGGGCAGCACAGTGGCGCAGTGGTTAGCACCGCAGCCTCACAGCTCCAGCGACCTGGGTTCAATTCTGGGTACTGCCTGTGTGGAGTTTGCAAGTTCTCCCTGTGTCTGCGTGGGTTTTCTCCGGGTGCTCCGGTTTCCTCCCACAAGCCAAAAGACTTGCAGGTTGATAGGTAAATTGGCCATTATAAATTGCCCCTAGTATAGGTAGGTGGTAGGGAAATATAGGGACACGTGGGGATGTGGTAGGAATATGGGATTAGTGTAGGATTAGTATAAATGGGTGGTTAATGGTCGGCACAGACTCGGTGGGCCGAAGGGCCTGTTTCAGTGCTGTATCTCTAAACTAAACTGAACTATGCTGAGCAGGGAGATTCCACGGTAGTTGTTGCAGTCACCGCGGTCACCTTTGTTTTTATAGTGGGTGATGATATTGGCATCGCACATGTCCTGAGGTACTGCTCCCTCGTCCCAGCACAGGCATAGCAGTTCATGTAGTGCTGAGAGTATAGCAGGCTTGGCACTCTTGATTATTTCAGGGGTAATGCTGTCCTTCCCAGGGGCTTTTCCGCTGGCTAGAGAATCAATGGCATCACTGAGTTCCGATTTGGTTGGCTGTATGTCCAGCTCATCCATGACTGGTAACTATCACCAGTAACCTGTCTCTAGATGCAGAAATCAACAAGCGCATGGGTAAGGCTTCCACTGCTATGTCCAGACTGGCCAAGAGAGTGTGGGAAAATGGCGCACTGACACGGAACACAAAAGTCCGAGTGTATCAGGCCTGTGTCCTCAGTACCTTTCTCTATGGCAGCGAGGCCTGGACAACGTATGCCAGCCAAGAGCAACGTCTCAATTCATTCCATCTTCGCTGCCTCCGGAGAATACTTGGCATCAGGTGGCAGGACCATATCTCCAACACAGAAGTCCTTGAAGCGGCTAACATCCCCAGCTTGTACACACTACTGAGTCAGCGGTGCTTGAGATGGCTTGGCCATGTGAGCCGCATGGAAGATGGCAGGATCCCCAAAGATACATTGTACAGCGAGCTCGCCATTGGTATCAGACCCACCGGCCGTCCATGTCTCCGCTATAAAGACGTCTGCAAACGCGACATGAAATCGTGTGACATTGATCACAAGTCGTGGGAGTCAGTTGCCAGCATTCGCCAGAGCTGGCGGGCAGCCATAAAGACGGGGCTAAATTGTGGCGAGTCGAAGAGACTTAGTAGTTGGCAGGAAAAAAGACAGAGGCGCAAGGGGAGAGCCAACTGTGCAACAGCCCCAACAAACAAATTTCTCTGCAGCACCTGTGGAAGAGCCTGTCACTCTAGAATTGGCCTTTATAGCCACTCCAGGCGCTGCTTCACAAACCACTGACCACCTCCAGGCGCGTATCCATTGTCTCTCGAGATAAGGAGGCCCAAAAGAAAAGAAAGACATAATGGTTTCTGAGAGGAGTTACTCTTGCTGGTTAATAGCCCAGTTTTCAACCTGTGTTCTAAATTGTGGGTTCTCACCCAAACAGTGGGTCATAAAAGGAGAAGCACTAATCCTTTAACTCAACTGTGAACTTGAATTAGGAGGCATTTAAACATCCAAAACAGTATAACATTGTTACAATATTGTATTCACAGCATAGGAGCAAGCCATTTAACCCAAATCGCCCACACCAGTGTTTATGCTCCACACAAGCCTCATTCCATCCTATTTCATCTCACCCTATTTGCATATCCTTCTATTCCTTTCTCCCTCATGTGTTTATTTAGCTTCCCCTTACATGCATCAATGCTATTTGCCTCAACCACTTCCTGTGAGAGTGAGTTCCATATTCTCACCACTCTTTGGGTAAAGAGGTTTTCTCTGAATTCTCTATTGGATTTCTTGGTGACTATCTTATAATGATGGTCTTTAGTTTTGCTCTTTCCTACAAGTGGAAAGATCTCTACTTCTACCTTATCAAGCCCTTTCATAATTTTGAAGATCTCTATCAGGTTATACCTCCAGTCTTCTCTTTTCTAGAGAAAAGAGCCCCAGCCTATTCAATCTTTCCTGATAGATATAACCTTTCAGTTCTGGTCTCATTCTAGTCAATCTTTGTTGCACCTTCTCCACTGCCTCTTATATGGAGTTCAGAACTGTTCACAGTACTCCAAGTGTGATCCAATCATGGTTTTGTACAAATTTAAATAACATCTCTGCTTTTCAATTCTATCTCTCTAGAAATGAATCTCGGTGCTTTGTTTCTTTTTTTGGTGGCCTTACTATCCTCCATGGGATAGATCGGAAGACAAGGATGAGGATTTCAAACTTAATTCATTGAGGGACAGGGAGCCTAAATAGGTCACTGAGAACAGGAGTGATTGACGTTAACTAATCTGGGACAAAATATGGACTATTAGTGTTTATGGAGGCCAAAAAGTTGGACATCAGCTAGGAGGACGTTGGAGAAATTATGCATGGAGGTGATGAAAGCAACTCAGTATCAGTAGGGCTAAGGTAGAGTGGAGGCAAATAACAGGAGGTTAAATGAGCCAAAGTAACTTTGAAAATGAATATTTAAAATGAATGTACAGTTTGCACAGTGATGCATGTAGAAGCTATTTTCTGTTCCCTCAAGAAGTGTACACATATACCAATACTCCTTATTCATTAGGATAGGCTTGCGTTGTTTTCACTGGAGCAGAGAAGACTGAGGGGTGACCTGATCGAGGTGTACAAGATTATGAGGGGCATGGACAGGGTGGATAGGGAGCAGCTGTTCCCCTTAGTTGAAGGGTCAGTTATGAGGGGTCACAAGTTTAAGGTGAGGGGTGGGAGGTTTAAGGGGGATTTGAGGAAGAACTTTTTTACCCAGAGGGTGGTGACGGTCCTTTAAAAAGTACCTGGATGAGCACTTGGCATGTCATAACATTCAAGGCTATGGGCCAAGTGCTGGCAAATGGGATTAGGTAGACAGGTCAGGTGTTTTAATGCATTGGTGCAGACTCGATGGGCCAAAGGGCCTCTTCTGCACTGTATGATTCTGTGATTATAGTGCGCCATTTGACTGTGGTCCCAAACAATTGTTGTACAAAAAGTGACCATCAGCAATATCAATATTCCTGATAATTGTATGGCCTTTGCAACTTCTCAGCAACATGTCTCCACCAAGCCTATTTCAGCAGCTTTGGAAGAGACTGACTATAACATCAAGCTGCAAAACAGCCACTGAACAACAACAACAGAAACTTGAATCACACAAGCACCAGGCAATGACCATCTCCAACAACAGAGAATCTAACCAAATTCCCTAGACATTCAATGGCATTACGATCACTGAATCCCCCACTATCAACATCCTGGAGGTTACCATTTACCTGAAACTTAACTGGACCAACCTATAAATACTGGGGAGACTGGGGAGACCAAGCGCAGACTGGGTGACCGCTTTGCGGAACATCTCCGCTCAGTCCGCAAGCAGGACCCTGAGCTTCCGGTTGCTTGCCATTTCAACACTCCCCCCTGCTCTCATGCTCACATCTCTGTCCTGGGATTGCTGCAGTGTTCCAGTGAACATCAACGCAAGCTCGAGGAACAGCATCTCATCTACCGATTAGGCACACTACAGCCTGCCGGACTGAACATTGAGTTCAATAATTTCAGAGCATGACAGCCCCCCACTTTACTTTCATTTTTAGTCATTTTTAGTTAATTTTTCTTCCTTTTTTTTTTGCATTCCTTTTTACATTTTTTGCATTTATTTCATTTCATCTTAGTTTGTTCAGTTTGCTTACTCACTGTTTTTTTCAGGTTGTTTTTCTTCAGGTTTGCACTTGCTGATGTTCTATATTCAGTATATTCACACCTAATCTGTACTAATGCTTTGTCTTTCAAAACACCATTAACATATTGTTTGCCTTTGCTCCGTGACCTTTTGGTCAGCTATGTGGCCTGGTCCAATCTGCACCTTCTCCTTTGTTATCTCTTGCCCAACCCCCACCTCACTTGTTTATAATCTGTGACTTTTCTAATATTTGTCAGTTCCGAAGAAGGGTCACTGACCCGAAACGTTAACTCTGCTTCTCTTTCCACAGATGCTGCCAGACCTGCTGAGTGAATCCAGCATTTCTTGTTTTTGTTGCTATAAATACTGTGGCTACTCGAGCAGGTCAGAGGCTGGGTATTCTGTGGTGAGTAACTCATCTCCTATTTCCCCAAAGCCTGTCCAACATTTACAAGATGCAAGTCAGGAGTGTGATGGAATACTCTCCACTTGCCTGGATGGGTGCAGCTCCAAAAATACTCAAGAAGCTCAACACCATCCAGGACAAAGCAGCCTGCTTGATCGGGACACCATGCACTACCTTAAACATTCACTCCCTCCCCCGCTGGTGCACAGTGGTAGCAGTGTGTACCATATACAAGATGCACTGCAGCAATTCACCATGCCTTCTTTGACAGCACTTTCCAAACCATGACCTGTACCACCTAGAAGGACAAGGGCAGCAGACACATGGGAGCACCACCACCTGCAAGTACCCCTCCAAGACATACAGCACCCTGACTTGGAACTATATCACCATTCCTTCACTGTTGCCAGGTCAAAATCCTGGAACTTCCTCCCTAACTGCACTGTGGGTATACCTTCACCACATGGACTGCAGCGGTTCAAAAGAGCAGCTCTTCGCCACCTTCTCAAGGGCAATTTGGGATGGGCAATAAATACTGACCTTGCCAGTGATGCCCACATCCCATGTAAGAAAAGAAAAAGTCATAAAACATCCCAAGGCACTTCACAGGAGCGAATACCAAACAAAATCAGACACCAAACCACATAAAGTGTTAGTAAAATAAAAATAAAATACTGCAGATGCTGGAAATCTGAAATAAAAACAGAAAGTGCTGTAAATACACGGCATGTCTGGCAGCATCTGTGGAGAGAGAAACTGAGTTAACATTAACTCCATTCCTCTCTCAAAGAGATATTAATACTGGTGGCCAAAATCTTGGTCAAGACTGACAGCTATGTTTTGATGGACTGATTACAAAAGTTAATGATTTAATTTTGAATCTTTATTTCTAATATCCACCGAGAATGCTGTGGCACAGCTCTTGTGATAGAGTGAATGAATGAGATCTTTGAAAAAATAACAAACGTGTTGTGCTACCCGACAGACGATGATGGCCACCCCTTTTCCGCTGGAGCCTGAGATTGATGATAGGTTATGATGAAAGATTACATTAACTAGATTTATATTCCCTGGAATATAGAAGGTTAAATGGTGATCTAATTGCAGTTTTCAGGATTTTGAAAAGTACTGATATGGCAGAGAGAGCGAAACTTTTTCTGCTCATGGTAGAGTCTGGGACAAGGGGATATAACCTTAAAATCACCTTTCAGGAGAGATTATGAACATTTCTTCACACAACAGGTCGTAGAAGTATGGAACTCTCTCCCACAAAAAGCATTGTACCAGCTTAATTAATAACTTTAAATCTGGAATTGATAGATTTTTGCTAACCAAAGGCGGGTGGGTGTCGGACACAGATCAGCCATGATTTCATTGAATTGTGGAGCATGATGGGCCGGGAAGGGGGTGATCTTCAGCCGTCTTGCTGGGGGCAAGGTAACAAGGGAAGTAGAGGTTTGGGGCAGGGGCAACATATTCTCTCCCGTTTTCCACTGCAATCCCACCCGATTTGAGCAGGAAGGAATTACGCGCTAGAAATGTTTCCCAAAATGGGAGAAACTAAAATGAAGGGACAGCATGTCGCTAATACAACGACTGTTGTAGCACATGACAGTATTGTGATCGAGCTATTTGGGATTATGGGGAGCTGAACCTGTCAGAAAGCTTTCCAGGGGGGCAGTTTCGATTTTAAATATGTACTGTTTGTTTCAAAGCTCTTCGGTTTGAAAATGCTCCTGGTGTTTCTCATCAGTCACAGTGCCATGTCTACAGGTCAACTTCTGCAAATGTAGCACTCATCTGTTGCAATCTGCAGTTAGAATCTTATTTAGTCTCTTCAGGCAACGATTTGCATAATATGCTTAACTGTCACTCGAGTTCTCTGTTTGCTTTGCCGTGAGACTGTCTTCACTGAGTTTGACAACACAGCTTAGACTCTTTTTACTTTGACAAGCTCCTTGCTGATTAGGATAAGTAAACAAGCAAGACTTAAAAATTTTGAGAACAAAGAGTCTTTGCATGACTACACTGGCTGCTAGCCGAACTTTGAATGGGAACGTTTTCTCATGATTTACGAATGGTCGACGCAGCTTCAAGTAAAGGCCAGCTCGGGTCTGCAAATGAAACCCGACCCGAGCCCAACAGAACCACATCCGACCCGGCCCGAGTCCATTCATTTTTTCCTGCGCCCGACCCAACCATCAGTTAACCTAGCTTCCGTTTTTCACTTTGTTGCTTATCTGCACAAGCCTAAAAAAACTGTAACTAAACCACCTTTCTAGTCCAAAAAGTACATTAACATTGGAGCCACTTACCGGAGGTGATGAGAGAGTGTGTCCAACCTGACCCGAGCCCGAACGCCGGACTTGGAAAAGTGACCCGACCCGAACCCGACACATATCGTCGAGTCCCGTCGAGTTCGGGTCGGGTAGCCATGCTCTAGCTTCAAGTTCCCAGCCTCATTCATTAACCACTAGATAAAAATGTGACATCATTTAACAGCAAAAGTAAAGCAGATATACATTGTGAGAAAATTGAGTTCTGAAGAAGGGTCACTGACCTGAAACATTAACTCTGCTTCTCTCTCCACAGATGCTGCCAGACCTGCTGAGTATTTCCAGCATTTCTTGCTTTTATTTCAGATTTCCAGCATCTGCAGTATTTTGCTTTTACTTCTGTCTTAATTACACTTAATTACACCTTTGTTACTCAGAAACACTCAAAGGAACTGAGGCTATTTAGAAATGTGGAGATCTGATAGAGGTGTTTAAAATAATGAAGAGTAAATCTGTGTTTATTTTGATGGATTATTTCAATTAGATGCACGAGGAAGGACCAGGAGTTGTGCAGATAAATTACACAATACACTGGTATTCATTTCCAGAGGGATGGAATTGAAATGGAATTGTGGAATTTTGCAGACCAAATGCTGGAAAGTGGGATGAAGCTCGGTGGCTCTTTTTTTTCATTCTGCACAGAAACGATGGCCCAAGTGGCCTCTTTCTGTGCCGTACACTTTATGATTCTATCAAATGCAGAAATGTTATGTTAAACTTGTATAGAACCTTGGTTCTATACACACTTGGAGTAATGTGAACAGTTCCGATCTCCATATTATAAATTGGATATAGAGGCACGAGAGAAAATGCAAAAAAGATTTACCAGACTGATATCAGAACTGAGAGGTTTTACCTATCAGCAAAGACTGAACAGACTGGGCTCTTTTCTCTAGAAAAGTGAGGACTGAGGGATGACCTGATCGAGGTCTTTAAGTTTATAAAACGGGTTTATAGGGTAAACTTAGAGAAGATGTTTCCACTTGCAAGTGCGATCAGGGCTAAGGGCCAAAAATATAAAACATAATCACTAATAAATTTAACAGGAAATTCAGGAGGAATCTCTTTACTCAGAGGGTAGTGAGAATGTATAACTCACTACAACAAGTAGTTGAGATGATTAGCATAGATGCAATCAAAGGAAAGTTAGACGAGAAAGAAAGATTTGCATTTTATAGCATCCTTCAATACCTCAAAATGTCCCAAAACCATTTGCAGCCAATGAAGTACTTTTGAAGTGTAGTCACTGTAATAATGTATGAAATGTAGCAGCCAATTTGCATACATCAAGCTCTGTACTGTACTAGAGTGTTAGCCTATATTTTTGCACTCAAGTCCTGGAATGGGACTTGCATCCACACGCTTTGTAGCCAGAGGCCAGGGTACTACCCACTGAGCGATAGTGGGAGCATGAGAGGGAGAAAGGAATAGAATGACAAGTTGATGGGGGCTAGATGAAGAAGGCGAGGTGGGAGGAGGCTTGAGTGGAGTATAAATAGTGGCATAGACTTGTTAGGCCGAATGGTCTGCCTTGGTGTTGTAAATACTTTGTAATAGAAGCTTAGGTTAGATATCAGGTGGTTCATCTTGCCCCCAGTGGACAGCAGGCATATAAAAAAGACTTGCATTTATATAGCACCTTTAACGACCACAGGATGTCCCAAAGCACATTACAGCCAAAAACATTCTTTTGAAGTGTATTCACTGTTGAAATGTAGGAAACGTGACAGTCAATTTCCACACAGCAAGCTCCCATATACAGCAATGTGATAAAGGTCAGATAATCTGGTTATTTTGGGATGTTGATTGAAGGATAAATATTGCCCACGACACTGGGTATAACACCACCACTCTTTGTCAAAATGACATTATAGGTTACCAGGTCCTGCCTATACGTGACTCCAGTCTTATGCCAGCATGGTTGATCCTTAACTGCTCTCTGAAGGAACACTGGGGATGGTCAATAAATATCAACTGTGCCAGTGATAACAACATCCCAAGAGTGAATGAAAAAAAACAGAAGCACATGCCCGCTTTTTCACATGAAGCATTTGCAAACATGTATTAATTTATTGGGAAACACTCATGCTCTTGAAGCCCTTCTGGCATCTTCAGTCATCAATGATTATAAGATACAAATACATTTATTTAACAAAGCAAATTTACTGGCAAGCACAGTTAATAATCCAATCATTTACAATGTGTTCCTAAAAGGAGAACAGTTGAAAGATCTCAGGACCATCGTGCAAATTATAGTCAGAAACACAATGGATCTTAGAGTCATGGAATAGTACAGCACAGAAAGAGGTCATTTGGTCCATCTAGCTTCTGCCAGCTCTTACAAAGAGCAATCCAATTAGACTCACTTCCCTGCTCTTTCCCATACCCCTGCAATTTTTAAAAGAATTCATTCATGGGATGTGGGCGTCATTGGCCAGGTCAGCATTTGTTGCCCATCCTAATTGCCCTTGAGAAGGTAGTGGTGAGCTGCCTTCTTGAACCGCTGCAGTCCATGTGGGGTAGGTACACCCACAGTGCTGTTGGGAAGGGAGTTCCAGGATTTTGACCCAGCGACAGTGAAGGAACGGCGATATAGTTCCAAGTCAGGATGGTGTGTGATTTGGAGGGGAACTTGCAGGTGGTGGTGTTCCCATGTGCGTGCTGCCCTTGTTCTTCACCTTCAAGTATTTGTCCAATTTCCTTTTGCAGGATACTATTGAATCGGTTCACTTCCTGGTGCCTTATCACTCGGTCAACCTTTGGCTTACTGGTAGCATCCCCGCCTCTGAGTTAGATGGTGCAGTACTCAAACCCTGCTCAAGATGGGTATGGGTAATAACTGAAGCTCTGGCTCTGAATTCTGGTTTGAAATCTAGTATCTAGTAGGTGTGAATAGTCTCCTCTCCATTGTATGGATTCTGAGAGCCTATGGAATGTTGCTGGCATAAAGCTGGTTAAAAGGCCATGAAACGGGTTATACTTATCTTCATGTTCTTTCAGGGAAAAGTGTAAAGCTATGACAACAACCACCTCGCCATCCCTGGTTCTTAAAATTGGTGCCATCAGCAAAAAAGTGCACAGATTACAGTTGCACAATTTGGTAATATATATATACACTTGTTAAACTAAAATGCATCTAATGACACAAGATGCATGTTGGATCTAAGTGTGTGGCATTTGAGGCATGGGATTTGTCATGTGGTGTGTCTGGTAATTGCCTTGTTTTCTCTCTCTGGGTTTGGGTCGGGAAAATATTGGACTCTTGGAAACTTGTGAGCTTTGCTCGTTATTTTATATACTTGTTAATTTATATATTAAATGCAACGTTGATACTCTTATTTAACAAATCAAACCTACTATCTTAAAGATGTATTGAAGGATGATGACAGTGGATTAGTGAGCATGTAACACAACTTGTAACTTTCACTAATTTTGTTGGACATCTCGTTAGTTGACCCTTTTTTTAAAGGTTAGCGCAATGTGTGGAGAAAGCAACCATTGTTCATCAAAATGCTGTGGGAAAGAATTGTAGGCAAACAGACAGAGCAATTGATGAAGAACCAAGGACAAAAGTCTTTGTAATCACGAAGGTCAGTGCTATTGGTTTGGGCAACTCGGAGTGTGGTACACTTTAATTGGAGACAGGTAACGCCCTAAGATTTCAAATTAACATGGGTGCACAATCTATCATCATTCCAGTTCACCAATTATAAAAAAAACCTAGAAATTTTAAGTCGGGTACTCAGAGTGATTTGGGTGTCCTTGTACACAAATCATAGAGATTCAAAATAAAAGCAAAATACTGTGGACTCTGGAAATCTGAAATAAAAAAAAAATGCTGGAATTACTCAGCAGGTCTTGCAGCAGCTGTGGAGAGAGAAGCAGAGTTAACGTTTCAGGTCAGTGACCCTTCATCAGAACTAGAAATTTAAAATACCCACACAGCAAGCAATTAGGAAAGCAAATGGTATGTTAGCTTTATTACAAAGGGATTGGAATATAAAAGTAAAGAAGTTTTACTAAAAGATCAGGCACGAGGCTGGGAATCCTGCAGCAAGTTATCCACCTCCTGACTCCCCAAGGCTTTCCACCATCTACAAGGCAAAAGTCAGGAGTGTGATGGAATACACTTGCCTGGATGAGTGCAGCTCCAACAATCAGGAAGCCCAACACTATCTAGGACAAAGTAGCTCACTTGATCGGCACCCCATTCACCACTTTAAAAAATTCACTCCCTCCACCACCAATGCACAGTGGTAACTGTGTACCATTACAAGATGCACTGCAGTAACTCACCAAGGTTCCTTCCACAGCACCTTCCAAACCCATGATCTCTTCCACCTAGAAGGACAAGAGCAGCAGATGCATGGGAACACCACCCCCTGCAAGTTCCGCTCCAAGCCACACACCATCCTGACTTGGAACTATGTTGCAGTTCCTTCACTGTCGCTGGATCAAAATCTTGGAACTCCCTTCCTAACACCACTGTGGATGTACCTACACCACATGGACTGCCGCAGTTCAAGAAGGCAACTCACTACCACGTACTCAAGGGCAATTAGGGAAATGCTGACTTTGCCAGCAACGCCCACACCCATGAAACAAAAAAAAAATTCAGGGCCTCGGTGAGACCACACCTAGAGTTCTGTGCAAAGTATAGGGGGGTAGTTTTATGGAGGTGATGAGGGTCTCAGCCGCTGGCAAGACACCCACATTGCTTCCTTTGGAGAATGCTTGCCATATTATGGACCAATCAGGCAATTAACATGCCACCAGCGGGCCTTCCATGGTTTCAGGACCCTGGGTGTGGGAAGTCCCACCCACCGAGAGCTGCTGGCCTATCAGAGGCCGGCAGCTCTTTTGCTCCATAGCTCCCGGGGTGTTGGTGGCTGCTGTCGGAACAACACCCACTGGAGGCCTAGGATAGTGATGGTGGGAGGGGTTTTGTGGGATGGGGGTCACGGGGAAGGAGGGTGTGGGGGGAGGATTCGGTAGCAAGGGCAGGGTGTGGCTATCAGCGGGCCCCCCTCTCCCAATGCTGGGTCCCTTGATCAGGCACTGAGGTTTGCATGTTGTGCTCCCTGCGAGGCAACAGGCCCGCCCACCGCTGGGTTAATACCAGCGGCAGTGGGAAGAGGCCCTTAATTGGGCATTAATTGCCCCTTAAGGGCCTCAATTGGCGGCAGGCGGGGAGGACATCCACGGGCCTTCCCACCACAGACTTAATCGAGGTGGAGGCGGGTAGGTGGCGGGGTTCAATTAAATGCCCTCTCTGCCACCAAACTCGCCCCAGGGGAGAGCATAAAATCCAACCCTTGGTCTTCTTACCTAAGGAAGGATATACTAACTTTAGAGGTTGTGCAACAAAAGTTCACCAGATTGATTCCTGGGATGAGGGGATTGTCCTATGAGGAGGGATTGAGTAGAATGCACATGTAATTCCCTAGCGTTTAGGTGATCTCATTGAATCCTTTAAAAATTTAAATGTTTCACAGGGTAGATGCTGAAGGTTGTTTCCCTGGCTGGAGAGACTAAAACTAGGAGGCATAGCATCAGAATAAAGGGCCAATCATTTAGGACTGAGATGAGGAGAAATTTCTTCACTCAGAGAGTTGTGAATCTTTGGGATTCTTTACCCCAGAGAGCTGTTGATGCTCAGTTGAGTATATTCAAGACAGAGATCGACAGATTTCTGGATACTTAGGGAATTAAGCGATATAGGGAGCAGGCAGGAAGGTGGACTTGAGATAGAAGATCAACTATGATCGTATTGAATGGCAGAGCAGGCTCGAGGGGCCCAATGGCCTCCCCAGTTCCTATTTGTTATGCTCTTATGTTGAGTTTTGTTTAGAAGCAAGCAACTTTCTGGCTAATTTCAAGATCTATGCCAAGTAACTTGAAAGAAGAAACTTAATGTAACTTGCACCAGATGTGACAGGGAATGCTGACTGTTGGGTGGTGATGTTTACTTTCTATTACATTTATACTAACTTGGAGAAGATGAAATTATGTGAATTGTGAGTGTTCAGGTTCGGTAGATGCATGCCTGTAGTTTATAGCTGAAGCTCTGTTCCCAGTATGTGCATGTTTTTCTTTACCAGGTTAACCTTTGGGGAGATTTGTTTCAATTTACTACTCCTACACAATGTTGGCCACCATGATACATAGTTTGAAGGCTTTGCATATGTTATAGGTCAGTTAGAGGTTAAGCTTCCTTTAGTCAGCTGACTAGTTGATGGTTGAGATTGCTTCGTCTTTGTTGGTTCCTCAAATGTGTGAGGCAGTTACCAGTACATTAATGTGTAACTACGTTGTTTATGGAACATTGTTCCTTTTCTTTGCAGTAATTCGTTTCTCTAGCAAGAATCACAGTCACAGAGACTACAGCACAGAAACAGGCGATTCAGCCCAATTTGTCTATGACACCGTGAATGCTCCACACGAGCCTCCTCCTACCTCTCTTTATCAGCATATCCCTTTATCCCTTTCTCCCTCATGTGTTTATCTAGCTTGCCCTTAAATACATCAACACTATTTGCCTCAACTACTCCACGTGGTAGCAAGTTCCATATTCTAACCATTATTTGTGTAAAGATGTTTCTCCTGAATTCGCTATTGCATTTATTAGTGACTATCTTATATTTATGGCCCCGAGTTCCGGCCTCACCCACAGGTAGAAACATTTTCTCTATGTCTACCATATCAAACCCTTTCGTTATCTTAAAGACCTTTTTCAGGTCACCCTTGGCCTTTACTTTTCTAGAGAAAAGAGTCCCA
This sequence comes from Heterodontus francisci, assembly GCF_036365525.1. Classification (NCBI taxonomy): domain Eukaryota; kingdom Metazoa; phylum Chordata; class Chondrichthyes; order Heterodontiformes; family Heterodontidae; genus Heterodontus; species Heterodontus francisci. Next base: position 8,021,101 of record NC_090372.1, on the reverse strand, counting down.
ACTTGATCAACATTTCCTGATAAGTATAGCCCCTCAGTTCTGGTATTATTTTTGTGAATCTTTTTTGCATGATGGGAAAGGAAATAGAGTGAATTAGAGTCAAATCAGACATAAAGAAATAAAGCAAGGGAAAGGAAGATTGGATGAAGAATGAGAGAGAAAAGAGACAGAAAAGAAAAGCAAGAAAACAAATTAAAAATTTATAAAACCTCTAACAATTCACTAACTATAGGAATGAAATTCCACAGTTTCAGTTGTTTCCTTTCTGAGTCAGAGGTTGAGTGGAATTGCAGGAAAATAAATCCCATTGTTAAAAAGGTCCTTATGCTGTTAAGTACTAGCCCTAACTTTCTGCAGCAAGTTTAATTCACATTTACTACACAAATCGAACATTTTCTTGAAACTCATGGGGAGGGTGAGGGTGAGCTCTCATTTTCGTGAGGCTAACAGTGCAGCAGCATAAATTGTCCAACAATTTTTATGGCAATTCATAACTCGCATGCCACAAATTGCTGGGCAATTTACGCATTAATAATAGTGCGTGCCATTAAACTGGCCCTCATTTTACCAGCAGATTCTGACCTGTTAACTGTAATCTGAGGCACTTGATATGGGATTTTAGGCAAAACCTGCACCTTTCTATCCTGATAGGTGCAATTTCACAATGTTTGATTTGGAGGTAGCTCAAACTACTCTTGTTAAAGCAGTTGCTGACTGTTATGATCGTAATGGTTTGGTCATCCCTTTTGAGAACTCAGGCTAGATATATAGCGCTGGATATTTTTTTCAGTTGGAAAAGAGGAATTGAGAATCATTTTCCAATATCCTTCAGGTGGCTGTTGATCGAATTGTGATCTTGAATGTTATTTTTGCACCAGTTTTGTAAAGTCACACAGCATGATGTTTTGCATTTTATTGGGCTTCCAGTGATTGGAGACTGTCAATGAAATTTGAATAGATCTGTCAGTGTGCTGAATTTTAAGAGTTATGCAAAATTCCAAATGCTGCTTTGTTTACTATTTTGTATTATCTCTGGGTAAAGGTTTTCATAAAGGACCCTTCCTGTGGAATTTGTCATCCCAATGGCAATAAAATAATGTGTTGACCCTTGTCAACCAGAAGCTCAAGAAAGCAACTAATTTCTCATTTGAATCTCAATCCATTTTAAATATTAATTAAATCTTAGATGAAGCTTGCTTAATTGCCCGAAGGCTTTGTTAGCTAATTGGTTTTGGCTGAGTAAATAGGATTTCTGGTGGCGAAGACCTAGTATTGAAAATTTGTTAATTTAGTTCATTACATTAAAATGAACTGTAATATATTACATTAGATACCAAAATAGCATCTGTTGGCTGAGGCTGACTTTTTATATTTAAAGTTGAGAAGAGGGTCAGTTTGCAATTTTTTTTTCTGAGATACAGAACGGGAGGCCACTTTTGGGCATTTGGTTGTCACTATCCAGATGGACAGAATCGTGGGACAAATGCAGCATAAAGAACTAACACCTAATCATTGACCCAACAGCAGAGGGCCCAGGCTTCAATCTCCCACAAGGAGAGTGGACAGCTCTCAAACAAATCAGCACAGGGCATGGACAATGTGGCTGTCTGCTCCACAAGAGGAAGATGAGGGATGACCTGAAGTGCGGAGTGTGGCCATAAGGCCCAGCCCGTGGAACACATCACATCAACCTGCCCATTAAGATCCATTGCAGGGGTGTGGAAGTGAGCAGAAAGGCATGGCACTATGCTTAATGGGAAATATAGCCAAGTTAGGAATAGTAGCTTTGCTGAGCTTTGATTTTAAGTGGCAGAAACCACAATGAAATAGTTAAAAGTAAAGGCAGAGCGTGTGAGACTGTAAAGACTAGCTGACACTGGTAATTGCAAGGACATCTGTTCTTTATGGCCTGATTGTGTGACTCCCTGTGGTTTGGAACAAATGGACTCCTGTGAATCAAATGATGTCCATCCTTGTGTGAGTGATAAGAAGTGCTAGGCCCCTCTTATCTTCGTGAACTGCCACTACTTGATGTAGCTGCAGACTGCATGAAACACTCAGGAATGTACACCTAATACAGATAGCAGGATGCGCCACAATTACTTGTCACAAGGTAGAGACAGACTCATGATCCATGTAGGGAGTGAGACCAGCATGGTTATTGATGATTCCTATGCTCTTGCTAATTAGTTTGCTTGTCCGCTTTCTTTTATCTTGCTGGTACAAAACAATATATTATTAGTAACAAGTATGTATAGAGAATGGAGTGTATTGTAATCTCAGTAACAGATGTACTGCATGTCACCACGTGGGTGAAGTTGAATTGTATCGCACTGATTGGTTAAACAAGGAGGTGTAGCATGAATCTTAATGTATAAACAGTAGTACCTGTATCAAAAACTTCACTTACTCTGGGGGGGACCCGACAGACTCTGGTGGAGTCAGTGCCACTGTTCTCAGAGTAAGTCCGCTGGCGACTGCGCAAATAAAGTAATTGATTTTACCTACACATCCGACTCGGTATATTTACTGAACCAGATTGAAGGCAAAAAGAACTCAGATTCACAGGGGCACCTCATTTCTCCAACTCAGGGCACTACTGAATAGATCGCCCATTATAAATTTTTTCTATCATATGAAAGTAGTAATAATTGGCCCTGCAAATTGAAACAAGGGTCTATCAGAAAGGTTGTCCTATTAGTCTTTATTTACTAGTTCTTTATCTCGAACATTTTGTTTGCTATCGTAAACAGTTTATTTAAAAGCGTCCGATCAATCTTATGCCTGACAATTTAACTCTTATGTTGAAAATCTGTGGAATTTCGTGAGCCTTTATTGTTGAATCTACTTATGGTGGCATCTGGTTTCAGTGTTAATTGGACTGTGTGTTATTAGCCTTTTGGTTCTAAAAACCACTCAGAACTTGTATTTATAATAGCACATTTCACACCCTCAGGATCTCCTGGAGCATTTCCTAGCAGAGTAATTAGTTTAAAAGTGTGATTACTGTTGTTTTGTTGGGAAATGTGGCAGCCAATTTGCACACAGCAAGGTCCCACAAACAGCAATGAGATTGTTAATCTGTTTTCGGTGCCGTTGGTTCCGTGAGTTGCAAGTCTCCAGAACTTGGTGGTCGATTTATGCTGCTCCTCCATTTGCTTTGTACAAATAGCATCTCGCCTTTAGCATCCCCGTTATTTTTAAGAACTTGTTGGACTTACATATTAAATGCCCATTAAACTTGCTGTAGAAAGGGGAGGTGGTGGCGTAGTGGTATTGTCACTGGACTAGTAACCCAGAGACCCAGGGTATTGCTCTGGGGACATGAGTTCAAATCCCACCACAGCAGAAGGTGGAATTTGAATTCAATTAATAAATCTGGAATTAAAAAGCTAGTCTAATGATGGCCATGTAACCATTGTCAGTTGTTGTAAAAACCCATCTGGTTCACTAATGCCCTTTAGGAAAGGAAATCTGCTGTCCTTACCTAGTCTGGCCTACATGTGACTCCAGACCCACAGCAATGTGGTTGACTCTTACATGCCCTCTGAAATGGCCCAGCAAGCCACTCAGTTAGGGCAATTAGGGATGGGCAATAAATGCTGGCCTGGCCAGCGACGCCCACATCCCATGAATGAATAAAAAAAAAGTTAAGGCTGGTAATTAAGAATGTAAGTACCCTTTTAACATGATAGTTACTAATGCAACACCAATCAATCTCTGCTCCAGAAAAGGAACAATTTAAACTGTTCAGTTTAATTCCTGCATTGTTTAGAGATATAGAAAAATACTAATTTTAATTTTTTTCTGTCTGTTTCCTCTCTCTCAATCCAATTTTTCTTCTCTCTCATTGCCTGATTTGACTCTAATTCACCCTATTTCCTTTTCTGTCATTGCTGTTTCTTTGTCAGTCCTTAAAATGTAAGGTTAAAACATAGAACATAAAGGAAATAGACTGTTGGTCCAGTCGTTCACCAAGGTCTCAGATGTCCCATTGCCCTCGTCACAGCCTTATGAGCTCACACTTCCAGCAAGGTAAGGCACAAAAAAATTTTTAAGCTGAAGGGTGCAGAAAAAAGTCTAACTAATGATGCCTCATGGGGGATGCTTCACTCACACAAGATTTAGCCCAAGTTCCTATTTCTCTTGTGATGCTGCAGATAGGAGCAGGCAGTTGAATATGTAGTCATGTCGGCACTGGATTTGTAGAACATTGCAGTGAAAAATATGCAAGAGGAACAATTCCTTAGAATACAAAAGAAACTTTAGGGCCACACAGTGGCACAGTGGTTAGCACCGCAGCCTCACAGCTTCAGCGACCTGGGTTCAATTCTGGGTACTGCCTGTGTGGAGTTTGCAAGTTCTCTCTGTGTCTGCGTGGGTTTCCTCCGGGTGCTCCGGTTTCCTCCACATGCCAAAGACTTGCAGGTTGCTAGGTTAATTGGCCATTATAAATTGCCCCTAGTATAGGTAGGTGGTAGGGAAATGTAGGGACGGGTGGGGATGTGGTATGGATATGGGATTGGTGTAGGATTAGTATAAATGGGTGGTTGATGGTCAGCACAGACTCGGTGGGCTGAAGGGCCTGTTTCAGTGCTGTATCTCTAAACTAAACTAAACTAAACTTTAAAAAGGTTCTTGAGGTGCTACTGCGACCTGAAATTTAGAACAAACCTTCACAAAACAGTGGCATTATCTTCCGATAAAATATGTATCATCCATCCAAATATAGTATCATTGTTTGGTTCAGGGAGGAGAAAGGTTGTCTGCAAAACCACGTTAATTTTGTGAAAGTACTGCTTTGTGTTCTACCAGCTATCAAAATTGCTTTATTTCCGTGGACCGTAATTCTCAGTGACTGCAGGAAAATTAAACCACTGTGTGAGTCATCAAATAGTATAGTGTGGAGGGCGGAAGTTGGCCCTTCGAGCGTGTGCTGGCTCTTTCAAAGGACAATCCACTTAGTCCCACTACCCTGCTCAAAGCCTATAACCCTGCACTCTTTTTCTCCCTCAAGTATTTATCCAATTCCCTTTTGAAGGCTACGATTGAATCTTTATCTATCACCCTATCAGACAGAGCATTAGAAATCCTAATCATCGGCAAATTTTAAAAATGTGCCCCCAAGTCCAAGTCATTAATGTAAAAAAAAACAGCAGTGGTCCTAGTACTGACCCCTGGGGAACTCCATTCTATACCTCACTCCAGTCTGAAACAGTCTGGACAGAGTGACTGCTGAAATATTTAAAAAAAAAATCTGTGAACCCATCCTAAATTCCAATCCCAACAACATTCGACTGGATGTTCATAATTTGAGGTAGCTGGAGGCTATAATCATCACAAGAAAGTTTACCTTCCACAGCTATAAGCATTTCCTCTGACACCAATACAGAAAATCGGAACAGGAAAAGGCCTTTCAGTCCATCAAGCCCATTCTTACGTTGTAAGCTCATGGCTGATCTCAGTGGTACAATGGTACTTATAAAATGTTCTGTTTTAATAGCAATTGGATGATAGCAGTTTCAGAAATTAGCTACTATTTTCCTTGTATCTATCTTCCCTTCCACAAAGTCATCTGACACAAGCATCTGGAGAAAATTAACCTACAATAACAGGGTTGTAGCTATGCTGTTTTGTACTCTCTAGCAAGGTACTGCTAGAGAGTACCTTGCTCTATGGCAGCGAGGCCTGGACAACGTATGTCAGCCAAGAGCGACGTCTCAATTCATTCCATCTTCGCTGCCTCCGGAGAATACTTGGCATCAGGTGGCAGGACCGTATCTCCAACACAGAAGTCCTCGAGGCGGCCAACATCCCCAGCTTGTACACACTACTGAGTCAGCGGCGCTTGAGATGGCTTGGCCATGTGAGCCGCATGGAAGATGGCAGGATCCCCAAAGACACATTGTACAGCGAGCTCGCCACTGGTATCAGACCCACCGACCGTCCATGTCTCCGCTTTAAAGACGTCTGCAAACGCGACATGAAATCCTGTGACATTGATCACAAGTTGTGGGAGTCAGTTGCCAGCGTTCACCAGAGCTGGCGGGCAGCCATAAAGACGGGGCTAAAATGTGGCGAGTCGAAGAGACTTAGTAGTTGGCAGGAAAAAAGACAGAGGCAGAAGGGGAGAGCCAACTGTGCAACAGCCCCGACAAACAAATTTCTCTGCAGCACCTGTGGAAGAGCCTGTCACTCTAGAATTGGCCTTTATAGCCACTCCAGGCACTGCTTCACAAACCACTGACCACCTCCAGGCGCGTATACATTGTCTCTCGAGATAAATTGGCCATTGTAAATTGCCCCTAGTGTAGGTAGGTGATAGGGAATAAGGGATTACTGTAGGGTTAGTATAAATGGGTGGTTGTTGGTCGGCACAGACTTGGTGGGCCGAAGGGCCTGTTTCAGTGCTGTATCTCTAAATAAAATAAATAAATAAATAATAAATAAGGAGGCCAAAGAAGAAAAGACTCTCTAGCAGATATACTGTGTGAGATCTAATGGTACAGCAGAGTTTTGTACTGCAATTCTAATGCAGGGACTGCACAACTACCACACATAGAATGGCAGAGCATAGCGATCGATCCAAAATCTTGATTTTCATTTGATATTTTTGAATCAGTACCTGTGTAATCCAGATCCTCCTCAGCTGGTTGCTTTCCCACCAGTGCTAAATCAGATGAAAGCCAGGAGAAAATGTGATCAGATTTGTGACTGAATCTTATTTATTTAGCCACATTTTTATTCTCAGGATTTGATAAATGCCACAGGATACTTGTGGATGCTGATCAAACAATGCAAAAAAAACCCTCAACTACACCTGTGGAACTGCCTGGTCATATACACATTGCTCAGCCATACTATAGGGATTGACTTGCTGAGGTTAGATTACAGTAGTGCAGAAATGGTTTGAAATGTTCTCATTTGGAGATTAATACATACTGGTGTTGCATGAAACTGCTTGTAAATTATATTGACTTCTAACATCTGTAGAGGTCAGTTGAAAACTTAAAATTCAATAACAGTATCAGTTACACGTTACACTAAATTGAGAACTGTGGCAGGAGAGAGGATGGAAAAGGATGACATGAGATCAAGGGCCGGATGTTTCAGTGGTAATAACAGTGAAACTATCAGCATTCATCGTCATTACTCCACTGAAACAGACAGCAGCTTTGGGAGCCCGCACATGCGGAGGATAACATGGAAATCCAAAAGTGATTCTATCAGTGATTCTCCAGAAAGTGCATCATTGAGGTCTCCACAACCCTCCACCCCGAGACTGCAATTGATTGGGAAATCTGAACGGACGACAACTTCCACACTTATGCTGCTAGTCTCACTAAAATCTGTTGAGGAAGTTACACCTTGTAGAATGAGGTGTAACTGGGTTTTTAACATTGTACTAACCTCATAATTACTGCTAAACACCCTCCCTGGCCCTGAATAGCTAATTATATATTTGTGGAATGTCAGACTTTTCCATTACGATAAAAAAATTGCCATATTAAATTTTTAGAAGTTTTTCTATATATATATATATATATTAGCCTCCATCTTAAACCAATCAATTATTTATTTCACCATCTGAAAATTTAAATTAAAAGTGAAGTATATTAAGTGTTTTTTGGTTTGCTGTCCAAGAATACTTCTCTGTGATTGGCTGCTTATCCTGTTTGCTGACATCACTTCTGCTGCATGCGTGGAGATTCACTTGATGGTGCCAGATTTAAATTGGTCAGGAAAGGGGAAGTTCGCACCACACAAAAAAGAAATAAGAACAAAAAAAAAAGAAAAAAATCCGCTTGAGGTTTTTGGGCAGCTTTCTTCAAGGTCAGCAATGACTGCCTTTGTTTTGCTGCTGACTGCAAAATCCAGGTTTCATAGGACAACCTGGATGACCCTAAAGGTCTCCCTCCACTAAACCTAACTTTACAATCTTGCTAATGATTCTAAATAAGGAACACATTGCATACAACAGTAATATACAGTTACATAAATCACTCCATCCTGAATGTTTACAGAAAAGGAGTATATAAATAAAGTTTTAGGTCATATTACGTTTACTCCAGAATGTAATCTATAGTATTAAAAATAGAATGTCTAGAAGTTTAAACATGAAACAAATCCAGGAAGAACAAATACTGCCTAATGTTACGTGGATGTTGAATGTGCCTTACATACTACCTGATAATCAAGAGCGCTGAAAACACACACCAAAATAATGATTGTTCATTTAATGGCAGGTTGTTTTCCCCTCAGGCTAATCTATAGTTAGTGTCTAATTTTTGGGAGGGGGGTTTAAAAAAAACTTTTAATTAACTGCCTTACAATGGTTGTCCACAAAGTATTATCAGTATTATTTAGTAGAGTTCTGTTCTTACTGTCAAACTTCTGAAGTTGTTACTTGCATAGTTTGCAATTGACACCTGTGTGGTTTGCAAGTCTACGTGGTGTAGCACTTCAAATAATGTCGATATTACATCTCTTCCAATTGTGCATTGTTGACAACTGTTTGAAAGTTAACCCAACCAAACGGTTTTTGAGTGTTTATAGTTTTCTCCGTGAAATTTTCTACCTTTTGGAATTCCCCAAACTACCAATGTTCCTGGGATGGCATTCTGCTGAAGTCAGCAGAAAGTGTAAACTGTCATTTAAAAGAACAAAGTGGGATCATACAAGATCTACTTATTGACTACCACAGGGTGAAAACTTAGTCCAGAATCACTCAAAAATGGTTTAGGGTCTTGCAATTTTTTTTTGGTGGGGGTGGGGTGGTGGGGGTAGGAAGGAGGGAGTGCACTTTACAAAGTATATTACAAAGCCATTGCAGCAAACTGCAGCCATAATGCAGGATTAGATTCTACACATTGCTTAAATCCTTTTAGAACCTTTTAATTTGGACATGTGCAGTTTCAAAATTTTGTTTTAGATAAGCACATAGATATTTTAAAGTGAGCCACTCCATTGACATTTTTCTGAGTTTCTAGTCTGCCTTATGTGCGAGTGCAGCACTCCACAATAATCAGAAAGGTGGACACATATTTGATTTTATCTAGGGAAGACCACTGCTAGGAGATCTTCCGATGATAGCTTTGATACCTATGAAGTTAACAAATGCGAATATGGCATAAAGACTTGCATTTATATTTTAAAGTGTAGTCACTTCAAATGTAGGCAACTCAGCAGCAGCTCCCACAAACAGCAATGTAATAATGACAAGATAATCTGTTTATGTGAGGTTTGCTGAGGGATAAATATTGGCCTGCACATCCAGAATAACTCCTGTTTCTTTAAAGGAGTGCCATGGGATCTTTTATGTTCATCCGAGAGCAGATATTTCACTCTAAAGATGGGTAAAGATGCCCTTTCAAAAATTATGCTCAAAATAATTTGCTTTTAGGTTCCCAGCTCAAAACTTTGACTAGAAAATGCAGCACACTAAATCAATTGAGAAACACTTGAAATAAATTGGAAGCTATGCTTAGTGAGCGTACAGAATTTATCATTTGTGATTTTTGTTACATTTAGATTGCACTTTTAGCAGTTATACATTATTGTGCTTCATATTGTTATTTGTAAGTAGTTATTAGTCGCTTTAGTCTGGAATGCTGTGGTCTGTGTGGTGTCAGCTGTTTCAGAGAAATTGGCAAAGTGAGTAAGACCCAAATTTTGAATCAAAAGCCGTGAGCAACACACCTCTAATAGTAGAATACAGCAAAGATTAAGGTTCACTTTTCGGGACAGCTGTATTAAGAGATGAAGCTACTAAAAACCTTAAAACTGCCCTCTGACATATAGAAGTGTATGTGCATTTTGTACAACAATTAGACTTTGTAGTTTTTAAACACAGTTCCACCTTAAAAGCAGAATAAATTTGACATTACACCATTTATTACAATATCATCTCCAACTTACTGGCAGCAATATCACAGGAAATTGGCTAGTATGCATCAAATAGGTATACTCCGAAACGATCTGTTAGATCAGAGGAGAATGACACCAAAGCTTCACCAGTTCAAGCAGTAAAAGGATTTCCAAGAATTTCTGCCTGTGACAATAGCATTATCTACGGCAATTCTCAACTGGTACATAGACAGGGCTTTTTCTGCAGCATGGCAGAAGGGGCGGGGTGGGGGGGGGGGGGGGGGAGGGGGCGGCAAAGGGTGGAATCTCTCATGAATAGACAGTATAAAAAGGGCCATTCTGCTAATTCTTTGTGTTGGATGGTGGGCCTAGCCCAAGGGTATGCAGAGCACCCAAGAAATGCGAAAATAGGGAAAATATTTAGTAAAGCTGATCATCGTTGAAATAAAATTAGCTCATCAGATCCAATACTGGTTATTACCTCTGAACACAGTGGATGACATCGGCCAGGCTGCATTGATTGTCTAACGCCTGGTTGCCCTCAGAAGGTGGTGGTGAGCTTCTAGAACCAGTGCAGTCCCAGTTCTGATGCTGCTCTCTCAATGGTGTTGGGTAGGGAATTTCGGAAACCTGCCCCAGCAGTGAATGAATGGCAATAAATATCAATGTCAAGATGATGGTTCCATGATGTTGCTGTTCTCATCCTTTTCAGTGTTAGAGGTTATGGAGGTGATGCCGAAACAGGCATGCTGAGTTGCTGCAGTGCATCCATGAGATAGTACTTGCAGCAGCACACTGTACCCTGGTGGATGCCGAGTGCAGTGGCGGGGTACCAATCAAGGGTACTGCTCAATTAGGATGGTTTTGGGGATCTTGTGTTATTGCAACTACACCCATCCAGACAAATGGAGTATTCAATCACACTCCTGATTTAAGCCTTGCAGATTGTGGAGGTGTTGAAGTTTGGTGGTGCTGAAGTCAGGAGGTGCACCATTGTTATATGCTAACGAGCCTCCATCATGTCCTGGTAGCCACCTTGTTGATACGGCTGGTCCAGACGATTTTGTGGTCAATGGGGACTGCCTCAGTCAATGATGATGCTGTACTACATTGGGGAGGTGACTGGACATTTCCCTTTGCAGATGGTAATGACCTGGCAGACGATGAATGCTATTCGTCAACTCAAGGCTGGATGTTGCAAGCAGGCACATGGGAATTACAAATGAAACAAAACACTATCAGCAATCAACCCCACGCCTGATCCTATGTCTAAGGGAAGGTAGTTGATAGTTGGGCTGAGAATGTTGCACTGGGGCAGTAAAAATTGGCCTCAGACAACCATGACCATCTTCCTTTCTGTCATAGGAGTTGTTTTCTCCTCTCAACTCAATGACCAAGTTTGCTTGGGCATCTCCGTACCACATTTATAAGAACTGCTTTGATATCAAGGACAGTTAACTGTAACCTGTTCTTTCAGTTAGGACATATGTGCCTGGATTAAGGCTGTGAAGAGGTCTGAAGCCAAGTGGCGCTGGTGGAATCTGGTCTGGAACATTGGCAAGATTGGTGAGCAGATGTCGATGGCTCTTCCATCATCATTGGGGTGTTGCAATTGGCCAGGTTAGTTACATCCTGCTCTTTGTGGATAGGATACACCTAGGCAATTTTCCACACTGTTGGGTAGATGCCACTCATAGCTGCACTTCAATACCCTGTCAGGCAGCAGGATAAACGATGGCTAGTTTGAGTGTGTGGGTCTTCAGTACTACAGCTGGGAGATGTTCAGGGTCTGGAACGTGGCTGTGGCTAATGCCCTCCACTACTCCAGTAAATAAAACAATGAAAACAAACAACTTGATCAGTTCCTCGATACTCAAAAGACAAGAATGCCACATGATTAATGTAAAGGTACCATGGCACAGAAATACTTTTATTTTTTCAATTACTGCTCACAGAAACTATTTAAAATTACATTATTGAATGTCTAATCTACTTGTGTTTTGCATGAAATCTTTCATAACCAGCACAAACATTATAGATTTATATTATTACATAAACCTTCCAGCTAGTGAAATATAATAATCTCTGAACTTTACATGGAAAAAACATATTGCACTGTAGGTAAACAGTACACTCATGCAGTTTGTGTTTGGTACATTTGTTCAGTTAAACGTAACCGACATCCCTTGGTCACAGTTAAAACTGAGCTCAATTAAAAGCAATGCAAGAATTCAATATACACAGCCTTTCTGCAATGTCTTTATATAAACATCACAAAACAGACACGCTAATTCACATTCTTGATTTTACAAATGTAAAGTTAATCGAGAAATCGTGGCTTCTTCATCAACACAACCGAACTATTTAACTGCTATTGCAAAGAAAAAGATCATTTATACTGCAACACAACAGAAAATAGTCCCAATTTTAAAAAAAACACCAAGTGACATAACAGCTTCCTTACGGCAATTTCCAAGGTAATGCATTATGCTGCAGTCTTGCTTTCTTCTGGTCGGAAGGCACAGGAATATGCTGGTGACTTTATCATCAGTCAAGAATCCAGTCAATAAAAGCAGTCTGAATGGATCCCCCATAATTAAATACACAAATGGTTTTCACTTCATTATTTTGACACCGATGTGGAATTTACATTATATCCAAGAGGTTACAGATATAGTGCTTCAGTGTATAATACAAGTGTTTACTGTTCAAAGTCTCAATGCAGAATAAGGAAAAAAAACTGCCCATATAGGAGAAAATACTGGAAACAGCAAAAGAGGACAACAAAATACATAGACACCAACACTATCATCTTTACACCCATTACACAAGAAACAGCAAAACACACAAAAAAATATTAAGTGCAAATATCTTTGGAAGTTAGAATAAAATAATTACCAGAACAAAAATTTTTTAAAAGGCAAAAAATTTACTTCAAGTACAAGATTTTCACCCACAAGAGGTCAGTTTAGTGTAATTGGACTGTCTTCCTTCAAATCACTTCTTCCGCTGGAACACATTCGCCAACATTGCACCTGAAGTGGACAGCTGACCCATTTTATTTAAGAACCTTGTCTTTGTGTCTTCACTGACGAGACTTGCAGCAATGGACATAGAGCTTATACAACAAACATAATAAACAAAGTTTTATGTCATGTTGAATTTGGTTGCTGAAAACACAGTGTTAGTTCATTAACCATTTACATGCAATGCTATAATTCAATTAACCTTCCATCAGATCAGGATTTGCACTGGTTACTTCATTAAAGGATGCAAAGCATCAATTTTTGGTCTTTTATCACTTACCTTACTGATTAAAACTCCAAACTACTGAAGCAAAAACAAACACTAGCAGGGTTACAATAGAACAGGCTAAATACACACCAGATATGGATTGAAGACACCGTTCTACATATTTGTAAGATACTTTTCTTTTCCAAAACAAAGATTAATTGCCAATATAAAAGCAAGACTGAAGTGGTGCAACTCCTGACCCTCAAGCAAGTGCTATAAATGGTAAGGCAGGACGCATGTCTGATTTCAGTGATGCTTCCCTGAAACAGGGCTGTTTCATAGGGTAACTAGGGATGGGAGATAAATTCACTCTTGCCAATATCATCCACTCAGAACAAATGAAAAATAAGTCAATTTAGAGATACCACTCAGCATGACTAGTTTTCAGGTTGCATAAAATGTTCCCCTCATTTTGCATGTAGGGTATAGACAGCCCATCGAGTTGGGTCTTCTGCATTCTTCCAATGATATGCAGGCTCCACGCACAGGTGATCAGTTAAAGGACACCATGAATGGAGCACATTGCTTGGAACACTGATGGAAAACAGCACTTAGACCCTGTGCTTCACAAGGGAGGTTACACTCTTGCTTGGAATCTAACCCCAACTATGGGGTCTCCACTGTCAGTGGCCGAAGTCATTGCATGCATGATGGTGTGCGTGCCTAGCTCATTCTGAGAAGCTACAGGCAACAGCAGCAACATCAGTTCATCTGCAATTAACAGATTCATCAAGCAAGTCACTGCTGCACTGTTCACTGGGGAACTAATTTCCTCATGTTTCCCCTACAGGCAGGTAATGGCACAAGGAAAGGGCTGTGCAATTTTTTCTCCCCACATGCAGTATTTCTCAAAATTGATGGGGTCACTGATGTCACTCATATGGCTTTTTGAAATCCTGTACACAATCTCAACATCTTCATGAACGTCCATTTCATCCAAGTATAGATCGTGCATGACTATTAAAAACAGGATCTTGTAAGTCCCAGGCAGAAGTCATAATTCTTTTGTTGCAAGGCCCTGCAGCAGGATTATTTGATGGAGAAATTACAGCAATGTTGGCTCATTGGAAACTGAAGCTACCCTATCTAACCTCAGCTGCTGAAAGCCAGGACAGTAACAGAGCACAGATACAAGATCCATCCTTCAGATTATCCAACACACTGTAGACCATCTTGAAACTCTTCAGATACCTGGACAGATCAGGGCATGCCTTACAACATAGAGTAGGTACTTGCTGTATGCTCTACAATTTGCCATATAAAAACAAATCAGCATGGAGCATGTGGAAGAGAAGGAGGACATCCATGCACAGCAAGATGGAGCCAAGCCAGAGAAACTCCTGCAGAACCACCACAGCAGTCATGAACAGCAACAGAGCACAGATACAAAGAATTTCACGGAGATACTAAGAGTTATTGAATACTCTGTAGGCATCTTGAAACAGTGCCTTAATCTCCTGAGAAAGATGAAAAAAATGCAAAAACACAAACAAGGCAGATAGCTGCATAGCTTTTTAAGATACTTCACTCTAAAATACTCCTGTAGACAGATTGGTGACTTTGTCCAAAACTTTGATGACGAGGCCCCCAACATAAAGAACACAGAATCTAACTTTGCAGCAATGGAGGCCTCGGGGCTTATGATGACATGGAAAAAACTGTGTGCAACACCAAAGTTTTTTTTATACAGGCGCAACCTGAACTATACAAGAGTGCAACAGAAGAAGAAAATATTTTTTCTTTTGTCCAAAATAAGTTTAATGCAGTGAAGCAAACTTGAAAAGTTGAAGATATTTTATTAACTGGGTCATTCCAAGTTTTACTTATGGAAAGATGATTTCACACCAGAATGGAAGATATGGATGACATTTGAAATCAAGTGAATGATGCTCTCGTACTGACCATCAGGAGATGCCGACCATAATGCCTATCTATACTGATCCCACCTGCCTGCATTAATTCCATATCCCTCTATGCCTTTCTCATTCAAGTAACTGTCCGGATGCCTCTTAAATGTTGCTACTGTTCCTGCCTCCACCACCTCCTCTGGCAGCTCATTCCAGATACCCACTATTCTTTGTGTGAAAAATTTACCCCTTTGATCCCCTTTAAACTTCCTCCCTCTCACCTTAAATTTATGCCCTCTAGTTTTAGTCACCCCCTACCATGGGAAATGTCTCTAGGGTAGATAGCCAGAGTCTAAGTGAAAAAAAAACCGAGCAAAAAATCTTGCCCAGTTACTGCCAGCACTAGAGATTTATTACTGTCCATAAAAACTGAAATGCAAAACAGTTACTTGAAGTGATAGGGCGAGCTGCATAATTTTGATAACCTGTTGTAGCTATTGGTGACATACAAGTGTTTTCCTCCTTCTCAAGCAGCGTGTGAGTGAGATAACAATGCAACATTTCTGGATAATCAGGGCTGTAAGTTTGCACTTTGGGGAAACTGGGTGCAAATTCTGCTGGTTAAGTTACAGTTCAAGTTTCTACTAAAATCTATTAGTGTGACCACAAACATATAGTGCTGAATTTTACCAGCGCACCGCGAAGTGCCACTGCGTAGCCCCCACGATATTACGCGTGGGGGCTCATTTAAATAGAGGGGGCGGAGTGGCCACCCCCGATGATGGAGAGAGGATGGCTGCCTCGTCCCCTGCAACGACATCTGGCACCACCTCGCAGGCACGGCGGCATTTTTAAAGAGCTTCAAACCCTTAGATGACATTTACTTTTTTTTTGGAAAAGATAAAGGATGGCGCAAATGTAAGTGGAACACCTAATAACACTCTCACTGCCCTCACACACACCCCCAAGGAAGAATTGATGGATTAATTGGACATTCCCCCTCAAAAGGTTTTTTCGGTCTGATCCTGGCCTTCCCCCCACCGACCTTTAGCTACGTTAAACCTTGGCCCCTTCCCACCATCCCCCCCCCAATCGAAAGTCTTTTCCCTGCTTTCTCCCCATCCGCCCTGAAATTTGCACTCCTCCTCCCTCCCCACCTGTGTCTCGTCTCGGAACGCCGTATGAAATTCCGAAGGCGCACGCGTTGTGGCTGTCGCTAGTAATATCACTGTGGGACGGCTGCTGTGACCAGGTAAGTTCATTATCATTTAATTTACATTAAGTTGATTATTCAAATGGATGCCCCGCTGCGAGTGGGTTGTGGTGGGCTGCTCCCACAAATATTTTGCGGGCCTCCCCGTCACCATCCACGGCGTCGAGGTGCTGATAAAATCAAGCCCCTAATCGCCCACAAACCAGTGCAGCCAGCATAGTACGTCGTGACTGTCTTTTGGAATTTAAACATTTACTGATGTATTTAATAGTAGTAATCTGGTGCAGTTTTACTAATATAGCTGAATGTGGGTTTATCACAAGATTTTTTTTTTTAAACAAGTTCAGCCCTTCAACTCAGAGTAACCTAATTTTGAATTACAAAACTAATTAAAAAACTATACTAGTTTCATTGATGGACACTAGTCAGTCTTAGTACATTTAATATTTAACAAGTAAAATCTTTTAAAATGTGCCTATCAGTGCATGTACACCTAAGAAAATGAACTCAATTTGAAGAGCCTCCTTGAACAGCTACAAATGGGCACAGTCGCTGGAAACTTGCCATCCTTGTTATTTCCGTCTGAGTTTGCGGTCATTTTGTGGGCAGGGCCAGCTTCGAGAAAAATGATCGTTAAACCAGCTTTAGAGATCTGGGAAACTTAACTCGCACTTGTTGCAATTTGCAGTTGAAATTCTCTGATCTTCTGCGCTGATTTCACCCAGATCACGCTGATAAAACTACAGGAAACTCTACCCTCAAGGTGAACAGAGACAGACATTTATTTAATGACATTCAGACCCAAAGACCAAACTTTCCTGCCCTTTCAGGAATGAACTGTTGTAGAATTCTTTTTCTACCATCTAAAGTTGCTCAAGGACAATGTGAATGCTATTGTAGCAAAAACTGGGTGCTATAAAATGGTCTGAAGGGTTTTAGACTGCAACGTTTGGATGTGTTTTTAAACTCCAAGCTGAAATCAACATTCACAACTGACTTTTCCAGTTTTTTTTTTAAAAGGCAGAAAGAAATGCTCCTAATTTTACATTATAGTAAACATCCCATCCACCAAAATGTTACAGTAAACCACACTTAGATGGAACTTTTTGTCTTCCCTTCTCTCCTGAAGATATGACAAGATTCTAATAAACCCATTGCCAACCAATAGAAATGCTTAGCTTTGATGAATCTACAAAATTGAATTTTGAATGTGGTCTGATGAAATGTAACTTTTTAAACTGGATTTTCAATATTTTGAGGCACTGGAGTAAAATGGGTTATTCTCTCTCTTTCGCCCCCCACCTTAAGCTTGACTCTTTTCGAATACCAAACTTGCTCATGTAGTCACAACAAAGGGTCACTGACCTGAAACGTTAACTCTGCTTCTCTTTCCACAGATGCTGCCAGACCTGCTGAGTGATTCCAGCATTTCTTGTTTTTGTTTCAGATTTCCAGCATCCGCAGTATTTTGCTTTTATTATAGCTCATGTAGTCGCTGGGTTATGAATATTGACTTCCAGCTTTTCCCAACCCCTTTACTGTTTCACCAACACAGCACAAAGAGTACATATAATATTGAATAGTTACCTCTGGGGTTCTTGGACAGTCCTATTTTCCACCTTCAGTTCACATTCCTTAATCATGGAGCTGAGAATAACCTGAAATTATGCACAGCAAATAGCCATTCAATATCTATTCTTTTAATACAGATGGTAAATATTTGGAAACAAAAACTTGCATTTGTGTAGCACCTTCGATGACCACAGGACATTCCAAAGCAATTTACAGCCAATGAAGTACTTACAAAGCGTAGTCACTGTTATAATGTAGGAAATACAGTAGCCAATTTGTGCATGGCAAGATTCCACAAATGTGGGAAGGACCAGGTAATTTGTTTTAGTGATGTTGATCGAGGGATAAATGTTTTCCAGGACACTGGGGATAATTCCCTTGCTGCTCTTCGAAACAGTGCCATGGGATCTTTTATATCCACCTGAGGGGCAGACAGGGTCTCGGTTTAACATTACATCCAAAAGACGCCACTGACAGTGAGGCACTCCTTCAGTATTCCCCACTGAAATGTAAGACTTGACTTCTGGGCTCAAGTCTCGAGTGAGACTTGAGCACACAATCTTCTGACACAGATAGGATTTGCAATTGTATGGATCTTAAAAATGGGATAAGATATTGAAAAATCAGCATTATAGTGACCATATTGTTCAAGCTCATATCCAGCTTGCAGGATCATGGGAATTCCACAACAGCAGGAGACCACTTTGCTGCATCCTGTATGTCCCACTACACCCTCTACATTCCAGTCTTACTATTCTGCTCAATTCCCATACTTTTAATATTTTACTTCAAATGTTTATCCAAATATTCTCTCCACCAATGAGGTTGAATTGACTTCAATAACCGCTGCAGGCAATGTATTCCATATTCCAGTAATCCTTTGTGTGGAACTTTCCCTTTAAGGTTTTGGTACTAATTTGAAGTTTACATCCCCTTGTTCTATTTCATTATTGATCCAAATCTTTTTATAACTATGAATACTTCTATTACATCCCCCTTAATCTTCTCTGCCTCAGAGAATACAGCCTTCTCATAACTGCAGCCAGACATTCTTATCAGCATTCCAATGAACCTATATTGCACTTTTCCCATTGCAAACGTTCAGAGACAGGTACTTTTAGTCAAAATAATTCTCCAATCTACCAACTTAAAAAAAAGCCAATTTTCCTTGCTGACGCACAAGTCACTCAACAGGGTTGCCCCGCCCACTAGATCCTTCTGGGAGAGGGAGCAGTCTCGTGTTCTGGAATGGCATCACTAGAAACAGCGGGTTGCATAAATTCAGTCTGGCTCACAGAGAATTCCTTAACAATTCCATGAAGCCGCCACTATAGCCTGGAAATGCAACAGAAAAGTGTTTTCAATTTTAAAAGAAAATAAACTGAATAAACTAAGCAGCGATGAAAACTCAGTAAAATGTGACTGTTTGAATCTAATTTTAAGGTTTTGTTTTTCTTTTAAAACCTTAAACAGCTGTGGGACACTAGTAAGCCTCTCATTTGTTCTGATTAATTTTCCTACTGGAGAATTAAACTTCTTCATAAGCTCATACGTGACCTACTTACATTGAATTACACTGGTGTAATTACATCGCCTGGCCTGGCTGGCTTGCATGCCAGGTTGCTAAGGGAAGTGAGGGTGGAGATAGGAAGGGCTTGCCATAATCTCCAATCTTTTCTAGATGCAGAGGAGGTGCCAGCGGATTGGAAAGTGATAAATGTGACACCTTTGTTCAAGAAAGGGTGCAAGGAAATTCATAGTAACTACAGGCCACTTAGTTTATCAGTGGTGGATAAGGTTTCAGAAATAATAATTGAGGAAAAAATTAACAGGCATTTAGAAAGGTCCGAGTTAATTAAGGAGAGCCAGCATGGATTTGTAAAAGGCAGATCATGCTTGATTAATCTTATTGAATTTTTTGCTGAAGTAACAAAGAAGGTTGATGAAGGGAATGTAGTGGATGTTCTCTACATGGATTTTAAGGAAGCATTTGACAAAGTACATGAAATGCTGGTTAACAAAATTAAGGCTCATGGAATAGGAGGGTCAGTGTCAGCTTGGATAAAAATTGGCTAAAGGACAGAAAACAGCGAGTTGTAGCGAACGGTTATTCTTCAGACTGGAGGATGGTAGACAGTGGTGTTCCTCAAGGGTCAGTGCGAAGACCACTGCGTTTTTGATATATATAAATTACTTGGATTTTGGAATACAGAGAAAAATTTCAATATGTCCTGATATTACCAAACTTGGGGGCCTGGCAGTAAGGATGATACCAATCGACTGCAAAAGGACATAGATCAGTTAGCAGAATGGGCAGACAAGTGGCAGATCGAATTTAATGCTGACAAGTGTGAAGTATTGCATTTTGGCAGAAGGGATAGAGAGGGGCAATATATTATATACTAAATGGCACAGTTCTAAAGAGTGCACGCAGGAATAGAGGGATCTGTGGGTTCAAGTTCATCTTTGAAGGTGGCAGGACGTATTGAGAGAGTAGTTAGCAAAGCATCTAGGATCTTGGGCTTCTAAATAGAGGTATCAAGTACAAAAGCAGGGAAATTCTGCTGAACCTTTATAAAGCGCTGGTTAAGCCACAGCTGCAGTATTGCATCCAGTTCTGGTCACCACACTTCAGAAGGGTGCAGAGAAGATTTACCAGAATGGTTCCAGGGATGAGTGAGTTTAACTACAAGGTTAGGTTGGAGAAGCTGGAGTTGTTCTCCTTGGAGCAAAGGTGGTTGGGTGGGGCGGAGGGAGATACGATAGAGCTGTACAAGGTGATGACAGGTTTAGATAAGGTAGACCAAGAAAAGCTGCTCCCATTAGCTAATGGTATAAGGACTAGGGGACACAGATTTAAGGTTTTGGGCAAGAGATGCAGGAGGGGCGTGAGGAAGAACTTTTTTAATGCAGTGACTGGTAATGACCTGGAACTTACTGCCTCCGAGGGTGGTGGAAGAAGAGACGATCAATGATCTCAAACTGATATTGGATGGGCACTTGAGGGAAATAAACTTGTAGGGTTACGGGGATAGAGCGGGGTAAATGGCACTGATTGGATTGCAGAGAGCTGGCATGGACCTGCATATAAAGCAGGCATAGCCGATTTAACAAAGGGAGCCATAGCCTTTGAGTGAGCATGGACTCCAAATAAATATGGCTGGAGTGTGACACTCAGATCTGGATTATTATGGCACCTAAAGACAAATAGCATCTTACTTTTTTTTTTGGATACCAACTATTATCCACTGCTGAAAGTGGGAATTACTAAAAATTCACACTACTCTGCTCAATAACGGGCCCATTACAAGAGGCTCCAAGCTGGTTTCGTCATCTGTGACGCAAGGTCCTGCCCTGTAGGGACTCATCGTGGGTTCTTTAAGGAGTTACCAGGATTACTGGATTAAAGATTTTGCCATGAATCCCTTCACAAGAGGACGGATGGAGCAACGCAAATTGAATAATTTAAAACCATCAAGCAAGAATATCAAACAAACTTGACTCTTGCAGACAGAAAGGCAGACTGAAGCATAACTTGCAGCAGTTAGTGTACAAGGCAATACTTCACTAGCTTAAGTACTGGCCCATGCTCCCTTGCTGAAGCTTGTCCACAATACAGAAGGGCAGATGCCAACTAGCATAGAATTATCACCATCAAATCAAACCAAATGCAAGATGAGAGCTGGAGCCCAATCTGTCTGATATTTGACTTAGTTTATTGCTTTTCAAGGTCCTATACTTCATTCTTTGTTTGACCATGAGGACTTGAGATTGAATTTGCACCAGAGCAAAACAATTTGGATTCGGAAAAGTCTTTGTTAACTTGTGAAGAGTCAAACAACATCTTCATATGCAAGTCCCATGGAAAGAATAAGCTAGAGGCAAATATAAAAAAAAAGCAAGTGTAACCATGGCAGTAAAACATTAGACAAGACTGTTTCTTTACACTCCCTCTCCCCCTCAAGCGTGATGTAGAAATTTGCATTAGACAGTTTGAGAGATCTGAAGTGTAATTGACGGGAAGGGGTGTGAACGCCTGGAGT
Organism: Heterodontus francisci; assembly: GCF_036365525.1. Classification (NCBI taxonomy): domain Eukaryota; kingdom Metazoa; phylum Chordata; class Chondrichthyes; order Heterodontiformes; family Heterodontidae; genus Heterodontus; species Heterodontus francisci. The sequence continues at coordinate 7,999,265 of NC_090372.1, read as the reverse complement.
TGCAGGAGCTTTACTCTGCAATGGGTTCATATTGTACTTAACCCAAGATGGCCCAATGCTGACTAGATGCCCAAAATGGAAAAAACACCCTATTTACCTACAATGGCATCCCTCACTTTGAATTTGGGTGTTGGGGATTTGGAGGAGGCCGGGGGTGGGAGGGCTGTCCTCAAATGATAAACTAGTTTTTTGTAAATGATTCAAGTCCGAGTACTTTTCAGCACAGAAAAAGGAACCTGGTGCACTTGATTTACAGGTACAAACCTCATGCTCTGGAGAGAGGTGCTCCATATCTGTTCGCAAACACTTTAGGCCAGGGAGAAAATGACACACCATCAGTTCTTCTGAAATAACTGCAGACAACTGTTAAGGAATATTACCCTCCATTTTCACTTCAAAATATACTGACTAATTCCTATCCATTTTAAGGCCATCAAATACCTTTAGTTTTTAAACCATGAGTAGACTTAAGCACACTACAGGGTTATTTTAAAAATAAACCGTACCTGGTTTTTAAGGATAAAAATATTTTTCTCTGGTGTCAAAGAAATGTGAAGATGACAAAACAAAAGTAAAATTTATGCCAAGCCATCGCACGGCTACCGATCTATCGCCCATCTTTCCTGGGTCAGTAGTTAAGTTGTGAAATTTTACATCCTGACATTACAGATTATTCAACAAAGCACTAGTGCTGAAAATAAGGCAATGCATTAAAAACTAAAACTAAACATCAGGAATGATCACCATGAAAGAAAGATTCCAATACACATCGGGTTACAAAATTGTGGTTCTTCTTCTCTTCTTTGGCCTCCTTGTCTCGGGAGACAATGGGTAAGCGCCTGGAGGTGGTCAGTGGTTTGTGGAGCAGCGCCTGGAGTGGCTATAAAGGCCAATTCTAGAGTGACAGGCTCTTTTGACAGGTGCTGCAGAAAAATCTGATTGTTGGGGCTGTTACACAGTTGGCTCTCCCCTTGCGCTTTTGTCTTTTTTCCTGCCAACTGCTAAGTCTCTTCGACAAGCCACACTTTAGCCCCGCCTTAATGACTGCCCGCCAGCTCTGGCGAACGCTGGCAACTGACTCCCACGACTTGTGATCAATGTCACAGGACTTCATGTCGAGTTTGCAGACGTCTTTGAAGCAGAGAAATGGATGGCCAGTGGGTCTGATACCAGTGGCGAGCTCGCTGTACAATGTGTCTTTGGGGATCCTGCCATCTTCCATGCAGCTCACATGGCCAAGCCATCTCAAGCGCCGCTGACTCAGTAGTGTGCATAAGCTGGGGATGTTGGCCGCCTCGAGAATTGTGGTAAATCGTGATTTAATGGGGTACCTCGGTTTCTAGCCAAACATAAAAAGTTCTTTGAAGTTAATAGCTGTGAAGAATAAGCCCCAAGTAACTGATCTGTTCCCTATGAATTCGTTGAAACCCATAAAACCACAAAACTTGTAAGGAGTTCATGATTTGTGGAATAAATGTAAAATGATCCAACAGCTTATGGCCTAATGGACGATTCTTAGAAATGATCTTGAGGCCAAAAGATTCAGATTTTTAGTTTTATGTAAACATTGGACATCATGAAAAGAAAAATCAGTATTCTTCAAATATCTTTCATTGCCTACATATCTTAGGATAGACCCATTACCCAAAGAATCATGAATTTGACAAGTCATGTAACCATCATACAATCCAATGTTGCAGAAACAGATGAAATTCTAATTAATTTTTCCATAAACTTGCTGCCATGTCAATTACCATAAAACAAAGGAAATTAATTGTCAAAATTAATCATTACCACTCTTTCAACTTCTGGATGGAAAAAAAAGGAAGGAATCAGGTATGCAGAAGAAATGGGAAAGATCACCAAAAGGCAATCTAATTTACTTCCTTGTTCATTTCGCTTCTGCATTTTACAAAAAGTGTATACAGATTTGATAAGATTGCCTTCAGAACCTATGCACTGAAAGATGTTGTTTCTTTGGAAGATCAGACAGCAGCAAATTGAAAGCAAGTGAAGATTAATTCACATACTATCCTACAAATCGAGCCCAAAAACAGAGACCACAGCCTGAATGGAATGAGCTTTCAGCATTCCAAACCCAATCCAACAATCAAATTCTGATGAAAGGCAATCAACCTGAAATGTTAACTTTCTCTCTTCACAGATACTGCCAGACCTATTTCCAGCATTCTCGCAGGTTTGGAAGGTGCTGCCTAAGTAGCCTTGGTGCATTGCTGCAGTGCATCTTGTAAATGGTACACACTGCTGTCACTGTGCATTGGTGATGGACGGAGTGAATGTTTGTGGATGGGGTGCCAATCAAGCAAGCTGCTTTGTCCTGGATGGTGTCAAGCTTCTTGAGTGGTGTTGGAGCTGCAACCATCCAGGCAAGTGGAAAGTATTCCATCACACTCCTGACTTGTACGTTGTAGATGGTAGACCGGCTTTGGGGGGTCAGGAGGTGAGAGTTACTCACCTCAGAATTCCTAACCTCTGACCTGCTCTGGTAGTGATGGTATTTATATGGCTACTCCAGTTCAGTTTCTGGTCAATGATAACCCCCAGGATATTGATAGTGGGGTATTCAACGATCGTAATGCCATTGAATGTCAAGGAGTGAAGGTTAGATTCTCTCTTGTTGGAGATAGTCATTGCCAGGCACTTGTGTGGCATGAATGCTACTTGCCAGCCCAAGCCTGGATATTGTCCAGGTCTTGCTGCATTTCTACACGAACTGCTTCAGTATCTGAGGAGTCGCGAATAGTGCTGAACATTGTGCAATCATCAGCAAACATCCCCACTTCCCATCTTATGATTGAAGGAAGGTCATTGATGAAGCAGCTGAGGAACTCCTGCAGTGATGTCCTGGAGCTCAGATAATTGACCTCCAACAACCACAACCATCTTCCTTTGCGCTAGGTACAATTCCAACCAGCGGAGAGTTTTCTCCAATTCCCATTGACTTCAGTTTTGCTAGGGCTCCTTGATGCCATACTCAGTCAAATGCTGCCTTGATATCAAGGGCAGTCACTCTCACCTCACCTCGTGAGTTCAGCTCTTTTGTCCATGTTTGAACCAAGGCTGTAATGAGGTCAGCAGCTGAGTAGCCCTGGCAGAACCCAAACTGAGGGTCACTGAGCAAGTGCCACTTGATAGCACTGTCAATGACACCTTCCATCACTTTACTGCTGATCGAGACTAGACTGATAGGGTGGTAATAGGCCGGGTTGAATTTGTCTTGCTGTTTGCCTACAGGACATACTTGGGCTCCACTTTGCCAGGTAGATGCCAGTGTTGTAGCTGTACTGTCATTCCTGATACTCTGAAGTGGAAAAGTTGGACAACCATATACGATGTCCCACTACATCAGGATGAAATAGAAAAATAAGGTGCTGGCCCTCAAGGTGCTTTACAGCTTCTGGACTCAGATCAAAAATTTTAGATTGCGACCTCTGTCCCCATTTCGTTTCCTGTTTATTTGCCGGTTTTGGTTTTATTCTCATTTTTCTCTCGTTTCGGACGGCATCTGCTGATCATTCTGTCGTTTACACCTCCTCTGGTTTCTTTGTCACATTACCACCCCCTTTGACCTTGCACCATGAACCCGTTGTCATTTAATCTCTCCAATCTTCCATCATATCACAGACCTTCCCTTTTGCTCTTGTACCCACCACTTCTCTTGCTTAGAACCTATTACATCTTTAACTTTTCCCAGTTCTAATGAAAGGTCATCGACGTGAAATGTTAACTGTTTCCCTCGCCACTGATGCTGCCAAACCTACGAGTATTTCTAGAATTTTCTGTTTTTATTTTAGATTTCCAGCAGCCACAGTATTTTACTTCAGCCTTGTATCTAACCTAGTTCTACTATTGTGCAACTTATAAGCATGATTTCTGGTCCTCCACAGTCAATCTAGCCAAAATAGTGTCAACGTGGGCAGAATCCAGTCCCTCCATTATTTTGAGAGGCCTTTATTCAGAGTCCAGGTTTCTCCAAGATATGTAGACATAGCCTTTTAAGCCTACCTGCGTAGCAAAGGTGTCACAAGCTGGAAGTTAGTCTTGTGTACCTTTTTGAACCTTTTTCAAAGTCTCAATGTCATGCCCCATGTGAGGGGACCATAACAGGCTTAACTACAACCATTAGGTTTACCAAAGTGACCTGGTCCTCCTCGATCAAGGACTGCTAAAATGCAGGAAGCAAAGGGGGATTTGTTTTAAAAAGAGGAACTTGAATATACTCTCTGGCAGAACATAAGTGTGCTTACTGCCAACTACATGATGCAACTCTTAATAGGATAGAGAAGTTAAAAAAGAAAGGTGGTGTCTTGGATCCAATAACCTTGACATGCCTGACTGCACATGGCTCAAGCCCAAAGCAGAGTTCTAATGATTAGGCACTTGAAAATTCTCTGCACGTGTACACTCACTTTTGAAATTATGGAAATAGCTGTTTTATATATTTTGCAGAGTTCCATGGAATAATCTGAAATAAAGTTTTTTTTAAAGTCTAAGATTGTTGTCCAGTTTAAAAAAAAAGTTACAAGCAAATTAGTAAGGGTTGCTAAGATGCTCAAGCTTAGAAGTAATCTTTGTTCATTAAAAATGAATTAACTTGAAATGGGCATATATACATAACAATGTAAATGGGAACCTCCATATTTGAATGATTTGCTGCAGTGCTCCTTTTTCTAATTCAGTAGCATGTGGTTAGAGTAAACACTGGTTGTACCATAGAAAGGATACAGCAACAGGACAAAGCACTGTAGGCTTCAAAGAGTTGAATGGCAATGTCCAGTCTTTTCGTGTCAACTGCTTGCTGGTTGTTTGAGATGGCCAATTTGTGTAGATTGGGGAGAACAACTGCATAAAAAGAAAAAGAAAATGATAGACATCATGCTAGACCCCCACCTGCCAAGAATGAGGCACATTCACTTTGTCATGAACATTGATTTTAAACTGTTAATGGAGTGAAGAAAGGACTTGTGAAACAGATCAGCCGTGGCTGAAATAGACATTTGCATATTAACAGACTATGTTTGGAAGGACAAAGCAGCCATTCCTTGACATTCAACGATCACCAGACGTTGAAGGTGGGAGAGCTCGCATTCCAGGTTGACTGCTAAGATGGCCGAATACACAAATGGACATGGTCAAACCAGCTAGTCACATGACAAACCTGCTGGGCAATGAGTTTTTTGAATTTGTACAAACAGTTTGGGCAAAAAAGCAGAAAGTCCGTTTGCTTCTGGACTGCTCCCATCTCTTTCTCACAAGCTTCTGAATCCACTGAAGCCACATGAACTCCATGACAGAAAAGTCTCCAACAGTGAACAAGGTTTAAAAGAATACTGGGCCCCAACGAAAGGCAAGATTTACCTACAATCAAGGACTCTACAGTGAGCTGTAAGAACAGTAGCAAAAACTCTTCAGATATTGCCTCAAACCTTTCCACTTTATTTGTTTTATTTCTGTCTCTATCTGCACTTATGTATCGTGTGTGCATGCCAACGTGGGCACGTCGTGTATCCATCAGCGTTAACCAAATTAGAATTTAAGTTTAAATAAATTTCAACTTTTCTTCTTTAAACCTAAGAAAGCCCGTTTGTGCTGGTTCCTTTTGCCTTACAATTAGAAAGCGGTGAACAAGGATACACCAAGGGGGAGCTGAAAACACTGTTACAGTAAGACCAGGTGAAGACTGAGAGGGTCCCCTAGACACCTTTCTCACCTGGTCGTAACAGACAATAATGGAGATAATTTTTTTTTTTAAATATTGAAGGTGAAATAGGGAACATTCTCTCTTCCTTTAAACGTTCTTGGATATCTCTGCATCAAGAACCATTCCCAGCCAACCTGCACTGACTACCACTCTAAAGCTAGGTATTTTTATGCCCCTATCAGCCCCGCTGCTCTTTCTCAAACTGGTGTTTTTTCTTTATGGGAAAGCACCTGGCCTCCACTTCAAGACTGACAGTTCACATGTGAAGCACTGTGAATGGAGGCAGGCAGTGGAAACAGGACACCTGCTTGCTTAAAATACAAAGCTGTGAATAATAGTTTAGTTTAGTGATACAGCACTGAAACAGGCCCTTCGGCCCACCGAGTCTGTGCCGACCATCAACCACCCATTTATACTAATCCTACACTAATCCCATATTCCTACCACATCCCCACCTGTCCCTATATTTTCCTACCACCTACCTATACTAGGGGCAATTTATAATGGCAAATTTACCTACCAACCTGCAAGTCTTTTGACTTGTGGGAGGAAACCAGAGCACCCGGAGAAAACCCACGCAGACACAGGGAGAACTTGCAAACTGTGTCCTGCAGTGGAGCACAGACATAACATTTATATCCAATATATTTCTTCACTTTTTACCATCTTCTCCCCAGCTTTCCCGCCTTTCATTAGTCTTTATCTTGTTTTCCCCTGCTCTTTTGTACCCTTTCATTCTCCACAGCCCACTTGGCCAGAGGCGTGAATCTCACTGATTCAATTCTCTCACAAGGTGAGGGCTTCCGAATCGATTAAAACCTCAGGTCCAGCAACAGAAATAACACTGTGGAGCCAGGACATACCAATAGAGTGCAGGCATGAGAACCCTGACACAGGGGAGAGCTGGTGGGTCAGATGAAATTATTAGTGCCATAATTTGTTTGAAGTTTAACAGTTAGAGATCTAGATCTTCAACAGCAAAAGATTAAACACTTAATTCAAGGAAGATTAAACACTCTTAAGTGAATAAATGAACACAGTTTTAAAAAATAAATCAGAACCAAATTGGCAACTTCTTGCAAGCCAAAGACTAAGTTGTTGAATCTGGTGCACTTCCAGCAACATATCTAATTACGGAGACACTAAAAACAATTTGGCAGATGCAGACATCTTGAATTTCAGGGAAGTAAGGCCCAATTTTTTTTTTCAATTGACAAAATTCATTCAAGGTTCCTCAAAATACTGAGATGGAGGGCTGTCTGCATACTGAGGTTTACACTGAAAGTTTCAAGTTGTCCAGATAACAAAAATATGCATTCTCTGAAATAATTCTAAATAAGAGATCATCCTATATATTATTAAACGTTGACAGATTTTGTTATGTAGTTAAAATAATGGATTATTGATGGGCTTGGGAGGGAAGGGGGAAAGATGCAGAATAAAAAAAAACAGACACATACACTCATCCCTAAATCTTGGTTCAGCGTTTGGCCCAACTCTTCCAAAAGTCTTTATTATTTCCATGTGCAGAGAGTGTTGATCATGGTACTGTGGATCTTCAAGAAATGAAGCCAATTGCATCTTGACTCTTTCCAACAACTGTTAAAATCAAATGGTGGTGCATTAGCATTTTAATGCCTATGCTCCTTCTAAAATCGAATCTCAGTAATTAGCAAGATGTTTCGCTGAACAGGGTTAACTTGTGTTAAAAACAGAAAATATGGGAAATACGTAACACATCTGTCAGCACTTGGGAAATGAAAAGGCATATAGGTCACTATTTAAAGAGGCTCTTTACAAGTACTGAACACGTTTAACAAGCAATCTTGTTCTGTTCTTCTCCCCTCAGCCTGATGGCAGCCCCTGCCCCCCCACCGCCGCTCGGTGACAAGACCACGATTTCCATATATAAATATATGAACTTAACTGAACTAATGAAGGTCCCGTCGCCTACTGATCTGCCGCACCGATCTTCATTCTGGCGGCCGGCACTGCCACGCCTTCGAATCCCCGTCCGGGGAAATGAGGCGCAGCACCTACGGGGAGAAGGTAATTTTCTCCATGTTTGGGCGGGGGACGTGAGAAATAGGGTCAAACTTACCTGATTGGTCAGGGGGTGATGGGAAGGGGTAAAGGACAAAGGTTCTGAACTTTGTGGGTGGGGTGGGGGTCATATATTCATGGTAGGTATTCTGGGGGGAAAAGGGCAGGAATGATATGTAATGCCATTAGGAGGGTGGGAGTGGCCATGGAAAGATGTTTTTATTCATTTTTATTAACTGTAAAATAACTGGCTCTTTAAAAATTTCACTTGTCATTTAGGACTCCAAGCCCTTTAAAAACAGCGCTGGTGCCCGACACCGTTGCCAGGGATGGCTCACCCGCCTCTTCCATGCCATCAGGGGTGGGGGGGCTACTGCCCTGGCCATGCCAATAAGCTGCCGCATTTGGAATTGCGGCGGCTCCGCAACATGCGCCCCGCCATTTTTTTTTCACCCGCTGCCTATTTTGGCAGCGGGCCTATAGAAACCAGGACATTACCTTTTCTCTTTACAGCTGATGTGTACTTCCAGAATTCCTGCTTCCATTTAATTCTCAACATTTTGCAGTTTTTATGCATTCTTTTATCTCCAAGTTAACATATGAAAAAGATTCTTTGTATTTTTTATCCAGACTGGATTATCAATTTAAAACCAGAAAATGCTGGATATACTCAACAGGTCTGGCAGCATCTGTGGAGAGAGAAACAGAGTTAACGTTTCAGGTCAGTGATCTGACAGCAGAACTGGAGTCAGAGATAACAGGTTTTAATCAGGTACATTTAACCTCTCCTCCCTTTCACCAGATAACAGACCTTCCCTTTTGTTCTTTCCCTGCCTCTGTACTTGCATAAAGCCTGTTACATCGCTTAACTTTTTCCAATTCTGATGAAAGGTCACCGACCTGAAATGTTAACTTTTTCTCTCCACAAATGCTGCCAGACCTGCTGAGAATGCCCAGCATTTTCTGTTTTTATTTCAGATTTCCAGCATCCACAGTAGTTTGCTTTAGGATGATAAATTTGTCTGGAAAATGTAATAATCACATACAGTTTAATATCTGTTCAGTACCTCGAGCAGGTTTCTTTAGCCCTGTATTAATATCTATTGTATGAGGTAACGCTCGCTGTATCGGTGTTATTGTATTATAATTACAAACTGCCAGACCTGATGTGTCCAATAGCCTGACATAATACAGTAGACTTAGATATTCAGACCAATGTGCCTGTTGTGATTAAGCAGCTCACACAATACCTCTCTCTGGGTTACTGTTTCCATGATGGTGCCAAAAGCAGGTATTGTAGCTATTCGTACAGAGCTGGAAAATGAAAGAAACCATTTAACATATTTGCACATCTGTTGAGTACCAATTAAAAAAGTATATATCTTTATAGTATAAATTAATAAGTTTTGTTAGGCTATTACAACATAATAGTGGACATAAAATCTAAAAACAGTTTTCTCACCAGGACTTTATAGATGGCTGAGCTGGTGATGGCAGAGTATGTCACACGATTATATGTCAAAATATGATGTGAAGCATTTGAGCAGAAAATGTAAAAGGAGATTATAACAATTTTTAAAACTACAGGTTGTTATAAACAGGATCAGCTGGTCAGCTATCAAGTCTGGAGAGAATACTGCGATGCTATCAAACAGAAGTCAGTGCACGTGTCAAAACAGCCAAATAAGTTTTTTTTGTTTTTCTTTTTTTAAGTCTATGGTCTCAGTCTGAACAACTCACAATTCAAGGTCACTGGATAAGGTAACAAGGGCCGGAGCAACACGCTTGTCAATTAAGGCTTCATTCATGCCTCGCACGATCAGCTGTAACCAGTCAAAGAAAAAAATGCAACAAAAATAAAATAAAAAAACATCGATGAAAAAAATTTGATTAGTTAACGGAGGATGAGTATTCAGACTCTCAGTCCATTCAAGGAGATATTCAACCACACACAATAAAAAGGCATATGGCACATGGTCAACAGCTAGTTATCAACCTGTGAGAAATTAGTAGGTTAAACAAAAGCCACACATCCCTTTTGCTCTGAAAAATCACCCGTCTAATTTGATTTTTTTTTAAAGCACGGCTCTGTTGGGAGGCCAGAATTAAAAAACTGAACTGAGGCAATATTTTACTAACTTGATTAGACTTTAAAGCTCATCGTGCCAAAATGGGAGTAACATACTGAATGTTTGACACTGTTGTGCCAAGGAGCAGGAAAAGCCTTTCTGTACTAAAGTCAGTGTACTCAAAGGAGGTGACTTTAGCAACATAACTTGCTCGTACACAAAAGTTTCTGATCAGCAATTCAAACACTGCTTAATCAGAGCTTATTTGCATAAAATGCGAAGTGAATTATTCATGGTTACAATGGCCGGGAAGGGAATGATTTCTAAAATAGATCAAGACATTTACATATCTCAATCGTCCCCTTAGCCACAATCTCAAAATGTTGCATTTCCACAGACTAAGAATGACAACCCAAAATAGGCACAGATAGGCTTTTAAATATTATCCTTTCTAATATATCCTTGCAGATTTAACAATATCTGCACAACTGTTTACATGATTAGCAGTGCATTGCTGCAGTAAGAGTAAGTGAACAAATCAAAGGGTGATTTCTCAGCAAGATAATAAAAAAGTGATGCGCTTCAACTGGCTAGGAAGAAACTTACATTTCAGGGTCACTGGAGAGAGTGATAAGAGCAGGGACAACTCTCTGAGCTACCAGAATTTCATTCACCCCCTTCACCAACAGCTGATTGGGCAGAACAAGGGAGGTCACATGTGATACGTGGAAAGAGTGAGCAGAGTATCATGGGAAGTAGCATGGCACATCGAAGAGAGAGGAACAAAAGAGCAAACAAAAATTAGAGAAGCAACAATTTCTACAGAACAGCGCAACATTTACATGGTTTGAAACACTACAACAGCTCAAAGTTTCTATGAAACAGCGTCTCATACCAAAGCTGATCAGCTGATCTCTCAGGCTTCCAAAATACAAAAAATTCACCAGGGCAAATCAAACAAAAACAGATGACTAGTTCAACTGAATTACATCTGTAATATTGGAGAAATTATTTTGTTTTGTAGTAACAATACTGCTGCCCACAGAAGTCATCCAATTTGCATCACTTCCAGTCCCACTTATTTTATATACAAAGGGCTAATTCAGAGTGCATGTCAGAATTGCTGGCATGCATTTCTGATGGGTGAAATGCAAAGCGTAAATTCATAAAAGGTTACCAATTGCGTATCAAATTTATTCCGTCATGCCAGAACGGCTTTCAAAAATGTAATTTTTTAATTTATTCAAAAACAATTGGATCTTTCTAATCAACTAGACGTGTGACTATGCTTGCTAAGTGGATAGATGTACGTTTAAAAGTCTGCTTTTCGTAGGTACATATCTGGAGTTGGCCATTCAGTAACAGATCAAGGTTATAAGATCTAACTTTAACATTCTGGATTTCTTAAGCTGCTACCACAGAGTAATAAATGCATTTGTAACATAATTTTAAAAACACTTACTTTTGCCGTAAAAATGTATGCTAAAGATTAAAGTTAAAAGTAGAGACCAATTTATAAGAACATAACTAGTATCAGGAGCACGCAACATGGCCCCTCGAGCCTGCTCCGCCATTCAATATTAAGGCTGATTTTCCTCCTCAATTCCATTTTCCCGCCCAATCCCCATGTCCCTTGATTCCCTTAGTGCCCATAAATCTATCAATCTGTGTCTTGAATATGCCCATTGACTGGGCATTCACAGCTCTCTAAAAATGACGAGATTTCTTCTCTTAGCCCTAAAAGGTTGACCCATTACTTTAAGACATGACCCCCTAGACTTTTCATTCAGGGGAAACAACGCTCAGCATCTAGCCTGTCAAGCCTTCTAATTTTAATGAGATCAATTCATTCTTCTGCATTGCAGAAAGTATGGGCCCACTCTAATCAATGTCTCCTCAGGACAGGCCTCTCATTCCAGGAATCAATCTATTGAACCTTTCTATTGCTTGTGTTCACAGCTTCAGAAGCCAGATACCAATATATCAAATTTAAGTTCACTCCAAAAAAAAAATAGCCTGAAACAAACCTGTCCTCTGTCACAAAAAAAAATCTTAAACATACAGGAGATTTATCTTGCAGTTCTGAATTCTAATAAAATGAAAAAAAGACTTTGTAAGTCACACGATTCTTCTTTTCAATTAAAAACTTAACGGCTCTACCTCTTCCCACTTGGGCAACTGCTAAGTCAGCAGCTCTTAGTACTAGTGAATAGAATATCAATTTCCACTTCAGAACAGTATCCTCAGTGTCACCAGTTAGCACGTAGATTCTTCTTATACTTGTCCAACTCTCACTTTTCTGTCTAACCCCACTCTCTCCCACAAACAGCAGTTGAAGCTAGAACAGTTGTTAATTTTAATTCTGAGATAGATAAGATTTTTGTTAAGCAAAGATATTAAGGGATATGGGCCAAAGGCAGGTATATGGAGTTAGGCCGCGGATCAGCCATGATCTCATTGAATGGCGGGACAGGCTTGAGGGATTGAATGGCCTAATCCTGTTCCTATCTTCCTATGTTCCTAGGTACCCCAAAACCCCTAGAAAATATGCAATATTTTTATCCCCAGGATTTGAAATCGAAGTCTGAGTTCTGGAAGCAATCCTGCAGTGTACTAATAGCAGTGGACCATGTTCTCCGAACAGCCAAACAACTGTGGCACATCAGGTCTGGCAGCTTTGGTAGGGTACAGAAGCACAAAAGGATCTCTCACCCGGCAGGCAAAGCTTACATTTTAAAGCATGGAAGAATCTAATAACATTGCTTGAATGACTAAAGCACAGTAGGTGACCACAGAAGTGATAACTACACAATCACACATCTCTGTATTAATGGATGTTCCACTAAGCTAACATTTTACTATAAAGTCATTCAAGTCACATTCAACAATACGCTTAAATCAGAAGGGCAAGTGCTGCTCCATTAATGTTTTTATTACACAGAATCGCAACAGCATTCTGAAAAATGGCTAGTTTTTAAGAAAATTTATTGCAAACAAAGTTATTTTATTTAAGATCTTACCTCAAACATTCTAGCAGCAGTGCATCTAACAAGTGCTGAAGTGTGTACAACTCCATACCACAGCACTGTTAATAGTAGCTCATGGTATGCTGGGTTCGCACTAACAAAATAAGCAGAAATGGAAAGATCAAACTTAAAACATTCCTCAAATGTCAGTGCTTTTGGGAAAAAAGTCTTATACTGAAGACTTCACAACTCCTAAAGGTACCCCCCACCCCACCCCATCATAAACATCCAGGTTTCTGCTGACAGCATTTTAAACAGAAGCAGCTCTATAAAAATATTGCTAATGAAATCCCTTGACACATATATTACACTGATCACTGAAGTTGCAATATTACATTGATCATTAAAAAAGTTAAAATGATGGGAAATGCCCATTCTAATTTCTAACTCGAGTGGCATTAACCAGCTTGGACCGTAATCCTACGTAAAGGAATTAAAATAACTTCTGCCGTTACAAACCAATTAAGCTAACTGAAAGCCTTAACTCGAAAAGAAGAAAATTGTGGGCTTGGTATTTCTGGTCACTGGCATAGCTGTGATAGCAGGAAGGCTTCAGTGATCACAAATTGAAATCCATTAAATACATTGAGGTGGATGAACTTTGAAGACTAAAAATCTTCAAATAGGAAATTATAACAGGTGATGGATCCCACTTGGAGCGAATTATACTGGCTAGAAAAGGACTTGCAGCATTGAATTAAACTCTCGAAAAACACTGAAATAGTGAGATGCTTCCAAAGCAAGAAAGTCAAAGTAGCAGCACATAATGAAAAAGAAAGCACTGAAAATAATTCAAAGTTAAAGGAGACAGTTGTTGAAACTAAATTGAAAGTTAAGTACCATGAGAACCAAAATTCAAAGGGACGACTGAAATAAAGCAAACAGAGAGAAAATTTAAGAGGACCACAGTAACAGAACACCTCAATGAACGCAAAAAGAGAGCCATCTTAACGTAGATTAAAAATGTGGTAAGTTGGGGAAGAAAAAAGGAAATAAAAAGCTAGCACGAGAAATTAAATCAAGTGAGGGCAGTGAGAGAAGCAAGATTAGAAAGGGAAGTGGCAGAGGAAGGAAAGTAAAATGGAGGCTGAGGTTTGCTGCTTGGAATATTTACGAATGAGAGGACCAGGGTTAGTAGATGATCATTAAGCTCAAGGCAAGGTTTACGGTTTTAGAAAAGGCAGGCACTTACAAGTGCAGGCAGAAGTGAGGAGATAAATGTGGGTAACTAGGTACGACTAATGACCGAAGAGACTGCACTATCATATCACGCTCTGCCCATAAAATGAAGAGGAAAATAAGATCACAGAAAATAAACAAGTGAGGGTAGCTTGGACAAAGGAGTAACTTGAAAGGCAAAGAGATTCTAGTCCTAATGAATTCTTGGCTTAGGAAAAATGGATAGCCATGTATGCTCGAAGGATAATACTTAGAGGGCAGTAGGCAGTCTATTTGGAGCTAGAGTAGTATATTTATTTATTTAGAGAAACAGCACTGAAACAGGCCCTTTGGCCCACTGAGTCTGTGCCAACCAACAACCACCCATTTATACTAACCCTACAGCAATCCCATATTCCCTACCACCTACCTACACTAGGGGCAATTTACAGCAGCCAATTTACCTATCAACCTGCAAGTCTTTGGCGGTGGGAGGAAACCGGAGCACCCGGCGAAAACCCACGCGCGGTCACAGGGAGAGCTTGCAAACTCCACACAGGCAGTACCCAGAATCGAACCCGGGTCCCGAGATAGAACTGACCCTGTGGTGAGAAGCAATCTTGCTGGGAAAAGAAACGCTGTATTAACAGTGCATGCTGTTATTAGTGTACAAATCAGCCAGCAAATTCAGAGCATTAAGAGATACGCCATGAGTTGCGAGTCTCCAGAACTGGTTGGTTGATTTACATGGCATCGCTTGTTTGCTTCATATAAATGGCATCTCGTCTCTAGCCTTCCTATTATTTAAAAACGTTCTGTATTTGTACATTAATTGCTCATTAAACTCACCACAGAAAGTCTGGTAATTAAGACACAAGTACCTTTTTAACATTAAAGCATTGCCAATCAACCTCATTAGCCCAAAATAGGAACAGTTTAAAGTGTTCAATCTCATTCTTGAAATTAGTTAATTGGTGTTAAAGATATTAAAAAAGCAAAATTAAAAAAAATTCCTGTCTTTTTCTCACAACCCAATTTTTCTTGCCCTCCATTTCTCTTTCGGTACCTGATTTGACTGTAATTCAGCCCATTTCTCTCTGTCATTCCTGTTTCTTGCTCAATCTTTAAGTCTCGTTGGTTAAGGAGATAAGACGTTGGTCTCATTGTTCACCGAGATCCCAGATGCCCAATTACCCTCGCAGTCCTATCAGCTCATACTTCCAGCAAGTTAGAGTTAAAAAAAATTCAAGCTGAAGGGTGCAGTCAAAGTTGTAACTGGCGATGCACACTGCAAGGGTGGGGAGTTAATGATAGATGGTGTAAAAATAACAATGTTACGATCGGAACAAGGGTGATGAGAGAAAAAGGCTGTACCTAAACCAGTTAGGGATAGAAAGACTTGAAATGTTAAGGCAGTAATCAAGAATTATTTAAATTTGATAGATGGAGGATGGATACAGAGTAGGGAAGAAACAGGATTGGTGACAAGACTGCACAGAGCAGGAAATACTCAGTAGGTTGGTATGGATTCAGATACATACACGAACCAGAGACCGGTGCAAGGCAGACATTGGGGATTATGAAATGTGTCAAAACTATATTCAGATACATACACACACAAACGCTAGATAGCATCGGAAAGATGATACTGGATCTGGAGGTTGTTGTCATAGCAGAGAATTACAGATAGTATGAACATCAGAAAGATGCAACTCCAGAAGATGGGAACAAACATCATTCAGGGGTTTAGTGACGTCAGAAGAGATAGAATATCTTACCCTAGTTCCACAAATGAAGCCTTCAGACTATCAAGGGGTGCATGAGATAATGAAAGGGTAGTCATTACATCTTCCAAAAATCCCACTAAGAGTTTCCTGTCTTCTTCCTGCAGGAGAGTTACATTTACTCAGCAAATTCATTAACTAAAACAAGAGGCAGTTGATGAGTCTAGAATTATAAGTATCAACTTCCATTACCTGATTGTAACAAGTGAGTACTCCAGTTGCATATATGGGAACTGTGGCCTTCGTTAACACTCCATTGCCAGCTGTATCAGACACATCTTTTCAAAAAACAAAACAAAAGTTGATGCACATCATCTAACTGTTGAATTTAATCCCCTTTGAGGACATATGTCGAATGGTTAACTGTACTATGTTTTAGCACATTAGAGGCTACAGAATTACATTTTGATACTTAAATGGAGTTAGCCTTCAGAACCAGCATGAAATCACTAATTCCTTTAAGGAAGGAAATCTGCCATCGTTACCTGGTCTGGCCTACATGTGACTCCAGACTTGCAGCAATGTGGTTGACTCTTAAAATGCCCTCTGCAATGGCCTAGCAAGCCACTCAGTTCAGTGGCAAATTAGGGATGGGCAATAAATGCTGGCCTAGTCAACGCTGCCCACATCCCACAAAATGAATTTAAAAAAAGTGTAAAATTGAACAGAACTATTTTCATCAGCATAACCTTCTTCAGTACAACCATGTGTGCAGCACAAGCCTCTAGATTTGTATTGGTACTTTAGATAGGACAATTAAAACAAAACTCTGGTCCCATAACAGTATGGTTCACTGAATAGAATTAATTTGTAGGTCAATCAGGGTTTAAGCTCCACATTTGCCTGAACAAAAGGGCTGAAGAGCACAGATTTCAAAAACTATTGCCCAGACAACAGTGGAAACATTTATAAAAACAACATAAGTTTTTGAAACATAACAGTGAAGTTTGCTAAAATTTTGGGAAAGTCGATTACATTCTGCATAAGCTATGCTAACAATTTAAAAAAAAATCTAATTAGCTCATTAAATAGTATTGAGATATGCACCCTGTTAAAACATTTAAAAAAAGAGGGCAGATTTGTTTCATAGGAAATGATAGTTAATATTGCTTTTATATTGTCTAGTTGAGAAGTGTAAAATGAAGTTTGCAATATATATTCAGCATTGGAAAGTTTAACATTGTGGACAGTGTGCGGGTCTGGCTTACCAACAGCTTCTTCTGATAACCTCAGTATTTCCTGGAACTGTGGCTTTACCTAGGAGCGTACAATATATCACATTAGATTGAAGCAAAGGCAAAGACAATCCAGAGTCATACAGAAGTACATATCGGCTGTCTCAGCTATATTCAGAACACAGGAATTGTAAACTAAACCCTTGAAATAAAAGTCGAAGCAAATTAAATAACCATAGATACAATTTTTAGGCATTCCTTTTAAAAGCAAAATGGAAGAGATCAGAGCACAGGTTCAGATTTACTAATTTATTGATGCACAAAGTTAGATATCACACAAAGAGTGAACATTCATCAAATCTAGATTTGGGCATCTAGGATTGTCCCTGCTTGTTAAATTGCCATTTATACAGGACTAGCTGCTTCATGTTCTGCCCTTTTATCTGCTGCTTTAGAAATTCAAACTTCAGTGATTCCAATTATGGCTTGGGAATTTTCAATCAGATGTAATTGAAAATACACTACAAGACCTAAAAGCTAGCCTCCTTGAGCTGTACTTTTACGAGAGAGAAGAATGGGTACAAAGGAACATGATTTGATTCTCTACAATTCTGAGATACACAGATATAAATGGGAGAGTAATTAGATTTAAACTATGAGTGTAGCCCCGAAAGAAACATTTAAAATCAACAAACCTCGAACCATTAGAAATGTCTGGTTCGCAATGGGTTTCGACATTACCCATATGATTGAATTGATCAAATGCTTCAGAAGATACAAGGGTGCTCGTCATCCTGGGGCATATATGCATGAATATCTTGGGGTTTACCTTGATAATTTCTGAAGATCAGGGAGAACTAATGCACAAGTCACCCTCAAGAAATTAAACAGGTGTGGTAGAATCTTTGAGCAGGGACATTGTAAACCATAATAAACTATTACATGTATAAAATAAAGTCAGCAACCATTTGCATTGTTCTAATGCTTACTTTAAGAAAAACTGGGCCAGTTGTATAACTAATGACACTGCAACATGACTATTTGGAAATCAGACTGAAATTTAATCTTGATTGAGATTGGTACAAAAGCATTCTCTGGAATTGATTATCCAATGACATTAGGGATATGGGACAAGGTCACAGGACAGTGTTATGGAAGTGTTTTTTTTTATATTTGTTTTGAGGACTTGTGGTTGAAGATTGTGGAGATGGATTCATTTGGGACTGAAGTGATTCCATAGATGCTGGACTTTATTTTTTTTTAAAAAAAAAAGGTCACTGGAAGGACTTGAGCTTTCTGTTTAAAAACATTTACTGCAGGTCACATGTCTTAAGCTAAATAAACAAGAGAAGCCTTGGTGACTGGGGAAGTTGTTTACAGAGAAGTGACATGTCAAGATTTATGATGGCCGAGACTTGGTTTCGTTTTGAAATATTGTTGCGAGTCAGTTGGGTTTGTAGCCTGCTGAAACACCCAACTCATCTTTTTCCCACCTCTGAGAAACACTGCAATTTAAAAAAAAAAATTCATTCATGGGATGTGGGCATTGCCGGCTAGGCCAGCATTTATTGCCCACCCCTAATTGCCCTCGAAAAGGCGGTGGTGAGCTGCCTTCTTGAACCGCAGCAATCCATGTGGGTTAGATACACAACTGTGCTGTTAGGAAGGGAGTTCCAGGATTTTGATCCAGTGACAATGAAGGAACGGCAATATAGTTCCAAGTCAGGATGGTGTGGAGCTTGGAGGGGAACTTGCAGGTGATGGTGTTCCCACGCATTTGCTGCCCTTGTTCTTCTAGGTGGTAGAGGTCGCGGGTTTGGAAGGTACTGTCTAAGGAGCCTTGGTGTGTTGCTGCAGTGCATCTTGCAGATGGTACACACTGATACCACTGTGCATCGGTGATGGAGGGATGAATGTTTGCGAATGGGGGCCAATCAAGCGGGCTGCTTTGTCCTGGATGATGTTGAGTTTCTTGTGTTGTTGGAGCTGCATCCATCCAGGCAAGTGGTGAGTATTCCATCACACTCCTGACTTGTGCCTTGTAGGTGGTGGACAGGCTTTGGGGAGTCAGGTGGTGAGTTACTCGCTGCAGGATTCCTAGCCTCTGACCTGTTCTTGTAGCCACGGTATTTATATGGCTACTCCAGTTCATTTATGGTCAATGGTAGCTCCCAGGATGTGGATAGTGGGGGATTCAGCAATCATAATGCCATTGAATGTCAAGGGAGATGCTTCGATTCTCTCTTGTTGGCAATGGTCATTGCCTGGCACTTATGTTGCAAGTAACATTCGCGCCACACATCAGCCCAAGCCTGGATTTTGTCCAGGTCTTGCTGCATTTCTACACAGACTGCTTCAGTATCTGCGTCGTCGCAAATGGTGCTGAACATTGTGCAATCAGCGAACATCCCCATTTCTCACCTTATGATTGAAGGAAGGTGAAGATGGTTGGGCCTAGGACACTACCCTGAGGAACTCCTGCAGTGATGTCCTGGAGCCGGGATGATTGACCTCCAACAACTACAACCATACTTCCTTTGCGCGAGGTATGACTCCAACCAGCGGAGAGTTTCCCCCCCAATTCCCATTGACTTTTCACTTTTGCTAGAGCTCCTTGATGCCATACTCGGTCAAATGCTGCCTTGATGTCAAGGGCAGTCACTCTCACCTTGTGAGTTCAGCTCTTTTGTCCATGTTTGAACCAAGGCTGTAATGAGGTCAGGAGCTGAGTGGCCCTGGCAGAACCCAAACTGAGGGTCACTGAGCAGGTTATTGCTAAGCAAGTGCCGCATGATAGCACTGTCGACAACACCTTCCATCACTTTACACAAATTCCAGTGGGTGATAGCTGAAACGCCTGATGCCGCATTTCTCCTACAAAGCCTGCCAGACTAATCCTCGACGTCGCCTGAAGAGAACTGCTCCAAAAAGATCCCAGTGACAGCTGTCTACACATACTTGGGACACCAGAATAAAGGGACAACTGATATCATTTCATATCTTATCCTTTTCCTTCAAGAATTAACAAGTATTTGGCCAAAGTATTTTCTTTGTCTTTTTTGTAAAAAGATTTCTGCAGAGAAAACTTCTTTATTCTTTCTTTAACTAGTGTGTGTGGGGCTAACTTTAATATTTCAATGTGTGTTGTTGCATCTTTACTGGATAAGTCTCGTTTTATAATAAATAATTGTTGTTTAATAAAGAAACCTGGTCAATGGATTTTATTCTGAAATAAAAATTAGAGTACATAATTAGCTGTATCAGTAACTGGGTAAACATTTAAATATACGTTGTGACCTGTGAAGAAGGGGGAACCAGAGAAAGATGGTGCACTCCTTCTGCCTCAGTGTAATAGCCATAATCTCATTAAATGGTGTAACAGGCTCGAGGGGCCAAATGGCCTCCTCCTCTTCCTACGATGTTTAACATAACAGAGTTAAACAGTTGAGAGATTGAGGGGTGCAGAAAATAGAGAAAGAAAAATTGCAAGGCAATCCTCACTTTGCCAAATCCAAAGCACTTTGAATGAAACTCTTATTTTTTCTAAAACAGTGCAGCTAACCATTTCAACCCGTCCCTAACATTCCATTTTGAAAATATACTCTCCCACTCACAACACAAATCAGAATGACAATGCCAGATATAATGGTAGAATTTCCCATCATTCCTCTTAAACAATGGTAGCAGTAGTGATATATGTTTAACAGACCAACTGAATTTTAAATTGCCGAAGTAGCAATTTTAGAATTGAAGCCCGTATGTGAATGGAAGCAGCTTTACACCAATTTCCATTACATAACCCAACAGGTTCTGTACTGAAAATAAATGTAACTTACAATAAACAAAAATTGCAACATAATCCATTTTGTTTTATGTGGAATGATGGTTGACCTGAAAGTAATTGCTTTTCTGTTCTTTGCTACCCAAAACCCAGGCAACTTGAAGTCACTTCATATCAATAGTTAGAATTAATCATATAGAAAATACAGCACAGAAACAGGCCGTACGATGCAACCATGGTGGCATTCATGCTCCACTTCAGCCTCCTCCCATCCTTCAACTTTATCAGCATATCCCTCTGCCCTCTTCTCCCTTATTTTACTTCCCCTTAAATGATGAGAACCAGCATGCAAGCATGAGTCATACAATATAGGTGCAATATCACTATCGGTTGGATCAGGTAGTTATAGGAGGAAAAGCAAAATGCTGTCAAGCCAACACCTGCTAATAACCC
The DNA here is from genome assembly GCF_036365525.1 of Heterodontus francisci. Classification (NCBI taxonomy): domain Eukaryota; kingdom Metazoa; phylum Chordata; class Chondrichthyes; order Heterodontiformes; family Heterodontidae; genus Heterodontus; species Heterodontus francisci. The sequence goes on along the minus strand of NC_090372.1, from coordinate 7,978,054 downwards.
AATTTTGTGTTACTGAAGATGCCCTTTTAAAAAAAAAGAACAATTTCCTAGTTTATATTAGGGTACAGTAGTCAGTTGCCTAATGAATTAGAGAAAAATTTACTGAAAAGCTTTTAAAATGTAGGACATTAATAGGTGTATTGCTTAAAATTGAATAATGGCAGGATGACCCATCAGTGTAGACATTGGCACATTCCACAGAACTTGCAGTGGCATAAACACAGGCACTGGCAACCAGAACCACTCCCGCAACTGTAACAGACAGATTAAACACTGCCTCCTCTCAAGAGTCCTGGCTTCTCTTCTACCCATAACAGAGGCATGGGAAAGAAAATTGATTGTTTTAATAAATAAAGCTCTGCAAAGTCCCTCCCTTCATAATGCTCAACATTTTCCTTTGAGAATAGAAAGCAAGGACTGTTAAAACTGCTGACAGGGAGCGTGGGATTTATGTGCCCTCTGCCTCTACTCCTGGGCAACAGCCCCTGGATTCTGGCTCCCAGACAGAAGTATAACACAACTAGGTAAATACTAGAAGTACATTAAAAAAATAAAAATGCTATTTCATCCATCAATAACACTTCTTCCAGAGAAAGAGACTCTATTCAGCTACCCCACTTTCTTCATTTTGCAAAATTTCTCCCAGACCCCCAAAGATTAACTTCACAAAACCTACTTCAAGCACATACTGCTCTAGAGAGAAATGCAGTAATAAATAAACTTCTTTATATATCTTAGTTCCTCTGTGTAACAATGATAACTGTTTAACTCAAGGGCATTGTCCAGATTTTAAACAAGCAGCACAAATTAACCCACCTTTGTATTTGTGAAAATTTTACCAAATGTCCGACACAGCCTCCAGAAATACCGGGAGAAGTCATGGACACAAGATGCGGAGGCAACATTAATTTTACCAACAGTTTCAATTAAATGCGGCAACCTGCAAAGAAATAACAGTCATTTGGAACTTCTGATTCATTTTACCCTTAGTAACCTTCAGATGAAGATTGAAATCAGTAAGGATATACCAATTTTGAATACTCCAAGAAAATGTTCACAGTAACTCATTTCAACTGCCAATAAGCTTAGTCAATAAAATCAGAACGCAATACTTAATAAAAAAAATTGGATGGAAATTAAAAGCTTTTAAGAAGAACAACCATTCATACTTGAGACCACCATCATTGCCCAAGATAAACATTTAACAATGATCCATGTTAAAACATGTTAAAAGGAACATGCTAAAATATGTACCTGGTTGAATTGTCTTTGAAACAATTTTGTAGCAATAAGCATTTTGGCTTATCAATTAATGACAATAAGCAATTACAGCAGGCGGGTATTAAAGGCATTGCTAAAAATAGAAGACACCCCAACTCACAGCTGGTTGACGACCCACAGAAGGTTCTCCCAGCCAGTTGTGCCTTCATATTCTAGCTGATTATCATACAGTTGCAACAGCACCGATAACTGCTCTCGGCTTCCAATGATTGTAGCTACATCTTGAAGAGGGGAAGCTGGTCGAGGGAATCTGGTCACTTAAAAAAAAAAATTGATTCATGAGTGACATATATATATGGCTGGTCATGCTTTCAATAAGGGAAGTATTTGCCACTTAATTTCTTCTCACAAAGTCCACAGATGCATTACATTTCCTAAACGTTTGACGTGCTTGCTGAATTTAGCCGAGTAAATAACAGGGACGTTCCAGGTTTAGTCTCACTGCTGATCTCAATGTGTGATGGCATTAGGGGCACTAGCTGGCATTAGAGCTCAACACAAATATAAAGTCCATACCCTTCACAGACCATGAACAATCTACCCTAGCAAGGACTCCACCTACAGAATAAATTCTTCAGGAAATGTTTTGCACAAATACACTTCAATTCCATGATCGCCAATGATTAAGCAGAATTCCGGAACATCTAATATTGCTTACAACTCCACTATTCAACCCTTGCTCCTTGTTGGCTGCTCTCTATAGATGACATACCACCTGCCTGAGAGACAGGCGCCATTGCGTCCTTAAGTATTTCATCAGTCTGCACACATTTACTTGCTTTAATGTTTAATGAGACACTCTAAGGAAGAGTGTGTTAGATTAGTAATGTAATAAGTTTGATTATGTATAATTTGGGCCCACTTTGTTTTGAGAAAAAAAACTTGGGTGTCGAAAATGTAGCGCATGATGTAAATTGCATGATAGTTGCCCAATGTTTTGAGAGAAGAAAACGTTTGAGAGCGCAGTTACACTACAGACATAGGGGAGGCGAGCATTGAAGGGAGTTCTCCTGCTTGTCCTTCATAACCTTGACAGCATCCCTGGAACCAGAGTAAAGGCTATTCTAGAATAAAACACCAAACACATTTGGTGAATGTTTATCAGTGGGTTGCATTCAGTAATCTATGGAAGTAATCAAGAAATCCTACCTCCAACAGGTCAGTAATTGCTCAAAGTTTATCACAGACATTTCTTTCCTGGGCTTATCCGCCAAGTTACAGCAGACGAGCAGAAGAATCCTGTGGAGATTAACCTGAGGCTGATGAATGCAGAGTCCGATAATCACTCGAGACTCCTTTTCATACTGCCAACAGACTCCACATGGAAATTAATGACAAAGGGAATTCTCATATATGCGCTCAGCACCAATCCCAATCCTTAGGTAGCTTTTTTTCCTAAATATCATGAACGTGTGGCTGGAAGCAATATGTCCTCCTAATGTTAAAACCCCTGGTCCTCAAATCATCTTCAATGATCTTCCTTAATTATCCTTAAATGCAATGTTAATTTGAACACAGGACACTGAAAATACTCGCAAAATTTCATGTGGCCTCATTAAAACTGCATTTGCACAATTTTTAAAAACAATGTTCATTAGCAGATCATTGTACAACATACTACCCTCTATCTGTGGCACCTCTCCTTGAAGCTTTGCTTTGCTTGCGAAAGGAGCATTTTTCAGCACCAGTGCAAAGAGGGGTGGAATCAGTGATTGCATGGCTGAAAGATGTAGGTGCAGCTTATGTTCATCAAGTCCATGCTCTCCATCCTAGATGGGATTACGCAGAAACAAAATAGTTAGGATTTAGAAATTATGCAGAGGTCAGATGAGCTGCAGTAGATGGTCATTTAAAAAAAGCATACTTACAACATAACAACCTACACAAAGTCAAATATAAACAGATTATTAAAAGTAATTCTACTCCAAAGTGCTCATGATTACTTTGAAGATTAAGAACTTTATTACACAATTTAAATTCTTTTGACTAACCCAAAGCAAATATTAAAGTATCTAGTTTTGTACATTTCTTACACGAGTTGGAACACTAATTATTTTACAAGGTTTAAACCCAATAAGGTTAGCAGATGAATTGAATTTCTCTTTCAGTATTTAAGCACATTGGTATTGGTACTTAAAGAGTATATACAGATCAAAAAGTGTGAGGCTCTGCATTACTGATGGAAAACTGCTCTGGTCAGAGCATACAAAATCAATAGGCAGGAAAAGACCATCAAGTTCATCTCACACCATGATGGCCAAACTATCAAAGCTGAACATTTCATCCCTCCTCTCCACCCACCCCTGCAGCTATCCATATTCCTGCAGTTTTTATTTTATTTTTGCAAACTAGTACTCCTGATACTTGCATCTAAAAAATTTGTTACCGATATTAATGTAATTGTACTTTATATTTAAATGTAGTTTGTCCTACATGTTTCAAAATCATGAGGGGTTTGGATGGAGTAGATAAGGAGAAACTGCTTCCATTGGCAGAAGGATCCAGAACCAGCAGACACCAATTCAAGGTGATTGGCAAAAGCAACAGCGACACGAGGAAAAACTTTTTTAAAAATGCGAATGGTTAGGATCTGGAATGCACAGCCCGAGTGTGGGAGGTAGATTCAATTGAGGCCTTCAAAAAAGAACTGGATAATTATCTGAAGAGAAAATTTTTCAGGGCTGCAGGGAAAAGGCAGGGCAGTGGGACTAGCTGAGTTGCTCTTGCAGAGAGCCGGCACAGACAGGACAGGCCAAATGGCCTCCTTCTGTGTGGTAACCATTCTATGATACTATGAGCCTTAACTTGGCCAATCATATACTTCCAAGGGGTTGGTGATGGGGTTGTCACCATCTGTTTAAGTTACCCCATTCAGAGTTGTCTGCTTTGACATGTTGAGCCAGACTCTGCACAGATTCTGGTGTACGTTGCCCTGTTCTAAAACATGGAAGAAATAAAAAATAGTGCCTTCAAGGCCAAGTCTCCAAAGATGTGCAACAATCATTGTACATGTTCATACATGAATATTTGGGAAAAGGTAAAGGAGAAATTAGAACTTTATAATCCTTACTACATTTCATTCAACCATGACTCAACTGTATCAGGAAATTCTAATAACTTTGTAATCCACAATCTCTCATGCACAAATTAATGCCAACTCCCATTTAGTACTCTCAATTCTTTTAAAGAACGCAGTATCCTAAAGTAACTGTCCTGCCTTGTTGAAAGTTGGAATCTCATCAGCTGATTTCTTCTGATATTTCCCTTGTTCACTGAATCTGATACTGACATCTTAATGCTCCATGAGGTGGGAAGGGTGCATGTGGCCCATGGGCTACAGATTGGATGTCCTAATATACAAAGCGTCCAAGTCAAATCCAAAGACTCAGCAACCTTTCAATTCAACAGGTCTTATCCATTATGCTCCAATGCCTAACATAGTCATTACCACAGCAAAAAGATATCCTGGTCTTCAAAACAGAGCACAAATAGCTTAATTCAAGTTGGGTCCAAACTTGTGAAGACCTAGTACAGTTAAATTCACCACTACAACACAGTTCATGATACTGAATTGGTGTAAGGTTCAGAGCAAGAGTATTTTGTGTGGAGAGAGTTCAGAGTGGGAGGTTCTGAACTCTCAATGATGGCACACAAAGATGTGTCACTGCTTTGGCAATGAAGAACTATTACCTTCTGGTTTGTTCTTCAAAGCAGAAGGCTCTGGATCTTGCAGAAATGCAATTTTTACTTGCCAATGCAGGGATAAAGCACATAACCAAAAAAAGACTACACAACCCATCTCAGTGGTCGCTCAAAAGATCAATCCCATTTTTCTTAAATTTGTTCCACAATGCTTCCCCGAGTAACTCAATCTACTTGGTCACCAACCATTACATGAGGTTCCATAATCAGTAAAGGCATGCAGGGCTAAAAAAATAATCTACTTTGCAAAATAATTATACTGTGATATACACTTAGCCAATGAGGTGGTGTACAATCCAAATCCACCTGAAACTCAGTTTCATTACATTTAGAATTATTACAAAAACAAAACGCATTAAGTGTTAGAACTGAATAGTTTAATTTGCCAGAAGTAGCTGCCAAGTAAAGAAACATTTTAAAGCAGACGAGTCATAGCCACATGAAGCATAGTGTTTTGGGTTCTGAGGTACGCTGAGTTTTCTCACCCCAACTTCCTCATTTTTATTTTCATCACTTTCCACGGGCACCCATGGCCTGTACTAATTAAGTGAGACCAACAACTTGACATTTTTAAAAGTGCCTTTAATGTAGTAAACTTTTCAAGGCTCTTCACAAGTGTTATCAAACAAACCTTGAAACTAAGCCCCACCTTAGGAGATATCAGGACACATGGCCAAAAGCTTGATCAAAGAGGTATGATTTTAAGACAGGGGTAAAGAGAAAGAGATTTAGAAAAGGAATTCCAGAGTTTAGGGCCTACATAGCCGAAGGCACGGCCACCAATGGTGGAGCCATTAAAATTGGGGACACGCAAGAGGCCAGAATTGGAGCGCAGAGTTCTCAAGGGGCTTATGGGGCTAGAGGAGATTACAGAGATGGGAAGGGGTAAGGACACTGAGGAGTTGGAAGTCAAGGATGAGAAATTTAAAATTGAGGTGTTGCCGGACTGGGAGCCAAAGTAGATAAGCACAGTGGCGCAGTGGTTAGCACTGCAGCCTCACAGCTCCAGGGCCCCGGGTTCGATTCTGGGTACTGCCTGTGTGGAGTTTGCATGTTCTCCCTGTGTCTGCGTGGGTTTCCTCCGGGTGCTCCGGTTTCCTCCCACATGCCAAAGACTTGCAGGTTGATAGGTTAATTGGCCATCATAAATTGCCCCTAGTATAGGTAGGTGGTAGGGAAATATATAGGGACAGGTGGGGATGTGATAGGAATACGGCATTGGTGTAGGATTGGTGTGGATGGGTGGTTGGTGGTCGGCGCAGACTCGGTGGGCCGAAGGGCCTGTTAAAGTGCTGTATCTCTAAACTAAACTAAGCACAGGGGTGATAGGTTAGCAGGACTTTGTGCAAATTAAAAAAAAACACAACGCATTCTTTATACCTACCCTGAGTATTTTTTCAATGTTGCTTAGCAGAGTTGGAATGAGATGAGACTGGAGTGTACCCAATTCTGTGGTCCAAGCTGCAAAAGCTGGCAAGAAAACTTGATGTGTAGCATTAATTACCCTCTCTGAGGGATCATTTAAGGCAGACATTTGTAGTTCAAAACCCTGTGGTGGGGGAGAAAGCCTATTTATACAGAGGAACAAAAAAAGTGGGAACTTCCATAAAGATATTTGATCTGAACAGGAAAAAAAAACTATAACCACAGCTTCTTGGCACAATACCATACCTGCAAATATTTATCAGGATCATCAATGTATGCCATAATAATGCCAAGGCTTTTAATAACAGCCTCTCGCACAAGATCTGCCTTATCTTCCATCAACATCTGCTGCAGCATTGAAAGCACCAGTGAACTGCGAATTTCTTTCTGGAAATGAGAACCACCAATTTAGCTCTGGAAATCACTGGATTTATTGGCTTATTTTTAAACAGAAAGGTTCAAATGTTTCTTACAGGCAAGTAGGGTGCAAGTGCTCCACAGGCTTCAGCCACCAGCAATCTTCGTTCTGGATATTTGTGATTGATCTGGAGAAGGGGAAATAATACCATAACACGAATTAAATGCTTTGCACTTTCCTTTTCCCTATGGTGACATAATTTACTTCAAGTCAAATCCATTAACAATAGGTATGAAGAAAATAGGAAAATGAAGACAATTTCATTTAAAAACATTGAGTTTTTAACAATGCATTTATAAGTCATTCCCATGCAGAGGAAGGAGTAACCGAATATAGAATTTATCTGTGCTTTTCTGCTAACCCATTGGCACAGAATGAAATACCTGGATTCAATTCTTGCCTTCTTCTGAGATTGGGACCCAAGCTTTGTCTAGAGAAGAGCAGTCAATCCTGGTTGGGTCAATGGGCAAAGGATATGACAAACAAACAAAGAAAGCCCATCACCAGCAACATGGCGCCCATATTCCTAGGATCAAAATCTAGGAACTCCCTCCCTAACAGCACTGTGGGTATACCTACACCAGATGGGCTGCAGTGATTCAAGGTGGCAGCTCACCACCAACTTCTCATGGGAAATTAGGGATGGGCAACAAATGCTGGCTTTGCCAGCAACGCCCACATCCCATGAACGAATAAAAAAAAAACAAAGGGCAACAGTCATCACATAAGAGGAGTTTTTAGCATCGGCGTGTAAACTGAAAACTTAAAGTAAGCAAGGCTGGTTCAGGGATTCCTAGAGCTGCTGGCAATCTTAAGGGCTCATTACATACAGATATGCAACACATCCTTGTTGACTCTCACAAGCACATTACATTACTGAAAAGTTCTCAACATAAGTTCTTGACAAAGCCACCAGTTTGACTGGCACCCCATCCACCATCTTTAACATTTACTCCCTCCACCATTGGACACTGTGGCTGCAGTGTGCACCATCTACAAGATATAATACAGCAACATTGATAAGCAAGGGGGTGAAAGGTTATTGGGAGTAGACAGGAATGTGGAGTTGAGGTTACAATCAGATCAGCCATGATCTTGTTGAATGGCAAAGCAGGTGCGAGGGGCCAAATGGCCTACTCCTGTTCCGAATTCGTATGTAACCTGCCAAGGCTTCAACAGCACCTTCCAAACTCACAAACTCTAAAAGAACAAGGGCAGCAGGTGCATGGGAACACCACCTGCAAGTTTCCCTCCAAAATCACACACCATCCTGACTTGGAAATATATCACCGTTCCTTCATGGTCACTGGATCAAAATCCTGGAACTCCCTCCCTAACAGCACTGTGGGAGTATCGTCATCACATGGACTGTAGCAGTTCAAGAAGGTGGCTCACCATCACCTTTTCATGCACATCAAAAGATGGACAGTAAATGTTGCCCTTGTCAGCGATGTCCACATTCCGTGAATTAATTAAAAACATGTATTAACCAATGCACAGAATGTGCGAAATTGGTTGTATTTCCTTGCTTGACCCATTTGGCCAAATGAATCAGCACGGTTTTGTGCTTTTACTTCTAGACCAACATCACAATCATTAGGTTTTACTACTTGCTCAAAAGGAGAAAACTAGAAGCAAGCAGGGGACTCAAAGTGTTGCCAGACAGAGGCCAAGGCCATTTCTAAGCATTTGCTAATATCATTCTTATTAATAGGTTGAAGTGGCTCATGATTTTCCATATTAATTTTTTTTTGGGAGGTGGGAGGGATGAGGTGGGGGTAGCACCTACCCCTCTGCTTCGCACCTCTTCCAGTCAGATAAATTATTTCAGAATCCCGAGTGTGAAGCAATATGCTGTATTCTCTGCTGCCACATCCTGTTCTGCAGCACTGGGAGGTTCAATTAGATCATAACTTTTAGAATTACTATCTTAAAATGCAGTAGGGTTTTGTGAAAAAGGCAACTGCAGGTCGAGAATATACAATAAAAATGAAGCCTCACCGCAACCAAGTCTTTCTGCAGTACCATCCTACTGTGGCTAGAGTTTGGATAATGTTTTGAACAAATGAAAGGCACTCAAGATGTCAAGAGCACTGAAATGATTAGTAAACTTAACTATGGCTTAAGTTTATTCAGAAATAATTGCTCTCAAGCTTCTTTTGGGCCTCCTTATCTCGAGAGACAATGGATACGCGCCTGGAGGTGGTCAGTGGTTTGTGAAGCAGCGCCTGGAGTGGCTATAAAGGCCAATTCTGGAGTGACAGGCTCTTCCACAGGTGCTGCAGAGAAATTTGTTTGTTGGGGCTGTTGCACAGTTGGCTCTCCCCTTGCGCCTCTGTCTTTTTTCCTGCCAACTACTAAGTCTCTTCGACTCGCCACAATTTAGCCCTGTCTTTATGGCTGCCCGCCAGCTCTGGCGAATGCTGGCAACTGACTCCCACGACTTGTGATCAATGTCACACGATTTCATGTCGCGTTTGCAGACGTCTTTATAACGGAGACATGGACGGCCGGTGGGTCTGATACCAGTGGCGAGCTCGCTGTACAATGTGTCTTTGGGGATCCTGCCATCTTCCATGCGGCTCACATGGCCAAGCCATCTCAAGCGCCGCTGACTCAGTAGTGTGTATAAGCTGGGGATGTTGGCCGCTTCAAGGACTTCTGTGTTGGAGATATAGTCCTGCCACCTGATGCCAAGTATTCTCCGAAGGCAGCGAAGATGGAATGAATTGAGACGTCGCTCTTGGCTGGCATACGTTGTCCAGGCCTCGCTGCCGTAGAGCAAGGTACTGAGGACACAGGCCTGATACACTCGGACTTTTGTGTTCCGTGTCAGTGCGCCATTTTCCCACACTCTCTTGGCCAGTCTGAACATAGCAGTGGAAGCCTTACCCATGCGCTTGTTGATTTCTGCATCTAGAGACAGGTTACTGGTGATAGTTGAGCCTAGGTAGGTGAACTCTTGAACCACTTCCAGAGCGTGGTCGCCAATATTGATGGATGGAGCATTTCTGACATCCTGCCCCATGATGTTCGTTTTCTTGAGGCTGATGGTTAGGCCAAATTCATTGCAGGCAGACGCAAACCTGTCGATGAGACTCTGCAGGCATTCTTCAGTGTGAGATGTTAAAGCAGCATCGTCAGCAAAGAGGAGTTCTCTGATGAGGACTTTCCGTACTTTGGACTTCGCTCTTAGACGGGCAAGGTTGAACAACCTGCCCCCTGATCTTGTGTGGAGGAAAATTCCTTCTTCAGAGGATTTGAACGCATGTGAAAGCAGCAGGGAGAAGAAAATCCCAAAAAGTGTGGGTGCGAGAACACAGCCCTGTTTCACACCACTCAGGATAGGAAAGGGCTCTGATGAGGAGCCACCATGTTGAATTGTGCCTTTCATATTGTCATGGAATGAGGTGATGATACTTAGTAGCTTTGGTGGACATCCGATCTTTTCTAGTAGTCTGAAGAGACCACGTCTGCTGACGAGGTCAAAGGCTTTGGTGAGATCAATGAAAGCAATGTAGAGGGGCATCTGTTGTTCACGGCATTTCTCCTGTATCTGACGAAGGGAGAACAGCATGTCAATAGTCGATCTCTCTGCACGAAAGCCACACTGTGCCTCAGGGTAGACGCGCTCGGCCAGCTTCTGGAGCCTGTTCAGAGCGACTCCATTAATCCATTAATACAACTGAGATAACAGCAGTAACATACAGGTTCCACTCCACTGGCCTGTTTAGCAAATGAATGCTGTTACAGGAACAATTTGTTCCTGCTCCATCCTATTGTAGTGAATAGTTAAAACCATCCAATTATAAACTGACACTGAATGAAAGTTTTTAAGTGGATCATTGATGGTTCACTCAGGAGGAATCCAGCTGCAACATCTCTATCACCAGGATAGCTTTACAATGCTTAAGGGAACTTCCGAGAGAGTTTGTGCTGAATCTTAATTAGGCCTTTTGATAACAAAAGACAATGTATCTTGCGCATTGGTGGCAGGGAAGAACCCATAACATCTGATACAAATTTTGAAACAGTGAACTGAAGGGCAAGATAGAGCCCATCAAACTGGACCAATACGAACGCAGGTCCACAGTAACCTTAGGCACTGTTGCCAAGTCCATAGGATACAAATATAAGAAAACTTTAAAAAAATTAAATCAGAACTTCAACAGTGGTGTAGGAAAGTTAAAGAGAACCAAAACAATCCAAAATTCTAATGCAAAAGATTAAAGAAAGGGCTGCTGTCAATGGCAGAAAATGAATCCATGCTGTGACCAAGAACGAGATCACATATCAGGAGGGGTGATGGTCAACTGACTGAATACAGTGCAAATTTCTTCAAAGAACAGTGTTGATGGGTGATTTTCCATAGAGGGTGTCAAAATGTTTTTAAAGAAAAAATGGATTATTTGGGAGTACTATTCTCCATAAATTTTTATGCAATACTAACCACAACACTTTGATGTTTCTCCGGCATTCTTTCTTCTTTCTTTCTTTTGGGCCTCCTTATCTCGAGAGACAATGGATACGCGCCTGGAGGTGGTCAGTGATTATGGAGTGACCTCTCCATGGCGCATGCCTGGGCAAATTTATGGAGGTTGAGAGTTGCCCAGTCGTCAAAACCCCCCTCTCGGCCTTTCTGGTGGGGTCCAAAGGAGTGCAGGACACGACGTTTGGCACCAGTATGGCTGCAGGAACTGCCGGAAACATGCCAAAGGTGACACATGTGTTACAATTCAGATTTTCTCCCAACACTTGAAAGTGTGCCCTGCCAAAATGCAAGTCCTGATTTTAACTTGGAGCAGGAAGCAGCTGGGCTGGGTCTGAGGTGGGCCCCAAATCCTCCTGACCTCAGCAGCAGGATGTTCAGTAGATTTCAAATCCCATGTCCCATGGGATGCACAGTGGCGCAGTGGCTAGCACCACAGCCTCACAACGCCAGCAACCCCTCCGGCATTCACATTGAGCAATTGAATGTTGGCAATTCAATATGGTGACTCAGGTAGTTTTGCAACAACCACCTTTTGTGCAGCAAACACCTTATGTTCCAGATTTTATATCCACACATGATCGGAACCATTTCACAATTAGATTCCTTAATAAAATTACAGGCTTCATTAAGTCTCTTCTATTAGATTAAAGGAGTTGAAAAAGCAGTAAACAAAACGGTACTTACTGAACCTGGTAACTAATTCTTAAGTTACTTTTTAAATCTAAAATTAGATCTTACATTTACCTGTTCCCAGCACTGGGGTAAAAGTTCAGCCTCAACACGAGTTGGTCCAACATGCCGAGCAAATGCTACACAACCTGTTAGAATCATCTGTCTAGGATGAAAAGGAAGATAAATAAATACTAAGCTAGATTATTGCGTAGAGTCTTTGCTCTTGTGTTTAGCTTAGTTTAGTTTAGAGATACAGCACTGAAACAGGCCCTTCGGCCCACCGAGTCTGTGCCGACCATCAACCACCCATTTATACTAATGCTACACTAATCCCATATTCCTACCACATCCCCACCTGTCCCTATATATTTCCCTACCACCTACCTATACTAGGGGCAATTTATAATGGCCAATTAACCTATCAACCTGCAAGTCTTTGGCATGTGGGAGGAAACCGGAGCACCCGGAGGAAACCCACGCAGACACAGGGAGAACTTGCAAACTCCGCACAGGCAGTACCCAGAATCGAACCCGGGTCCCTGGAGCTGTGAGGCTGCGGTGCTAACCACTGCGCCGCCCCTAGGAGATTTTCCTCCCATTTGATTGAGCAAATTTTGGTTCTTTACCATTTTGTTCGCCAGCTCACATACTGCTTTCTACCCAAAGATGTTGGGTCAAATGCAAAACATACTTTAAATATTAAAAAAAAAGTAGTTGCCTGACAAACTGAAAACAAAAACAAAAGACTGGCCTATCCGGAGGTTTGTCATCGACCTTAGTTTCCAGTATTAGTGAGCCTCTTCCAGGTAAACATGATTAATGGAATATTTTCTTGACAGTGTCTCCACCACAAACTATTCTTCATTCTTGGGGTCTTAAATTGGATTATTCCAATTGAACTCTATTTGCAACTTATTTTTCATATGGTGTGCAATATTTATTTAGCCAGTACCCAATTGTGGGATCATGTTTGCTAGCCTATCCCTTTCAATTAAGAAAGGCCTAACTTTCTTGAAGCTTAAGATGCCTTTTAGGATCTTTAAAAAAAAAGGGAGAAGTAGTATTGTAAATGTGTTAGAGGAAAGGTAGTATTAGAGTTGGAGACAAGGTATGTAACATTTAATAAAACACAACTGCATTTTTCAATGAAGACAGCAGTAAAATTAAAGTCCATCTATTGATCTGGTCAGCAATACTGCTCAACAGTTACTAACAGGGACTAAGAGCATATGCATGTCAAAGAAACTTAGTGCCTGAAGCTAAGGAGTGGGCTTCTGAAATACATATCAACAGTTCTTACCTTTGTTCATCATCTGGACGTTTAATTAGGTTGAAAAGAATGTGCAGAAGCTGATCCCTCTCCTTGGGTTCCGGATGGAGACAAGCAGTACACAAAATTAGGGGAATTAACTCCTAAATCAAGGAAGAAATAAATCAGTTAAATACTGCATTTGTGCAGAGCTTGGTATAAATTTTATTTACAAAAAAAATCTTTGAAGTTTATTCACTCAACAGATTATCCAGACCCACTGTTTTGATTTTCATAATCAGCAGGAAACCTGCAGTTCTCATTTTCAAGCATCCATTGCTGACTTTCCTTAGTCCAAATGCAGATTTTATTCTTCTGATCTTTTTAACTGTGCCAATTAAGTAATCACCAACAATGTTACTGGACACTGGGTGGCTGATCTTTCTGCTCACTTCCTAGAATTACTGTAAATTCCATGATGCTGCAGTTTCTAGCTTCTCCTTTTAGTTCACTTTTTTCCTACATATCTGACTGGCACCGAAAGACACTATAGAAATGTAGGTTTGTTGTTTTTCTCTCACATGACACTTACCAAAGTTACCGAACCTAATGTTAACCCTGAAGTAACTCAACACCTGGCTAGTTTTACTCAGTTCCTACGTTATATACCTCTGAATTTCTGCTGAATATTTCGGTGAATCATCCATATTTCTTTCACCCACACGTTCAAGGTGGTTGCGGTGGGGAAGAGACGGTCGCCCACCTCCTTCTGGAATGTGTCTTTGCAAAGCAGGTGTAGAAAGAGATGCAGTGGTTTTTGTCGAGGTTCATCCCAAGCAGCTCTGTAACACAGGAGTCTGTGCTCTACAGGCTGTTCCCAGGGACGCACACTGAGGTAAACATCAACTGCTGCTGAAGGACCATCAATTCAGTGAAAGACGCTCTTTGGTCTGCCCGAAACCTGCTGGTCTTCCAGCACAAAGAGTTGTCCACGACAGAGTGTTGCAGACTGGCACATTCCAATGTCCAGGACTACGTGCTGAGGGAGGCACTAAAGCTTGGGGCAGCCGCTGCAAAGGCTCAATGGGGAAAGACCACAGTGTAAGGTCCTCCCACCAAAGTGAACTGAGGGGCTGGATCCATGGGAAACCCCTCGGGCTGTATACACCAAATATGGTTTTGCTGTAAAATGTACATGGCAGGTAAAATGGAATGGAAGGGTTGTGCGGCAACTCACTCCTGTATTGAAGAAAACTGAATTCCTTTGCACTTTGTGGAATGTCAATTTGGTGCTGTTTTGTAATGTATTTTTTTTTTTTTAAAAACAGATTTTTATGAATAAAGTATATTTTGGAAAAAAAATATTTCTTTCCATACTAACACTGCTTCAAAAGCTCAGTTTCCTCTTTTGTGTTAAATGCTACTTTCCAATCAACAAACCAATATTCCAAAAGGCCCAATTACATCCAGGTCAAAGATGGCCTTCCGCCCAAAGGCCAATTGAAGCCCTTAAGTGGGTGGGGAGGGCCTCTGCCACGCGGAGAGGTTGCCCAGTAAAAACAAGGCAGCCACCCTGCGGGCTTGGGGGCCTCCTCTGTGGGCAATCTGTGGCCACGGAGGGCCCCAAGTGACAAAGGCCACCCTTGTTAACAGTAAACCCCCCCCACTTCCGCTCTCAATGTTCACCCTTCCCCAATGACCCCGAGCCAGGGCCTGCCAGACTGGCCCGGGCAACCCCACCTCCCTTACCTTTAGTCCAGGGTTCCAAAGCTGGGCCTGGATCCAGGCCTAGTGTAGTAATGGCCACTGCTCCTTGTGCTGCCGATACTACTGAGCTGCTGCCCTCGGATTGGCCAGGAGCTCCGGGAGGCAGAGACCTTGGCTGCCGGGCAATTAATTAGCCAATTGCCATTGAATTGCACTGGGCGGGTGGTTGGGGGTGGAAGAGAGGGGCTCTGAAGGGCCGAGGCAGGGTTCCCCCTCATCTTTTGGTCCAGTGCCAGGACCCCCTGCGGCTCAATTAAATTCAGCCCATTATCTGGGGAAACTCTTGCAGCACCATTCTACAGCCCTGGACAGGATACAGGAACATTTTTGTCTGCTAGATGACCCCTCTCCTCCTCCATTGTAATTTTTCTTGCCTTTCTTTACTTAAATTGGCTTAATTATAGTCAGCGCTCCTTTAAACCTCCCTAATGTCCCTTCTAATCTCCAAGTACCATAAGCAACATGCTCTTTTGTAGTTGGTAAGAGCATAAGAAATAGGAGTAGGCCATTTGGCCCTTTGAGCCTGTTCTGCCAACAAGATCATGGCTGATGATCTACCTCAACTCCACCTTCCTGCACTATCCCCATATCCTTCAATTCCCTCAGCATCCAAAACTCTATCAACCTCTGTCTTGAATATACTCAACGATTGCGTATCCACAGCTCTCTGGTGTGGAGAATTCCAAAGATTCACAACTCAGAAGAAATTGCTCCTCATCAGAGTCCTAAATGGACGACCCTTTATTCCAAGACTGTGACCTCGTGATCTAGATTCCCCAACCAGTGGACACATTATCTCAGCAGCTACCCAGTCAAGCCCCTTAAAAATGTTATATGTTTCAATTAGATAACTGTTCATTCTTCTAAACACCAAGGAATATAGGCCCTGTCGAATCAATCTTGCCTCATAGGACAATCCCCTCATCTCTGGAACTAGTTTAGTGAGCCTTCATTGCACTACCTCTAGGGCAACTATGTCCTTCCTTAGGTAAAGAGACCAAACTGCAAACACTCCTCCAGCTGTGGCCTCACCAATGCTCTGTACAAATGCAAGACTTCAATTTGGTGAGAAAGTTTGAGAGAGTGTTCCAGAGTGTGGGCATGATAGCTGAAAAGTATGATACCAAGTAGAAAGTGAAGGCTGTGGGAAATATGCAAAAGGTATAAAAGAATTGACGAGCGGACACCATCTGCTAGTGGTTAAAATTGCACATTCTTAGCAACAAATTGAGGAGAATACCACAACCAGAGTTCAGCTTTAACAGCTAAACGGTTCAGTGATGGAAAATAAAGTTTAAGAGATACATAAATCACAATGGCTGCGCAAAATAATTAAAGTTTGTATAGGTGTTTAGATGCAGATTAAAAATCAAAATGGTATGCTTAAATCTATGGTCTCAGCTACTGCAAAATATACACGACTTAAAATAAACCCATTTTACAGCATGTGCCCAGTGGAGGTTAAAAAAGGTTACTGCAGAATACTTTTGCACAATACCAAAACAGCCTGCTATATAAAGCAGGTCAAATGTAAGTGTGGAAGTACAATCGTCAACTTTCATTTGGATGGTAGATCGCATCGCGTAAAATTTCACAACCCATCTTTCCCATCTTCAATTCCTCTCTCTAATACCTGGTTTGCCAAGATTGGAAGGAACATAGGAATAGGAATAGTAGGAGGCCATTCAGACCCTCGAACCTGTTCCACCATTCAATTAGGTCATGGCTGATCTGTAAATTAACTCCATCAACTGGCTTTGCTTCCACAACCATTAATACCTTTGGTTAACAAATGCATCAATTTCAGTTCTGAAATTCCGAATTACCCCCCAGCCTCAATGGCTTTTTGGGATTGGTGTTTGGGGGGCGGGGGGGAAATGAGGACAGAGAGGGAAAGCATTCCAGATTTTCATTACACTTTGCTTGAAGTGTTTCCTGACATCACCTTTAAATGGCCTACCTCTAGTTTTAAGGTTCTCGCCCTTGTTCTGGACTTCTCCACCTGAGGAAATTGTTTCTCTCTACCCTAACGAATCTTCCAATCATTTTAAACATTTCAATTAGACTGTCCCTTAATCTTCTACACCCAAGGGAATGCCTTCTCCATGCAACCTGACTCGTAATTTAACTCATTTAGCCCAGGTATCATTCTGGTCAATCTGCACACCAAGGCCAATGTCCCATTCCTCAGGTATGGTGCCCAGAACGGAACGCTCTGCTGTAAATGTGTCATAGAGGCATAGAGTTATACAGCACAGAAACAGGCCCTTTGGCCCATCGTGTCTGTGCCAGCCATCAAGCAACTATTTATTCTAATCCCACTTTCCAGCACTTGGCTTATAGCCTTCTATGCTATGGCGTTTCAAGTGCTCATCTAAATACTTCTTAAATGCTGTGAGGGTTCCTGCCTCTACCACCCCTTCAGGCAATGTGTTTCAGATTGCAACCACCCTCTGGGTGAAATTCTTTTTTCCTCAAATCCCCTCGAAACCTCCTGCCCCTTATCTTAAATCTATGCGTCCTGGTTACTGACCGCTCTGCTAAGGGAAAAAGTTTCTTCCTATCTATCCTAGCAATGCCCCTCATAATTTTGTATACCTCAATCAGATCCCCCGTCAGCCTTCTCTGTTCGGAGGAAAACAACCCTCTGGTCTGACCAGAGCTTTATATAACTATAACATCATTTCCATCCCTTTCTGCTCCAGCACCCAAGATAAAGGCCAACATCCATTAGCATTTCCAATTAGTTTTTGTACATGTCAATATCTGTTCACGGAGCTCAAAACATTCATATCTGGTCAATCAGCCTACGTATCAAAATCTTGGGTGACAGCAATATCCTTTATTACATGGAAGTTGAAACGAATGAGGTAGAATCTCCCATTCCTACTTAAAAGCAACAAATAAGATCTGCAAACGAAAGTTTAGGTTTGGGTCATGAAAAGCTTACTAATTTGTATAAAAAGAAGTTCAATTCACCCTCAACTCAACTGGTTTCTAAAGTGTGCTGCAGCTTCAGTCAGCACAACAGATTATTTGGCAACGATTCAACCAATTCATGAAATTTGATAGGCCCTTCCATTAAAGAAAGCCACCAATCCGCCAACCTGTCAAGGCTACAGGTGTCTATACGCACACAAAAAAGACTGGTTAAACACATCTGCTATGGCCAAATGCAACATAAAAGACACTACTCTTTACCTCTTCTACTACATGATACCTTAACTGTAAGTCAGTTTCTATGCATCATCACAGAGCAGGGTTTTTTTTAAGCTGATAACTGGCATAACAATCAGGCATTTGTTTTTGTTTGGGAGGGGAGTTACAGGGTATGATTACCTGCAAGAATGAGAGCACTTCAGTAAATGTTGCAATTTACTCCTCTTCAACAACTATACTCAAACTGTAGCTTCACAAACACAAAACAACTTTGATTATCTTAAGTTCCACCTAGAAACTCCAATTACAGCACTAACCTTCCATAAAGCTATTGCCATTCATTTAAAAGCACATAAAGTTGAGGATATTTCAGAATTGACCAGCTTTATGTTTGCCACAATGTAAAAAAAGCTAAGACGATTAATTTCACCTACGACTTTTCACGCGACTTTCACTCAAAAGACATGTGGCAATGTGAGATGGATAATGATTGATCCAACACAGAAACAGACCTTTCAGCCCAACAGGCCCATGCCGGTGTTTATGTTCCACACAAATTATGATCAGGGACTACAGAGTCATGGAGAAGCTCCCATCATACCAAACAGATGGGTGGCTCCTTAGACAATTGGAAGAATAAAATCCACACAAATTAACAGATTACAAATATATTTTGAACAAGTTAATCTATACTCATGATTAAAAATGTTGAGTTAAGCTCCCTTTTTGACCATCTCATTGACCTATTGATCATCACCATCTACCACTCTCAGTGGGCCATGCCAACACGATTACTCTTCCAGAAATTTGATTGTTGTGTGAAAATTTTGCAACTCCCTACCCCACCCCAAAATGTGCTGGGGAGATTTGCCACATTTCTCATCTTCGACAGTGGTTGCTCTTAAATCTCACCTCCTAGCTCTGGTCCGGCCTCAAGCTCATGTCTGCAACCACCAGTCTTTTTCTCCATCCTGGGCTTCGCCATGCAGCTGCAACATTTGACTTGAGGCTCCCTCCCAAACCTCACACTCCCACCTTTCCAGCAGCAACCAGCTGACTCAATACCACATCTCCTGGTTTCACTATTCAAACAGGCCTGTCCAGCATGTCCCATTCTGCTCCACTCAAACATTAACCTATCCTTGTCCTTCAGATCTTGACACTGCTGCTGTGCATTTCTGATTGGTACTTTTGAAGGTCACTGAAGCTAAGTTTCCAGGATGCAGCTCAAGCTCTCACATGCTCATTCCACTAATTCTGGTTTCAAAAGACTGAAACCTCCAGGACCATTATTGAAAAACAAAGTGCAATGAGATTATAAAGCAGCAATCTAATGAAGGAGCTCAAACATACTACTACTGTGAATCTCAAGTGGTTTCAAACTCATTAAAACCCGGAGAAAAAGCACATAAAATTAATTGTCTTCTTTTTCTAGCCTCCATTTTCTATTACCTAAATTGTCTATTTATAATCATTTCAAACTAATCCAATGTCCATTCTGCAGTAGGACAAATTTCATGCAAAGACTGAATGAATGAAATCCCAATTTTATAGACACATTTCCAACAAGTCATGTTGAAGCTTCACTTATCTTAATTGGAGAAATAGGTCAAATGTTCTACATCTTTCAGCTAATTTTATCAAAACTGGGAACCATAAGTTACTGGAGGGGATTTGAATATATTTGTGAATTGGGCAGACTTGTAGCAGATAAAATTCAATGTAGAGCAATGTAAGTGCTTCATGTGGAGACAAAAAGAATACAGGAAAGACTATTACTTAAATGGAAAGAAAAGGAAGTGCTTGGAAAATTAAAGATATCTGTGGATCTTGACTGACAGTAAATTGAAGCTACAACACAGAGGGAGTAAAGAAAATTAGACTTCCGGATGTATTAAAAAGGTCAATATTGAGCTGACATAGTGAGGTAATCCAGAAATTTTGTAAATTATCAGTGCAACCTCACGTAGAATACGGTGTAGAGTTCTGGTCGCTGCAGTACGAAAAGGATACTGCAGCTGTTGGAACGATACAGAAGAGATGAACCAAAATGATTGAAGGGATGGAAAGATGGGATTATAATGTAGCAATTATATAAATTGGGCATGTCCTCACTGGCAAAAGGAGAAGGTTGAGATATAATACAATTGCTGTTTTAGGATTCGAAAGGCAATGCACCTATAGGCATTGCTGTGAATACAACACTATGTGACAAATGAAAACAAGAGGGTAGGTCTACCATTAAGTGACAGGCTCAAGCAGAACACTGAATGAATCCTCAAATATACATTTGGTTTTCCAGGGCCATAAAATAGAATGGAGAACAGAGTGTTCAGAATAATATGAATTAGGGACACATTCACAGAAAACAAATGTGGAAGATCCACTATAAATTCCTTTCTTGCAATTAACTGAAACAATCTTCGAAGGTTGGGTGGGCTTAGATGTAGTATGGGCAAAGTGAAGTCAGTGCATGGGAAACAAAAGCAAAAATTAAAACAAAAGCAAAAATGAAATTAAAATCTAACTGCAACTGTGCAAAATGCTGCAGAATGGAGTGTGAGATTCCAAGTTTTCTCTTAAGTGCAGAAGCAGCAATATTTGAAAAGACCTGTTGTAAAAGAGCTCTCTAACAATACCAGTCTCTTGCCAACGTTGAGCATGAATTGTGAATTCCCCTCTCTCCAATTGAGCTGAAATCAAGGACCCCTCACCCCAACCGACTCAGGATAAAATATCAAGCCAACATCCTCATCACCAAACAGCTGCAAATAAACATCTGGCAATTGGTACAGTCAGGTTACTAATAACCATCAATTCTTGGCCCTGGAACAGACCGCAATTGCAGAATACATACTCCCCCTCTCTTAGAGAAGGATGTCCAGGATGAGGGGAAGGAAGACAACCGCCCCTCTCTCCACAATCAAATCATCATTTTGGAACCCAATCCTGGTTAGGTGGCTTGTCAATCTTCACCTCTGACACCCTACCCATTTCTGTCCCTCCCTTCTCCACATTTGCCTTTCTCATCCACTTGATCCTCTCCTTGCTCCCTGTACCTAGGTCTAATTATCCCATCTTCCGTCCCCGTTCATCGCAACGAGCACACTCCCCATTTGCAACGCCACAGGAAATAGAGTATTTTTTTTAACTATAATGGAGCCGGTGCTGTACAACAGCCTGTTTAGTAGGTTGGTGGTGGGAAGGGGGAGGGGGGTAGGATAATGTATCCATTTAGTGATCATCAGCAGGGCCATTGGTTAATGGTGACTGTATAAGACAAAAGCTGGTTTCATTCCATGCAATTCCAGGGATTGACTGATACTGGGATCGCATTATTCTCTATATATTCTATAATAATCACAACCTAGCAGTCTGTTCCGACGAATCCATATCTGTGCGATCTGCTTTGATCGGTTAAAGCATTGGTTGGTGTTTGCATCATGTTTTAGATATTGGAACAGAGAAGCTGCCCATTAATTGGATTTAGTGGTAGTGTAGGAAGCATATGCAAATCTTGGTCAAAACTATTAGTACTGATGCCATCTAGTGGTAAACATCAGACCAGCAATTACAAATACGGAGATGAATAACCACGATAGGGCTCCCCTTGCCCTCACCTTCCACCCCACCAGCCTCCACATTCAACAGAACACCCTCCACTTCCACGGTGATGCCACCACGGAATACATCTTCCCCTTCCAGCATTTCAAAGGGACCATTCCCTCAATACCCTGGTCCATTCGTCAATCACCCCCAATACCCCAGCCATGACATCGTCTCATGCAAGACCTGCTCTCCTTTACCTCCTCTCTTCCCAACATCCAGGGCCCCAATCATGAAATGATAATTTACTTTCTTCAATTAGCATTCTGTATTCGCTGCTTACGATGAGGTTGCCTCTACATTGGGGAGATCAAAAGGATCTAGCGACTGCTTTGCGGAACAACTTCATTCAGTCCGCAAGCATGACCTTGAGCTTCCAGTCACCTGTTATTTAATTCTCTGCCCTACTTCCACACTGTACTCGGCTGCCTACACTGTTCCTTTGAAGCTTAACGCAAGATCAAGGAACAGTACCTCAGCTTTCAATTAGGCACTTGCCAGCCTTCTGGACTTGATGTTGAGTTCAACAATTTCAGACAGTAGTCTCTGCCCTTCACTTTTTCAGACAGCGGCTGTTGGTAATGACACTGCTATTCCCACTTACACATCCCCCAGTCCCATCTTTTGTTTCTCTACTTGCCCATTTACCATCTTGTTTTGCCTTACATCGTTATCCCTCGTCAGTTAATCTCTCCTGCCTTCCATCCCATCACAGACCTTCCCTTTTGTTCTTTCCTGCCCTCTACCCAATCCTTTCTCTGCCTCTGTACCTGTTGCATCTCTAATTTCTTCCACTTCTAATGAAAAGGTCATCAACCTGAAACATTAACTTTGTTTCTTTCCACAGATGCTGTCTGACCTGGAGCACTTCCAGCATTTTTTGCTTTTATTTGAGATAAATAACTTCTTGTTTTCATTCACCTTGGGATAAAGCCCAGTTTGAATGGCGCCGGGGAACCAGATGCACATGAAAATGCCATAATACTGTAAATGGTGAGTGCTGCACCTGGATTTGTGCCATCTGCCAGTGCATGTGTTACCTCATGAAGGCCTAAATTAATGGCCCCAATTGGAAACCAGTGAAGATCTGATTATATGTAAATTATTTGAAAATAATACCTACTGTGACACTAAGCAATCCAAAACACGAAGGGCTTGTGAAAGACTGAAATAACATGAACTTGAATAGAACTAGCTTTTAAACTAATGTCAAACAGATTTCAAGATATGCCAGAAGGGACACTATATTACATATGCTACAGCTCAAAGCTTATACTTTGTAATATAAACTCTTTTAGTGGATGTGCAGCATTTACCACAGTATGCAATGCCAGTATATTCCTTCAGCAAATCAGGACTGGTGTATGTCCAGTGATGGCTGGGTGGATTTCGAATATTTAGTGTGCTTGTTTCCAATGGTGTGAGTAACAAGATCTGGTCATTCCTTTTGTGAATCCGGGAGTGGCAGCAAGTCGTGGTATTATACGAGCATTGCAGGTAATAAGTACAAGCATCAGCAATTGTTAATAGACTGTTGCATTCGCACAGTAGTTAAAAACTTTGGCAGAAGCAGACATGCTGACCCAACTGTAGAGAAACAATTTGTTTGATGCAGGCAATTTCTGGCATAAGTCAATGCCAATAACCCAACCTTGTCACCAGAATACAGTTGAGGCAAACACCCTGGTGCAGACTGTAAAATTTCGATTTGTGCTTTATTCCCTTATATGCAAAATCTCTGAAGGATTTACCATTTGTTGTATAATTCATCTTCACATTCATGTTCATCAGCTCACATTTCTCCACATTAAACCAGATCCAAACCCATCAGGTCCAGTTTACCAAACCATGGTCTCTCTTTTCAGTCCTTTTCAGTTAACCCTAATGCCTATTTTTCAGTCATCTGCAAATTCCATTTGTGGCCCATAGCTATAGATCATTTACATCCATTAAACAAATTAATGGACTGTTGCAGGACATTACTGTCCAAATTCCTCTGTTCAAAAAAAATCCATTAACCACTAATTTATTTTCTCTTTCAACTAACTTCCTATCCAGGCCGCCTTTCACATCAAATGCTTAAATTTCGTTAACAAACTTGGCATGTGACAAAATGTCAAACATCTTTGAAAACATGTATGCACATATACACTTAATGCAGGTACTTTAGTCATACACTACATTAATTACTCAAAGAACACTATACACTGTCAGACACAGCTGGCCATTTACAAACCTGTGGTGGCTGATCTCAATTCACACATTTCTTTTTATGCAAGTATCACTTTTATCATCCAGTACGGCCTCAAAGGTTAGGCACTCCTGATGTCAGGCTAATGGGTCTACTGTTACTTACTTTACCCCTTTATGCTACACACACTACCATCCTGTCCTGTGGTGCAACTTCCAGAACTAGGAATATTTGAAAAATTATGGCCAGATCCTCTGCAATTTCTTTGCTGACTACCCAGCAATCTACAATGCATACCACCGGAGTCCAATGCCTTTTTCACTTAGATCTCCACCACTTCATCACTCCAACTTTAGCCAGAAGTGCTGAGTGGATGATCCATCCTGCCCTCCTCCCGAGGTCCCCAGCCTCACAGAGGCCGGACTTCAGACATTCTATTTACTCCACGTATCAAGGAAGGGCAGAAGGCACAGGATACAGCAAAGACTGGGCCCTGACAACATCCCAGCTGTTGTACTGAAGACTCGTGCTCCAGAACTAGCCGCACCTCTAGCCAAGCTGCTCCAGTACAGCTACAACACTGGCATCTACCAGACAATGTGGAAAATTGCTCAGCGATGTCCTGTCCACAAAATACAGGGCAAATCTAATCCGGCCAATTACTGCCCCATCAGTCTACTCTTGACCAGCAGCAAAGTGATGAAGGTGACATTGACAGTGTTGTCCAGCAGCACTTACTCAGCAATAACCTGCTTACTGATGGTCAGTTTGGGTTTCACCAGGGCCACTCAGCTCCTGACCTCATTACAGCCTTGGTCTAAACATGGACAAAAGAGCCGAACTCCAGAGGCGAGGAGAGAGTGATTGCACTTGATATCCAGGCAGCATTTGACCAAGTGTAGCATCAAGAAGCCCAAGCAAATTTGAAGTCAATGGGAATCGGGGAGAAAATTCTCTGCTAGTTGGAGTGATACCTAGCACAAATGTTAGGCCACAGCTGGAGTACTGTGCACAGTTCTGGTCACCACACAATAGGAAGGATGTGATTACAATGGACAGGGTGCAGAGGAGATTCACCAGGATGTTGCCTGGGCTAGAGCATTTCAGTTATGAAGACAGACTAGATAGGCTGGGGTTGTTTTCCTTGGAGCGGAGAAGGCTGAGGGGGGAACCTGATTGAGGTATACAAAATTATGAGGGGCATTGATAGGATAGACAGGAAGAAACTTTTTCCCTTAGCGGAGAAGTCAATAACGAGGGGGGCATTGATTTAAGATAAGGGGCAGGAGGTTTAGAGGGGAGTTGAGGAGAAGTTTTTTCACCCAGAGGCTGGTTGGAATCTGGAACACACTGCCTGAAGGGGTGGTAGAGGCATGAACACTCACGACGTTCAAGAAGTATTTAGATGATCACGTGAAACGCCATAACATACAAGGCTACGGGCCAAGTGTGGGGAAATGGGATTAGTTAGGACGGGTGCTTGATGGTCGGCGCAGGCGCGTTGGGCCGAAGGGCCTGTTTCTGTGCTGTAAAACTCTATGATTCTAAAGGAAGATGGTTGTTGTTTTTGGAAGCCAAACATCACAGCCTCAGGATATCACTGCAGAAGTTCCTCAGGGTAGTGGCCCAGGCCCAATCATCTTCAGCTGCTTCAATGAGCTTCCCTTCTTAACTTATATTTATATAGCACCTTTAATGTACTAAAATGTCCCAAGGGACTTTCCAGGAGAATTATAAAACCAAGTATGACACTGGGCACAAAAGGAGATATTAGTTCAGATGGCCAAAAGCCTGGTCAAAGAGGTAGGTTTTAAGGAAAGTCTTAAGTGGAAAACGAGGTAGAGCAGCAGAGAGGTATCAGGAGGGTAACCAGAGCTTTGGGCCAAGGCAACTGAAGGTGCAGCCACCAATGGTGGAGTGATTGAAATTAGGGATGAATGAGAGGCTAGGATTAGAGGAGTGCAGTAATCTTGGAGTGTTGTACGGCTGGAAGAGATTACAGAGATAGGGAGGGGCGAGGCCATGGAGAGATTTGAAAACAAGGATAAGAATTTTAAAATCAAGACGTCGAACCAAAAGCCAATGTAGGTCAGCAAGCATAGGAATGATAGAGGAACTGGACTTGGTGCAAGTTAAGACACAGACAGGAGAGTTTTGGATGACCTCAAGTTTACGGAGAGTAGAATGTTGGAGACCATCCAGGAGTGCGTTGGAATAGTCAAGTCTAGAGGTAACGAAAGGATGAATGTGGGTTACAGCAAATGAGCTGAGACAGGGGTGAAGTGGGGCGATGTTAAGGAGGTGGAAGTAGGCAGTCTTAGTGGTGGCACGAGTAAGAGGTCAGAAGCTCATCTCAGAGTCAAACGTGACACCAACGTTGTGGACAGACTGGCTTAGTCTCAGACTATTGGCAGGGACAGGAAGAGAATCAGTAGCATGGGAATGGAGTTTGGAGCGGGGACTGAAAAATACAGTTTCAGTCTTCCATATATTTACTTGGAGGAAATTTCTGTTCATCCATTACTGGATGTTGTAAAAGCAGTCTTTTAATTTAGCAACAGTGGAGGAATCGAGAAGTGGTGGTGAGGTAGAGCGGAGCGTTTTGTCAGCATACTATGAAAACTAAATGCTGTGCTTTCGGATGATGTCGTCGAGGGGCAGCATGCAGATGAGAAATAGGAAGGGGGCCAAGGATAGACCCTTGGGGGGCACCAGAGCTAACAATGCGGGAGCAAAAGAGGACAGCGCAAATGATTCTCTGGCTACGATTAGATAAATAAGAATGGAACCAGGTGAGTGCAGTCCCACCCAGCTGAATGACAGTGGAGAAGCGTTGGAGGAGGATGGTGTGGTCTGTGTCAAAGGCTGCAGACAGGTCAAGAAGGACGAGGAAGGAAAGTTTACCTTTTTCACAGTCACATAGGATGTAATTTGAGACTTTAAGAGCTGTTTCAGTACATAGCAGCAGGAGTAGGTCATTCAGCCCATCAAGCCTGCTCCGCCATTCAGTACGACCATGGCTGATCATCCACTTCAATGCCTTTTTCCCCCACAGTATCCTCATATCCCCTTATATCATTTGTATTTAGAAATCTGTCTACCTCTGCTTTAAACATACTCCAAGTTTCCACAGCCCTCTGGTGTAGAGAATTCCAAAGATTCACAACCCTCTGAGTAAAGAAATGTCTCCTCATGTCAGTCCTAAGTGGCTTCCCCCTTATTTTGGAATTGTGTCCCCTGGTTCTAGACTCCCCAAATAGGGGAAACATCTTAGCTGCATCTACCTGTCTATCCTTTTAAGTATTTTGAAGGTTTCAATGAGACCACGCCTCATTCTTTGAAACTCGAGAGAATACAGGCCCAGTTTCCCCAATCTCTCTTCATAAGACAGTCCCACCATCCCGGGAACAAGTCTGGTGAACATTCGTTGCACTCCCTCTATGGCAATAATATCCTTCCTAAGATAAGGGGACCAAAACTGCACACAGTACTCCAGGTGCAGTCTAACCAAGGTTCTATGCATATATTGAAGCATGACTTCACGACTCCTGTACTCAAATCTTATCCCAATACCATTAGCCTTCTTAATTGCTTGCTGCACCCGCATGTCAGCTTTCAGTGACTTATTGAGAAGGACACCCAGGTCCCTTTGTACATATACACTTTCTAATCTCTTACCATTTAAGAAATATTCTGCACATCTGTTCCTCCTACCAAAGTGGATAACCTCACATTTTTCTACATTATGTTCCATCTGCCACATTCTTGCTCACTCACTCTTTCCAAATCCCTGTGAAGTTGCTTTGCACCTTCCCCATGACACACATTCCCACCTAGTTTTTTTTGTCATCTGCGACTTGGTCATCCCACATCCAAATCATTGATAAATATTGTGAACAGCTGGGGCCCAAGCAGCACTGATCCCTGCAGTACCCCACTAGTCACAGCCTGCCAACACAAGAATGACCTGTTCATTCCTACTCTGTTTTCTGCCTGTTAACCAGTCCTTAATCCATGCCAGTATATTGCGTCCTATCTGATGTGCTTTAATTTTGCTAACCAACCTCCTGTGGGGGACTTTATCAAAGACCTTTTGAAAATCCAAGTATACCACATCCACCGACTCCCCTTTATCAATTCTGTTAGTAACATCCTCAAAAAACTCCAACAGGTTCGTCAAACATGATTTCCCATTCATAAATCCATGTTGACTATGCCCAATCAGATCATTATCCAAGTATCCATTTATCTCATCCTTTAGAATAGATTCTAGCATTTTCCCAATGACTGATGTAAGGTTAACAGGTCTGTAATTCCCTGTTTTCTCTCTCCCTCCCTTCTTAAATAGTGGGGTGACATTTGTGACCTTCCAATCTGCAGGAACCGCTTCAGAATCTATAGAATTTTGGATGATGATAACCATAGCTACCTCTTTCAACACTCTTCCCCCAATCCCTTGGATCTCTAATTCTGGGAGATCTCTTATATCTTCCTCAGTGAAGATAGACACAAAGTAATCATTTAGCTTCTCTGCCATTCTCTATTTCCCATTACCACAGAAAGCAGTTGAGGCCAAAACATTGTATGTTTTCAAGAAGGAGTTAGATATAGCTCTTGGGTCTGATGGGATCAAAGAGTATGGGGCAAAAGCGGAAACAGGTTACTGAGTTGGATGGTCAGCCATGATCATAATGAATGGCGGAACAAGCTCGAAGGGTCAAGTGGCCTACTCCTGCTCCTATTTTCTATGTATTATAAATTCTCCTGACTCTGCCTGTAATGGACCCACATTTGTCTTAGCCAAACGTTTTCTTTTTACGTACCTATAGAAGCTTTTACAGTCCTTTTTTTATATTTTACTAGCTTATATTCATATTCTATTCTCCCTTTATCAGTTTCTTCGTCCTCCTTTGCTGTATTCTGAAATCCTCCCAATCCTCAGATTTACTGCTATGTCTGGCAACTTTACAGGCCTTTTCTTTTAATCTTATACAATCCTTAACTTTTTGTTATCCACAGTTGACTGCTTTTACTTTTCGGGGTTTTGTGCCTTGAAGGAATGTATAGTTGCTGCAAACTAGGTAATAATTCTCGAAAGACTACCTATTGCCTCTGTACCGTCATACCTTTTAATGTATTTTCCCAATCCACCTCAGCCAATTTGCCCCTCATACCTTCATAATTTCCTTTGTTCAAATTTAACACCCTGGCTTTAGATTGAACTCCCTCACTTTCAAACATAATGCAAAATTCTATCATATTATTTTAAAAGTTCTTTTATAACAAGATTAATTAGCCCTTTCTCATGACATATCAGATCTAAAATGGCCTGTCCTCTAGTCGGTTCCTCAACATACTGCTCTAGAAAACCACCTCTAACACACTCCAGAAACTCATCCTCCACAGCGTTAGTGCTCATTAGGTTTACCCAGTCTATATGCAAGTTGAAGTCATCCATGATTACTGTATTACCCATGCTACATGCTTCTCTAATCTCCTGAGTAATGCCATGCCCCACACTACCACTACTGGTTTTTCCTCATCTCCCCTCTAATTTTTCTACCAATCACTTTAAATCTATGACCCCTAGTCACTGTCCTCTCTGCTAAGGTGAATAGACCCTTCACCTCCACTCTATCCAGGCCCCTCAACATTTTGTACATATCAATCAGATCTCCCCTCAGCCTTCTCTGTTCCAAGGAGAACAACTCCAACCTATGCAATCTTTCGTCATGGCTGCATTTTTCCAGTCCTGGCAACATCCTCGTAAATTTCCTCTGTACCCTCTCTCATGCAATTACATCCTTTCTGTATCGCAACTTGTGGCCTAACCATGAGTTATATAGTTCCAGCATAACCTCCCTGCTCTTGTATTCTATACCTTGGCTAATAAAGGAAAGGATTCCATATGCCTTTTTAACCACCTTATTGACCTTTCCTGCTACCTTCAGGGATCTGTGGACATTCACTCCAAGGTTCCTCACTTTCTCTACACTTAGTATTTTCCCATTAATCGTGTATTCCTTTGCTTTGTTTGACCTCCCCAAATGCATCACCTCACACTTCTCCAGGTTGAATTCCATTTGCCACTTTTCTGCCCATCTGACCAGACCATCAATATCTTCCTGCAGCCTACAGTTATCTTCCTCGCTATCTACCACACGGCCAATCTTTGTGTCGTCCACAAACTTCTTGATCATGCCCCTTACGTTTACGTCCAAATCGTTAATATACACCACAAAAAGCAGGCGACCCAGTCCTGAGCCCTGCGGAACACCACTGGAAACAGCCCTTCAGTCACTAAAACAGCTGTCAACAATTACCCTTTGTTTTCTGCCACTGAGCCAATTTTGTATGCACCTTGCTGCATTTCCCTGGATCCCATGGGATTTTTTTTTTTAACCGATCTGCCATGTGGGACCTTATCAAAAGCATTGCTAAAATCTATGTAGACCACATCAACAGCACTACCCTCATATATCTTCCTTGTTACTTCAAAAAATTCATTCAAGTTGGT
Source organism: Heterodontus francisci (assembly GCF_036365525.1). Lineage (NCBI taxonomy): Eukaryota > Metazoa > Chordata > Chondrichthyes > Heterodontiformes > Heterodontidae > Heterodontus > Heterodontus francisci. The sequence continues at coordinate 7,947,575 of NC_090372.1, read as the reverse complement.
CAAACAAGGTCTTTCCTCAACAAATCCATGCTGACTATCCTTGATTAACCTGTGCCTTTCCAAGTGACAGTTTATCCTGTCTCTCAGAATACATTCCAATAATTTTCCCACTACGGAGGTTAGACTGACTGGCCTGTAATTATTCGGTCTGTCCCTCACTCCCTTTTTAAACAGAGGTACAAGGTTAGCAATTCTCCAATCCTCCGGCATCACACCTGTATTCAGTGAGGACTGGAAAATGATGGTCAGACCCTCTGCTATTTCCTCTCTCGCTTCTTTAAACAGGGATAAATTTCATCTGGTGATTTATCAACTTTCAAGGATGCTAATCCCATTAATACTTCCTCTCTCCCTATGTTTATCACATCCTCTCAATTTGTGACCTCTATATCCTCCATTATTGCCTACTTCCACTTCCATAACATCTCCCGCCTATGCTGCTGAAGCATTCTATGACCACCTTGTGCTTGTTCAGGGTGAGTGTAGAGCGGGTAGGGTAGAGGGCTTCAAGGAGTTGGGTGGTGAACATAAAGGAGCCTGGGACTATTTTTGTCTGCCTGGTGTATGTTAATAGGATTACAGTTTACCTATATAGAAGCTGAGCAAGCCATGCTCAGCACACATCTGAATGTGTCAGCACTGTATCATTTCCTAACCCTGAATTGTAAACCGACCTCAGCCTTGTGTTTCTAAACAAGCTTGTTTTTTCTCCGGCTAAAGATTCTGTTTTATATCTTGGGCCTCTTGTACCAGAATCTGGTACTAAGTCTGTAGCCTCTCAAAGGTTGGGTCGATTAGTCGGTGGTTAGAATGCTATTCCCAGGGGCTTCAGGATGTTGGCACTTGTCAATAACTGGTGACAAACTTTCAAAAAGTATTACATGTGCTGTGCTTTTAAGATAAGCGTTCCAAGCAAAGTAAAATTGGAAACACACTTCACATGCCACAGGCTCAGCAACAAAACAAAAAAGATAGGATATTTTTGGTGTGGTAATAGCAGCAACCAATCCTATGGTCCCAACATAACCTTGATGGTAAACAAATAGACAAAAGAATGAAGGAACGGCAGAGACACTGAATGAGTACTTTGCTTCAGTTTATAGGGAATAATTTAATAGTGGGAATGAAAGGATTCAAGAGGAGGAGGTGGAGCAATTAGATAGGATAGCCATTGATGAAGAAGTAGTAATAAGGGAGAAGAGGAAATGGAAAAAGGAAAGACTTGCATTTATATCGTGCCTCTCATGATCATAGGACATCCCAAAGCACTTAACAGCCAAGTTTGAAGTGTAGTCCTTGTTGTGATGTAGGAAATGCAGCAGCAGCCAATTTGCACACAGCAAACTTTCACGAACAGCAGTTGCCGTTTCATGGGATGTGAGTGTCACTGACAAGGCCAGCAGTTGTTGCCTATCCCTAATTGTCCTTGAGAAGATGGTGGTGAACCACCTTCTTGATCCGCTGCAGTCCATGTGGTGCAGGTACACACACAGTGCTGTTGGGAAGGGAGATCCAGGTTTTTGGCCCAGCGACGGTGAAGAAATGGCGATATGTCGGGATGGAGGGGAGACTTGCAGGTGGTGGTGGTTCCATATATCTGCTGCCCTGTCCTTTGAAGTGGTAGAGGCTGCGAGTTTGGAAGTTGCTGCAGTGCATCTCGTAGATGGTATACAGTGGTGGAGGGCGTGAATGTTTAAGGTGGTGGTAGGGGTGCCGATCAAGCGAGGTGCTTTGTCCTGGATGGTGACCAGCTTCTTGTGTAGTGGTGGCGCTGCAATTAGTCAGGCTAGTGGCGAGTATTCCATCATGTTCCTGACCCATGCCTTGTAGATGGTGGACAGGCTTTGGGGGTTCAGGAAGTGAGCAACATGCCACAGAATTCCCAGCCTGTGACCTGCTCTTGTAGCCACACTATATGACTGGTCCAGTTAAGTTTCTGGTCAATGGTAACACCCCACCCAGGACGTTGATGCTGTGCGTAATGCCATTGAATGTCAAGGAAGGTTGGTTGATTCTCTCTTTTTGGAGATGGTCTTGCCAAGCACACGTGTGGTGCGAGTGTTACTTGCCACTTATCAGCCCAAGCCTGAATGTTGTCCAGGTCTTATTGCATGTGGGCATAGACAGCTTCAGCATCTGAGGAGCCAAGTATGGTACTAAACGCTGCGCAATCATCAGCAAACATTCCCACTTCTGACCTGCCGCAGTACCTGTGCTAGTGAGCGTAAAAATAGGAGGATTGATCGATGGCTGGAGACATTTAGGAAGGACAGGCAAAAAGGAAAAGGAGGTGGTGTTGCGCTGATAATAAGGGATGGGATCAGTACATTAGTAAGTGAGGATCTGAGATCAGAAGAACAAAATGTGGAATCTGTTTGGGTGGAGCTAAGAAACAGCAAGGGGCAGCAAACATTGGTAGGAGTTGTTTATAGGCCAAACAGTGGCCTATGATTCTAGTTTGAAGAGGGTACTGAGGTTATCCAAGGACTTCTTGAGAGTGTTCCCGAGACAGGGAAGAGGTTGGTGGCAAGGCTACAGAGACTGGGAGGGGCTGGAGGGAGAAAAGAGGGGTGAAGGCTAGGTTAAAATAAATCAAAGTAAATTAAACTTTTACTGTTTAAACAGCAGCACACCGGCACCTATAAGAAAACACTATTATGCTATAACCATCGCTGATTTGTTCCCAATACAGTTAGCCATTTCAGAGACATTATTCATTCAAATCCACATAATAAATGTATACTTTTACACAAGTTGATACCATCTGCATTATTTTTCCCACACAGTATAATTGAAATGGTAAATGGGGTAGGAAGCCTCACACTAGAAGTTAGAAATTTAATAGTATAAAATAATTATCTACTCACTATAAGGCAAAGGACTTAGTGAAATTACTTTATGCTAGCAATTACAAACATTAGAATATTAATAGAATTAAAGTGGTTAGCCTAGAATTTTAAATATATATGGAAACTGCAGCAAAACAAAAAAAAAAGGGTTGTAGCAGCAACAATGGAGAAAGCCTTTTGGATACCTTGACGTCTTCTCAACTCACCTGACAGAGATGTACAACCATTTTCTAGGATCAGAGATGCAAGTACAAGAGTAAGAATATGGTTCAAAGTAACTAATACAGACTTGCATCAGAAAACAAAAGAACGTGAGCACTAAAAAGGTTGAAATTGTAAAAGAGAGACAAAATGAGAGAAGACTAAAATTTTTGAACTGCATAGAAGACAAAGATTTCTTTTCGCTTACTTCTCGTTTTGCTAGTAACACATTTGGCACTATATGTGGTAGGCATCGCCCCAACATCAGCATCACACACTGTTCGCTATCTGCGATTCGAGAAACCTAGACAAACAGAAAATAAACATTATTTATGCAACTATTTCTAGAGCCCTATTTAAAATTGTGCTTTCATTACAAATTGGTAAAATGAAGTTAAAAATAAAAACACAATGCCACTATCAAGTTACTGAAATGATATCACCATCATGATTTCAGCGATTGACCAGCTTCACTCCGCATCCCTCAAAAAGCACACAAATCCAAGCTCTGCGGCAATAAATTTCCAATGAAACATCTGTGGACCTTTAGCAGAATCTCTCCATGGCTCAAGTGCAACGGTGAACAGCTAGTTCAACATGCTGCATGTCCCCTCCGTTTCGCAAATAGAATTTTCCAATTATTAGCATATTAATTCAATTTTCTCTTTTGATTTGCAAGCTAACTTGCGATCCAATGGTACAGCGCTCAACTCACACTCAATGAGTTCACAGCTAAGACGGAAATTACTACCCCTCTGAGTGAGCTCTTTCAACACTTCACAGGAAGAAAATATTCAAACTCAAAACTACACTCAGCCAATCCACAGCAGAGATGATTCTTCCTTCCCACCTGGAGGAAATATTGCAATCAACACCAGATATATGCAATTTCCCAGAAAGAATGCCCTCTTCAGGCTAGTTTAATTCAGGAACAGAATAACTCAGTGCATTAGATGTTGAAAGTGTGCGATGGAGTCACCTCAGAATACATCAACTAAGCATGTTGGCTGAATCATCCAACAATTCCAAAGTGACTGCCGTCATTCTGGCTTGAAATTCAAAACTAGGTTATATAGAGCTGAAAGGACAGTGTGCCAACTCGCCAAGCATGCAGTCACCTATAAGTGACTAACTCAGCATTCAAGAAACATCAATTTCACATAACATTAACTTTAAAGAAAAGAGTTGTATATGGGTTAAAAACTCTGTACCCTGAACGAATGAAGACGTAGCCAAAATAACTGCATTGGTTCTTGGACAAAGCACCAGAGGTCTAACTTTAGAAGTTTTTTTTCCCCTGCAAGGCTGACCTTCTGCCCCAATTTATTTTTTCCACATGAACTGAGAGAGAGCACACTCACAGAACTCAGGAAGTGAATGCTTATTTTTGACCAGTAAAGGGTGTGAGGAGATGGGATGGGGTAGTGCAAAGAGAATCATACAGAAGTACAAAAACCATAGATTCGAGTTGGGCGAGTACTCGGTAGAGGATTCCTGGAGGTGTACATATCATTCCTGTTCTCAGTTTTGCTTTAAAATGGGAGTAATTATGTAAGAAGGAAGATTAGAAATGACCTTTTGAGCATTGCACTTACTGACTGCACATGTACTGCAGCTGAGGTTCTGTATGCTTGTTGCGCATATCGAGTAATGGGAAGCAGAAAGGAAGGCTATTTTGCAGTGTTTTTTTTCTTGATTTTTTTAAAGCAACCAAATCTGCAGTGTGTTAAATCAAATTTCTTTTATGAGGGCAACACAATATTTATGAAAACAGACTCCAAGAGTGACAGAGATCTGAACTCTTCGGCTTCTACAGCTGTCTCTGCCAATTAAAGTTGTTTAAAAGAAAAAACACCAACTACCAGATGGAAACTACAGGATGTAGTACTGTATATATTGGCCTGAAATGGTTATCCTCCAGAAGAAACAATACATCATTTTCTTGTGGCCACATCAAATGCAGGTTCTTTGCCCTGCAGACCGGATACATCCAGTCTTAAACTAAAAATGATCCTGATTTATTAATTATCGATAGAAGAAAAATCGCCAGATGCATTCAATAGCCATCTCATATCACTTCAACTTTTGACAGACATGAAGAGCAGCAAGAATCATTGAGTATAGAACAATCTCACATGCAGTACGCAGCAGAAGTTAAGATTCACATGTTGACCGCACAGCAATATGCGACATTAAACAGGAGTCAGATTCTAAAGATAGTTAAGGATAATGCGTTATGTCTACATTAGTGGTGTAAAATTTGAATCAAGAGGTTACCTCTGCTCCCAAACGACTGTCAGTTGCCATGCGACAAAAAGATAGCAATGCTTGATGAAATGCAGGTGATAACATCCTGTAAAAACAAACAGGTGTATTAAGCAAACTGTTAATACATTGGAAAATTTACAATACTTTTTACAACAGTCTTCATTGAACTTATTTAAATTTATCATACAGTTTAATGGCTGGTCATTCTATAACACTATAATATCTTGGTAACACCTAAGTTTCTGGTCAATGCTTATCCCTAGGATATTCATGGTGGGGGATTAGACAACGGTAATGCCACTGAATGTTAAGGGAAGTTTTTTTGGCTCTTTTTGGTGAAGGTCATTGCCTGGCACTTCAGTGGCTAGTAACATTCACACCACTCATCAGCACAAGTCTAGGTTTGCTGCATGCTGGCAAGGACTGCTTCATTATCCAAGGAATTGTAAATTGGACTGCACACACTGAAATCATCAACAAACTGCCCCATTTCTGAATTTATGATGGAGAGAAGGTTATTGATTGAGCAGCTCAAGATGGTTGGGCCTAGGACACTGTCCAACGGAGCTCCTGCAGCAATGGCCTGAGGCGGAGATGATTGGCCTCCAATAACCACAAGCATCTTCCTTTGTGCTTGCTGTAGAAGGGTCAATATCTTGTTCAGCTGGGGATTCTGATCAGAGCATCAAGGCAGTTTTAAAATCCAGCACAGGACAGAATCAGCATAGCTGAGTGCGTCTGGAACTAAATTCATGATCTCAAATGATAGCAGAAAAAGAAATAAAGATCAACATTTACACAGCACCTTTTACAAACTCAGAACATCCCAAAGCTCCTGACAGCCAAAGAAGTATTTTTGAAGTGTCATCACTGTTGTAATGTAAAAAATGCAGCAGCCAATGGGCACACAGCAAGCTCCCATAACCTGGGGTATATGTGCAAAAATCATTAAGGCAACAGGGGCAGGTTGAGAAAGTAGTTAATAAAGCATATGGGATCATGGGCTTTATAAATAGGGGCCTAGAGTTAGCGGAAGGGTCGAGAACCACAGGACACCAATTTAAGGTGACTGGAAAAAGAAGCAATGACATGAGGAAAAACTTTTTTTTTTTAAATGCAGCTCGTGACTGGGATATGGAATGTTCCGCCTGAGAATGTGGAAGAGGTAAATTCAATTGAGGCCTCCAAAAGAGAATTGGATAATTATCTCAACTGAAAAAAATTGCAAAGCTACAGGGAAAAGGCAAGAGACTGGGACTAGGTGGGTTGCTGTTGCAGAGAGCTGACATGGACACGATGGGCCAAATGGTCTCCTGTACTGTAACCATTCTATGATTTTATAACAGCAATTCAATAAATGACCAGATAATTTTTTTTAGGTGTTGGTTGAGGGATGCATTTTGGCCACAGAACCTCAATTTTTTTTCAGTAATACCACGTGATCTTTTACATCCACCTGAGGGAGAAGCTTTATTCAAAAGACGGCACCTCCAACAGTGCAGCACTCCTATGGTACTGCACTGCAAGTGCCAGCCTAGACTATGAACTCAAATCACTGGAGTGGGTCTTGACCCCACAACCTTTTGATTTGGCAGTGAGTTTGCTACGACTGAGCTAAGGGAGCAAAGTTGGATCACAGCATGCATTCAGGAATTTGAAACATGGAAAATCAGTGCTTACTGTAAAAGAGCAACACATTACCAGTCAGAGTTTAAAGTTTGTTATTGGTAGCTTAGGTCGGTGGTATCATTAATCTTTAGTCTCACTTCCCCACTGAAAGTCAAATGGGCAAGTCCAAGGTTTGGAGTTAGACAGAAAATAGATCTTTATTAAACTTAGGCCTTGAAATTGTGATGCGCTAATATGAGATGATCTAATATATTGAGATGCAATTGCTTTGTGCGCTATTCTAAAATGGAGAAATAAAGATTTTAGTGTAAGCAGAACACTGCACTCTTGCCACTCAATGCTTTTTACATTAAATTTACAGCTTTAATAAATTGCAAAATTAGTTTTAGTGTTTTGTTGTAGATTGCAAAAAATTCAAAAGCACATAGTGTAATAGCTCGTAATGCAGAGAGGAGTATCAGAATTCAGTTTCGGGTTTTGTTTGACATCATTTTTTCATTTTGGAAAATTGTTTACTTAAGATTGGACTATTAGTCTAAAATTTCTGCCACTCTGACACTGAAAGCTAATTTGGGGCATATGAAATTATTCCACTCACTCTGAAAGCCTCCTGGCATTTCACATCACCTGTTGTAAATGGTAAGCTGTGTATTTCAGTAATATTTGCCACTAATACTTCATGATTTACTGATAGGCGATGTCATTGTAGAACTCAAATCGTACTTCTCTTCCCCACCCACCAACATCCCTTCCTCCTGTCCAAAAAAAACTTCAGGTAACCCTAAGGCCACATAAAGGTTCGGTGATGATTCTCAGGCAAATGATTTCTTATTGCTCAAATCTGTTCAGAAACCAGCATTTGCACATTTTCTGGGACATTTTATGAAATCTTATGATACCTGGGTAGCAAATCTTTCTACAGTTACTTGCCCTAACCGTTAACATGTTAAATGTGCTAAATATAAACGATTATACATAAAGTGCAGCATGGACAGTAATAACTTTCATAAAGAAGGGGTTCAAAGTCAAGTTTCTACTGATGTATTTGAATGATTACTTTATGAGAACCCTTTTCTGGTGACAGCAAACAGTAATCCAAAAGATGCCTGGTGATTTAAGCATGGAGAACAGATCAACAGGTCAGCCAAATTTGGTGTCTTTCTAAATCAGTGATAAGCGTTTGGCATCCAAAGTAATCCGATATTCATGGAATAAAAGATGCACAGTAGGTCAACTGTTTTCTATTCTGTAAGCACGTACAACAGTGACTAACCTGTTTGGCTTATCAAATTGTACTGGCTCACGGGCTGACTGAGGAACTGTTGCCAGTTCAGTTTCTTTCTTGTAATGTGGAGTTAATGTGACCGTAACAGGAGCAACAGCAAGACTATTAGAATCTGTGTTAGTGTCTTTTGGGCAGGATGTAGAGGTCTCTTCTTTTTGCTCAGTACAGCTATTGCTTTCAAAGCTTCGGATGTCCAGGTACTCCCCACTATCCACTGGTCTATTCTGAGGCACTTGCTCTGTCGTGGCTGTAGGAAGCATCATGCCGTCAGTGGTAGCAGCTACGGCAGCAAAGTTCTGTTGCTTCAGGGCTTCTATTTCACTGTCAGAATAAAAAAGACAAATACATCCATAACACTGTTTTCTATTTAGAATTGCGTTTAACCTTGGCTGCCCTTGTAAAAATTATGACCAGATGATATACAATTAAGAAAACTTGGCATGCCCAATACATGTTCAACAAAAACTGACGTAGGACAATAACTTTAGTAATAACTGTGCTGGGCTCTGTGCAGAGGTATATGCTTGAATCCTAGTATAAACACATATTTGAATTCAGCTGGCACTCAGAGGAAAGCCACTGGGTTGAAGCTGGACAGCTAGATTCATTTTGCCAACAGTGAAGAGTGAAGAGACAGGGGAGTGAGAAAAATTTAACTTGGAGACAAAAGGTAGACAGCAGCTGCAGAGGGGAAGTCTCAAATTGTGCTGCTCTAGCTTAAAATGAATGGTGCAGAGCAAAGTTGAAATCATGCTATTCAGTCAAAATTGAAGAAAGCACTTAGACTTAAATATTCTGAATTATAATTTAGAGGCTGAGGACACTGAAAAAGATTCATCAACATAATGAGTGGTAAAACATCTTCGTGTTAAAATTTCAATATAAGAACTGGATTTTAATAATCTTAAGAGGCAGAGGTAAATTTCAGCTAAATTGGACAATGTTCGGGAAAATGCTGATTTTACATTTCTTTATAACATCACATACCTCTTAAGCTGTCTGATTTGTGTTGCAAGGGATATCTTCTCATTGCTTAATATACTAAGTTGATCTTGGAGTTCTTGCACTATTTTTGCCTGCAGGGGAAAAAAGTATTCAATATGCAGAAATAATTTGCTTACATCTTTGCAAAGACAACCTGTAATGTTTGAGTATCTGCTTTAAGTGCAACCTTACCCATTATTTGATTTAACATAAAAATTGAAACAGGATATTATAATTATCCCACAGGGGAAAAAGCCTCTTCAAGGACACTTTAAAAAGCTTCGTCTCATATTGAGGGGCGGTGATTTTCCCCACTACAATGTACATGGTTCTCTTCAGGGCATTTAGCATTTTGACTGGAGAACAAGAGAATATTTGTGAAATATAAAGCACCAATTATAGTATCTAAACAGCTACCTCAGCTGAAAACAGCTAACTCAGTATAGAGCAGTGATTGAACCTGCGGCTTCCATGGTCTGTAAGATTCCAGACTATATCAGGCATGGGGCCATCTGGAGAACATTTTCTCATTTTTACAATGCAAGATGGTGTTCGTGACAATTATGCAAAATAATTATAAAGCAGGAAACATTAAATAATCCATTTTTAAACTTAGGCTGAAAAAGATGAACTTTCCATTTAGTTGATCGCTTATTAAAAATCTATAATTTTGAACTATATTTTAAAGCTTGATTATCCAAGCTGTCTCAACAGTTGAACTGGTTTCATAATGTAGACACTGTACTACGTAGTTGAACTTTCTCTTACCTCCTGTAACTGTGCTTGTTGCAAAGTAGCTAATTCTTTGACATTTGGTAGCACTTCCAATTCATTTGGCTCCAATCCAACAGCCACATCTTTCATTTCTTTCGATGAAGTTGCATGGCTTCCATACTCCCGATACATTTGCAACAAGTCCGGAGGTTTTGGAATGTTCAATCCAACATCGTCCCACAATTCAAAATCCTAACAGATGAAAAAAATTCTAAATAATATTTTCCATGTGAAGTTTTCCATAATTATGAATATTAAGTACAATACTGATTACACACAAGCATCATGTGACAAAATAAGGAAATTTTGGTATCTAATCACAAGATTCTGTAATAACTAGAGTAAAATGGAAACTGTCTTGCTGCACCCAAATTCAAAATGGAGGCCTGGAGCCAGATTATCTGCTGGGCCAGACCAGGTTGATTGCAGGAGCTTTGTTCTAGGTGCTAATTAAATTACATGTGGGCAAAGCATTAGCAGGTATGCGAGAGACAACATGGGAACACCTGCTCATCAGCATCCTATGCGACAGTTTGCACCACTCTGCTTTTGATCACAGATGACGAAACAAACTGATTTTGTAGGATTACACAGAGAATTCTCTGTCTTTAGTCCTCACTGAAAATCCAAGCTTCCTGGGTGGAGTGGAGTACAGGACTTCCATGTGAACGCCGATACAGAATAATTTAATCCTGAATTTCTGTTGCTATTAAACAGTGCACCAGATATGTTCTTAAGAGTACTACAACCCCTTGAGGACTTGTCTTTGGAATTATATCCTCAACATTTTAAGCTTCTATACATTATTCATCCAGTATACAAATGTAGTAGTTTTTCCACAGTGGTTTGAGAAAGAGAGTTAAAAGAATGTGGTGGACATCTCATGCGATCTAGTGGTTTTAGTTAAAATTGTGCACTAATTGTTAAGCCTCATAGATGGCATGGGTCTCAGTTTATTGAAGGCTCACGTCTGCATAGAGAAACTGCCATTCTGCTGTGAGGACAAGGTAGATGCGACAGGAAAAAGCCTAACTGTAACGTAACTCAAAGCAAAGCAGATTATTTCAGAATGTGCTAAATTTATATAGCTGTCAGTCAGATTTGAGACATTGTTAGAAATTAAGAAGCTCATTTCAAAGTACTGTGGTTGAGAGTTAATCTGCTCAGTAACCAACCTATGCTATTTTAAGAAACCATACTATGAAATTAGCATAGGATTAAATCCACACAATTCAAGTTGTCTTAAAAAGAATTGTATAGTTTAATTAAAGCTTTATTGCCAAAGCAATAACTTGAGAGCCAAAATACTGGATGAAGAATTATGGCTTTAGCATCACACTCAATTAGCAGCAATATATATCCCAGCTAAGAATTACCATGCAAGAGTCAGAAGTAAAATTGAGAAATTCTGTAGCTTTTAAGAAGTACCCATGCAATATTAATTCTAAAACATTAGTTTTTTTTTCCCAAATTAATTCTTGGGGTATGGGCTGCACTGGCAAGGCCAGCACTTATAATCCATTTCTAGTTGCCCTTCAGAAGGCGGTGTCGGATCTCATCACTGTGTACCATTTCTTGATATCACATGGTGTGAATCAAATTTGCAATGATAGGGACTTCAGGAGGTGCCCGAGATGGATCGTCCACTTGACACTTCTGGCTGAAGATGGATGTGAACATTCAGCCTTGTCTTTTGTACTCGTGTTGGGCTCCGCCAACGTTGAGGGTAGAACATTACTGGCGTCTCCTCCTCCTGTTAGTTGCTTAATTGTCCTCCACCATTCATGACTGGATATGGCAGGACTCAGATTTTGACCTGATTTGTGGGATGGCTTAGCACATTATATACTTATCGTCCTGTGTACAGGCTTTACTAAGTTAGCAACTGTTTTTCAGTTCTTGCACACTCGTCATTGTAACAGAGTTGGTTACTTGGCTTGATGGTGATGGTAGGGAGATACACATGCAGGGCTGAGAGGTACAAATAGTGGTGGAATAAAACTGGGTGAACACAAAGCCATGAGTTGGGGTCCATGTTGAGGATTCTCATGGTTACATCCTCTCAACTTAATACCACACTATGCCTTCACCTCTGATGCCAGTGGGACAGGACATACCCAAGATGGCAATGGAGGAGTCTGAATATGACTTTGGCAACCAGTTTCTGGATATTAGTGAGGAGAACACAGCAGGATCCATGGGACTAGCAAAGCCTTCGTTATTCCCTAATTCGATGCCTCAGTTCAAGCCAAATTGTGGATTTTTTATTTATTCATTGTACCAGTTTGATGCAGCAGAGTAGCTTACCAGCCCAATAACTTTAGAATATAGAGCCTAGCATGCTCTCAGATTGACCGATTTACTCTAAGCTGAATTCAAATTCTCAAACTGCCACGATGAGTGAACTCATGTTCTCTGGATTACTAACCCTGTAAGATAACTACTATGCTACCGTACCCTTCAATGCGGCAGTGTGCGAAATAGAGGTCAGGTTGCTGGTGCTTCTGGAGTCAAGTAACCATACCCAGATTAAATATAGTGATCGGGAAAGGTACGAAGAAGATATATCTCACACACTTCCTGTCTGCCAATCCTCATTTCCCATTGTAATTTTGTGTCACACTTTTGAAAGTCAACTTTTTCCATGAGAAGTTCCTTTGTTCACATTTAGAATGGAAAGTGCTCGTGTCCTGCTGACAATAGACCCTCCCAACAGTGGCACTGTAACACCTTGGTTTTGCATCTTTGCTCTTCAACCTATGATGCAGAGAAACTCCCTTGCTTCAACCAATTTTTATTTCTCCTCTTACAAAATTTATACTATTTATGTGTAAATATCAAAACTTTATATTTTATCCTTGTTTTTATATCTGACTTTAAAATGGAAGCTGAATCATACAGACGCCAACCCAATTAATACCTACTCTCTCCAACCAAACTGCACCTGAAGAGTACTCTTAAATCTTTTTTTTTAAAATTCATTCATGGGATGTAGGCATCGCTGGCCAGGCCAGCATTTATTGCCATCCCAAATTGCCCTTGAGAAGGTGGTGGTGAGCTGCCTTCTTGAACCGCTGCAGTCCATGTGGGGTAGGTACACCCACAGTGCTGTTAGGAAGGGAGTTCCAGGATTTTGACCCAGCGACAGTGAAGGAAGAGCGATACAGTTCCAAGTCAGGATGGTGTGAGACTTGGAGGGGAACTTGCAGGTGGTGGTGTTCCCATGCATTTGCTGCCCTTTTCCTTCTAGTTGGTAGAGGTCGTGGGTTTGGAAGGTGCTGTCTAAAGGAGCCTTGGTGCATTGCTGCAGTGCATCTTGCAGATGGTACACTGCTGCCACTGTGCGTCGGTGGTGGAGGGACTGAATGTTTGTGGATGGGGTGCCAATCAAGCGGGCTGCTTTGTCCTGGATGGTGTCGAGCTTCTTGAGTGTTGTTGGAGCTGCACCCATCCAGGCAAGTGGAGAGTATTCCATCACACTCCTGACTTGTGCCTTGTAGATGGTGGACAGGCTCTGGGGAGTCAGGAGGTGAGTTACTCGCCTCAGGATTCTTAGCCTCTGACCTGCTCTTGTAGCCACTGTATTGATATGGCTACTCCAGTTCAGTTTCTGGTCAATGGTAGCCCCTAGGATGTTGATACTGGGGGATTCAGTGATGGTAATGCCGTTGAATGTCAAGGGGAGATGGTTAGATTCTCTTTTGTTGGAGATGATCATTGCCTGGCACTTAAGTGGCAAGTAACATTTGCGCCACACATCAGCCCAAGCCTGGATATTGTCCAGGTCTTGCTGCATTTCTACACGGACTGCTTCAGTATCTGAGTAGTCGCGAATGGTGCTGAACATTGTGCAATCATCAGCGAACATCCCCACTTCTGACCTTATGATTGAAGGAAGGTCATTGATGAAGCAGCTGAAGATGGTTGGGCCTAGGACTACCCTGAGGAACTTCTGCAATGATGTCCTGGAGCTCAGATGATTGACCTCCAACAACCACAACCATCTTCCTTTGTGCTAGGTATGACTCCAGCCAGCGGAGGGTTTTCCCCGATTCCCATTGACCTCAGTTTTGCTAGGACTCCTTGATGCCATACTCGGTCAAATGCTGCCTTGATGTCAAGGGCAGTCACTCTCACCTCACCTCTTGAGTTCAGCTCTTTTGTCCATGTTTGAACCAAGGCTGTAATGAGGTCAGGAGCTGAGTGGCCCTGGCGGAACCCAAACTGAGCGTCACTGAGCAGGTTATTGCTAAGCCAGTGCCGCTTGATGACGCTGTTGATGACACCTTCCATCACTTTACTGATGAGTCTACTTGAATCCCTATGGGCAAAGCTGTGCGAGATCAACATATATAACTAGATAATTTAAAAAAAATTATAAACACATTTATGATTCTTCCATCAACCAAGCTATTAAAAGATGCCATTTAAAGGCTGCTAGTACACACAGATGCCTTCTACATCATAGAAAAAGTTAGAACATTTTAAATTTTGGCTGGATTGCTCATTAATATACATCCTAAACATTATTACCTGGTCATCGTTTTCATCTGAAAAGGTTATTGAGGTGAGTTTGTAATTAATCTTCAATAAATATTCATTCACTAGGAAATTTAATGCTCTTTTCTCTAGAGGTTTAACAGCTTCCTACAAAAAAAAATGAATGAGAATTTGAGATGACAAGGCAAAATATCCAAGATTATTTGGTGAACTGAAAATACCCAGTCTTTTCAACAAAAGAGATCTGACAAGTGAAGCATTTAGTATATCATGAATTTAGAGGCTAGATGAAACTGGATAAGCAAGCTTGACTCTCTTTAGCCATTAAAAAAAAAAATCCTTTACTAACAATCCTAAATGAGAAACATGAAATCCAGCAGGCCTCAACATCTCAAAGCAGAAGTACCTTTCAAAATGAACCAACAAAACATCAACAATGCGAACGACCAAGGACAATTTTATTTGACATTCACAGCTGAACATTATTACTTTCAAACAAACAAGACTTTTATTTTTAAAAAAACAGCAGTGAAATTAATGACACTCTTGCTCCATTTTATAAAAATATAGTGATTACCTTTGCTTCTTTAACTAGAAAGGCAAACATCTTGGTAAAAATCTGTTATCCCTAACCAATTCTAACTAATCTTGTTTTGGCAGCAGTAAATGGCAAATGATCAAAAACTTTTTCTCAGCCAGGGCTCAGTTTGGTGTGGGGTTATGCAGAGTACTATAACTGTCCCTGCTGTGTCAAGAACTTCAATATACACCCTAGGAGCTCATAGAATCATCTCATAATCCTACAGCACAGAAGGAAGCCATTCAGCCCATTGTGCCTATGCTGTGTTTTTGAAAGTGTTATCTAGTTAGTTCACTGCCCCCCCACTTTTCCCATAGCCCTACAAGTTATAGATCCAATTCCCTTTTGTAAGTTACTCTTGAATCTGCTTGCCAATTATCATAGATCTGTGACCTTTGGTTATCAGCCCTCCTGTCATTGGACAAATTTCTCCTTATTTACTTATCAAACCCCCATAATTTCGAACATCTCTTCAATCTGCTCTGCACCCTCTTTACGGCTTTACATTCTTCATGTATGACTGCCTTTCAAGACTGAATCTAAAATCATTACATCAAAATGTACTGTGCTTAAACAAAGAAAAAGGAAATTAAGAATTGAGATCAGCCACATAGAAGATGCTATTATAATTTTAATTGAGAGTTCAAACTTAACAAATTGAATGAGCATTCCGGAGATTAGGAAATGCTGAGTTTACACCACTGATCCTACTTGTTGCTTCACCAGCAATCTAATACATTGCATCATTTTATAAGTTTAAAAAAAAACTCATCACATGATGTTCAGATAATGCAGATGAAGAGGCACTCCATGAGATGCATGTGAATTGTGACAACCAAATCATCAGCAGCACGTTTTTCTATAAGCACCCTAATCCCAAGTTATGTATTCCAATTAGATAGAAGTCTAACATTTTTATGGATAGACTATTTCTTTTAGAGGAATCAGAGTATAGGAGTATTCCTTCTTAGTAAGGAGTGCAAAATCCCGACATTCCAGATAACAAGCATGCTTTGGAGGAACAAAGACAGGAGAGACAAGGGAACAACGCTCTCTCTCTCTCTAGGAATTCAGGAGAGAAAATACTATGTTAAACTCAGGGCTGACAGCGATGAGTGACAGGAATTGTGATGCTAGGACTTTTGGAGAACAAACAGAACAGTGGGCAAATAACCCCGAGGAGAACATGGAAGTTGCAGACTGTAACCGGGAGTCAGATGGAACAGCTTTGAATAATTGCTGGTCCATAATTAAAAAGCGATGGCGCACTTTTCATCCTTGCTGTTGATTTTTGTTGAGATGGGAAAAAAAGAAAAGGTGGTAACATTAGATCTTGCATGGGCAAAGATTGTTGGGAGTTGCAATGTGTCAAATCATGGAAGCTGGTAAGCTCTCATTACATTTCGATGAGTTGGAATGAGCATGGGAGGCGTGTTAGGATAGTTAAGGTAGTATCAGTGAGATGGAAACATCAAGGATTAAATTGAAAATACAGCACTAATATCTATGGATAACACTACTACCTCTGCAAGTAAGCAAGGAGGTTTAAGTAATTTATTTTAGGATAGACAAAGCACATATCCAAAGTAGGTTTTCAGACAAAAACAATTAATTTAATTGGAGTGTGGAACAATTCTCTCTTCCACCGCCCCCCCCTTCAAAAAACACAATACTAGAACATAATTTTCTCAACATGATATCAGATAATCAAGTACCCAAGAAATTACTCCAGGAAAGTATTTTGTTTCTTCGTTCAGTATCAACCTTTCCAATAAAAACCTCATTTGCTTTGCCTCCGTGAAATCTTACCTGAATTTCAGGGCTGGATTTATAATTTTTCCGTTCCTGTAAAGGAACATCATTTTCTGTGAAGGCTGAAAAAGCAAAAATAGATTTACACTTCTGTTAAAATGTTCCAGGCTTGTATATGCATTATCAAAGTAGAAAGAGAAGAAAGTATAATGTACACCACCTGCAGCTTGTGTCAGGTTGGCACGAAGGGACTGAATGGTCTCCTTGGCTTTCCGTAGTTCAAATTCCAGGACTGGACAGGGATTGTATTAAACACACAGAGGAATCCAACCAAGAAAAAGGAAAAATAAAAACAAGGATGGGTGTGAAAATAAAAGAAAAAACAGTTTCGAAAACAGAACGCATGCAATTTATGGAATCTTGTGAATACATGCAGCAGAGTTTGCATAAGAATAGTTTGGTGAGATTTTTTCCATACTTTCACATATTTTGAACCTCAGTTTCGGCTGCATAAAAAAAAATCTAGAAGCATCAAATAGAGTAGCTATAATTATTCCCTATAGCAGCCATTGCTTGCACCATTGAATCTTTATAATAGTTGTCAAATTTAAAGCAGATATTAAGACAAAGTTGCTCAGAATGTTCAGCAAGATTTTCCAATTTGAGTTAAATTGCACTACAGAGATAATTCCAGCAAGTATAAAATCAGCAGCAGCAATTGTAAAATTAAAAAAGGGCTAAACAAAGAGTTCCTTGCTCTTCCAAAGTAAATTATATATCAAGCCTAAATTAAAAAAGTGAACATACACAACATAATAGCATTTCACAATGAAGCTCTTCATTTGCAGAACATAGGACCTTGTTTAGAATTATCATCAAATGCACGTACTGAAATTTATCAGGTCAGTGTGATGACAATGGCCCCGTTCTTTCTTGTACTGAACAGCCTCTGTATATCCATAGCAATGGATATTGGTTCTAAAGTAAAGTGTTTGATACAATTCAGTGTACAGTGTTTTGGAAACTTGTCAGTTTTCTCCACATTTCTAACGTCTAAAATCTTCAAGCTTGAGCAGGAACACATTTGGACTTGAAGGGTAATTTCACCAGCAACAGTTTTCGTCAGGACTACTAGATGTAACAACACTGGTGAGCATAACAGTTCAAGACAGATTGACGAGACGAACAAGTCATATGGACATACTGTGACACCATTCTACATGCAGATTTTTGAATTCCTGCTCCACATCTTGCATACTCAGTAAGAAGTGACTTGTCTGGTTTGTAGTTTTAGTAACATGGGCTTGCTTCATTTTTTAGGAACCAGAGAGCAGAAGCTGAGTACTTGCCAACCTTAGTCCCAGTTAGCTTCTATTACATTCTTTCCACTTCCATTGTTAGTTATGGGTCTAACTGATTGTAGTTAAGCTGCGTACTGGTCGATGTACAACATCTATATTGCTTGCATCCTTATTCTGACCATACCAATGTAAAGTTTTGGTAGCTGTTACCTTCCATTCTATCACTGTAGAGATCATATCTTCTGAATGGCATGTTCTGCAATAAGTTGCTCAGCACTGTTTCGTCAGAACTAAGATAGGAACATATAGTAGTGCAACTGAGCAAGGTATGATCATACTCCATTTTGTTCATATTTCATCATCATCCAGGAGTATTAAGATTGCACATTCAAGTCGCAATTGAAACTCAAGTTTACTTTTTCACTAAATATGATACAATCATATGTTATCTTGTTAGCACTATGCTGTTAGGATGATATGCACTTATGTCTCCAGCTACAATGGGCAAGATTCATCTTGCAATTCACAGCTTCATGAGGAACAGTGAATAGGACAGCTCTGATCTGAAGTTATTTCCTCTACTTTTTTTATTTGAAGAGTTTCAACTGTATTATGTCTTTAAACCAAATATCACCCTGTTGGTTAAAAACAAACTTTAAACAAATCATCTGGTGAGATGATGGGCTGAATTTTATTAGCGCGTCATGAACTTGGCGGCCTTCCGACACAGAAGCGCCGCTGTTGAACCCCCATGATATTCCGCGCGGGGGCTCATTTAAATGGAGGGGGCTGAGCGGCTGCCCCCCATGATGTAGAGGGGGCGGCCACTGCGTCCCTGGCAAATGCGTCCAGCGCCAGCACCATTTTTAAAGGGCTTCAAGCCCTTCAGGTTCATTAAAATTTTTTTAAAGGTGCCGGCGCCCAGATGTAACCAACAAAATGGCAGCAACAATTCCAATCATCTTTCTAACCTCCCCCACTGATTTATCAATTAATAAAATAAACAATTCCCACCGAAAAAGCAATTTGTAAAATAATGAACTTTAACCCCCCCACCTTCAAAACATTTGACCCTCAACTCCTTCCCAACATCCACACAACCAAGAGACAAGATTTTACTGGCCCCACCCCCCCTCCCCGCCGCACTCATAATTTGACTCCCCCCCCCAGTATAGAGTTCCGAAGGCACGCAAGTTGTGGCCAGTCGCCGTAAAATCGGGGGATGGTCGCCGGGGCCAGGTCAGTTAATTAGCATTTGATTTTAATTAATTTTAATATTTAAATGAAGGCCCTGCCAACAAGCGGCCGGGGGGCTGCACTGAGGCCTGGCTGCTGCCGGTAAAGTATGTCAGGAACCGTGGCGGGCCGCTCTTGCATGTATTTTATGGGGCTCCCCCACATTCAGGGGCTCTTAAAATTCAGCCCGATAAATCTTCTGTAAATAAAATGATGGCATTCAATGGGTAGGTGCTGTTGTTGCAGCTTAAAACCCAAGGCCACTAATTACTCCCAATCACAAGCAGAGCGCGAAGAAGAGTCTAACTCCATCTGTGGGGCAGGATGCGTGGCAAATAGCAGTGTTTATGGCAAGTTGTGGAGAAATCTTTGCTATAATGGGCCCAAACCTATATGGAAAGTGGCCTGTAAAAGTTCGAAGAAAACAAATGTCTGGGAAAATATCAAAAAAAGTGACGCCACAATTAGTTTCTAAAACACATTTATGAAGGGGCCGCTAATAAACACACACACACAAAAAGGGTTTGAATTTCTGCTTTGGATTCCAGCCAGATCGCACCCGTTTTGAAGTGTTCCCACCAAACTTTTTCCCTTAGCGGAGGTGTCAATAACCAGGGGGCATAGATTTAAGGTAAGGGGCAGGAGGTTTAGAGGGAAGTTGAGGAACTTTTTCACCCAGAGGGTAGTTGAAATCTGGAACACACTGCCTGAAGGGGTGGTAGAGGCAGGAACACTCACGCCATTCAAGTAGTATTTAGATGAGCACTTGAAATGCCATAACATACAAGGCTACGGGCCAAGTGCAGGGAAATGGGATTAGTTAGGACGGGTGCTTGATGGCCAGCGCAGGTGCGTTGGGCTGAAGGGCCTGTTTCTTCTCTGTAAAACTCTATGACACCCCCACATTGCCGCTGAAACACACTAACAAATTGCCAAATGCACAATGTACTGTGCACCAGTGCAACCAAGCAGCATTTTAAAAGGTTTTTTGAAAGTTTGTTTTATAAAGAATTCCTTGATATATTTAAGAGTGATAACCTGATAAAGGTTGATTAATACAGTTGAAAATAGGTTTATCAGAAAAAATAAGCACCATAAGTCAGAGTCAATCCACCAAAGTGACCCAATTTTAAATTACCAAAATAGTTTTTAAAAATCTACAAACCTATTTCCTGCTTAGATTGGCTTACAGTAGTCATTTAACTAGTAAATTTAAAGAAATAATTAATTCAAAGCATACTTTAGAATCCTTGTCTCTAAAGGCTAATTTTTGCAACCTCCTCTAAAGGCCTGCAAATTAGTGAAATTAGTACAAACTCCCACCATCGATTAATGCACTCTGGGGGGGGGGGGGGGTGAAGTTTTGTGGGCAGGATCAGCCTCTAGCGAGCTGTCTTTAAACTAGTGGAAAAGATAGTGAAAACCGATTTGCGCTTAAATTCTGCAACCCTGCGTGTCACTTATGCCATAGATCAGGGAATTGCTTTGAAAAAACCAACGCAATCGAGTGGAAACTTCAGATGAGCAGCCCCAGTATGTCCATACATATAATACGTGACCATCACCATAAATCTGTGTCACTGCAAAGATTTTGTTTCACTAGAACACAGTGCAAAAGCTGGTAAACATTTAATTGATATAGTTTAGATATTTCCTGTTGCCTCAACAGTTGTCCAAAGACAGTTCAGCTGTGATAAGAACATAAAAAAAACAAGAAAAGGCTACTTTGCCTGCTCCAATTAGAACCCAAGTATGATTATGACTTTTGTGTTAGGCCTTTCCTCTCATCACCTGTTGATCCCCCACACTGCAGGGGTACTAAAATGCTTCCCCCACCTCTCCAGAGAGAAAAAAAAATCTAGCATTGTTGATGTCTCTATTGATATTAAAATCCCATCAACCACAACTGTGTTACGTTTCACTGACATCTTATTTAAAGCTGAAATTAAAAGCAATGCCTAAAGGGAAAAAAAAGTATGGAAAAAATTCACTCAGTCGCATGATTTGTTGACCGTTTGATAAAGTTTCAGTTTGGACCAAAAACAAAAATATCAATTAGGTCTTGAAGTGTGCTGACATAACCTACTGTGCTTTTGATATTATGTACGCACAGGTCAAGAGCTGATATACAGATATAAAGCATGAACTATACATTATTTTAATGCATTGTTGATCTGCAGATACTGGAACATATGGAGTGCAAATGGTGATCAAAGACTTGGAAGATCAAACCCGGTTTTCTGAAAGATTGTCAATCCTGAACACCGCTTCGGAATTAACCATCTCCTTCTTTCCTGCTCTGCCATTCTCTCCGGTCCACTAAAGGAAAAGCAGCATGCTGTATTTATGCTAACACCTACTCAAAACTGGTCACTCCATCCACTTTTGAAAAAGCAAATTGTGATTATTTAAATTAGAAATACTTGCATAGTGACTTCCTTTAGAAATTAACAACTTATTTCAGTCCTATAAACTGCACTGGACCCCTAGGAGGACTAGAAATGTTGTAAACAAAAGGTAATGTTTACACAGAGCAAGTCCCATAAGACGATGAGGGCAATTTTCAGTGTTGCTGTGTGGCTGATAATCTGGGCTCTTGCAAATCCCTAGTCCCTAAGCTCCGGAATTCCTTATCTAAACCTCTCTGCCTATCTTTCCTCCTTTAACATGCTCCTTAAAATCTACCTGCGTGACCAAGCTTTCGGTCTCCTATTCAAATATCTCCTTATGCGGTTCTGTGTCAAATGTTGTTTGATAATGTTTCTACGATGTATCTTGGGATGCTTTGCTAAGCTCAAGGTACTATATAAATGGAAGTTGTTGTTTGCCTGTTGTAAACCGTCACCTGATTTTCATCCCATTGATTTCTATGGAATGGAAATTGAATGGGTTGCACAACAGGTGGACAATCTGCCTCCCAGATTACTGTACAGCAGGCAAGTTTCTGGCTGTTTGGATTGTCAATACACCTGTACCCCATGAAATAACCAGAACCTTGCCCTCAGCATCTGTAGCATTTGCAGACATCATGCTCTCTCTTGCACTTGCTCCTCTGCAAGGTGTAAACATTAATCTAGTCATACTGAATAAGCGATGCTGGACTATTTTGGAACACTGATGTCAATTACAGAACTTTGGGAGATAGTGAGTGGGAAGGAGGGGGATGCTGGCCTAATTGGGGGTTGGGGGGGGGGGGCGGGGTAGAAGAGCAGAAGGAACTACTAGCTAGATGGATAAAGAACTGGCTGGGCAACAGGAGACAGAGAGTAGCAGTAGAAGGGAGTTTCTCAAAATGGAGGCGTGTGACCAGTGGTGTTCCACAGGGATCCGTGCTGGGACCACTGTTGTTTGTGATATACATTAATGATTTGGAGGAAAGTATAGGTGGACTGATTAGCAAGTTTGCAGACGACACTAAGATTGGTGGAGTAGCAGATAGTGAAGGGGACTGTCAGAGAATACAGCAGAATATAAATAGATTGGAGAGTTGGGCAGAGAAATGGCAGATGGAGTTCAATCAGGGCAAATGCGAGGTGATGCATTTTGGAAGATCCAATTCAAGAGTGAACTATACAGTAAATGGAAATGTCCTGGGGAAAATTGATGTACAGAGAGATTTGGGTGTTCAGGTCCACTGTTCCCTGAAGGTGGCAACGCAGGTAAATAGGGTGGTCAAGAAGGCATACGGCATGCTTTCCTTCATCGGACGGGGTATTGAGTACAAGAGTTGGCAGGTCATGTTACAGTTGTATAGGACTTTGGTTCGGCCACATTTGGAATACTGTGTGCAGTTCTGGTCGCCACATTACCAAAAGGATGTGGATGCTTTGGAGAGGGTGCAGAGGAGGTTCACCAGGATGTTGCCTGGTATGGAGGGCGCTAGCTATGAAGAGAGGTTGAGTAGATTAGGATTATTTTCATTAGAAAGACGGAGGTTGAGGGGGGACCTGATTGAGGTGTACAAAATCATGAGAGGTATAGACAGGGTGGATAGCAAGAGGCTTTTTCCCCCAGAGTGGGGGATTCAATTACTAGAGGACACGAGTTCAAAGTGAAAGGGGAAAAGTTTAGGGGGGATATGCGTGGAAAGATCTTTATGCAGAGGGTGGTGGGTGCCTGGAACGCGTTGCCAGCGGAGGTGGTAGATGCGGGCACGATGGCGTCTTTTAAGATGTATCTAGACAGATACATGAATGGGCAGGAAGTAAAGAGATACAGACCCTTAGAAAATAGGCGACATGTTTAGATAGAGGATCTGGATCGGCGCAGGCTTGGAGGGCCGAAGGGCCTGTTCCTGTGCTATAATTTTCTTTGTTCTTTGTTCCTCAGAAGAGCCAAGTGTGGATCAGCAGCGGCCATCAGCAGTGTTGTGGAAGAGATGGGAAAGGCACTCCTTCCCTCGTCTTTCCACAAAACCCTCCAGCAGTCCCTTTGAGGAGCACTGTTGAGGTCGTGTGGAACTGGAAGACGAGCTGGATCTTGCACAGCACATGCTCCACCTAGCTTTTCACACATTTTAGAAGAGGGTCCTGAAGCAGTAGCTGGACCACTCTATGCATATTTAAAATGATCCAATGCTGATATCAAGAGACCGGCAGGGATGACTGAAAGTAGCGAGGACCAATATGGCAGCAAACAAGCTGCTGGCACAGATTAGGTCCAAGACAATGCACAGGGAAGTTGGTCTACAATGCGTCCATTTCACACCCCAAAAAAAAAGGTGAGATGTATACTAATTTCTACCCCAGTGTGTCCAAATAACTTTTGCTGATTGTGGCCCCCAGGATGTTGGATTGGGTCTACCACATAAAATGAAATCAACACGCTTGATGTGAAGTTTACTAATCTTACTGCTTCTGTGAAATTCCAATTTGATTGAAACCACCCCAAAGTAAATAAAATGATTTTCAAGGTTTTGTAATTTCTTGTAAAGTTCTTTGTGTTTAAAAAGTGCTACGGACGTGCACTAACCTAAATTGCCTACAGTTTTGTACCAAGAAAGTCTTACCAGTCATAATTAATAAAAGGATAATTCATGAATATTTTACAAACAATCTATTTTTATAGCAGCAGTCACAACAAGGCCAGGCAAAAGTTCCAAATCTGAATATCCCCAGGAAACAGATTTCCTTGTTTTATTACAGATTTAAAGGCATTTGAAAACAATTAGCTCCAATTAATATTACAAGCAATTTAAGTTTTTTCCCTTACTAGTTTGAGATGGGGTGGGATTGTGGAATGGAAGAGGGGTTAGAAAAATTACACAGGATTGAGGAAAATGAATTAATCCTAACAATTCTAAAATTTAAAATCGACCTTAAAGATTATATTAACTCATTTTAGTTACTCATTGAAAATAGTCTGTTTTAATACCAATGTTCAAAATGTTTTATAAGATAGTTTTCTGAAAAAAAAAAGTACGGAGAGGAATGTACAGCAAGATATTTGACTGTGATTGGAGGTGGGGTAGGGGAGGAAGAGAAAATGGTAAATTTGTACTCAAACCACAACTGCGTCCAACTTGCCTGTAAGAAAAAAAAGACTTGCATTTATATAAAGTCTTTCAGAACCACAGGGCATCTCAAAGTGCTTTACAAGCAATGAAGTGCTTTTGAAGTGTTGTCACTGTTGTAATGCAGGAAATGCAGCAGTCAATTTGTGCACAGCAAGCTCCCACAAACAGCAATGTGACAATGACCAGATAATCGTTTTTTGTGATGTTGATTGAGGTATAAATTGGCCAGGGCTCTTCTTTGAAATAGCACCGTGATTTTTTTTTCAAAGTTCATCTGAGAGGGCAGACGGTGCCTCGTTTTGATGTCTCATCCAAAAGATGGTACCTCCAACGGTACAGCACTGGTGTGCCACCTATCAATTTTT